>NC_081843.1:112604044-113204044 GCF_963259705.1 Myotis daubentonii
CATTTCAAACGGGCCGGATCCGGCCCTCGGGCCGTAGTTTGCCCACGGCTGATCCAGAGGCTTCAGGAGAGGCTGGGCAGCCTCACCCAGGCTCCACACCGAGCCCAGTTCTCAAACCAGAAGCCTGCGAAGGAACCCTTCCCTTGTCCTGCACAGCAGCTCATGTGACACACGGCCCAGGCCCCATGGAGAAGTGGGCTGGGGGGAGGGGGGGAGCGGCAGGGGGAGGGGCACCCGCATGGGAGACAGTTAGCTCACATTTCCTTCCACAATAGGAATACTTGGCCGAAACATGTGCTCGTCCTCAGGTGCCAGCTCATGCACCGAAGTTTCCTGCGGGGTTTTAGGAGAGACGGGTTTCCATGACGGGTGTAAGAAGAGGCCTGAGGAAGAAAAGAGTGAGCAAGGAAGAGGCCTGGGCTTCCAGGAGCATTACATGTTACCTATTGTCAAGGGCACTTAAAATCTGCTTGCAAAATGGAATTTGAGAGATAATAGAAGCTGTTGATTTTTCCACAAAAAATAAACAAACGAAAAGCAAGGCATCGTGGAGGGAATGATGTGTCCTGAAGAGAGAAAAAGAATTTTTTTGCCTTTATGACCTCTGGGTGGGAAAGCAGAAAGAGGCAAAACTATTGTTACAGGTTTAGAGTAACGAGGGTATTTCCTGAATTTCTACTTCTATCTACAGTTCTATTCACAAAGGACAGAAGCCTTTTCTCCGGGACTATTCAAGTTTTTTCTGTGAAGGAGAAAGACAGACACCCAGAGCTCACAGAGGCACTCAAGCCAATTTTGAAACAATTTCGCTTTCTAGAAGCAAAATCTGTGACTTGGACCTTAATTAATTCCTTTCAGACCTGGAGTCCGTGGGCCAGGCAGTCTGAGTCTCAGCTATAGAGTGTGTGGTGGTAGCTCCTGAGAAATCTAGTCAAATTCGCTGCTTTGTGTCTGAGGAAAGCAGCACACACACACACACACACACACACACACACACACACACACACGCGCGTGCGCGCGCCATATTAAGGAGCTTCTTGCCCTGAGCTAGTTAGAAGGGAACAAGGGTTAGAACCCAGATGACGAATTACACACTTGCCATGGGCATTATCTGTGTATCTGATGCCTTCATCTCCATGTGTCGTTCTGGAGGCAGGGACCACATTACTCACTGCTGAGCGATGCTCAGAGCGCATTGGTTAGTTGGTTGACGGGGTGATTGCGGGCGCTCTGAATGGCATGACTACTAAAAGCAAGAGCCGCAGGGTCAGTGCAGCCTGTGTCCAGATCCGGCTGTGCCGCTTGTCAGCCGGATGACATTGTGCCAGTTCTTCCCCCCTGGAGGTCTTACATCTCGCATCTGCAAAGCAGAAAGAATCACTGTACTTATCTGGCAGCACTGCTGTGAAGAGGAAATGAAGCGGTGCCCGTAACACACCGCATTCAGCTGTCGCATAGCAATACTGTGTAGCAAAACAGCTCTGCACTCAGGGCCTTAAACTACGCTCATGTACTTTTTGTTCAGCCTCCACGGGTCAGCCAAAGTGCAGCTGATCGAGCCAGGCCTTCCTTGGCCTTGGCCGCAAGCTGTAGGTACGGTTGAGGCCGGCTTCGTAAGTCTCTCATCCTCCTTGACTCAGTGCCTGCAGGAGCCACATCCTCATGGTGATGGCCAACACCCATCAGGGCAGGGCCACCCCTCCCCACATCCCAAGGCCCCACGGGATCACGTCTCCTGGCGTCCCATTGCCCAGAGCAAGTCAGAGAGCTGACCCCACAGTGCAGAAGCAGAGAAGCATTTACTTATCACCCACCTGGCAGCCTGGCAAGGGTGGAAGTTTTTAACACTCTACAGGGGTGAAGGCTTACAACTGATGATTCCATTTAACACAGATACTTCACACAACGCCTGACACATAACCAGTGGACGTCCGCTATTATGATGAACTAGAGGCCCGGTGCACGCACGAAAATTCGTGCAAGAGTAGGCCTTCCTTCCCCTGGCTGCCGGCACCGGCTTCCCTCCGGCACCCGGGACCCGGGCTGCTTCCTTCCAGCCACCCGCAGGCACCTGGGACCCGGGCTCGCTTCCCTCTGGCCCCGGCTTCATCAGGAAGGATGTCCAGAATGGCATTCAGTCTAATTAGCATATTGCCTTTTTATTATTATAGGTTGTTTAGGAGCCTTTCTTGGTTCATGTATGAATGAACAGCAGTTGTGCTCATTCACTGACAAGGATAACTGTCAGTACTTCCTGAATGTGTTTCTCCCTCCGCAGATGTGCTGTGCACCAAGGACAACTTATCAGCGGGTTTCTGCCAGACACTGAGAGCCATGAAGAAGTGTTCTGTGCCCACCGTGCGGGCTCAGTGCTGCCTCTCCTGCGCCCCGGCACACGGGGTCCACGCCCGAAGGCCAAGGAAGCCACAGCTGCTCCAGAACCCCAAAGCGCTCTAAGTCCAGGAGGGAGCCGCCACCATCGCCCGCCGCAGCCTGCTGACGTGCCCTCTGCTAACCCAGGAGCCGCTCCAGGAGGTGTTCCTCTGTGCACTTCAGGTCCAACTTTGCGCCATAACAAAACAAAATCCGCTGTGTCCCACTCGCCACACAATGCCCCAGGAGGGCTGGGCCCCAAACACTTGCCGCTCCCTGATCAGCAGGGGGACACCCGGGAGAATTAGGCCTCTCCTGGCTCAGCTCCTGGGACAGGTGCCAGGTCAGGCAAGTCTGTGAAACGATGTCTCTTTTTCATCCCTCAAAGAGAAAAACAAAGAGGCCAGGTTTTTCCCAGACTACCTCAAAGGACCAGGAAACAGAGCCACACTGATCCAGGGAACAAAGAATCTTGTTAGTGGATCTTGGTAGAATCATCTTGCCCCCTCCACCCCTCTCTGCTGGGGTAGCTGTTGTTTAAAACATCACGGGAGAGCTTTTAAGAACATTCCCTTAGTTCATCTAGGCAGAGCGCCCCTTTCTTCACCCAGTTTTCAGGTAGAGAGGAGGAGAGAGTGCCCCTCCACCCTCGATCTGTCCCTAACCCCTGGAGGCCCCCTCTCTGAGCTGGTCAGACCCCCACGCCCCCCTAGAGACACTAGAACAAGAGGGAGCAGGTGGGGACCGGAGGGTTTAGTGACGCTACGGCACTTAGGTTACACAGAAGGCAAGGCTGGAGCAGTTGATGTGTGTTTCTGACCTAAACAGAAATTAATTTCGTGCCAGTACAGTTGACCCTTGCACAACATGGCTTTGGACTGTGTGGGTCCACTTATACACAGAGTTTTTTTCCATTAAGATCTGTGCTGTTTCCATCTGCAGTGGGAGTCCGTGGGTGTGGAGGGCAGACTGGATGCATTGAGCTCTGCCGTTTTACGTAGGGGACCTGAGCATTCATGAATTTTGGTATCTGTGTGGCGAGGAGTGGGGTTGGGCCCTGACATACCCCTTGGATACAAGGGGAAATTACATTCAGGGGAGTCAAAAGTTACATGAGGATTTTCGACTGCGTGGGGCTTGGCACCCCAAAGCCAGCATTGTTCAAGGGCCAGCCATAGAGGGAAGGGAACGCGGGCCTTTATTCTTCACACTTGCTTGGGGAATTTCCTTTCCTCGCTGTGAGCAAATGTGTCTTCCTGTCTAATTCCCCCTCCGGCACATCCCCTGCCTGAGTCATCAGCTCAGGTCGAACATCTTTTCTTCGCTGGGTTCACACACAACAACTGCTCCAACCTAGTCCATGGCCGCCCCCGCCCCCATTCCAGGTGGGAAAATGGAGCTCCAGGTTAAAATATCTCAAAGAATCAGATAAGTTGTATTAAATATAAGAACTTAGTACAAATTTCTAGTCTAGAGGGAAAGAAAAGCCCTTCTCAAAAGTGAGGTAGGATGATCTGCTTCCCAGTGCTTACTTCGGAGGGTCTTTTTCTTTGGGGGACACAGGCATGTCAAGGGGAGTCCAAAAACCGAAATGAGAGTTAGAAGCCTTCTCCTGGATGTTCCCACCACCCAACAGGAGCCGAAGGAGGCCATGGTCTCAAATTGAAGGCGAATTCCTGGCTTCTAAGGGGAGGCATTTTCATGAACTGAACCCAGAGGGAGAGGGTGGGTGAGTGGGTGCGTGTGGGGCCTCGAGGGGAAGAAGCCCTCAGCTCCTGACAGAGGGATGGCAGGACGGTGGCCTTCATGCGATGGGCAGCATTTTTCAGTCACACAGGTACAGTTCATCTTCATCATGGAACACAGCGTCCCAGATCTTGAATTATGTATCCGTTCAGCAGATGGTGCTATTGCAAAATGGTGCTAATATCTAGATGGTGGCAGAACTCACAGAAACATGTAAATAGATATAGACACGGGCAAGTCCACATCTTCTGTTCGACGTGTAATGGTGTTGCTGGCCAATGCCAGTTCTATTACTTGGATACCAGAAACTTAAACATTTTTATACTGTGTGCTTTTTTTTCTCAAGCCATCAATGTATGTTATTCTGATAAATTTCTGTGGAACACAAAACACTGGGGTTGGGATGAAATTCAAGATAGACCAGAAATAGGAGGCAAGTAGACATGTTTACCTAAAGCCAGGAAACTGATGTCTAAATAATAATTACAGTCTTGTATTCTCTGTCTTCAAATATAAGCATTGCTGGTCGGTGACAATCTCATCTCTGGTGAAATAACAGTTTTCGAGAGAAGGTGCTTAAATTGTTAGTGACCTGAATGGAGGAGACAATTCGCAGAGACTGTCCCTGAGTGTTGCTCTCCGGGGGGTTAATTGAGTAAACCAGATTGACTTAAGCTGGTACTGTACTATCCTAAGGTCATGCATGTCATCAGAGACCTGATATGACCAGTCTTACAAAACTCAGGAACAAACTTGGCTTCCTACTGACCTCACCACACTTGACGGGGCTGGTCTTCCCAATACACAGAATGTTATCTGTGACCCAGGTGGCGACGCTGGCGGAACTGTAGGGAGGGCCTGGCCAGGTGCTCCACTGGAGGCCATTCTCCAGTTTCTCAAAGGCGGAATAATGGCCTCTAGTCACGCATCATGGACATTCACCTCCCATATGGGGGCTGTGTTGTGGGCCAGCTGTGTGGCATCTGTCCATCTGGACCCCACTTGCTACTGGAGTCATCGAACATGGTTGTTGCCTTGACAATCCCTCCGCTTTGGGTCATCAGGGTTTTGACAGGTCCCTGTGCTTGCAACAAGAGAGGGGCCTCGGGTTATCAGGGAGACTCTGAAGGCAAGAACACAGGTGGTATCTGCACCGTCCCTCCGATGCTCACAGGGCCAACACGAAGCAGCATTGCTGGTTTATTCCATCCATGTCCTCCTTCCGTCCCAACGTGGACAAGTGAGTGAGAAGTCTGGCAGGAGACCCTGGGCGCACGCCTCTGTGACCAGAGGGGGCCGCCACCGGGCCTGGTGCTCAAATACATTAAGATCCTCAGACCCAGTCTGGTTTACATTGCCTTTCTCTGCGGCAGTTAGCTCGTCTCTGAAAAGTTATGGGTTAATTTAATTCTTGAACACAACACATACTCCAGCACCGTGAGAAAGTAACATTGCAAGAGACTCAATAGGGAAACTTGATGAGACAAACAATTGCTTGTTGGTAAGAAAGACTTCATGATGGGTTTTCTTAAAGAAGAGCGCGCCTCCACTTTCTCTCCTGACACCCAATTGGCAGTCATCCCAGGGTGATGCTTTCAGACGTTGAGTGAATGTTTTTGATAACCTTCATCAAGTTTCTGAAACACAGTTTGAGGGATTTATATTCTTTCAGGTCATAATTTCCCAAACAATTGGCTCCAGTCCTGTAAACTCTGAAAGCTGCACGTCACTACCCCAGAGACAGAGATGGCCGGTCTCAGCTCTTCTCCCTACTGACTGAGGGGGGAGTCCTGGGCAGTGTGTCTGGTACCCGGTGCACAGTGGTTCACTCTTGAGAGAGTCCACATGACGTGAACTGCCTGGTGCTACAACTTAGCCAACATAGTTGATACTACTCCTGGTTTTTGTATTGCTAATTCAGATATTGATATTATTCATATTTCTATTATTATTTTAAGTTATATAATT
Source organism: Myotis daubentonii (assembly GCF_963259705.1). Classification (NCBI taxonomy): domain Eukaryota; kingdom Metazoa; phylum Chordata; class Mammalia; order Chiroptera; family Vespertilionidae; genus Myotis; species Myotis daubentonii. The sequence continues at coordinate 112,610,132 of NC_081843.1, forward strand.
TTTTAAAAACATGGTTGGGAAGCACAAGCCTACCGATCCTTGCCCTCCAGAATGGTTGTGTGATGTACATGGCCCAAGCCATTGCCTGCCTGCATCTCTGTGCTGCTTTGCCAGGTCCAGCCTCAAGGGGCACCTGCTGGGCGCCTCAGTATTTAAAACCAGACTGTACTCATAGCCTGCCGTGGTGTGGCATCAATAAATGGCCAAACTCATTGGTGTTGCCATGTGATTCATTGACCCCTGCTGTGAGACGCCCACCATCGCCGCCACCACCACCACAGGTAACTGGAGTTTAGCAACCCTGAGGAGGATGCTGTCCATGTCCTCCATGCTCCCTGCAGATTCCTCCTACTTCACCCCTCGATCAGGATGTTGCCAGATGAGTCACAGCCCAGGCGAGGTAGAACTTGGGTCTCTTCTCATGAATGTTTATGCAATAATTGGCAATCTGCCCTATGGTAATCGGAAGTGATGCCTAAAATTCTCTACAGCACCAGATCCAATGTATTCAGCATTACCTACTCCTGTTTTATCCAGAGTATTGGTCTACGTCAGTGTTCGGCAAACTCATTAGTCAACAGAGCCAAATATCAACAGTACAACGATTGAAATTTCTTTTGAGAGCCAAATTTTTTAAACTTAAACTATATAGGTAGGTACATTGTTATTAACTTAATTAGGGTACTCCTAAGGCTTAGGAAGAGCCACACTCACGGGGCCAAAGAGCCGCATGTGGCTCGCGAGCCGCAGTTTGCCGACCACGGGTCTAAGTCGAATGTCCAGGAAGAAGTGAAAAACCACAGGAAGATGCCGAAACTGGTTTGGCTCAGTGGATAGAGCGCCGGCCTGCGGACTGAAAGGTCCCGGGTTCGATTCCAGTCAGGGGCATGTACCTGGGTTGCGGGCACATCCCCAGTGGGAGATGTGCAGGAGGCAGCTGATCGATGTTTCTCTCTCATCGATGTTTCTAACTCTATCTCCCTTCCTCTCTGTAAAAAATCAATAAAATATATTAAAAAAGAAAAGAAAAGAAAAACCACAGGAAGAGCACAATGCAGCCTCTGAATCATCAATTTGATTCAAATTGGGGGAACGGAAGCATTTTTTATATAAAATACCTATTGGGGAGTATGGAGTACAACTTTTTTGAGCAAAATGTTTTTTTGTATTTTTTTAACTATTTACGTATCTTTATTTTTAAAATATATCTTCATTGGTGAAAGCATCACAGATGTAATATGGAGTATAAATCTTTTAAATAAGATAGGAAGCTCCAAGGGCATTTCTTCAACCATAGGGACCACATCCGTCCTGCCCCTGGGCCTCGCCCTGTGTTAGCGGTTCTGATGCTAAAGGCTGGGTCAGTGCTCTCTGGGGCCCCTGACCTGGTAACTTCTCATAACCCGGCCCCTTCACAGTCCCCCCGGACATCCCCCGGGCCCTCCCCCGCCTTGGGGTTGCTCACTGCAGTCCCCCTGGAGACTGTTTACTTGCTGACCCCGTTTTTCCTGGCACAGTGAGCAGATCACTGCTGGCTGCTGCCTTGCTTTTTCCACTCCGCCCTGACCTCCCACCTGACATGATCCCGGCTCTAATCTACGAGCAGGATGCCAAGCCAAACAGTGGCGTTCTGCCCGCGTGAACGTAGAGCCAACTGCTGAGTGTCCGTCACCCCGTGACACTGAGGCTGGAATGAGCAACCCGTCCCAGGCTGCAGCTGCCTGGTCTGTACTCCGGCCAGAGGCTGCCTGGTCTGTACTCCGGCCAGAGGCTGCCTGGTCTGTACTCCGGCCAGAGGCAGGGGCCGAGGCTGCTCCCCCCAGAGGAGGTGCACTGCCACGGTCCAGTTACTACGGCTGCGCCCCGAACGCCCCCAGACTTCGCTGTGCTCATGGACTCTGTGGGTCAAGGGTTCAGGCCGGACCCAGAGGGCTGGCGTTTCTCTGCCCTGACACCGAGAACTGTGAAAACTTGGCGTGAGTGACTCTGTCCAAACCCCAGCACTCGGCAATCGATCGTGGCTCTAGCAGCCTGCACTCTGCCCCTGGGGCGACGCAGCCCACCTGGAGTTCCTGTGGGAAAGGCTGAGCGTGCCAAGAGAGCTTGACATGGTTCCCAGGGTTCCCTGGCCTCCCTTTTCTTAGCGCATTTATTAAAAATTCACACTTGTCCATCCTTCTCTGTCCCTTTTGAGATGCGGGAGTCTCCTACGACCAGGGCTGTCACTCTCAGCGGCCTGCAAGCCATGCCTTGGATGCGATCCTCAGGGAGGGTAGGCACCTGTCGCCCGCCTCTGCCTCCCATGGGTGCCCATCCACAGACACCAGGACCTGCCCACATGGACGGTCACCAACCTTCCTTCCCGATTTTATTAGTCATTTTTCACGCTCTGCCTCTGCTCGGGCCCCCTCTCCCTCCGCCTCCCTCCTCTCTCTCATTCTCCCTTCAACGTGTCCAGCCACCTCTGCACCAGTTGGCGTTGAACTCCTAACACTGGAGTCTTTCCTCTCAATGGGACAAGTGCCAGGTCACTGGGGCTATGATTAAAGACCACCACATGGCCCAGCCAGCCGGCTCAGTGGTTGAGCTTCGACCTATGAGCCAGGAAGTCACAGTTCGATTCCCGGTCAGGACACATGCCCGGGTTGTGGACTTGATCCCCAGTGTGGGGTGTGCAGGAGGCAGCCAATCCATGATTCTCTGTCATCATTGATGTTTCTCTCCCTCTTCCTCTCCCTTCCTCTCTGAAATCAATAATAAAAAATAAAAATAAAAAGCCGCCACATGCACTAAATTCTAAGTGCCAATAAAACTTCATTACTCACAATTCCTTATTTGCAAATGTGCCTATTTGTTAAAGTGTTTAAATCTCCAAGGTCAGCACCAGTGGCGCTCCCACAGGTCCCTACAGAGCTGTGAGTCATCCTGCAGGCAGGTGCCCCGGGGGTCAAAGGGCAATGGCCTGCTTCTCAGCACTCACTCTAAACCAGTGGTTCTCAGCCTTCCTAATGCAGCGATCCTTCAATACAGTTCCTCATGTGGTAGTGATCCCCAATTTCATTGTTTCAAATTGAACATCATTAAAGCGTAGTGATTCATCACAAAACAATATGTAATGATATATGTGTTTTCCGATGGTCTGAGGCGACCCCTGTGAAAGGGTCGTTCGACCCCCAAAGGGGTCATGACCCACAGGTTGAGAACCGCTGCTCTAAACAGTGTCCTTCTCAGGGGCCTGTTGTCTGCATGTTCAGTGCTTCTTGTTGGTGCTTTCACGTCGGGGACTTGGCTGCTTAAGGTGGCCTCCAGGTGCAGTGCTGAAGCGCTTCCCAGTATGTCTAAGCACAGGAAGGCTGTGAGGTGCTCCCTGACACTGGCCAGAACACTGGGGAGCACGATCTCTGTGGAACAGGGTATTATGCAACCACACGGCTGGGGTACAGCACTCTTGTTGCATTTATTCTCATTAGCCTGCAGTACTGGAACACCAGCTCATACAAGAATGCTCACACAGCTTTATTCAGAGTGAATAAACAAACTCATCTATTGACACAATAAATAAAAGGAAATGAGCTATTGTTACATAACAATATGCAAGAACCTCAAGGCATTATGCTGAGTGCAAAAACTTTTACCCCAATGAATACATACCACACAACCCTTTATTTTGAATAAAATTCGAAAGCGGGCAATACCTATTTAGAGTGGAAAAAATCAGAATAGCGGTTGCCTGTAAGGGCTGGGTGGGAGTGCGGATTGACTAGAAAGGGCACGTGAGATGTTATGGGCTCCACCCCCACGATTTCTGGTTCAGAACCAAGAATTTGCATTGCTAACAGTTTCCAGGTGAGAGGATGCTGCCAGTCCTGGGGCTCACACTCCGGAACCACTGCTCTCACCTCGCCCCGCTGGGTGCAGCAGACACCTCTGGTGCCCACACACGCGCTAGACCTCTCTCTGCTTTCTGCTCCCGAGCACCCTAAAGTCAGGAGCAACTCTCAACCAATGGGGCACAAAGTAGGGTACATGTTCTGGGCCCTCAGCCAATGGGGGATAACACAGGTACATGCTCTGGGCCCTCAGCCAAGGGGGGATAACGCAGGTACATGTTCTGGGCCCTCAGCCAATGGGGGATAACGCAGGTACATGTTCTGGGCCCCAGGCTCCAGGTGCACAGAGCTGGAGGATGCCGCTTGCTTCGCGGGAGGTCCTGGCATCCCGAGCCCCATCGCCCACAGGAGCAACCGCATTAACACACCCTGAGGTTGGCTTTTCCTCCTTCCCTGCCTCCCTCATTTCTGTTTCCCCGGCTCACCTCCCACATAAACTACTTGCATACACGTCCTGGTCTCGAGCTTCTGAGGAACCCAAACTAAGACCATCGGGTGTAAGGGGGAAGGTGAAAGGATGTGGGATGGGATCAGAAGGTCCACATCTGATGTGACGTAGGAAAGAAAGACAGCAGCCAGCGGCTTGGGGTGCTGCCTCCTTATCAAACCTGGTGTTTCCACTTGTCGCACTGGAACCAGGTGCCCACTCCAATCTTCTGCGGACGAGGGTCCACCTGCTCTCAAGTCTGCCCTGGCGGGCGGAGCGCGGGTCGTGGCGTGGTGGCACAGGGATGGGTGCGGCTGGCTCAGAGTCAAGCCCCATCCCCCTGCTGTTTATTCGCGCCTGCTTCCCAGGACACGCGCTGGATTCTGACCTCCGGTTCCCTAGGAGCTCCGCCTGGTCCCGAGCCCCTTGGAGAGGCTCCTGGTCACAAGTGTAGCCCCACATTTCCCACGTGGATCCTGCCTCCTCGGGGTTAGGTCGCCCTCCTGATCCTTGTCCGTAGGGAGAGGGTTGGTGAGAAAGCCTCTTCCCCCTCATCACATATGGGGCACCGAAGGATGGCCATGGACAGAGATGGGACCTGGCGGGACCAGGCCTGGCCACTCTGGGTACTGAGGGGTGCAGGTACGCCTGTGCTCCCCGATCCTAAAATCTTACACCCAGAAACTGTCAATACTCACAGGAGAGAACCACAGCTCCCTGGAATCTGGGGAACGAAATAGTATCACCCCGCAGAGAGAGGAGTTCGGGAGACCCCAAGCCCAGCCTTGGGTGCGCTCCTTTCTCCCGCGGCCCAGGCCCCGCCTCCAAGCTCACACTCCCACGGCCCTCTCAGCCTCTTCCTCTCTGAAGACTGAGGCCGGGAGGCCTTCGGGGCAAGGGCAGTCCTCCTGGTCTCCCAGCGGCTGCCCTTCCCAAACCTCTTCAGTCTCCCACCTGCCCCAGGTCATGGGTACAGCCTTGGTCACAAACCTAGGCCTAGTCACGCGTGGGCTGCCCCCTGGTGGCTGTCTTCAGGAAGAGAAAAACTGTGCAGCCAACACAGAGCTGGTAGTTCCCGTTTAAAATCCAACACAGATGCAGAATGATAACCCTGTACGCGTGAAATTTTGTTATTTTTACCCCCATAAATTTAACTTAAAAGAATGAAATCAACACCGAATTTCAGCAGGAAAGAAGCCCGTGTGAGGAGAAGTCAGAGGGGTAGGCAGTGGCGGTGCTGATCAGCCAGCAACAGGGACCACCTTTCTCCAAGTCTGTGGGAAGAATCTCCAAGTCCCATGGGGGGGCGGGGGGAGGGGGGGGAGGCGGCAGGGGACCAGCTTCTCCCACAGCTGCATAGGTGGTGATGTGCTCCCACCGGAGGGCCTTGCCTCTGTCCCTGATCGCAGGCCCCAGATGCACTAACTCATGAGGCATGAGAGGCAATCAGCTCCCCTGGATTCTGCTGTGGGTTGAGAAATGGTCTCCGTATGTATCGCTGGGGAGCCCATTGTCCTTCAGTGCCTTTATGAGCCACTAAAGAGCAGAGCAACAAGAAAACTCTCCTTCATTCGTCTGGGGATTAGGGACCCGCTCAGCTGAAGGGGCGTCTGAACCTCAGAAGGTGAGGACAAAAGACACAAGCTGACACCCATTTCTTCTCTCCTTTTTACTTAGGGAGATACAACTCAGAGCAAGAGGATTATTTTTTTTAATATTTTTATTGATTTCAGAGAGGAAGGGAGAGGGAGAGAGAGAGAGAAACATCAATGATGACAGAATCATTGATTGGCTGCCTCCCGCATGCCCCACACTGGCGATTGAGCCCACAACCCAGGCATGTGCCCTGATCGGGAATCGAACCGTGACCTCCTGGTTCATAGGTCAACGCTGAATCACTGAACCACGACGGCCGGACAAGGGAATTATTTTTAAATTAACTTGTCAGACCACTGGGAGCAGGGAAATTGGAAATGAAGATAGCACAGCTGTGAGCCTCCATTTGTCAGGTTTTCTGTAGGGATTTTGTTTTTCAAGATAAACATCGCACTGAAATCTTGCTGACTATTCATTTGTTCCTAGTGCTCCCAGGCTCATATATAAACATTTTCCCAGCACAATTCCAAATGCCAGCTTCCCAGACCAAGGTGCCTTTGCAGGACTATTGCTCTTGACCTCTGAGGTCCTATGTAAAAAGAGAAGACATCCATCCTGGCCAAGAAAACAGAAAGGGTCCCAGCAGGTTACTCAGCAGATGGTCCTCTGAGCCATGAGTAGTTTGGCATGGCCTCATCCAGGGTCTTTGGTGAATGAGAATTGCTCTCCTGCCATGTAAGACGGTGTAGGTGAGACCGTGGGAACCTGGCATTAGTGTAATTTCCCAGTTCCAGCATTCATTCACTCGTTCATAAAGGCTTCATTGACTCCCCATTATGCAACTAGTGCTGTGCTTTGAGCTTCGGTGAATTTGAAGAAGTATTAAGATAAGTCTTCACCCTCAAAGAATTCACCATCCAGCAGAGAGCTAACCCAAACATCTAAAAAGAGAACTTCAAAAGCATAATACAATACGAAGGAGTGAGACACCACCTAGCAGAATAGTTAGCGGACAGGGGATTCGAATAACGAGCCATCGGAGTTTGGGAGAAAAATCATTTAGTAGCCGAATCTCAACATAAGGTCTCATTCAGGGGAATAGGGTCCCTCAACCAAAAGCAAGTGGAAAGTAGCTCTAAAGTCTGCCAGCATCTCCCAAAGCAAGTGAGGGCATGCAACTCAACACCTACCGCCATATGGCTTCCCATTCTTCTCCCCTCTCGTCGTCCTGCTTTCAGAGATGTCTTTTCTGAAGCCCCAATTCTCCCCAAACGTTGTCAGGAAGCCCCACCCTTCCCCATTCGCCTCCAGGCTTGAGTCCTCCTAACCACTCTCAATCGGCAGCAGACACCCTGAGAAGGACCGCGTCAGTGCCAGGGCCCTCCTTAGAGGGAAGCTGGGCCTTGGGGGGGGGGGGGGGGGGCGAAGTAGGAAAAGGGAGCACAGCAGCAGTAGAAAACTCTGCTCCCATCATCACTAAGACCAGCAGGTGGGTGGGACCTGCCGCCTGTAGGAGTAGCCTTGGGGATGACCAGGAAGACAGGACACTGTGATCCTCCCCTCCCCAGTTTCCCATTCCCACACCCTCCTGGTTCCTGGCACACAGCTCCTGAACCCTGGCATTTCCCGAGTGACAGGAGTGGCTTCGTTACTCCTAACAGCCCCTTTCAACCACATCGGAGATTATACTCAGATGACTCCCGCGAAGGCTCCTCGACAGCTTCAGGATGGGGGCCGCTCACCAGAAAGGATAGGGTTTCAACTTTCGGCCTCATCTCCTGATCTCCAGGGAGGAGAGAGGGGCGAGTTCAGTCGCCTACTGACAATGGTTCAATCAATCAACCTACATGAAAGTCTTTGATCAATACTCCTGCACAAAGAGAGTCAGAGAGCTGGGTGGGTGGGCAGTGGCTGTGTGGGAGGGAGGCTGGCCGGCCTGGCCAGGGCATGGAAGCCCCAAGTGGGCTGCGGTGCTGGGCTTCCTCTGTCCTTGCGTTTGGCTGATGGGGTGTGAATGTGGACTGATGTTCGCTCAGAGCCCGCGGGGCCCCGGCTCTGTGCTGGGCTCAGCTCTCACGGGGCCTGGAGGGAAGGCGTCAGAAATGGATCCCAGGTTCCCAATTCGTTCTCCAGCTCCCCGCTGAGGGCCTTGTAGCAAGACAGAAACATCCAGCTGTCCCAGCTAGAGGCGCAGTGAGAGGGGTTCTCTCTGCAGCTGGAACTCTCTCCTGAGCCCTCTCACACGGGACATTAGGCAATAATGAACCAGGTCTTCATTCCAGTCTACAGCACATTCCCTTCTAATGGGCTTAGTCCCTCCCACAGCTTCTCTCCCCTGTGCCTCTCCGGATTGGGTCTGATGTTGCAGGATATGGCTTAGTGACCTGGTGGCTTTCGGGGGAGCTGGTGCCCTCGGGGAGCCCTAGAGACCTTGGGCTGCCCAGTGGATCTCCTTGTCTCTGATGACGTTGCTTTTGCTGCAGGTGGCTAGGCGCCCTGCTGGCCCATGGTGACCATGTCTAGGTGGGCATTACTCAGGGTTGTTACTGTTCCTTGGGCAATGCACCCAAGTGAGTGAAGTGAGTAGAAAGGAACTCTGAGAAAGAGGAAGGCAGGGCGTTCTGGAAACTTCCTCCAGGCACAGGCTTGTTTGAGCAGAGTTTATTAATAGTTCAGGATGACCTGTAATCAGGATGAAAATTAGCTGCTTTGAGTGCAGAGAAAGAATAATTAAGGACAATTGGCCCCTCTGCCCGCTTCCTTCGTTCCTGTCTGTGAGCCAGGTCCTGACCATCAGCGGGGCCGGCGGGAGGACAGGAAGGGAGGGCCTGGGGCTGGTTGAGAACCCCTTGCTGGGCCAGCTGATCTGTGTGGCCAGTCACAGCTGCAATGTCGCCTGCTTCCTCGGTGGCCTGGCAGCCTGGGCTTCGGGCAGGAGTGACTCAGCAGCTGCCGCCCTTGTCGAGGCACCATTTCCCAGTTTCTCAGCTACCGCCGGGTCCGAGATAACCCTGGGTCCTACTCAGCTGCAGAGCCCTTTCCCCAGAGGCTCTGCTCCCAGCTGTTCGTTCCAGGGAGCCACCACATCTCCTCCTGGGCCACAGAGGCCCTGCCCTGAGGCCTGCCTAGCGGGGCCAGCTCGTCCAGACACTGAATCCCAAACACTTCTAGAATCTCTGTGTGGCCTTTGTGAGAATTTCATTCTTTAGAAAGTTTCGTAACCAATGGAATGAATAAGAATGACTGGAAAGGGCTCCGTGTGTGTGCTTTTTCTTTTCTGACACCAAATCCCTTGTTCCAGCACCAATTCTCTGACGCCAACGGGATGCCCTACAATTCAATTCAATCGGAGAAGGGCTCGGCTGCACAAGACGGCCCCCTGCCGGCGCCTTCGCCAAGGGGTCTGAGGCTCCCTGTAAAACTCATCCCCACATTCCAGCAAAGGTAACTTGCTAGTAATCACCAGGAACAGCCCCATGGAGGGGGTGCTCAGGGCAAGGGAGGTGGGCGGGGCTTCCTCCTGGGTCTCAGGAGGCTTTGGGGTAGAAGCCATCCATCTGCCCCCTCTGCGCTGGTTCTACTTCAGCATCAGTGGGGATTGTGGCTGGAGGACAAGCAAGTCTTTGGGGAGCTGGGCCATCCGCCCCGTGAAAGGTGGGTCCTCCCAGCGTCCCTGGGGTGATGGCCCAGCGTGCAGACCGCTCCATCCCATCCCGATCCGCTGAGCCACAGGCCTTGCAGACGCCAGGAGCCCTCTAGATCGTTCCGATGCACATTAAGTTTGGGAAACTCTGCTTCCAAAGCTTAGTTAGAGGGGAAAGTGCCACCTTTTTCCTAGAAGAAGGATGACTTGCATTTGAAAAGATCAGCGCTGATTAGATGCAAAGCCTGGGGGGAGGGGGGGGGCGGGTGGAGAGCAGGCGCTGATTCCATTCTGCTCCCAAAGACAATGCTTTCCAAGTCGGTGAGAAGCTCGCCCTGACAGCCCAGGGGCCGGGAAATGTTAGACATCCGAAACCAAATGTGCTGACAGCAGCAAAGCACGCTTCCTTCCTTCCGAATTCTTGGAGTACACGGGCAGCAGGCAGGACTCCGAATCCAGGCCAGCATAGGTAACTGAGTGTAAACGCAGCTGCTGTGTTTGTAAGGCATCCATGAACTTGGCATGTATTCATGTTCCTTCACGGCACCGGTGTTTCCACACAGAGCAGCCCTCCAGCTTCGGTGTACACAGTCCCTCAAGGAGCCCTTGAGTATATGTTCCAGGCTTTTCCTCTAGGGAACCATTTCCTGGGTCAGGGATTAACCCGGGGTTTTAACCCTAAATGATCCTGAAAGGTGTTAGGAGGGCTAACACTTAAAACACAAACACTTAGCCATGGCTACTTTGGTTCAGTGGATAGAGCATCGGCCTGTGGACTGAAGGGTCTGGGGTTTGATTCCAGCCAAGGGTTGTGGGCTCAGTCGCCAGTGTGGGGCGTGCAGGAGGCAACCGATGAATGATTCTCTCTCATCATTGATGTTTCTATCCCTCTCTCCCTCTCCCTTCCTCTCTGAAATCAATAAAATATTTAAAAAAATAAAACACAAACAGTTAAGAATTTCTGACCAACCATTCTCGCCTCTAACCCCCCTAAATCTCTTTGCCACCGTGTCGTCAGCCAGCCTTCCCACTGAAGTAATCCCCAATGGGGCCTTCACAGAGCATTCCCTTCTCCAGAGCTATGGCCAGGGGAACAAGTTTCCCTCCCCTGAACTGAATCGCTTTAAGGAACTATTTGTTACCCAGAACACTGTGATGGCACATGGACGCAGGGGGCTCTCTGGGCCCAGGATGCATGAACACGCCCATACCCGTCAAATGCACTCAGCAGGGCATTTAAATTCAGTTCCTGATCATATCGGACAATATAATTCCAGTGGCACTGTCCTTTTTGGTTGCACAATACTTGTTGAGTTCTGTTCTCTTTCTGGGCAATGCCCCCCCCCCCCCTTATGTAAGTTACCTCCTTCAGGTGGGAGTCCTCCACCACCCTCCCTGGAAGCCAGGAGAGCCAAGGAGGAGATTCTCACTGGGAAGAAGGAAGCGCCAAGGGAATGTAGCAGCAAAGAGAGATGGGTGGGCCCTGGGGGAGAGGCCCAGTTTTCCCAGGCAGCCCTGGTGGAGATGCCAGGCGGAGACCTCCCCAGCGCAGGGGTGGTGAGTGAGACCCTCCCAGGGCAGGGGTGGTGACACTTCTTTATCTGAAATGTCATCACAGCCACTTTGCTGAGGTTTTTTAAACACAGGCATATCATTCGTAGAAAGTAGTCTTTTTGTATATTTAAAAGGAAATCTGGCTCTAGCCAGTTTTGCTCAGTGGATAGAGCATCAGCCTGGGGACTGAAGGGTCTCGAGTTCGATTCCGATCAAGGGCACACGCCTGGGTTGTGGGCTCAAGAACCTCAGTAGGGGGTGTGGAGAAGGCAGCCAATCAATGATTCACTCTCATCATTGAAGTTTCTGTCTCTCTCTCCCTCTCCCTTCCTCTCTGAAATCAATATATATTTTAATAAATAAAAATAAAAGGAAACCCTCCCTCTTCCTCTCCCCCATCGTTCCTTCTCTCCCTCTTTCTCCCCCGTCTCCCTCTCTCTCCCTCTGTCCATCTCTCCCCCCCCTCCCCCTCTCTCATTAGTTCTTCACCCAGCAGAGGGGAAAGGGGGCATTACTTACCAAACCTTAAAACCTTTATATTCCTATCTCTCCTTCTCCAGTTCCATCCTTATCTAATTCCCGGCACCTGGTCCTCTGACAGCCTGCCTTTAACTAAATGGTTCCGGTGAGTTCTCTTAGCAACAGGGCTTTCTGGCGCTCTTTAGGGAACAATGCCAGGGAACAGGTGTTTTTCTGGGGGCTCCTCTCTTTGGCCGGTCCAACTATTAAGAGGTATTTCCTTATCCTGTTTAAGCTTTGCTCCTCCAGCACCCTAGGCGCTCGCCTTCCTGCCCTGACCTTTCTTCTTCCTGCTGAAAACAAGAATCTGTCCCCGACCCTCCAGGGCTGTGCCCCGTCCCCCTCTGCTGCCCCTCCTCACGACAGCGGAGCCGGGAAAGGCACCCCAGGGCAGCTCTCCAGGCTGTCGTCAAGTTTTGCCCATTAGTGGTGATCATGAGGGGCGGCTGAGACTGGCCAGGGCACGGTGCTGGTTCAAGATGCAAACATAATCAAATAACGCGGATGGATTCCATCACCCTTCCCCCGTGAGTGCACAATGCCGAAAGACGTTCCCGCCCGAGTCTGCTTTGGCATCTACGGGCATCTCGTTCGAACAATTGAAAAGGCGACTTTCCTGCAACAGTGGACATAAACATGGGCTGGAAACACGCAGGGAGCAGAAAAAGCTCCCCTGGAAGTTCAAGTGGCACTAAGGTTATTGTAACTGGTTTCACCTCAACCCTGTCTGCTTCGTCCATCTCGATAAGGCAAGATCGCCCTCTGCTGCCGGGAATTAGAATGGCCTTTAATCTTTCAGTGAGGGAGCATGTAGGCGCACACACACCCCCTTCACACAGAGTTGTCCATGCTTCCCTCTTACACATGACCTCTGGCAGTCAGGCCTGCTTACAATACAGAGACCAAAACATAGAGAAGGGGACGTAAAGAAAGTAGAGAAATTACGGTGTGCTAAACAGGACTCCAATGTCATTTAGAGACGTACCTGAGATAAAATTGAACCCAAGGAACAAGAATAGAATGCTTTAATATAGGGGATAATATAAGAAAAAGACAACTTGAAGGCTAAGGGGATAAAGCTGAAATAAACACACACATGAATGAGAAGGAAAAGTTTGAAAAATCTCTTCTAAGTGGGATATCTGAATAATAGAAGGCCCTTTAAGAACAGAATGTAGGGGAGCAAACCAGCAAAAACAACACAGAAAACATTTCTCAGAACCGGAGGGCCTGAAGGTCCGGAATGAAAAGGCTGCTCGCTGTGATGGAGGTTAAAGACCAACAGTCATCAGGAAACTTCAGAATAAGGCTGAAGAAAAGAGAGCTGAACCTTTTGGAGGAAGAAAAAATGACAGGTGAGACACCAAGGACTGGGGATAAGAATGGGTTCCTGCCCTAGCCAGTTTGGGTCAGTGGACAGAGCATCGGGCTGCACACCGAAGGGCCCCAGGTTCGCTTCCGGTCAAGGGCACATGCCTCGTTTGCAGGCTCGATCCTGGCCCTGGTCGGGCACATGCAGGAGACAACCAATCAGTGTTTCTTCTCCCTGTCTCTCCCCCTCCTTTCCACTCTCTCTGAAATCAATGGGAAAATATCCTCAGGTGAGGATTAACACAACAAAACAAAATGAACAGATTCCTTAGAAACACTAAAAGGCAGAGGAAAATGGGAGCAATGTCTCCCCAATTCTAAGAAAAAAACAAACACGTTTCAACCAACAATTCGATACCTTGCAACCGTGTTTGAAAGGCAACTGGAAATAGTTCACCAACATGAAATAGGGAACCAAGAAAAAGGAAGGTGTGGGATCCAGGAAAAAGAACCAAAGACGGGAGGGAGGAGAAGGCTGACGGTGAGCGCTGCTTCGGGCCCAGGAGACAGACGGTTCCAGAAGGGATTTGTCTTAGAAGGTAATTGCAGCAGAGAACTGTCTGCCAGGTTTGACTTATGGACGGAAATTATGTGAGGGATGAGGGTGCTCACAAACCTTGAAACCATCACACTGAACACCTTAAACTTACACAGACTGCCTGTCAACAGGATCTAAATAAAGCCGGGGAGGGGGAGATTTGACTTTTGGAAGGACTGTAATGCAAGGTAAAAGAGTATTCAAGGCAGATAGTCAAAGAAAATATTTTATTTTTTATTGTGATGAAAAACATGTAACATACAATTTTCCTTTTTTTCCAATTATAGTGCACATTCGATATTATTCTGTATTAGTTTCAGGTGGACAACATATTGGTTAGAGTTAGACAATCAGACACGGCACAGAATGGTCCCCGTGATATTTCACGTACCCCTCTCCTCCCTGGCTGGTACATAGCTATTACAATATATTTTTTAAAGGGATCATTTTTAAGCCCAGTAAAAAAGTACTAGGAGAAATCATAGGATACTACTTACTAGTAACTTAGAGCCTATTCACGGACATAGAACAAGGACACTGGTATGGCTCTAACAGGAAGCTAAGATACATCGGAAGCCTGGAGGGGAAATGAGGTGACTGAAACCCTCCTCTGCTGGCACAGTAGATGCAGCGGCTCTAACAGTGAGAGTCAAGAACTGGAGCAGAGCCACACACCAGCATGGCAGGAGGTGCACACCAGCATGGCAGGAGGCGCAGACCAGCATGGCGGGTGGCAGGCGCAGACCAGCATGGCGGGCGGCAGGCGCACACCAGCATGGCGGGCGGGAGCCGCACACCAGCATGGCGGGAGGCAGCTGCCTGGGGATGGTACCCACAGGGTCACACGGACAAGAGGCTGCTTTCCTTGCGAGCCTTTTATTGCTCTTTGATTTTTTTAAGGCGGGAGAGAGAAGGCAAGTCAGAGTGGGAATGAGAGCTTTCTCCCCAGTGTGCTCCTCAGCACCTACTCGGAGCTTGCTGGGTGCAGAATCCTGAGACCTGGCCCGACCTACAGAACGAGGCTCTGCATTTCCCACCTCTATGCCCGTGAACTTGAAAAGCGCTGGCCCAGCAGTCCCGGTGCCCCGGCCGGTGCCCATCGCTGTAGTAAAGGTGAAGCAAGGGGTCACGCGGCACATGGTGACCGGCGCTTCAAATGTGACCTCAGGTCACTGTTCTGGGTCCTCCACCCTTGTCGCTCGCCTCTACTGGTAACCCACAGCTCCATCCTCCTGGCCTGTTTTATACATTTTGGTACCTGCTTTGTTTGGGGCACCTATTTCTTCACAAAATCCATCTTTACAGAATTTATCACACGGAGGTTGCAACTTTTTGTCATTGTTCTCAAATCGTCCCTGTATATTTGATTACCAAGATGACTCTCAGTAGACTAGACGCTCACAGAGGCTTAGCAGTTGGGAGTCTTTCCATTATGTCGTAAGCCTGAACAGAACAGGTGAGTGAGTCAGTAACTAGGACAGCCGCTGCCTTCCAGGAAAGGGACTGAAAAGCAAACACAACAGGCCACAGGGAAGAGAGCTTTGATGGGACAAGCCGCCTGCAGGTTGTAAGAGCCCTTCTGGGTGGCTCCCTGAGGTTTCCCGGGAAGGACCAGGCTAAGGGCCTGCTACAGAGAGGATTTTCCCACTCGCGGCTCTGCCAACCTCTGTCTTTAATAACTTTTGCACCTTTAAAGTTCTGAAGGATTTATGAAGCTTCTGCAATGATCTCAAGTACACTGTTAATACATTGTATAAGCCAGTCCTTGCTTTTAGTATAAAATAGGTAAGAAAAATCCATGTTACACATTTGTTATACCAAAAGTTAAAACCATAGTTGGTGTTTGGACTACAAATTAAAAATGTAATATGAAATTTTTAAAACTGAAGAAAAATCGAAACTAAGATACTGTGAATTTTAGGTTAAAGAAATAAAAACAAAATAGAGTTTTAAAATGATTCCCACTAGATGCTCTTGATGTTAGTAGTGTGACTTGGTTGAAATATCGCTTCCCTCAAGACATATATAAAAAGTAATTACAAACCTATCAAAGACTACGTCTTAGAAGCAAGGCTTTATTACAGAATTTCCCCAAACCCCTGATTAAGATCCTATCTCCTGTGTTAGAGTGAGGGGTAATCTACGCAATTGGCTTTGCTTTTGAGTGACCCTTGCAAACACCCTATTGGGATATTAGAAACTGCCAAGATGTTGCCTTTTAAAAGGGATTACATTAGAGATTCATATCTATCTACATAAGGAATTCCTTATTTTGTGGTGTTCTCTCACTCATCATTCACTGATAGCAAAATTCAAAAATTATCCTGAGAGAGAGTATTGGGAATTTGTATTAACAAGGGACTGAATGGCCCAGAACAGTGTGCCATAAACATATATTCCTTTACCGAATGTATCTTAAAAATCTGTGCAAATAATCTCCATTAGACCCATGGTTGGCTTCAATTGTTTAAAAGGTTTATGTCCAAAAAGAAGCTGGGTAAGAGCAGTGCTCCTAAAAGAAGCCGTTCTGCCACCGGGAGCAGGCGCTCGCTCCCGGCCCAGCTGGAGACCACACACACTGCAGACCCGCTCCCCTCCACCCACCTAACACGTTTGCTATAGAACATTAAAGATTAATCTTGAATCATGCAATCTGTTCCGGGGAGGAGGTATGTGACGGTCAGAAGTCTTGAAATTTACACGAGTTAAAGTTTTTATTTTTATGCCATAATCCAATTATAATCTTTCTTTTTACCCGAATCAAATTTGAAAACTTATTTTTCCATTGCATTAAATTTATAAAAAATGTTCTCCCTCATCACACTAAAGCATTCCTTGTTATCTATTTCCAGTGCTCAGGTAACTAATGAATAAATCATTTAAATGAGTCTCTTTTAATTATCTCCAGCAGATACACATTATCTAAAACCTGTCGAGGTCAAAACAGGTTCCTCCCCGCAGTCACCTACGCAGACTCTGCCACACAATCCAAGTTCAGGACAAACCAACGCCCTCCAGAACACAGTGACTGTGCACCACGGACAGACTGCTCCTCTCCCGCTGGGCCCGTCGGGCCGTCCTCAGAACTCCTCCTCGGCCTGCTTGCTGCGGGCCTGCTGCAGCTGCTGCAACCGTGCCACGGTCTCGGCAACGGTGCGTTCCCCGTGGACCTTGTTATCTCTCGTGCGGATGTTCACCGTGCCGCTGGCTTTCTCTTTTTCACCGACAACTAAACAAAAGACAGTAAGGATCCTCAGATGGCAGCGTTCTCATCAGGCATCCGAACAGAAAGGACCCCGGGACCAAAAGCCACCCTGTAGCTTCTTCTGATTAAAATGGACAGGTGAGCCTGGCCAGTGTGGCTCAGTGGTTGAGCATCAACCTATGAACCAGGAGGTTCAGGGTTCGATTCCCGGTCAGGGCACTTACCCGGGTTGCGGGCTTGGTCCCCAGCAGGGGCATGCAGGAGGCAGCCGATTAACGATTCTCTCTGGTCAATGTTTCTATCTCTTTCTCCCTCTCCCTTCCTCTCTCTCTAAAAAAATCAATAAACCATATATTTTTTTAAATGTACAGGTAACCATGCACAATTGGGCAACTGATTTAAAATTTATTCATTAAAAAAGCAAACCCACTCTGCAATGCCAACACTGCTGTGCTTATTGAGTCACTTAGTCCTGCTGCCTTAATAAAAACTGACCATGTGAAGAAATAAAAGGTGAAGACAGTGCTGTACAGATTATTCGTTTTCACACCATAGTTTTCCTTTCTTATGTCAACTGAACAAACTTAATAGTTTAAGAATCAGGATTAAAAGGAACTAAACTGATGACTATAATCCTCTCAAGCTAAGTCTCAAGATTTCAGAATTTTCCCAGGTTGTGCAGCTTGTCTTTGGCTAAGTTCCTTTCTTACCCAGGATGAAGTTATACTGTGCTAACTGTGCATTTCTGATCTTCTTATTTAATGTACAGCCCGGATCCAGGTCGATGTCCACCATGAATTTAGCATCATGGAATTGTTGCCGCACCTATTTAAACAGAGATACAGAATTCTTCAGATCCAAAATTAGAATTATATTTTGATCTTAAATGATTTTATGTAACCTGTAATTTGGAAGATCATGTAAGCATTAAAAATTAGTTCTTCAATAATTTTGTGTATACAATGACCTAATTAAATAGAAGTCTATAAGAATCTCTATATATAAAAGCCTAAGTGACTGACCAGTCAACCAGTTGCTATGACGCTCACTGACCACCAGGGGGACAGATGCTCAATGCAGGAGCTGCCCCCTGGTGGTCAGTGCGCTCCCACAGCCAACCTCCTGTGGCCAGCCAACCTCCCGTAGTCCCTCCCCCCGGCCAGCCAGCCCTGAATGGCCCTGATTGGGACTGGGCAAGACAAACCCGATCCGCCCCGATGACCAGCCAGGCTGAGGGACCCCACCCGTGCATGAATTTGTGCATTGGGACTCTAGTAATTTAATAAAAAGAAAGTATCAGGCTCAAGAAATATTAAAAAGTGATTTTTTTTTTCCCTCAACAGTGATTTCCTTTTGATTAAAAGAAGGCTTAGTCCTGGGCAGTGTCCCATACACCAATCGATGTTTTTCTCTAACATCAATGTTTCTCTCCCTCTCCCTTCCTCTCTCTCTAAAATCAATCAATATAATGGAAAAAAACACAAAATAAAAGCCTACCCTACCTAATTCCAATGCCACTCTACCCCCAGAGTGGGGGAGGTCAGTACTGCTTCCAGCTGAGAAATGAGTAGGAACATTTTCCTGCTGAGTGAGCTTTCATAATGCACATCAGATAAAAACAACGAATCAGCCATAGAACACAGGTGGCTTTCATCATTTATAACTACACTACTGTGGTGCAGTCACAGGAAAACAGTTTGTCTGAATGGTTTGCTTATTAGCTGGTTTAATGTTCATTTATTTCTTAAAGACAGCTGAGACCTGAGTGCAATTTATTTTGATGGTCTAGAAACACGATTTCGATGTTATAAGACCATTCAATGATATTTAGATTTTTGTCTCTTAACTATTTTATTACTTTTAATTTGCAATTCTGAAACAAAGCGTTTTAATAACACAACTTTTGATTTGACATTTTTTTTATATATTTTATTGATTTTTTACAGAGAGGAAGGGAGAGAGACAGACAGTTAGAAACATCGATGAGAGAGAAACATCGATCAGCTGCCTCCTGCATATCTCCCACTGGGGATATGCCCGCAACCCAGGTACATGCCCTTGACCGGAATCGAACCTGGGACCTTTCAGTCCGCAGGCCGACGCTCTATCCACTGAGCCAAACCGGTTTCGGCTGATTTAACATTTCTTAATAAAGAATTGTTGCTGTAACAAAACACTGTCATAGTCTTTAAGGCAGCAGTTCTCAACCTGTGGGTCGCGAACCCTTCGGGGGTCGAACGACCTTTCACAGGGGTCGCCTAAGACCATCGGAAAACACATATATAATTACATAGTGTTTTTGTGATTAATCACTATGCTTTAATTATGTTCAATTTGTAACAATGAAAATGCATCCTGCATATCAGATATTTACATTACCATTCATAACAGTAGCAAAATTAGAGTTATGAAGTAGCAACGAAAATAATTTTATGGTTGGGTCACCACAACATGAAGAACTGTATTAAAGGGTGGCGGCATTAGGAACGTTGAGAACCACTGCTTTAAGGTGTGAAGAATGAACGGATATTTCTACATCTATTAGTGAGGTAGCTGTTTGGCCAGTAGGGCAAAACATTGGTCTGGCATGCCATTAACCTGGAAAAAGATTTCAAATAAATGAAGAAATTTGCATTGAACATAAAGCAAAACTACACTCTGAGTGAAAAAGTAACTTCAACTGCATTATGCATTTGAATGTGCACAGCATACGGAGGCATTTCCTACTTGATAACATGAACCACTAAACCAGAGTGAGTAAAACAACTACCCAACTTGTCTTCTGATCACAGAACCACCCAGGAAGGCATTAAAGAGGCCATGTGCTCTGTTTAAGCTTACCACAGATTGAAGACAGTAAGAGCTCTTTACATCACGGGCAGCTTGATTTACCAAGGATAGAGCTTATGGGATTTGAAAGCCGAACAACAGATGTTAAATTTAAAGAAAAGTCAGACTTAAGGATTACCTTTTGGGCATAATCATCACATGTTGGTCCCACTGGAACTACCATTACCTGGCGAGGAGACAGCCAGAAGGGCCTTAGGAAGAAATTAAAAATATTTAATGTGGGTTTTCCTAAACAAGGACAGCCCATTCATTTATCAGTCTACCCTTTGTATCTTTTCCTGAAACATGTGTAGACCATTTAAAATCATGGCTTTTATTTTAATATCCAATAAAGACTAAAGAGAGATGAAGGAGCAGAAAGCCAACCCTCAGAAAGAAAAACCTGTAACTAGGTTTTGTCTTGCTAAGCAGATGGCAAAGCAGACGGGGGGCAGAGACCACGCCCACGCTCCACTACCTCAGGGACAGAACGCCATGCCCCATGCAGAGGGCTTGGCACGTTGCTGAAGAACCACACTTACTGCTGTGTTATTAAAGAAGTGATTTTGCTCGAGCATGATTGATTACTTATTCCGCACAAGGGGACACAGACTGTCTTCAGTTTATTCCAGCTCCATGTTGCAGGATGCAGCAAGCTGTCACTGACAGTGACTGCTGAGGGCATTTGGGGAAGATGAGTGGGTCTCACTACTTATTAAAAGAGGGCCCATCTGCAACTCTCTTGGGGTATTTCAGTGTCAAACTTCCTGATGCTGCAGACAGCAGCGTTTCTCTGGGTCACTCCGTGTCTTAAGTTGTCTGGCTAATCGGGGACAAGGTGGAGGGGGCACTAAATTCTGCCCAAACTGTGCGTCTTCCCCACCAGACGCAGGTTTGGCAGAGCAGTTAGCTGAGGCGCCCCTGTTCTCTAGATTCACAGAGAGAATGTTTCCCATATGTGATTTGATTTTGTGAAATATAACAGAGATTATTTCACTGAAACGTATGACACACTTCCCTTCAAGTCTGAACTAACCAAATTACAAATACAACTAAAATAACTACAATGTATAAGACAGAACAGATTTACAACAGTTTAACAGAAGTTTTGTATCTACAGAATTAATGCAGCAGGCTCTACAAAACGGGGGTCTTATAACCGTCTTTACAAATTGCAGGCCCAGACAGAACGGCTTAGAAAGTAAAATGAAAATCATGTGCTCATATGTTTCCAGCAAAAACATAACCTTATAAAAGCAAGACACGAAATGCTGATTGTTTTGGAGTCTGTACTCTCAGTGGAAAATGCATGGCTTCTAAAGGGTGTCCAACTACCTGCTGATGACGGTCAGCGACACTCAGCACGGGAGCCAACGCCTGCTCTGTTTTACTCAGACACATCAAATTCCTTGAAAAGCCATAAAATAGCCAATATGCTTCCTACTGAATAATCATTCCTAATTAGAAAGTGTAACATTCAATACATCAAATTCTGAGATAAAAATAATTCCTCATAAGTCCTCTTAAAGCTAAAACATCTGGGTTTTAGTTGTACTGCCTTCCTATTTAGTGAATATCTGTCAATAGTTACAAGCGACTAACTGCAATCACTCTCCCCTCCCATCACATGCTCAACTGGACAGCAGACATTTCTTACAGCCAACGTCTGTCGCCCAGAAGGAAACAACATGAAAATTACCATTTGCCCCCATAGTTCTCAGTGAGGATGGCGATCATTCTTTCCACGGATCCCAAGATGGCTCTATGGATAATCACTGGCCTTTTCTTATCATCTCCATCATGACTAGAAAGGAAACATAAATGATTTGTCTTCCTTTATTTTATATGTACTAATATATATACATACCTTTATTTTATATGTACTAGTGTGTGTGTGTGTATATATACCTTTATTCTATATATACTAGTATGTATACACATCTTAATTTTATATGTACAAGTATATATATATGCATACCTTTATTTTATATAAACTAGTATATACACACACACACATATATATATACCTTTATTTTATATGCATGTATGTGCAAACACACACACACACACACACACACACACTCCGTTCTATGTTCTTGAAGAATGTTCAGAACAGACACTAGGAACTCACCTCACAAACGTCAGATTGAATCTGACGGGCAACTGGAAATCCAACTGGATGGTGGCACACTGGTGGTAGCGCCCAATGGCATCCTTAATCTGAATGTCAATCTGAGAAGCGAAGGCTCACTGTGAGGTGTTGTCCAGACTGGAGCTCACGCAGTAGTTATGAGGGCTGATTTCCCCCTCCCTTTTTTTAACCTGAAGTAATCTCTTCCCCCAAATGCATGTCACCTTACTCAGATCCACTGTGGCACTGACCTTTGGACCATAGAAAGCTCCATCGCCAGGGTTTAACTCCCACTTTTCACCAAATTCATTCAGGCTGTTTTCAAGTTGCTAAAGATAAAGCAACACTGACTTTAATCTTTGTTCCTCTGCAACCGGTCTAATTTGAGACTAAAAATTCCATAATTACGTTCATGGGTCACTATTCTCTCTTCGTCACTTTGTCCACTTGAATATACTCACACCCAACCCCCTTCCAAGGTTACAGCTTGAAGACTAAAACACATCCAAGCATTTCTACATCCAAAAGCGAACAGGAAAAAGCGAGCGTACTCTAACCCAGGAGCCATTTCTAATTTCCTTTCGCTTTTACCCATTTAGGAGGCTGGCTTTCTTACACGGTGGAGGAAGCCACTTGCAGCCACCCAGAATTCAAGCGCCTGAAAAACACCACGTACCTTCTCAGCGTGGTTCCAGACTTCAATGTCGCCAAGGAACTTTTCTGGCCGGGTGGACAGGTTCAGTTTAAAAGAAAATCCAAATATGTCATACACTGTACGCAGAAAATCCAAACAGCCTTTGATTTCTTCCTCAATCTTTAAATAAAAGAAAATGAGATGAACAAGAATAGATCCAGACACAAATGCAAGGGAGGGGGTTAGAGAGCAACCAAAGGACTTGTATGCATGCACATCGGCATAACCAACGGACACAGGCACTTGGGCAGTGGGGGCTTGCCCGAGGTGGGAATGGCTGGGGGCGGGGGTCAACTGGGGAAAAGAAGACTTATGTAAAGCTTTAGACAATAAAAATAAATTATAAAAAAGAAAATGACACAGCGGTAATTTTCCGTGACCTCCTTGACCTTCCCTTCACCACATTTCACCGCCGAGCCCCCACCTGCTCCATGGCGCAGAATATGTGCGCGTCGTCCTGCTGGAACCGCCGCACCCGTGTGAGGCCCGTGAGCGCCCCCGACAGCTCGTTCCTGTGCAGCACCCCAAAGTCGGCGAGTCGCAGAGGCAGCTCTCGCCAGGACCTCGGGCGATGATCGAACATGAGGCTGGCAAAGAGAAAAGGAAAACCCGTCGGCAGTTAATACAATAAACCGCTTCTCTGAGCGTATACGAAAGGCTGTCAAAAAGCCCCGGGTTCCAAGTGGCTCTCTCCAGTTCTGGGCCGCACACAGCAATGTGGGCGCTGGCAGGAATGTGACAGCAAATAATTGTAACACAAGCACCGGGAACTGAGGGAGAGTGACACGTGTCCCCATCGTCGGCAGGCACGTCCTTGTGCTCACTCACGTAATGTGAGGACGGCCTTGAAGGCCCTACTTAAAGATAAAGAGACTCAGCTGCCTACGAATCACGTGTCACTCTGGAAACGGAAGTCCGTGCTTTCTTGTCCTTCCCAGCAGTGCTTCAGACCCTGCAGAAGGAGCTCGCTGGTCTCCTGGACCACAACCAGTTCTCACGGGCACGCCTCTCCCCCTGCCCTCCAGGCACCGATACAAGGAGCTGTGCGCACTGAGCTGCCTGGAGCCACAGTCTCCCTGGTTTCCCCCAAGCTGTTCACCCAACTTTCATGTATAGAAAGAGGAAGAGCCCCAAGGCAAAGATTCCCCAAGGATGTTAATTCACTAGCACTAGGTTTTGATAGAACATGTTTCTTTAAAGAAAAAAACACTTTATATTCTGCCAATTCACTGCTATTCTTCAATGTCCACAGATCTGAGGACCAAATCGGGCATCGAAGAAATTACACCACCACACTAATGCCGCATTAAATACTGCTCTGATCACATAATTTGTTTTTAAGAAAAATCCTTCCAAAGGAAGAAAAGCAATCTAGGGTGAAATGGAACTCAGAGCTGCTGAATACCAGTGTCCCGGGCAGTTCATGGGCTTCAGCGCGAACTGCTCCTTCTCCACCTCGAAGGAGAACATGTTGTCGCTGTAGTGCTCCCAGTGGCCCGAGGTCATCCACAGCCGGCTGTTGAAGATGTTTGGGGTGACCACCTCCTGGAATCCTCGTTTCCTATATTCACTCTGTTAGAGAACAGAACGCGTGTCTAGAAATTAGTGCTCATACTTCTAGTGGGAGTAAGAATTTAAACTTCCTACCCTCCAGTGAAGTTTAAGATGCACATATGCTATGATCTAGAAATTCCACTTGGAGGTATACACCAAAGAGGAAACTCTGACACTCCGCCATAAGGAGGCTTGTCAAAATGACACTACTGCAGCACAACAGTAACATGGGAAAATCAGAAATTACGTCAGTGCCCACCGATAAAGGGACGGACATACTGCGGTGGTTCTATGATGGAGTCATATGTAACAAGTGACAGTAAGCGGGATCTGCATGTATCTTAAAAAAAATCAGTCTGACTGATACACAATGAGCCTTCCTGTATGCAAATCTGAAGTACACAAACCACTGAGGATACGTATGTATGGGGTGGTGGACAACATGGATAGAACGGATCCATGCTGCCTTCCAGACCAGCTTCTTCTGGGAAAGGCAGGCATGCTTCACAAAGCCCCGGGGAGCCCGTGCCCCTCACTGTGTATTACTTTACTTCAAACAGAACCTAATGCAAATGTGCATTAGATCAGGTGGTGAGTATACAGATGTTGGTGGTACTATTCTTTATAACACACTAGCAGCCCTGCGCATGAATCCGTGCGCCAGTAGGTTGCTGTCACCCTCCTGTAGGCTCTCCGCTTGCCCTCCTCTCCTCTCACCGCCCCCCCAAAGCCTGCTGCCCTGCCCCCTCCTGTAGCTCTCCGCAGCCCACTTCTACCTTGCTGGCCCACCCTCTGGTCATGATGCGCTTGGTCGTTACACCTCAGGGTGTAACAGCTAATTAGCATATTCCTCTCTGATTCTATAGGATGCGTTCAACACTTCATAATTTACAAAGACAAAAAGCAAGGTAAAGACTAACCTGCTTTTTCAAGGAAAATATAAATGGTCAACGAGCACACAGAGCCCCTGTGCAAAGGGCGACAAGTCCTAGCTCCAGTGCGGTCACTGCTTCTCTGTGTGCACATCCATGTCTCTGGACATTATCACGCATTAGGAAAAAAAGTTCTTAAATTCATTCCATTAAATTTTTCTTTTAAAATACACGATTATCTTTCGTTTTAGCAGACCTTGTTTAATAAAATCGACGCATGTCCTAAAGCTACAGAAGAGAATAATGAGTAGGGTTTACCCTGAGGAACTCGATAAGCGTATTATAAATGTACGCTCCCTTCGGCAGGAAAAAGCAGCTCCCAGGGCTGAGCTCATGGAAGAAATACAGTTCCTGGTCCTGTAACGAAGAAAACAAAGAATGCTCACTGCTGTGCACGCGACATCACTGCTCCTGAGAATATGGTCGGGATGTCTCCTGCTTTCCTCTGGGCCTCGCAGTGCAAACAAAACCTGGCACATCCCGGATGTGCGATTTAATGGCACAGATTGCGGTTAATTTACAACTTAGTTCCCTGCCTGCTACATTCCTGAATCCAGTCAAATGTACCAAAGATGACATGGAACAAAGGTCTAGTTCTCTTCTATCTAGAGCAGGGGTGGGCAAACTTTTTGACTCGAGGGCCACATGGGTTCTTAAACTGGACCGGAGGGCCGGAACAAAAGCATGGATGGAATGTTTGTGTGAACTAATATAAATTCAAAGTAAACATCATTACATAAATGGGTACGGTCGTTTTTTTTTTAGTTTTATTCATTTCAAACGGGCCGGATCCAGCCTGTGGGCCGTAGTTTGCCCACGGCTGATCTAGAGAGAGCTCACATGGTTTTAATTCCTTAGAGCTCTAAGATCTGGCTGTTTTAAATTTTTCTGTATTATTTTTTAAGTAGGAGTGGCAGTTAGGAGTCTGGGAAAAAGATACTGACAATAAAACAGAAAAGCTGGCTGATTCTGGGTCATGGTGAATGGCACCCCCTCCACCCCCAAGGCCCAAACTTTTCCAGGAGGTGCCGCACCAGTCCCTGCGGCTTCCTTACAGGTGGACCGACTTCAGGAAGTCAGGTGAGCGTGGCAATGGACGCTGCCTCCTAATCAAGCTTCCTACCCCACCAACCAAGGACGCCTGGCACAGAGTGAACACAATTTCAGAAAGAAATGTTTCCACCTGACACCTAACTTCCAGTTTGAAAACATTCAGGGCAGAGGGATAAAGGCAATGCACCTGGAATCCAGCGCTGACTCGCTGCATGAAATTGGGCAACAAGTACATGACTCTTTCTAAAACTCAGTTTCCACATCTTTACAAGAAGTCACAGATGCTCTGGCCGGTTAGGCTCAGTGGACAGAGGATCAGCCTGTGGACTGAAGGGTCCCAGGTTCGATTCCGGTCAAGGGCACATGCCCAGGTGGCAGGCTCAATCCCCAGTAGGGGGCGTGAAGGAGGCAGCTGATCAATGATTCTCATCATTGATGTTTCTCTCTCTTTCTCTCTCTCTCTCTCTCTCTCTCTCTCTCTCTCTCTCTCTCCCCCCCCCACCCCTCTCCCTTCCTCTCTCAAGTCAATAATAATAGTTTTTAAATAAATAAGTCAGTAAGACCAGGTGAATTTCCAAAGTATCTCTCAGCTTATGAGGCACTGCTATGCTTCTTTTACTGAACACTGTGGGTCATCAGCATTTGTCCTCAATAAAAGGAACAGTTACAATGAAGTTTTGTGCAGTACTGAGCACACTTTAGAAAGATAATGTGGACAATCAGGAAGTTACTTATGGCTTATATAGGACACAGTACAGTAATACTTGAAAGCTATAGCATTTCTTCAAAGGGAAATCCTGAATACAGTTAAATACCTCACACAGCTGAATTTCAAATGAAAACAAACGCAGTCTAGACACATTATTGTTCTTTTTTAACATACCCTCCCAATTTTCCTATGATCTCGGTTTTTGGCTTCCTCTTGGAACTTCTCCCACTCTTTCAACAACTTAGGATCTGGGAATGAAATGCCATAAATCCTCTGGAGCGTCTCCATATCTGCTTTCCCCTCCCAGTATGTGGAGGAATTCTGAAAACAAGGATCAACCGTGAAACAATATTCAAATTTGCCAATATCTCACTTATTTTAAGAGTTAGATAGATGTTAGTTCCCATAGGCACCTTATGAGTCAAATTCATAGTAGTCCTTACACAAGAAAAGTCACAAAAAGTTCACACCTAGTGAGACATCCCTAGTGGGTCTGGGGCAGAGCTAAACAGCTGGGTTCACCCGGCAGCACAGAGCTGGCTGTTCGGTTCCCTCAGAAAACCCACCCGCCACGCCCCCTCAAACCACACCTCCACGAACATGACTGACGGCAAGGGCATCTTTTAAAGCATTCGTAAGCAAAAATGGAAAAGAAGGCAACAAAAAAAATCTTGAAATGACTCAATTATGCTTACGATTTACAGTGCATTTTAATCATCGCCCATAAAGTGTTTCTGAACTAGCAGAGACTGGCAGGACTAGCTAGGTTAGCAAGAACCACTTGGGTAATTACTACCTCAGACACACAAAGAGCAAAAGCACATGCTCCTGCCGTGAGTCTGGAAGCTTCATGATGGCCCATAACTGCGTGATTTTGTGATTCCCCCAACTCCACCCCCACGTGCCCTGGTGGTGGGCGGCTGGTCAGCCACCGCTTCGGAGACTTTCTGCTAAAAATGCCTAATGACTCATAGTAGCACAGGCAGGAGAGAGCATGAGAACAAACCCGCCCAAAAGCAAATAGGCAGGAAGAGAAATCAGTGGACGTTTAATATCTAGCCATCCAACACAAATACATTTACATGGAGAGAGCCTCTTGGGCTGTATTGCTTACTTTGTGTATTTTCAAAGTCTTAATTTTGCCAGTGTGTCTGACATGAGGACCGCGGCAGAGATCTATCAAGGGGCCACACCTAGAGGTGAAATGAAAGGAATTTTACTAAAGGCTTACGATGACATGCACACAGTTGTATTTCATGACATCTGGCAGTCTCACCTATAGACGGTGGTAGTTGGAGTATTCACTTTTTCATTCAATATCCGACATTTGAACTTGTTGTACTGAAAATAGCAAAAATTATATTTTTAAAACTATCCTTTTTTACCTCTAAATACTACAGTTAACATAGAACTCGAAATACATCTTACCAAAGCACTGCACGCTTATAAATATGTTCAAGTTTCATGTTTTGAAAGCATAGTTACATTTTCAAAGGAACAGAGTAGGTTTCAACTTAGTGCACTAAACCCAAGAGTAATGACTTCAAATCACACTAATGAGCGATAGAAGAGTAGGTGCCACATGTTACGGTTGATGTACCTTAAACATTTCCAGTAAAGTTTCCTTCTTAACTTCCAACCTTTCAAAAGCTTGTTTTTCCTTAATGATTTTCTTACATAAAGTCTCTAAAGACGAGAAATCATTGCTGGACACACCCCTGGAAAGGAAGAAAGTATAAAATTATTTCCACTCCATTCTACTCACACCACGGAGGGGCGAGGGGGATGTTTCTTTTGAACACTTCAAGGGATTTAATATAAAAAATTAGACTCTTGCATCATATATCAGAATTGTAAATGAAACATTTTGCATAAATTATTTTAATAATTGATATTTCCATTGGCTTCTGCCTTGGTCATCCTGGAGATTGTCCCCACTAGTGACTCCCCCCTCCACTCTATAGCAGGCTAAAGAAGAGGGGACCGGCTTCAGTTATTTCCCAGGGTACCTTAGGCCCTGCCTCCATCGACCTAGAACAAAGCTCTCACAAAAGGCTCTACACCTCTATAAGTTATTACACACTTCAAGTTTTTTTAAAAATATATTTCATTGACTTTTTTACAGAGAGGAAGGGAGAGGGATAGAGAATAAGAAACATCGATGAGAGCGAAACATCGATCAGCTGCCTCCTGCACACCCCCAACTGGAGATGTCCCTGCAACCAAGGTACATGCCCTTGACTGGAATCGAACCTGGGACCCTTCAGTCCTCAGGCCGACGCTCTATCCACTGAGCCAAACCGGTCAGGGCCACACTTCAAGTTTTAACAGTGGGAACGCTTGGTGACCATGAAGCAACAGCGTTATATTACTCCTTTACTGAGAACAATTTAACAATTTAAAAACAATGTATGGACTCATGGTAATTCAGATTTTATTTCTCTTTATCCAAGGACATACTTACCCTTCCTCAAGGTACATGTCATAATAGAATCCACTTTCTATTGGTGGACCGTAACATAAACATCCTCCATAGACTCTTTCCATGGCTTCACCCATTATATGGGCGCTTGAGTGCCAATACACCTGAAATTCAAAGAAAAATGAGAAGGTCTGAGACCGGGCATATGTGTTGTAAGTTAATATGGTCATCTGAAAGAGATATATAGAATTAATTATAAATAAACCCAGAAAGAAAAATCTAAATTTACAAATCTATAAACTGCAGTGTGATTCTATACAGAGCCAAAATAATAGAGGATGCTAATTGCTAAAGTATATTTCTACCTGAGAAATTGCCTAGTTTGTTTTCAAACTAACTCAATTCAAATTAGCCTCATTAATCACATGGGTGGATTTTGTTCCCTGGAAACAATCGCCACTCACCCTGTGACTGCCTTCTGGACTGCAAGGGCCTTTTTCTTATTGGCCCCAAACAACTAGGGTGGTACAACTCGATCCTACAATACCACTAGAGAGTACAAGGACAAACAGTGAACACTAAAAGCTAATGGCAGTACCTGGCTTTAAGGTGGTCACTCAGATGAGTCAGAATGTATCCAAATCAACGTTTTTAAGATTTATTTAACAGTAAGGTAGCCAAATGATTTTTAAAATTCTCTTTAAAAGCTTAAGGAATCCAGAATACTTTTGAAAACTATTGATTCACCTACATAAGTAAACCATCATCAATGAAACAAACTAAAACAACACATTTTACTTCCCTTTATATGTATACCATCATGAAGAAATAAGGAGAAAACCTTGCCATCATATGCAAGTTGGTTTTATCGTACTTTCAGCAGATATGCACTTAAAGATGAGGAAAAAATGGAAATCAACTTCCCAATGTAAGTACTTTAGGTAATGTTCCAATTTATTTATTTAATATATACATACATCTTGCTTAAGTGTTGATTGACAGTGTAGAAAGCAAGTTTTACTTGCTTAATCCATTTCTAATAAAATTTTAATAGAATTTCCATAAATACGCCCTCATTTTATTATCTAGTAGTGAAAATAAATTTATTCAATTCCACCTCTTGATTTCATAAAGCAAGCACTTTTATTATATTCCCTTAGTGAAAGACAAAAATGAAGACTTCGAATATAATGAGACATCAATAAATTTTCGTCACCTCCTGGGAGTGGTAATGAGCTGGAAAACAATGCAAATGGGAATCACCATCCTGAAATGTAATGAACACGGAGTAAAAACTTACAGCCTGAGCTTCCTCATCCTCGAACTTGAGAAGCTCCAAGGTACAATCTTCCTCCAGAGGACGGTCTAGGTCCCAGACAGCTTTATTCACTTTCGCAATAACAGTGTTGTCAGCCAGGCCTTGACTTAACAAGAACAGGAAAATAAACACTATATAATATACATGCACATCTATACATATAAAAGCCTAAGCGACCGAACGACCATTCGACTGTAGCTATGACGTGCACTGACCACCAGGGGGCAGACGCTCGACGTACAGGCATGGAAACATGGAACAGACTGATGAATCTCCTGCGGGGATTGGGCCGAAAATGGCAGTCCGACATCCCCTAAGGGGTCCCGGATTGCAAGAGGGTGCAGGCCTAGCCGAGGGACCCTACTGGTGCACAAATCTGTGCACCAAGCCTCTAGTGTACTATACTACTACTAGAGGCCTGGTGCATGAAATCTGAGCAGGCCTAAGCCAGCAGTCGGACATCCTTAGCACCACCACCACTGCACTCGCCAGCAGTGAGCCCAGCTTTTGACTGAGCAGCATTCCCCCTGTGGGAGCACACTGACCACCAGTGGGCAGCTCCTGTGTTGAGCATCTACCCCCTGGTGGTCAGTGCGCATCATACGACTGTTCATTCCACTGTTAGGTCAATTTGCATATTAGCCTTTTATTAAATAGGAGGATATGTACTATATTATACTATTCTATACTATACCACTATATAGAATATATATATATTTCTGAAATAAAATGGAAAAAGCAACAAACTCCAAAAATGTGCCAATGTACCTAAAAATTAACTACAAGATCCTGAAAATTCAGAACACTATTTTATGACATTTAATACTTATTTAAACAGACATAGCCACTCTAATAAATAAACAATGAGACTTTTCAGTAGTCTAGTTTATTTTCCACTTTCTCCAAAGAAGTTTCCACAAAGCCAAGCTACTTAGATTCCAACAGCAAAAGGGGCCAGGGGTACTAAATAACTTCTCTGCTCTGACTACTGTTTGAAATCTGTAACAGAATTTCCTGAGAGTCAATGCTAAATAACCTCACATGGACCGTACTGGATCATTTCAGTTTTCCAAAGAAGAAACAAAATAACCCATACTTTAAGACTGAGAACAAAACAAAACTGTAGGGAGCTGATATAGGGTTAAGCCTCGGACTGACCTGTGGGCAAAGTCACAAACAATTCCCAGCTTAGAAGGCACAGTCCTCTTAGCATAATTAGGCTTGACCTTGTAACACTCCCTATATCTTATCTGGGAAGCTAATGGGCTGAGGAAGTGCAGGAAGTATAACCATAGTCAAAACAAGTGAAACTCACAAGAACAGTGTAACTTTGGAAACCACTACCTTGTTTACCTCTCACTATAAAATAAAGGCTCAGCTTGCCTTGGGATCTCTCTCTGTGGCCTCAGCCAGGCACAGGGAAGATCCACGGAGACTAAGGAAAGCTAGAGAGTTCTGAACACTGTCTCCGTGTAAAACGTTCTTCGCCGACTCCGTCCACACCTTTGGGAACCCCTGGACCGCTGGGGCTGGACCCCAGCATATGGCGACCGAACAGGATTCCCCTAGGTAAGCGCCCCGCACTCGGGACGGATAGGACTCCACCATAGGGTGCTGCAGACCCCCCTATAGAGGATAAGTAGGGTAAGTGGGTGGATAGTGCAGAACTTAGATTGAGAAGATGTGCCATACTGAGTTAGAAGAAACAAGACTGTATTGATCTGTAGAATGAGAAGTTGTGCCATACTGAGTCTAGAAGAAAAAAGACTCCGTATTGATCCTTGAACACATATGCTTGCTAGCAGAGGAGTTAAGGTTACGCCCAGTCAGACGGAATGTTTTATACAAGAAGCGTGTCCATGCTTTTCTGAGGAAGGAAAGGTGCCGGAAAGGTAAATGTAGAGGCATGGGAGAAGGTAGGCTCAAGGAGCCTTATCCTTAACCCCACTGCAGCCTTTCCACCCCGGGAAAGTGCAGGATTGGCAAGCTCTCCCTGGGGTGATAGATCAGGACTCAGGTAATAGCGGAAAGTGCCAATCCTACTCTTAAAATGGATATAAGAGAGCATTTGGGGTTTTTCTTTTTAATGCCTGCTTTGGATTGAGTAAATGCATTTTACTTAGTTTTAACACATCAAAGTTAGCTCTCTGGATCTATAAGTAGGCTGGGAATGTTTTCTTAACCCAGGCTAACGGGGCAGGATTTGGCTTTAAAAAGTACATTCGGCTTTTAAAAAAAAGTAAGAAACTTTATGATAAACTATTGATTTGCATGCTTAAGGAGTTAAAGTTTCAGAAGGTAATCTCTTACAGTTTTTGCATATTATAGAACATAACCCTTGTTTTCTTGAAAGAGGTACATTAGATATTAAAAGTTTGCCAAAAAGTTAATCAGAACTTGAAAAAAAAAAAAGAAAGAGTGCCATGGTCACTTCAATGTGGTTTCTTGTTCAAATTAACATCTTAATTTGTATTTGGAATCTAAAATCTGTAATAAGAAATGAAACCCCGCTGCCGAATCTGCCTCTGGTATGGAGAGATTCAAAGGTGGCAAGAGAGGGCAGAGCCGTAAGCTCTCCCACAATGAGATTACTCAATGTTTTATTTAAAAATTACTGGAGAACATATTATGACAACCAAACTTTAGCTAAGATAACCTTGGGTGCTAGCCATGACTTTGGGAAAAATACGCCATCTGAGTCATTTGCTGAAACTTCCCCCAAAGCAGGATGTGGGGGAAGGGAAGAAAGAAGCTCATGTGTCCATCCAGTGTGGACGCCCCCTCCCCAAATATTATAATTTAAAGTCCTTCTTGTAATTGAAAAGTTTTACAAAATTTAGAAATGCATCCGGGACTTCTGTGCACATGTAAAAGGAAAAGGCCAGTTTAAAAACGAGTGCGCATAGTTTTGAGCTGAACTTGACCTTTTGCTGTGTACAGAATAAAAACCCGAGACTGTTTTGGCCTTAAAAATGGCAGAGATGAACCTGAGAAAGAAATATAGGTTGGTTTCCCAAGGCGATTTAAAGTAGCTCTTTTGAAATTTCAAGCCCCTGAGGCAAGTACCACCAGGAAGTTAATAGTCAAGTTTACATGTGAATAGCTATGGGTTTGCTTCTTGACTTCCCCAGCAGGAAAATTGTGACCATTTTGGAATTTAGCAGCTATGCCAGGCTTATTGACTGGAAACTTAAAACTTTTAAGTTCAAATCATCTCAAAGTATTGAGATTTATAATACTGAAATGTTGATCTGAGTATGCCTAGTATGAAGTCTAGATGATAGAAATTAATCTACTAATTGAAAATGCCTTATATTTTATTTGAAATGTATCCTTAAGTGTAAAAGTATTGATTTGAAAAATGCTAAGTATTTAATTTGCTACCTAAGATTTAAAGCTCTGAAAGTTTAAGGTCTCTTTTCTTGCCATTAAAAAGTTTAAAGCTACACCCTTTTTTAATGGAGGGAGGGGTAGACACCCCTTCCCCTAGCATACAGGTAATCCAATTCCCGCCAATAGCCATCTTTAGGAATGTTAATTTGCATTTCAATGGCTACACCTTTTGCTAGCCCACTTTCCCAGAAAAGGTCAAGCGGCCAAGAGGTGGCTCCTTTGAAATCAGCTTTCCTCCAGTAGTCATTTTTTAATACCTACAAGTTTGCTTCTCAGTTTCCCTGGGCAGAAAAAACATAGTTTAAAGTTAATTATTAGATTTTAAAATTTATTCTTAAAAATATAAAAGTGTAGTTAATCAAAGAACTGCTAATATTTGACTTGTAAGCTCTGAAAGTTTAAAGTGCAAATTGAATCGGGAGAAATTAATTAAATATCTAATGTATAACTTGTTTTTGAAAAAATAAAATGTGTTTTCTCTGAAATAATCAGGAATTCAAAATATGTTACTCATTGGTCTGAAAAAAAAGGGGGGGGGGAAATAATGTTATGTTAGACTTTTTGGAAATACATTGCAGAGGGTTGTACAGCAGCCAAAAGGCATCGGGCCTCCTGTACAATAGCCTCTGCCGACTCAACCTGGTAGAAGGATACACAAACCAGACAAGAGTTTTACCAGATCTAGTAAGGATGTGGGGAAGAGGTTATGTTTTATATCTTTCCAGAAGGAGCAGCCTCTGCCTCCCTCCTGGGGACCGTCACCCCTGGGAGGCCGAGTCAGCACACCTGACCAGTGCCTGTCTGCAGCAGATGTACAGCCCTGAGCTGGAACCACCTGTCCATTGGGAGGATCACATGTGCCTCCTTTTTGTCTGTCCTTATGTCCCAGCTTTGTCCCACATCTCCTTTCCTTTTTCTTTTCTTCTCAATCTGACTACTTGTTTTCTGGTTCTTTGGCCTTTCTCCTTCTCTCCTGAACACAGCCTCTTCTAGAATCTCCCTACCCTACTGTTCCAGGAAGGGCACCTCCCTTTTCTGCCGTGACTGGGAGTGTTTGGTATATGCCCCATACGTGGAGTTGTCTTGTACCAAGAGCCTGACATCCTGGGCTGAGAAAGCCCTGTCCCAGGCCCACAGCTGTTGCCTGAGTTCTCTGTTCTTGCTGAGGTCACGGTGGCTGGTACCATGGATCTGTCTCTCGCCCAATGGTGTAAGCTGGGCCCTCTCTGGAGAAGAAACCTGGGTTTCCCAAGATATGTGATCAATGCCGGGGCCCTGCCAGCAGGCGAGGGGACCCCAAGGCAGTTGCTGGGCATGGAGGCCACAGGGGCATAGGCTACCAAGGAGACAGAACTGAACCTCACATCACCCTACTTGGCCCAGAGATGGCTGGTAGTCAAAGACGGGTAAGACCCCCCAGGGTGGGGCAACCTAAGACAGGCACAGCTGGGGGCCAGTAGGAGAGAACTTGGGGTTCAACAGAGGTGGGGCACAGATCCTCACCCCCCCAATTGTGCAGGGGCTTGAACACTCGCCCCTTCTGAGGAAGGTCTCCTGCCCCCATGGCTGCTTCTCGATTCCCATGTCCAGCCCAGATCGGGACCCAGATAACAGAAAGAGACTTGGCCCAGCTCCAATCGGGACCCAGGTAAAGACAGAGACTGGCTGACAGCAGCTGCCCTCTCACCGCAACAGGACTTGTTTCCCATTTCTACCTTGGATCACAGGGAAAGGGGCAGCTGAAGAAAATGGCTGTGTCAGGATGCAGCCACCTTCCCTTTCTTCTTCCTCTTTTTATCTAAACACTTCCATGCCGTGTAGTTCTTTTGCTTTCTCTTCTTTTTCTCTACTACCCTCCATCTCCGCCTCATCCTCCACCTCCCCAGTATCATCCATTTCAGCTGACCCAGAGGTCACAGTTGACTCCTCCCCGGACACCGACACCACCATCAAACACGGCCCTGATGGACATTTTGATCCAGCCGTACAACACGGTGACCCGTCGCCAGTGATGACACCCATTAGCCAGATCAACAAGGACAACCAAACCACCGACTTGGTGTCAGCTGAAGAAGTTAACAACTGAGGCCCAGCAGATGGTAGAAAAGCAAGAAGTGAAAGCTACTCTCTCAACGAAGTCGGAGGACTCTTGAGTAAATCGGCAAAAGGAACTTTCATTTGTTAGAAAAATGTTACTGTGGTTTTATTTCTCACTTATTGCTGTTTTGCATTGCCATTGTTTTATTATTATTACTAGTTTTAAAAATGTTATGTTCAAGTTTTAAAATGTTTTGGGTTTTGCATTGGCATTATTTTGTTATTGCTTTAATAGCCAGAGTTTTGTTCTTGATGCTTAAGTTTGATGCTTAAGTTTTACTGTCATTATGGTAGCTTAAAAACTCTCATTATAGTAGCTTAAAAAATAAAAGAAGGGTGTGATGTAGGAAGCGGATATAGGGTTAAGCCTCGGACTGACCTGTGGGCAAAGTCACAAACAATTCCCAGCTTAGAAGGCACAGTCCTCTTAGCATAATTAGGCTTGACCTTGTAACACTCCCTATATCTTATCTGGGAAGCTAATGGGCTGAGGAAGTGCAGGAAGTATAACCAAGGTCAAAACAAGTGAAACTCACAAGAACAGTGTAACTTTGTGCCGGGAGCCGGTCCATGCTTGCTGTTTCAAGGGACCTGGCATATATGGCATACTTTTCTTGGCACTATGTGTTTTAACCAAGGTCACCTCTGAGAAAGGTTGTTTCCCCAGGTAGGGATTTTCCCCCTGAAGTTAGGGAGGGAATAAAACCCCTTAACTAAGTGCCAGGCGGGCAATTAATCATTTTAACTACGAACAATCATGCTTAAACTACAGAATCTTTACTCCCTGGAATGGAGATAAGAAACGCCCTAACCTTTGGAATAGAGATTGATGGGATTAAATCAACTGGTATAAACACAGATGTAACAAGACAGAAAGAGACAGAGCTTAGAACAGAACTCAGAAGACAGGACCAAGAGAGACAGAGCCTAGGCACAGAACCTACACAGAACGTTCTCTAGAGACAGAAGAACTTCGCTGGCGACAGCATGCCGGAGGATCCTGGACAGGGACTGGCCTCGGAGCCTGGAGGCGGAGCCTGGCGAGAGAGCATGGCAGGGGATCCTGGACTGAACCTGACTGCGGACATTGGCAGGAGAGCCTGACTAGAACCTGGTGACTGGACCTGCCTGGAGAACCTGGACAGAACCTGGCTGGAGATCCTAAGCAGAACCTCTCTGGAGATCGAGACCAGAACTTGGCTGGAGATCCTGGCTAGGCTGCTGATCAACTGAACGCTGTCTCCGTGTCATTCCTTCTTCACCGACTCTGTCCACACCTTTGGGGACCCCTGGACCCGCTGGGGTTGGACCCCAGCAACTTTGGAAACCACTACCTTGTTTACCTCTCACTATAAAATAAAGGCTCAGCTTGCCTTGGGATCTCTCTCTCTCTGTGGCCTCAGCCAGGCACAGGGAAGATCCACGGAGACTAAGGAAAGCTAGAGAGTTCTGAACGCTGTCTCTGTGTAAAACATTCTTCGCCGACTCCGTCCACACCTTTGGGAACCCCTGGACCGCTGGGGCTGGACCCCAGCACAAAACTTCAAAGAAAACCCTTTTGAAGCAAATGGAGCATGCCTTCTTTTTGCTTCCCTTTCATATTCATTCCTAATCATCACAACCTTTAAACAGCCTGTTACTGGTGCTATAATTTTTCACAGAACAAGAAGTTAGTCTGGACTTGTGGGAAAATGTCTTCAAGCACCCTTACTTGCAGAGCATGACTGAACCCTAGCTCTAAAGTTCATCAAGGTCTCATGTGATTCAATGTAAAATTTGGCATTTCTCAAAAAACTATTTTACAATGGAGGAGGATATTGTAGAATGTAGAGAAAAAGTGCCTGCACTGATAGGAGCCTGAATTTTAATACCCATTGCTACAATATCAGTGTGCAACAATAGAGAAATCGCATCACCAAATGACCTTCAAAATCACCTTTAAAATGACAGATTGCACTGATATTTAAAGGTCTATCCAAATATTTATAATCTCACATGGAAACTGACCCAATTATTGAGTCCCAAATCATATCAGCTTAAGAAAGCATTATTCTATTACAGAGCATGCATCTGATTCTGTTACTTCTTCCCAACCCAATAAAAATGTTCAGTTTTAAGACCGGGCATGGCCCTCCTTTAGATTTATAAAATTAGTACATTTTCTCATGTTGAATAATAGTTTCCTAACTTTCCCCTGTGAGATGATCAACCTTCATTTAAGCTTAAAACCGAGACATTTAAATCAAAATAGATTGTGAAACCTTATCTACTTGGTTTTTGTGACATGTTTGATCAAGGTTGAAGAACTAATCATATAAAATCCTTCATAAGATAAAACCAAACTAGAGCCTCTAAGAAATTAACTTTGAATCTTGACTATAAAGCTCTACATCCTCTTGATTTTGAAAAAATCCCAAATAATGTAAATTAAACATTAAAAATATGGAACAGTAACATAAAGACGTTTTGAGGATAAAACCTGGCAAAATACGTTTAAGTTTAATTACAAACAGCAGAAGACGAGGACAGGTGCGGCCGGTACCTGATGCCACACGCGATCTGGTAAGGCGTGGTTTTCCAGGACTCTGCGGCCACCTGCTTACCATCCGGCAGAGTGACTGTGATGGGCTTGCTCTCTTTTGCTGCTTTTTCTGCCAGAATGGCGTCGTGTTCTGCTTTTAGTTTATTGTACATCTCAAGACGCGTGTTAATATATTCAGGCCAAGGATTCAACTGCAAGACAACAAAGGAAGAGAGGAATAATCAGTAAGAGCTTGCTTTCCTTTTCAGAAAAGGCCACGCCTTTAGTCGGAGCATGGGAAACGGGAAGCAT
Source organism: Myotis daubentonii (assembly GCF_963259705.1). Taxonomy (NCBI): domain Eukaryota; kingdom Metazoa; phylum Chordata; class Mammalia; order Chiroptera; family Vespertilionidae; genus Myotis; species Myotis daubentonii. The sequence goes on from NC_081843.1 coordinate 112,648,840, forward strand.
ATGCCCTCTACTTGAAAGGCAGTTTGGCTCAAAACCAAACCCACTGGCTGGTCCAGGTGGAAAGAGTGGGAATGAGGTCAAGGACGTGGGCTTTCTTGGTTTCTGTTGTACTCAGGAGAAGCTCGGACACCGAGTCTCTCCCCTTCAACCTCTGGTTTTCATATCTCATCCCACAGATTGCTTTACAATTATATTTCAGTTGCTTTCCTTTTTCCATAACAAATAGCTACAAGTCCTTCTTCCCCTCCCACGCTTTCCTAATTCTTCTCCCTGAGATTTCCATCGAGTCCGCCTGACAGTCCCATGTAAGCCCTGAGGATCTGACACAGGACACGTCTGAGGCAGCACTCTGCCACCTGTCAAACCTGATGACAGCCCCGCACACCTACCTCCGCTCGCCCTCCATCTCCACACCCTTCTTTGTTCTTCTTCTTGCCGTCTTCCTTGTGCCTCTCCTGGCCGGCACCCACCTAGAGAAGCAAAAAGAAAAGACGGTTTCATATTTCAGTCTACAAGGACACCCCTTCATGCTGCCCCCAGAAGGGTTTAGAGGGTGCTATGTTCGCATCTGTTTTTTAAAGAGTGAAAACCTGATTTTGAAAGACCAGAAAATCCGAGCGCTGTCGACCACTGTAAAAGGCAAGTGAGCAACTTAAACGACAACCAGTCCTACCAGGCAGAGATAATGTCCAAGTCCTCACACTGTATGTATTTTGCCTGTTCCCACGACTCTGGCTGCAGGTTTGCCTGGACATATACTAACCATGTAGCCACAAACAAACATGAGATCTATTCAGTAACATTTTCAGGGGGGGAATCGTGCGATACGTATCCATTCATTCCACATGTACTAAGAGCCTCTGCGCTCATGGTAGTCTGTTAAACCCTGCGGAAGATGCAAAACTGAGACCCAATCCCTGCCATGTGCAAATGTAATCTTAATCTCTCCAGGGAAATGAAGGCATGCATGTGTGAAAAACCCCGCGAGGGGGGAGAGAACACAGTTGCAAAACCGTGATTTGATGTAGAATAAGCTAGGACGACAGGCCGGAACCCGAGAATGGAGGACATGTGTTCTAGGTGTACACACACTCATTGTCGGAAATATTAAAAAGAGACAGTGACAGAGCGAGAGAGTGAGAGGGACAGACTAAGGCTGACTAAGGCAGGATTGTTTCAGGAAATAATATGTTAAGACAAACTAGGGCTCAGACAGAGCAAACCCTAAAAGTTACCCTAAGGAATGTGGACTTCCATTGGAAGCACACAGCGTCACAGGAAGTTTTATAGGAGTCCGGTACAAAGAGGCAGCCAGCAGCAGAGCAGGTCTACACCAGTGGCTCTCAACCAGAAGCCATGTGCGCCCCAGCGGACATCTGACAAGGTCTGCAGGCGTTTTGGGTTGTCATGACTTGGGGGTGCAACTGTCATCTAGGAGGTAGAGGCCAGGGATGTTGCCAAGCACCCAAGGATGCACAGACAGCACCAAAGAAGTATCGAGTCCACACAATGTCAACAGTGTTGAGGTCCAGAAAGCCTGAACGACAGGACGGGGTACGGTGAGAGGATTTTCTCAGAAATGCATCACTTACTTCAGTCACCTCAGAAACACCCTAGGCAAACGGCACTACCCAAAATGTCACCATGTACCAAGTTCTTCCATAATCACATCTGATTTTCACGGCCACCCTGTGAGACGGCTATTATTGTTATTATTATTATTCCCATTTTACAGATAAATTAGTTGGAAAAGTTGGACAATTCTTCTAGGTTCACACAACCTATGAGTGGCAGGAAAGGTATCTATCCCGGTGTTGACAGTGGCCAACTGTAAGGAGGTGCGCTCATCAGCGGTGAGGAAGTTCTGCGGGTAGAGCTAGGGATGTGAAGGGGACTCTATTATAATTTTGTATGCTTATGACCTTTCATTTCAGGGGATAACTGTGTGTTTTTCTGAGATACTGTCCTATCACTCACCAACATAAAGTATACAATTCAATGGTTTTCAGTGTGTTCAGTTGTGCAACTACCACCACAATCAATTTAGAACATCCTCATCACCCCAGAAGAAATCCTCACCCATCAGTAGTTACTCTCTGTCCCTACCGCATCCCCCTTCCCCAGCACCTGACAACCACGAACCTGCGTTGTCTCTACAGTTTTCCACATTCTAAACATTTCATAATATGTGGTCTTTTGAGACTGGTTTGTTTCACTTAGCATAATGATTTCAAGGCCATCCAAGTTTCGCTTCAATACTTCCTTCCTTTTTATTGTCAAGTAACATTCCATTCACGCAGAACTTATCTGGAGAAAATACACATTCCACATTCCGTTTCGGTACTTCCTTCCTTTCATTGTTCACTTATCCATTTCACAGATGGGCATTGTGGCTGCTCTCTCTCATCTTATTTTGAGGACTGAATGAGTTCATGCATGTAATCAGTGCCAGACCCCATAGTTGGTACTCAATCAACATTAGCAATTATTATTACAGAAGGGAGAAATCATACATTTACTAGCCAGGCCTCCAATTAAGAATGGCACAGCAGAATATTTAGGGGCACGGAACACTGGGCTACAGGCTATTAACTAAAAAGTAAAGATGCCATTTTTAAGCGAAAACAATATGGATGGGAAAAGGTGTATGGACAGACACCATTTACTACTTTTAATTTAATTTACAGGGTTTAGAATGCGCGCACATGCATTTTCCCCAACCAAACTCTGAGTTAGAGATGTCCTCCTGTTACTCATGAGAAAATTGTGGCTTTGAAGCTGGGTTGCGTCTCCTTTAGCTCAACGCCTCACCTCGCACTGGCCCAGTGCAGCCGCCCCCTGTGTGTGGTCTCACCTCTTCCCCACGCACCTCCCACCCCAATGCCAGCTGATCTTCAAGACTACAGTTCACCTGTCACTTCCCTGCTTAGAAACCTTCACTTGCAGGAAACCATTCCAGCCATCGGCTGCCTAAGATCCCTCCGACGGCTGTGGCTCCTCCTTCAGCATCTCTCTTGCAAGCAAAGCAACCCCACACACCATTCATTCATTCATTCATTCATTCAGCAGCCTTTTCACTGCCTTCCCTGCCTTTCCCTGGAAAGCCCTGCCCTGTCTGGTTGACCTGGGGGAACTTACACTCATTCTTCACACTCAATTCGAGAGCCTCCCCACGCAGAACTAGGCACCCGCTTCGGTAACCCCTCAGTAGAACGGCTGTGTCCCTGTCTTTCGCACCCCAGGCTGGGTCCTAGTCCCCTGCCTGGGTGTATGGCCCGGCATGCAGAATAAATACTTGACGTTTATTTGTTAAACACACACACACACACACACACACAAAACACACACCTCGACCCGGTGGCATGCAAGTGACCCGGGAGGGGGGTGTTCCTAAGCAAGGGATGACACAAAGGTAAAGTTCAAAGATGAGACGATCAGGGGTGTGAATGAGATAAGGTGGCCTGCGGCCCAGGCAGGGCAAGTGTGAAACCTGTCCAGGGGGTCAGGTCATCGGCCTCCACCATTGACCACCCACCCAGACGGGTCAGACCTCGGGAACCCGGTTTCTCTTCCTTAACCCAGAGGCTTCTGCCCTGAATGGGGTCTCAGGGTTCAAGGAGGCTCTGCAATGCTCCTCTCGCCGCAGGTGAAGGGAAATCACCAGGCCGGGGGCCCGGAAGTGCCTCGATTTCCAGTCCGATGTGCGGTTCTGAGCCGCTCGCTCCAGCTCCCAGGTCCCTCACCTGCCGAGAGGATGGAGCGGAGGAGCCCTGCAAGCCCTGCCCGCTTAATGAATGGACGATTCCGCCGCTAACGGGGCCCTGGCTTGTCCGCCGCCCCCCTCGGTTCCTCCGTCCCACACGCCCGGCCGCTGCCTCCTCCGCCCCCACTCCCCGGGGGGCCGCTGGGCACCGAGAAGAGCCCCGGCCCGCGCTCCCGACCCCACTCACCGGCTTCTCCTCGCCTCCCATCTTCCCTGAAGGGCTGCTGGCCTTCTCCTCGGACATCGGCGAACCGGGAAGAGAGGACGGAACTCAAAAGCGACGGCCGGGGCAAGAGGAGCGGGAGGCGGCCTGAAGGGCGCTGCGGCTCCCGGGATCTCGGCGCCACAGCCACTAGCCTGGAAGGACCCGCTGATGCAATCCACCAGCGCCCAAGCCCCGCCTCCTAGCGGGCAGCCAATCAGAAAGGGGGGAGGCGGGCTCTCCCATCTCTAAACCAATGGCAAAGCTTGTTGGGGCGGGTCTAGGAAATCAGTGCGGCGTGGGAAGAGGAGAGGGACCCGTACGCCCCCCTCCCCAGCCTCGACTGCACCCTTTCCGGCGCCGAGGCCGCAGTGCGCGTGCGCCTCCCCCCAGAGCGCCGGGGCCCATTAGTCCAGGGCCTTCCCGGCCACCGTAGCGAAGGAGCTAGTCTTTGTCGGAGCTTCCGGGAAGTCTCCGGCGCACCACTTCCGCGGTCATCCTTCCACAAAGAACAGTGGCCTCCAGCCCGGCTCGACGTCTTCATTCATTCATTCCTCACGTGGCACGTAGGTAGGATAGTCTCGTCCACACAAAGGGAATCGCGGAGCCTCTTGCTTAAAACTCTCCCGTGACTCGTAGCTGCTCTTGGCATAAACGTAGTCATGGCTTTGAAGGCCCCCGGCGGCCCAACTTTCTCCACCCCCCCGCGGCATACGGAACTCTGGCCGCAGTGACCTTACTTTTCCCCAGGTCCCCCACAAATGTTCGGGTGCGCGCTGAGAATGGCCTCCCCACCCTCACCTCTGCCTTCTCCCCCCCGCCCCCCGCACACTTTTTGCCTGTTTAGCATCTATTTATTTGTCAGATCTCAGGAATAGTTTTTTTTGGAGAACCATTTCCTGGCCACCCGCACTGCATGGAGCAAGTCTCCCTGTTGTATCTGCTGGTAGCTTCCTGTAATTCTCCTGGTAGCACCAATCAGGTCAATTTTACAATTAAAAGAAGAAATCATCTTATTGTGTCCTAGGTGGAAAACGTCACAAAAGCACAATTTGCATATTTTTACCCGCATCTAGCGAATGTAAGCATGGCACACAGTTGATGTTCAATAAATGTCAAGGGAATTCACGAGTATTGAGGAGTATTATGTTAAGTGAGATAAGCCAGTCAGAGAAAGACAAGTACCATCTGATTTCACTTATATGTGGAATCTAATGAACACAGTAAACTAACAAACGAAATAGAAGCAGGCTCGGGCTGCTTTGTTTGTAATAAAGCAGGTCCCACCTAAAAAAAAAAAAAATAGAAGCAGACTCATAGATTCAGAGGAAAGACTGACAGCTGTCAGAAGGGAGGGAGTTAGAGAGGGGGATAAAAAAAAAAAAAAGGTCAAGGGATTAAGCAAAAAACAAACAACAAACAAAAAAACCACCAACCCTGGCTGGTGTGGCTCAGATGGTTGAGCATATCCCATACCCAAAAGGTTGCCAGTTGGATTCCCAGTCAGGGCACATGCCTTATGCGCTGGGTTCAGTCCCCTGTTGGGGTGCCTATGGGAGACACCCAATCAATGCTTCTCTCACATCAGTGTTCCTCTCTCTCTTCCTTCCTCTCTGTCTAAAAAACAAACAAAAACCAAAAATTCATAGTTACAGAGAGGTAGAAGAGGATAACGGGAGGATAAATGGAGATAGAAGACTTGGCCAGGAATGGTAAACAAACAAGACAATATACAGCTGATGTATTATAGAATTGTACACCTGAAATCTATATATTCACCCCAATAAATTCGACTAAAATTACTTAAAAAGAAAAATTACCTCTTAATTTGTATTTGTGAAAAAGAGCCCCAAAACCCCTATACTAATTAGATTTAGAAGAAGGTTAATGTGGAATAGATTATTGGTGGTACTTGGTGGGTATTCTCCTTAAAATTTCTAGGAGATACATACAATTTTAGTAGAGTTAAGTTGACGATTCTAACTAGAATTGCCAGAATCATTAGAATGATAATCAACGGGATCTAATCTTACCTTCTAATAGAAAACAATTTAATTATGCTCCTTAGACATGTCTGCCTGAGTTGTATATTAATTTTAAATGGGGATAATGAAGACCAGAAAGACTGAGCGTACTGAATTTGCTAGAGGCTGAACAGTACAGGCTAACAATTACGGATTGTGCTTACTGCCGTGCAACTTGGTCGCTAGCAGCTTCTCTTAACCTCTCGTTCTCTTTCAACCTAGGAACCGGTCCTGGCCTAAGAACTGCCAAAAGGAAAAGCAGAAGGCTTTTCTGAAAGGTTGCATGTGATGCAAAAATGTAGAAGCTGTAAAAAAAAAAAAAAAAGCAGTTGCTGGTTTCCCAGTGGCACAGCGGCCTCTGGTGTTAGGAAGGGGTCTTCCTTCCATCACATGCACATTTAGGCCTGCAGATCTCAGGTCCAGAGAACAACAGGTTATTAAGCAATTTTTATATATTTACTTCCACCACCACCAACCGGGTGTGCAGCCATGAAGCCGGGCTTGGTGCTATGATGGCTAGCCTAGCCCTTGTGACCAGAGGGAAGTGTGGACTGTAGCAGCTGCTTCATGTCACTTCTCTCCTCTCTTTTACCTTCTCCCAACTTTTCCTTGTATCACATATGAAGGACACCCAGAGTGGCTAACTTTGGGTTTTCACGAGGGAATGTGCTGGAATCAACATGAATCCCTGATGACACACACTCTAAAGGGACTTCATGTGTCGCTGGTGCTGGGGATAGAAATTTTCCATGTGGATGGAAGACTAGAGAGGGTGTTGAGGGGGAAAGGTATAGCCTGTATCAATGGACTCCTGTGCCTTTGGCTTCCAGTGCCTTCCAGCCAATGGGACCTTTAACAGGAGATGGGAGGGCAGAGAACAAAATCAGGGTATTCATTCCTGTGGCTCTTCCCTGGGGGGAGGCTGCCTTGGACTGTTAATGTTTTACTACCAAAGGTCACTGCCCATCTCACGGCAATCTCTTTACACAACTCCTTCCTCCTAGGTCCCAGTAAACTCATTCTCCTCACCCTCCTGGCCTGGGAGTGGTCACAGGTTTCCCACTATTATTGGCTCCAGGTTTCTGACCCTCTACACTTCCCCATCCTTTTATAACCCCTTGTAAATAAACTCTTTAAATGACTCTAATTTGAGTTTGCCCTCTGTTTCCTGTTGGGCCCTTGTGTGATGTATTCGTGTTTCGCAGCTATAAAATGGGGATGATTCTGGAACTTGTTGGAAGAATAAAACGAAAGTAGATGTATGAAAAGTACTTCATAAACTCTAAGGGCTGTAAATGTTAATTATGTTTGAGGAATGAATGTTCTGGCTAATTACCCTCTCAGGTTCATTAGAAATTATCCTGAAGAGTTTCCAGGAATTATCTTCACTGTTGTTCGTTCGTTCTCTCTCTCTCTCTCTCTCTCTCTCTCTCTCTCTCTCTCTCTCTCTCTCTCTCTCTCTCTCTCTCTCTCTCTCTTTGTTGCTGAGAACCTTAAATGGTTTTTCCTTGACAAGAGCAAAGATGGTCTTTATCCTAGCATTCAAGGACCTTCACAGCTTACACTCTAATCACTTTCCCGTTCATCTTCCTTCTCTGTCCTCATCAATTCCAAACAAATGGATGAATCCCAGGGGAGCTGACACTATTTTTCTGTGTCCTGATCTTTGCTCATTGGTCATGCACTTACCCCCTCAGATTCATCTAAACCTTGCCATCTCTCCATGCCCAGCATGAAACCTCAGCAAATTCACAGTTGCTATTCGTATCTGGGTCACATATTGGGTAGACAACTCTCTTGGAAATTAATGAAATGTCGGAGACTTTAATGTGCCTCATAGCAGTTACGAGCCACATTTTCAGAGTTGCTCACCTCACCTTTTTTCTGTGCAGGCCCGTAGGACTCAGCCTACTTCCCTCTCTTCTTAAGATGCCAGGAGCCACGTTCTTTCCAGAGATTTTTCTCCTTCCAGGATGGATTGTGAGATGGGACTTGTCTCACCCACTCTCTTGTAGCTTGACCCTGAACTGAAGTCTATAGTGTTTCTTATTTTAAACATTCGCATTTGCCTGTGTAGAAAGTATCGAATAAGGGGAATGACAGCTAGTAAATGATAAGCTTGATGAACTTTGCTATATTCTAATGCTCTCCATCCTCTGCCTTTATGTCTGGGTCCTTTCCTGCTCTGAGGTGTGTTTCTTTTATCTCAACACGGAGCTCAAGAAGCACCAGTTCTTCAGTCTCTCACCAGTCAGGGGCCCTCTGACTGCAAATGGTCATTTACATCTCAGGAGGCCCCTGTGTAGCTGCCTCTCATTTAAACATCTGTGTTCCAGGTGGAAATCTCATCTTAAGAAGAACTGCTACTTTTGAGCAACTTATTTAATCCTCATAGTTATTCTGCAGGGTACCTCAATCCTTGAGGAAATGGGCTTAGTGTGGGTTAGTTAAATGTATACAGTTAGCAAAAACAAGTCTATTTACCTCCAAAATGTGCGTTTTCTTCTGTTTCTCCAACGGCATTACACACAGTAGGTTATTTCCTTCAGTCACAGGCTATCATATGAAAGCATAGGAAGGCACTCCTGTTGTTGTTTGGATCTTAATGTCTGTATCTTTTATAAATTTTAATTTTAATATTTAAGAATATTATCTTCATATTACTTATGAAGCTAACTGAAGACTGAACATTGTTTTCTGTGTCACTATATTAGCCATTGCACCGTTACCAGAGGTCAATGACTCGCATGTGTTTAGTTTACATGTATCAGTTAACTGTTCCTAAAAGGCTCTCAAGTTAAATAGGTTATCTTAATTATTTTCCTTTCTTATGTATAGGGTAATTGGAATCCCAATTCTAATTCTTCTTTGCTGAAAGACAATCTTACGAATGAAGATTAATCCCAGCACGTGAAAAACAAAACAACACTGACAGATGTTTAAGATTGTGTGACGCTAAGGGTCCACAAAGAAATGGGGTCGTGGTAAAAGAATGTGATGGCATTAGGAGGTGAGACCCTTGGAGGGTGACTAGGTCTTGAGAGGAAAGGCCCTGTGAACTGAGACCTCAAAGAGCCCGCCTTACCCCTTCTGCTGTGTGAGGACGCAGCATAAAGAGCCATCTAGGAAGGGGCTCTCACCAGACATTGAATCCCCTGGTGCCTTGATCATGGACTTCCAGCTTCCAGATCTGTGAGAAATAAATTGTTGTTCTTTATAAGCCACTCAGATTGTGCGTTCTATATGTATTTAAAGAAAGAGATAATTCATACTTCCTATCTATAATAATAAAATGATAATATGCTAATTAGACCAAATGTCCTTCCAGACGAAGCCAGGGCCAGAGGGAAGCCAGCCCGGGTCCCGAGTGCCAGAGGGAAGCCAGTGCTGGCAGCCGGGGAAAGGAAGGCCTACTCTTGCATGAATTTCATGCATCGGGCCTCTAGTCTATATATATAAAAGCCAAGCAACCGGAATGACAGAACAATTGGAACAACCAGTCACTATGATGCCCATTGTGGCGGCCAACTAGCCCTATTGGGGCCCTAATCAGGCCCCCCAACCCTTATTGGGGGTGGGGCCAGGCGGCTGGCCAACCGCTCCTGCCGGCCCCACTCCTGCCGGCCCCACTCCTAATCATGCCCCCCACCTCAATTAGGAGAGGGGCCGGCTGGCCAACCTCCCACATCCCCTCCCCCCCACCAGCCCACCCTGATCAGCCCCCGTCGGGGTGGACAGCCGGACCCCCCTCGTGCACAAATTCGTGCACCGAGCCTCTGGTTTAGGATATAACTTTCCATTTCACACTGAGATAATGCATTTGTCTAGTTTTGCATAGAAACAGTTGGGAACTGAATTTGAAAGACTTGTTCTCAAAATTGTTCTTAGAGTCCTGTCTTTCAGAATTCTCTGCACTTGATTTCAGGGGACAGAAGCCCACTCATCATAGTTTAAGCACAAAGAAAGTGGCATAGCCAGATCCAGGGTTGGTTGTTTTTTTGTTTTGTTTTGTTTTGTTGCTGATCCTCACCCAACAATATTTTTCCCATTGATTTTTAGAGACAGTGGAGAGGAAGAAACATACACAGAGAGAGAAACATCGATGTGAGAGAGTCACAGTGATTGGTTGTCTCCCACTTACACCCCGACTGGGTCAGGATCGAGCCTGCAACCAACGTACGTGTCCTTGACCAGGAATTGAACCCAGGACCCTTCAATCCACGGTAGATCCAGTGGTTTTGATGACATCACACCACTGTTTCACTTTATCTCTGCTTTCTTTCATTTACCAACTTTAGTTTTCAAAGAGCTTTTTCTGCATGACAGGAAAAATGGCCACTGGGTATTCTGAATCTGTATCTTGTTTACACATTAATGCTCAAGTTTCTAGAGGAAGAAGAGGCAGAAAGTCATTAAACCAGACTATTTGGTCAGGGTGAGGACAAAATGGAACTGGCCACACCTTAGTCATGAACTTCTGGTGCTGAGGGAGAGTGGGTCAAGTGTTGGAAAATGGAGATAGGTGGTTTTCCAATGGAAAGGTGAGAAAAAACAGTTCAATTAATAAACTTGTCTCCTTTTTGGTCACACATGAAGTGCACAATTATATTCTTATTTTATAAAATTTCATGCTCCTTACATTTTTAAAGGATATATTGACAATATGTTATTAATTCTTTTTTTTCTTAAAATATATTTTTATTGATTTCAGAGAGGAGGGGACAGGGAGGGAGAGATAGAACATCAATGATGATATACTGGGGATCGAGCCTGAAACCCTTCAACCCTTCAATCCCCAGGCTGACGCTCTATCCACTGAGCCAAACCAGCTAGGGCTGTTATCAATTATTGGTGGATAGGAAAGTAGGCAGATATATAGATAGATTTGAGCATCAGTGATAAGCTCAATGTAACTCTTGGTACTTAGGCTTCAAAAATGAGTGAGACCTGGGTTCCTAGCCCCATGAAACTTACAGCTAATGGGGAAAGTTAAACAAGTAAACAAACATTACAAAACTGTAAAAGGTACGATGACAGATAATGATCTTGCACAAAGGAGTGAAATTACTCTCGGTCTTCTATGGCATTATTTTTTGCCTTTTTTTTTTTTTTGCCTTTGTGGGGAACGTCTATATATATAAAAGGCTAATATGCAAAGTGTCCCCTCAGGAGTTTGACCAGGAGACTGGGAGTTCGATTGCTTGCTATGATGTGCACTGACCACCAGGGGGTGGAATGGAAAGAAGGAAGGCCCTGGCCAGCAGCCAGCAGCCAGGGAAAGGAGGCCCTGGCTGGCAGTCGGAAGGAAGGCCTTGGCCAGCAGCCAGAGCCCCGATCCATCCTGATCGCTGGCCAGGCCTAGGGACCCTACCTGTGCACGAATTTCGTGCACCAGGCCTCTAGTAAACATAAAAAACAAACACACTGGATTTTGAGTCAGTTGACTTGGGTGACATCTAGCAGTGTGACCTTAAGCAAGGATATGACTACTTTGGCTCTCAGTTGCCATGAGTGCAAAATAAGGAGGTTGAGCTAGATGGCTCTCTAGGTCCCTCTATGTTTAAAAATTCTAAATATTTGCATGTATGAGATGGTAGTAATGGATAGTGACTTCATGGGAATTGTTGGCTAGTTAGGATGCATATAAACTGAGAAGCCACTAGATGGCATCCACTTCACAGATTTTGCTTTTCAAACCATATCTGCAATGCGAGGATAGCTGGGAGCTGAGTGGGTCTTTAAAAGTGTTCAATCACCCTAGCCAGTTTGGCTCATTGGATAGAGCGTCGGCCTGGGGACTGAGGGGTCCCAGGTTCGATTCTGGTCAAGGGCATGTACCTTGGTTGCGGGCACATCCCCAGTAGGGGGTGTGCGGGAGGCAGCTGGTCGATGCTTCTCTCTCATGGATGTTTCTAACTCTCTATCCCTCTCCCTTCCTCTCTGTAAAAAAATCAATAAAATATATATTTTAAAAAAATAAAAACAACAGTAGACTATTTGGACTAGATAGATCAAATGACTTAGTTAAGTTCATATAGCTAGTAAGCATTAAAACCAGATTTACTATCTCTATTCCAGTGAACTTTCTCTCTTTATGGTGAATAATGTTTAGAAATGATGTTTTTGCACTAGTTATCAACTTTGATACTGTGTTGTTGTTGTTGTTTTTCTTTCTTTTTCTTCTTGAACTATTATTCAAAATAACTTTGGGATCTGGGATAGATTGTCCAAATTTCTGTGATTTAAAATAATGTCAATAACGCTAGACAAAAATGTAATATTATAGATGACAACTCTGCCTGGAGACCTGTTTGCAGATAATTCATCAGAGGGTGTGATAAGTTGGGTAGATGTGAATGTAAGTGGAAATCAAACTTCACAACACTTCGTTTATCTAAAGTTTAGATTTTGACAAATTCATGTTTTCCTTTCTTACCATGGCCCTGAATGGAAAGCAAGATGAAAAGGTTTTCTTTGAGAAGTGAAATAGCTTTTTTAAGGGCTGCACCAACCCTGTTAACATTAATTTCTATGTCATCCCTTAACCTAATCCAACATGCAGTTCTTACTAAACATGGTTACCTAATTTTTGGTTTAGATGACTCTGGGGGATTTGAAATAGAAATGGGACTGTAAGGGGCAGGCCCACTAATGTAAGAAGCAACAGCAGGTAGCCCAATTAGAAGAAGGAGGAAAATTGCTAAACGCAAGGAAGCGAAACTGTAGTACATCATCATAAAATAACAGATGCTTATAGTGACAACTTTGTATCTTCAAGAAAAGGTTAAATTACATCGACTATCCTTTATGACATATACCTTTTTTGAGATGGATTGCCTACAAAATATTTAAATGATGCTTTGGTATCGAAAAGGAATTAAATGTTGCTTATATGAGAAAGTTATTTATGTAATACTTATAAATGTGAAGGTACAATCCTTTTTTTCAGGATAGAGATGGGAATGGATCATGTATACAAATAGTGAGTCTGTTGATACTGACTTCATTTCCCGGGTAAATTGGGAATAATACCACTCCTGCAAAGGGCTGCTGTAGGGTATTTGAAAGAGCAGAAAGCGGAAAGGACTGCATAATTGTAAGCTCTGAAAATGAGGACAGCGAGGAAAAGTGAGTGCACACACCCTCCCTAGGAGAGCTCTCTCTGAGGAGATGAACTGAGAAAACCAAAGAGTTCAGAATTAGACAAGAACAGATAGGAAGGAGGGACATGGGTTAACTTCTCTGTGGGTGGTGAAGTTGCAGAGCTGATCTACTTTCCAAAAGATAAGGAGTGACCAGAGAGGTTCTGCCAGGGACAACAAAGTACTGAGATGCTACCCATCTGTGCTCACAAAGGAGTGTATGATGGCTCTCCAGCTGGGATGGAGCTCCCTGAAGCCAGGAGCTCCACCCTGTGTTTACTCTCTCTCATTTAAAAAAAAAAATTTATGCTAACTTCCAACATGAAGGAACACCAGGACCTGTACAGTATCTCCCTGAAGCTATATTTAGCTTTATTTGCTATGTGTCCTGACTTGGACAACTGGGGTTTTCTGCTGTTTTTCCTATTTTGCATGGTAAAGCTTTAGTATTTTTCTTCTTTTTTAATCCTCTTGATGGACTTATACTTAAAAACTTAAAGTTGCTTGTTGTAGGAAGGTTCCAGTTTGTTTCAATGAGGAAGCAAAACAAGCTGGCCATCACACGTGTCCACATCTCTCAAGCACGTGCTGACTGAATTTCTATATTCTCTCCTCACCCACCATGTTGTGTAACATTATTATGATGTCAGAATCCATAAATAACCAGCAACATGTGCTTAATTTCAATGTGAGAATTTTAATATTTTCTTGTAGATTCCTGGAAAGTAATTTATTTCCCACATATTTTTGTGACATTATAGTGGCATCGGTCATGTTGTGCTAAGATGGTGTCCACATTCCCCTTATAAACTTTGTCAGGCTTTTGTAACTTGACTGTGAAATTCTTCCTGGCGTTTGAGATGCTCCCAATCTCAGAACCATTTTGAAAATAATAAAATACATTTATCTTAAACTGAATACATGTTACAGTCAAAATAATTAATGGTGAAAACCTCCAGTTTGTTCAGATCTGGTTGCTATTTTCCTACACTCCAAACCCTAAAGCATAATTTTTGAGCTCATTCTGTGTGACTTAGTATAGTTTGGAAGTTCATCTTTAAATCAGAGAAGGACATTTCATCTCTGCAAATAAACTAACATCCGGGTGAGAAAATTTTTCTGTTTTACAAATAGTAAACTAATAGGCCATAATTCGCTGATGTCGGGTTTAATGCATGCATGTGTACTCATATACCAGGCAAGCGCTAACTGCTTTACCTACATCTGTGCACCTAATGAGGTAGGCACTGTTATTGTCATCAGTTTACGATTAAAGAAGCCAAAGCTCAGAGAGGTTAATCCACTTACTCAAGGACAGATCCTGGTAAATGGCAGAGCTGAGTTTTGGCATCAGATCCAATTGCCTTAGTTTCCCTAACCCTTTTCTTCTTCTTTTTAAAAAATACTTTTATTGATTTAAGAGAGGAAGGGAAAGGAAGAGAGAGAGAGAAACATCAATGACAGAAAATCATTAATTGGCTGCCTCCTGCATGCCACCTACTGGGAACTGAGCCCAAAACCCAGGCATGTGCCCTTGACCAGAATTAAACCAGGGACCCTTCAGTCCGCAGGCCGATGCTCTATCCGCTGAGCCAAACAGACTAGGACTCTTCTTCTTCTTCTTCTTTTTTTAAAAAATATATTTTATTGATTTTTTTACAGAGAGGGAGGGAGAAGGATAGAGTTAGAAACATCGATGAGAGAGAAACATCGATCAGCTGCCTCCTGCACACTCCCCCTACTGGGGATGTGCCTGCAACCAAGGTACATGCCCTTGACCAGAATCAAACCTGGGACCCTTGAGTCCGCAGGCTGACGCTCTATCGACTGAGCCAAACTGGTTAGGGCTCTTCTTATTTTTTTTTTTTAAATATATTTTATTTATTTCAGAGAGGAAGGGAGAAAGAGAGCGAGAGAAATATCAATGATGAAAGAGAATCATTGATCGGCTACCACCTGCACACTCCACACTGGGATTGAGCCTACAACCCAGGCATGTGCCCTGACTGGGAATTGAATCATGACCTCCTGGTTCATAGGTTGATGCTTAACCACTGAGTCACACCGGCCAGGCCGCCCTTTTCTTTAGACAGACTTAACATCCTACCTAAGAGAGTTTCCATAAGGGAATTGCTAACCCCAACAGCATAGATTAGACCCAAATCCTGATAAGGCCATCTGGCAAGTACCGTAGAATAGCACCTGAAGAGTGTGCTAGAGAACATATTTTCTAGATGATTTTTGGAATTTAGCTTGGTAATATGGGTCAAAATAATTTTTTTTTGATATGTGACTATCCTGTGTCACCCATATTTTACCTTAAAGAGAGCTGTCCTCCTTCTCCACAAATGTGTTTAAATTATTTTTCCATTTGTTTTTCTCCCTTGAAAATTAAAGAACTGTTTATTTAGACCCAAGTTTCTCTTTTTACATTTTTTCTAAAGTAATTTGTTATTTAAAAAAATATTTTTATTGAATTTATTAAGGTGACATTGGTTAATAAAATTATATAGGTTTCAGGTGTACAGTTCTATAATACATCATCTGCGTATTGTATTGTGTGTTCATTATCCAAGGTTAAGTCTCCTTCCCAAGTTTCTCTTTTTTAACTGGGGAAAAAAATAAACCCAAAGCGTATTTTTTCTGTTTTTCCCCTGAAAGAGGGAAAAAAATGGAAACAATAAGAAAAGTTTGGCAAGTACCATAGATATGGTGAGTTATATTTCAACATGTCATTCCCATCCTCTTGTGTGATTTGACAATCACTGAAGGGCTTGCCTTTCAGCTGTATAGCATTTGTAATGTGGAAAAGTGTATGCATTTTTACAATAAGGTTGTTGGAACGTTACTCAGGCAGAACAGCTCATTTGGCAAGACTGAGAAGTATATTGAGAATCCAACTTGGTTTATCTCCATCAGGGTGGGGAGAGCTCCCCCAGTGCCTCATGTCTTCCAACTGGCTCTGTCTGGCTTCCTGGGGAGTCTGGAACTGAATACGCAAACGGCATTGACTGGAGAGTTCCCACGTTTTCAATGTGGTAGAAAGAACCAATTGCCAAGCTTTTCTGTAGATGTTTCTGCTGTGATCTGCGATGCCCCTCAGGACTCTTTCAGATTCCCTGGGAGATCCTATCAGAGGGCCTCTGAAAGGGAACATGGCATCAAGGGAAGGTCTGTACTGCATCAGAGAGTCTCAATGAACCCGACCTAGGTAAGATGAGCTTCCTCACTTCCAAGGTTACCTCTTAACCAATCGGGTCTGGAAGGGCACAAACAGTCCCCAAGATGTGAACTCCCAGGACAAAGTAGACATACATACTCATGTGGGTGCGTTGCCGTGACAGGAATGCCTGGCACATCCTTTCTTTTTCCTGGAGCCATCCCGGCTCCCGAAGCGTGGTGAGCATGCCCTGGGGGACAGTAGAGCTTGACAATTCCCTGAAGGCCTTGGATGAACTCTGGTGGAGGTGTGATTCACCCAAATCAGCACGCATGGCTTATTTCTGGGATTGGTGATGCAGGTGCGTCGTGGCCTCTAACATCATCATCAAGCAATAATTAGTGACCCATTTGGGCACCACACTGGACATCAGTGCCATCACGTTTCTTTCCAGAGTCTCCTAAGACTCTCCACATTCTGGGGTCCCTGTGCTGATTCCTTGTTTTTATGCCTCAACCAAGCATGGCCTTCCCAGGCTTGCTGTATATCTATATCTTATTTATTTCCCTAACCCAGGCACAGACATGCTTGGCATAAGGTCTCCTTACACTGTTTTTAGAAAAATTAATCTTCCTTTTTGATTGTAATTGGGTCTGAAGAGGGGAAAATGAGATAAAATGTTGCTTTTTGTTCCTGGTTAATTAACAAAGGAATTTCAACTGTAAAAGATAGGTTGAATTATAGTTCTCCAGGAGAACCAATTTGTATATACATATAAATATATATAAAACATTAAGGTACTTGGTTACATTAGCGGTAACATTACACTTTTAAAAATATATATATATTTTATTGATTTTCTACAGAGAGGAAGGGTGAGGGACAGAGAGCTAGAAACATCGATGAGAGAGAAACATTGATCAGCTGCCTCCTGCATACCCCCTATTGGGGATGTGCCCGCAATCAAGGTACATGCCCTTGACCGGAATCGAACCTGGGACCCTTCAGTCCGCAGGCTGATGCTCTATCTACTGAGCCAAACCGGTTAGGGCAACATTACACTTTTGAAATCCACATGTGTCCAGGGGAACTCCTTATAAATGAGCTAGAAAGTACACATTTATGGTAATAGGATATAGAACAGTCACACATGTAAACCATCTCATCTCTTTACAGAAACACCAGGGCAAGGATGTGATATTTGAGAGCCTGAATGGTCTGGAGAGTTCAATTAATTATCTACTTATTGATGTAGAATTGATCTTCTAGGAAATCACAGAGCTTATTTGTATGATTGTTCCCAGAAAGAGGTACGTAATTACCTTCTTCTTTCTCATTTTGAGTAAAATTTACTTTGCTAGAAAGAGTAAAGCCTCAATAAAATTAAATATTGAATTACAGATCGCTGCTGTGAAAATGGTCAATTCTATATTTAGAAACACATTTTATTTTACTCCATTGCTTTGGTAAGTTTATCATGAAATAATAATACCTTTCTTCTAAATATACACTAGGATCAGAATTTCCCAAGGTACTCATACTGTCTGAAGCAACTTAAATTACTGACAGTAATACCACCTCCTCCCTGACCAAAAAAAATTTTTTTTCATGATAATAATAATAATAATAATAATATTAATGTACCTCCACCCTAGAATATTTGGAAGGTAGGTATACAATTGAAATATAAAATTTTAAATATAAAATTACATTCTATCTAATAAAAGAGAAACATGGTAATTAGCCGTACGTCTGCTACCCTTTCCATTGGCTAATCAGGGCGATATGCAAATTAACTGCCAGCCAAGATGGCGGCCGGCAGTCAGGCAGTTTGAAGCGAACATGAGGCTTGCTTGCTTCAGTGACAGAGGACTCCAACATTCCCCGCCTGCCTTGCCGGCCTCTGAGCTTGCAGTTTGAAACATTGTTACAAATATAGAAGCTAAACAAAACCCCAGAAACCTGCTTTCAGCCAGCCGGGATCTCAGAGCTGGAGTTGATACAGTGTTTTGATTATAGAACCCAAACAAACCTGATACCTGCTTTCAGCAGCCTCAGAGCTAAAGCTGGCCCAGAATAAAAAAAGAAAAAAGAAAAAAAGGAGCAGTTGGGAGCTTCAGTCACCCGCCAGCCTGGAAACAGCCCTCAGCCTCTCACCCAGACTGGCCAGGCATCCCAGTGGGGACCCCCACCCTGAAGGGTGTGTGACCAGCTGCAAACAGCCATCATCCCCTCATCCAGGCTGGCCAGGCACCCCAGTGGGGACCCCCACCCTGATCCAGGACACCCTTCAGGGCAAACCAGCCGGCCCCCACCCATGCACCAGGCCTCTATCCTATATAGTAAAAGGGTAATATGCCTCCCAGCACAGGGATCAGCATGACGGGGCAGCGCCCAAACCCCCTGATCGCCCTGTGGCTCTGTGTGTGACAGAGGGCGGGGCCACAACCTCCCTATCTGCCCTGCTCTGTTCGTAACAGGGAAAGGCGCCCCAACGCCCTGATCAGCCCTGTTCTGTGCCTGATAGGGGGGAGTTCCCCAACCCCCTGATCGCCCTGCGGCTCTGTGTGTGACAGGGTGCGGCGCCCCAACCCCCCCACCCCCACAACAGGCCCTGCTCTGTGTGTGATGGGGTAGAGCCATAACCTCCCCATCGGCCCTGCCCTGAATGTGACCGTGGCAGCGCCCCAACCCCCTGATCGGCCCTGCTCTGTGTGTGACAGGGGGGAGCTCCCCAAGCCCCTGATGGGCCCTGCTCTGTGCATGACAGAGGGGAGCTCCCCAACCCCCTGATTGACCCTGCTCTGTGCGTGACAGGGTACGGAGCCCCAACCCCCCTGATGGGCCCTGCTCTGTGCATGACAGGGGGCAGCGCCCCAACCCCTTGATTGGCCCTGCTCTGTGCATGACAGGGTACGGAGCCCCAACCCCCCTGATTGGCCCTGCTCTGTGTGTGACAGGGGGTGGCGCCGCAACCTCCCCATCGACCCTGCCTTGAGTGTGACAGGGGGCGGTGCCCCAACCCCCCAATCGGCCCTACCCTGAGCGTGACTGAGGGTGGCATCGCAACCTCCCGATCCGCCCTGCTCTGTGCATGATGGGGCGGTGCCCCAACTCCCCAATCGGCCCTGCTCTGAGCCTGACCAGGGGCTGCACCTAGGGATTGGGCCTGCCCTCTGCCACCCGGGAGCAGGCCTAAGCCAGCAGGGCATTATCTCCTGAAGGTTCCCAGACTGTGAGAGGGCACAGGCCGGGCTGATGGACGCCCCCTCCCCCGCGAGTGCACAAATTTTTGTGCACCGGGCCTCTAGTAAATTATATAAAATTACATAAAAATATAATTCATAACCCTACTGCCCACAAATAACCCTGCTACCATTTCCAGATATTTCCTTCCACCCCTTCTCCATGCATATATCCACCAGTGTACATATACCAATGGGGTCACAGTGAGAGTATTAACCAAAATTTAACTGGATTATGTCCTCATTTGCATAGTTCCAGCCCACAACCTCAGTCCTCTGGCCTCCCTTCACCCACTTATTCCTGGAAGTCTCCGGGGGTGTCCCAGATGAGCTGAGGCATCGTTTCCTGTGTGCTGTTCTGTTTCTGTTATGGCTGTCATCTGGCCTTGTTTCCCCAGAAAATAGAATGGCTGGCACCGAGAACTGCTGAATATACAAGGATTGAGATGTCGAACAAGTAAAAAGTCTCCTGGGGGGATATGCCCCAAGAATGTCCCAAACGGTGGGCTGGTCCTGTTTCTGAGGGCGTTGCTGTCCCAGCAAGGGGGCGGCCTCCTCATGCTCTTCCTCCAGGTCTCACCTGCTGTGCTGGGGAAGGCTGCTTCCCAGCTCCTGCCACACCTTGTCCCCAAACACCAGTGCCCCGCCGCAACGGGTCCTCCCGCCTCCCGGAGTCCCCTAGCGGGCATCTCCTTTGGCTGCTTCCTGCAGCCCCCTCTCCCTGGATTCAGACCTCGGGGTGGAATACTGTCTGGAACAGGCAGCGTGATGTCTCCCTCAGTTCTGTGTCCTGTTTTCTCCTCTCGCCAAACGTTTTCCTGCAAGTGACATTTGGTTAGAAGAGAAAAGAAATTACACAATTACCACTCAGCAACTCTGTTTAGAGGGCCTGAGCCCTGGGAAAATCACTCAGTGGTTTGTTTTGCCTAAAAAATGCCGGAGGGAGTGTGAGAAGGTAACACGGTATCATTTCGTTTGGTTATCACTGTGATAGTGGTAGGAGGTGCTCTATTAGAGCTGTACTTGCCTCTTCACATTTTTGTTATTTTGTTATTTTGAAAATAAGCTAGATCCTTATTTTCTTCTACATGTTTCCTTCCAGAATCAATGCCAGTCCTCCATCCCAGAATTCCCCCCCCTTCTTCCCCCTCTCACACATATGTGTGCACACACACATTAGAAGGGTCATCTCCATCACTAATGGACAAATTGAATAGAATATGCCTTCTCTCTCTCTCTCTCTCTCTCTCTCTCTCTCTCTCTTTCTCTCTCTCTCTCTCTCTCTCTCTCCCTCTTTTTCCCAGACAGCCTTTCTGAGAAGCTAAAACTATTGGCTGACGCCCCTCAGCTCTTTCCTGAAGAAATCTTATTCATGGATCTTTTTCAGATTTTGATGAAACTGTCATGTTTTAGATTTATTTATTTAATTTTGTATTGGATTAATTAAATTTTTTTGAGCCGTAAAATCAAATTCACTGTCTTATGATTTACATAATTCATTCATTGATACCAGACGACTCATCCCTTGATACAGATGGGAAATTTAGCTTGTGCAAGACAAAAGGAATCAAGTCCATTTTAATAATCAAGATCAAGTGCTAAAGGGAAAGAAGTGATGAAAGCTTCGTTTTTTTGGCACAATGACTGTTCCTGTTCCCGGCACTTTGGTGTGTGGAAGCTTTTTGAATTCATCATTCGAATCCTAAGCATGGCACCTTTGGGGGCTGGGCAGCTCCAAGGGTGTCTGAGCCCTGGGGATGCCTTCACTTCTAGCAAAGCTGCTCTCAGGGGACCTCTCTGGGCCAATAGGATATTTTGCAATTGAAGATTGAAGAACAAAAGTGAAGACAGTACCCAGAAAAGAAGGTCACCTGGGCTTCCTCAGAACGATTTTGAAAACTATCCCAAATCTCATTTTTATTCTTTCCCATATGAACTCAGTCCCTGGCTCATCTCAGATGATTTCCTGCCTTTCTGTCTCCTCTCATGTTGTTCCCAACTTGTCACCAAGTCCACGGGAAAGATACCAAAATGGCCCTCTCTGTCCCTCCCTGAAACCACCTGTGATCTTCGCAGCCTGGCTGGAGTCCTTCCTCTTCTCTGTCGCCTTTTCTCACTATCCCAGCCCCGTGAAGTTTCCTTCCAATGATTGCCTCCAGCACTTGGAGTTTGGCTCACACTGTTCAGCAGTGAGCTAATATTTGGTGTTGGTCTGAGCTATTGACTGGGAGTCAGGACACTTATGTTTAGCTCAAGTTCATTTACTCAGTTGATGTCCTTAGGCCTTATCACCCTTCTGACTTTTTGGGGGGTCTTACTTTTCTCACATTAAAACAGAGGAGTAGGTAAAGCATCTCTAAGATGGCTTTTAGTTTAATTATATTACTTCTGCGGCTTATGTAGAACGTTTTCATTTTTATTTTTAAATACTTTTATGTTCTAATTACAGTTGGCGTACAATATTATGTTAATTTCAGTTTTAAGTAGTGCTTAATTGCACATAATAAACATAAGAGAATTATGGATTTCAAAAATTAAAAACATAAATATTTCAAAAATATACCTATTTTTGTTGCAGGAAAGTTTCATGGGGTGATCCGTAAAGCATAATGATATATTTCATTTCAGACACATTCTATGGGAGTATTCTCTTTGATGACAAAAAAACAACAACAATATAGAGTGTACGTTAAATACGCGTTCCTCTCTCATTTTCAAGTGGATGGGGTATCAGATCATTGTGGTACTTAGATTTCATTGGACAAATGCATAAAGAGATGCAACCGCATTGTTTTTTTAACGTTATTGAGAGTACTGGCAAGATCACTCTTTGTAATTATATTTATGGTGAACATTTTAGAGGACAACTTAAATGTGTGAATGGTACTTAACTTTCCATCTTTTGGGGAGTAAGTAATCCAGAAAAGCCTGATGATCGCTATGAAGGAACTTGCCAAGTACAGCTTGGCTAATACAGCTCTGCTTGCAGGTGGCACAGAGCAGCCTGAGCAATGGGAAGTGGAGAAGGGATTAGCCGGGCATGTAGTCCAGTGGGTGAACCCGAGAGGGAATGTTCTCTCCAGGAGAACCTTTGCAGCCCTGAGGGAAGGGAAGTGGCTCCTGCAACCAACGCAGGAACCACAACATGGTGACCTTGTCATAAAGGTTCGGCTCCACAAAGATCCGGCCAGAGTAGTGATAGCAAGCTGGTTTGGGCGACAGTTGCTGTTGAGACGGGTTTCCAGTGAGATGGGACACAAGCGGTTCCAGCCAAGCGCACGTGGAGAGTGGGAGCCATTGCTGAGGGAGAGGGTTGTGATGATTTCACGCGGGGGATGTTAAAAGGCCGTTCCGCCAGGCTGGTGGCTCAGGGGGTGGGGGCACATGCCCAGGTTGCAGGCTTCATTCCCCGTAGGGGTCGGGGGTGGGAGGGGGGTGCAGGAGGCAGCCGATCCATGATTCTCTCCCATCATTGATGTTTCTATCTCTCTCTTTCTCTCCTTTCCTCTCTGAAATAAATTAAAATGTATTAAAAAAATATTAAAAAGGCTGTTCCCGGACCACTCATGGTGCGACTCATGCAGTCTGTGTGTCTTATGCATGGAAGTTCCCCCGCCTCCAAATCTCACCCCCCACTTAGAAAAAGGTGGAAAGTGTGCGTTGGTTGCCTTGAATGAGGGATGGGTTTGCCAACTGAAGAAGCTCAGGGTTTCGTGGCAATTACATTACAATCTGTGCCAATGCGCTCCCTTTCCAAAGCCAGTCAATATTTGGTTCATGCAGCCTCTCAGTTTTGTGCATAGAGTATTTATACTTCAGTGCTCATCACACTTAAGGACCCAGGCCGCAGAGCAGCAGCCATCACAGAGGTTGCTGTCCCAGGGAAGAAGACAGCCCTAGATTGAGTGCTCATCAGCGCTGAGACCTTGGCCTAGAGGTGACACAACCTTTCTTCTCCTAATGTTCCGGCCAGGATTGGTACATGACCCCACGCAAACACAGGCGGGCTAGCAATGTCTCCCTCTCGTGTGCCTGGGAAGCAGAGGGAGGAATTTGGGGGGCGCTGCAAATGACCACCAGATGTAGTAGGTGGAAGACGTGGTCTCTGAATCCAAAATGTACCTGACTCCAAAGCCAGGTTTAGTTCACAAAACCACATTGCTTTCCTCAACCCGCTTAGAGTTCTGGGAGAGGGCAGTAGCCATCTCATTTGACTTTGCTGCTTTTCGGAGAAGGTTGTTGTCTTTTTGAGGCAACTGAGGCTGAATCTTCCCAGGTGAAGAATAATTCGTCCTTCTCAGTTGTCACACTGGAAAGTCTGACCCCTTTGGCCTATGACAGGTGAGGGCTTGAAAGTCAGCCCCTGGTAGGCCAGCACTGTCCCTGTCCGTGCTGTCTTCTGCCTGCTCTGTCTATTGCAGAAATAACGTCATTAACACCATTTCCTGCTATTCCGGTCCCAGAGCCTCTGGAGTGACTTCCAGTCCCAGGGCTGCCGGAGTGACCTAGCGATTGGCCAGGTGCCCCCTGAACGACAGAAGACGGACGCTGGGCCGGAGCAGCCCCCTTCCTGCAGACCCGGAAGGAGCTGATGACACGGCCTGCCAGCAGCGCTGTGCCTGTGATTGAGGACCTTCACATTCCCATCCTTGTAGGCAGCCTGCGAAGCGAGTTTGGAAGTTGCCCAGCGAAGAGCCCGGAGTTGGAAGTCAAGAGCTTTGAAATCAGTTCTGGCTCTATCATCACTAGCTGCATGACCTTGGGCGAGTAATTTGATCTCTCAGAAGTCTGAGTGTTCTCATCTGGAAAAAGAACTCTAGTTTCAAAATTCAGATTTTTAAGGTGAAAATGGCCAATCTGCGCATAATGTGAGTGCCTAACATCTGAGTCGCACTTAATATTTTACAAGTCTTTTCTTCAGCTGCCCTGCTATGCAGACATGATTATCATGATTTCCCCAGAGAAGAAACTCAGGCTTGTAGGACCAGGCAAATTGCCCAAGGTTTCACACTTAATAAATAGCAGGAGTAGGACGTGAGCGTAAGTCTTCTGTCTCCACATATGGCATTCTTTTCCCTGCTCTGAGTGAGTGACGAGGGCAGTCCATAGGAAGTGGAAAAGAACACACAAGAAGTGGGTGGCAGAGAGAAAACATTAGAGGTTTGGCTCCTTGAAGACTAACTTTGAGTTCAAGTTCTGCCATTTACTGGTTTATAGTCCTAGAAAAGACACTTCTACTTTTTTATTTTTTTATTTTCCTGTTTGGCAGGTGTAGGCAGGGCTGATAGTCATCTGGTGCACACTAGGTCAGCCATACTACTGATTAAAATGTTGCTGTCCTTCTGTACTGTCTGTTGAAGCCACTCCAGTGGCCCCCTCTTTTTGGATTTCCTCCCACTTCCCCAGGATTCATCAATAAAGGGGTTAATGTGGGGCTCAGCAGGGGGCATTAAAGACCTGTTCCATTTCTGGGCTATGGTTGGTCCCAAGTCATACTGGTTGTTAAATATTTTTAATATCACCAGTGATTGAGGGTAATAATGCTAATCTTCTCCTAGCTTCCACAGGCTTCTACTGAAGATCAGACCATATAAAACAGTGAAGGGGACCAGTCAGCTCTCAACCTTAAAGGCAGTATTTTTTGAGGTGTCATAGCAATGGCCTTTGTGAAAAAGAATTCTATGGTCCAGAAAACAATGCATAGGGTTTTCTCGTGGCGAGACTCGTTGCCTATTAGCCAGTTTAAGACTCTGAGATAGTAAAGGAATTTACTTTTACATTTTTGACTTTTCAAATATTTGAAAATATTCCACATAATACGTCTATCACCCCACATGATTAGTCTAAGCCAGGGCTAGGCAAACTATTGCCTGCAAGCCAGCTAGTTCCCAGGTCTGTTCTTTGAGCTAAGAATATTTTTTACATGTTTATAGGATTGACAAAAGGAGACTATATTACAGAGATTATAAGGGCTTGCAAAGCCCAAAATCATTATTATTTTACTTTTACAGAAAAATGCCAATACATGGTTGTTTCACTTTGCTTACTAGAGTTGGATTAGAGTTAGGTATGAGGTCCATTAAACATCAAATAGTTATTAGTCCTAACCCACTATTTTGGGATATATCAGTAAGCAAAACAGATAAAAATTCCTGCCCTAGGGTATCTTATGTTCTTGTTCTAGTTAACAAGATATAAGTCTATTGCTGTTTAATAAAGGTTTCTCACACAATAGTGAAAAATATATTTCTCTCATTAAGTGTGATACTCCTAACTTGTGCTCATGAGGGAAGCCAGCTCAAGATACAGTCAACACATCAAGGGTGATGGAGAAGAAAGTTAGAAATTAATTAAGCTACTGAATCAACCTTGAAATATGTCATACCTAAGAGTTCCCAATATATTAGATAATAAATTTTATTTGTTGAAGTCCTTTTAAATCAGTTTTCTGTTACTTGAATTAGTTAACGATATACATTACCTAATTTAATCCTACAACAACTCTATAGCCAATGAATTATTCTCATTTCACAGAAATGAATTAACTGCATAGTTAACACAGTAAGTGAAGAAGCCACGATGGGAACTCAGGTCTCTCTAGACTCCCCCTCTTATGGAAATTCTCAGATGTGAGAATTGTTAGAGGGAAAGGCAGGAAGTCAACATGGGGACAGTTTTTACGTCCGGAGCCTGTGTTCATAACTGCATTACTGAGTTTCATCCTCTGTCTGAGACTGAGCCCAGTGTTTCTTGACTCCCCTCCCACAACGAGAAGGCAGCATTTTCTCCCTTGGCTGAGAAGTCATTATCCTGACAGTTGTATTAATGTGTATAAGGAACTAAGCACTGGCATCTCCCAGGGAAGGGCAAGTTTATCAAGTTCTCTCCATTTCTCCCACCACCATTTAGGTCACTTGTCACCTTGTCTACTGCACTAATAGATTCCCACCTGGTCTATGTTCAATCCACTCTGGTCTTCTGATCCAATCTCCACACTGTAAAGAGGATAAAGACCAGTTTCCATATGGTCTGCAGAGCCTGTTTAGCTCCATCTTTCTTTTCAAGCACCCTCCTGCTTTCTCTGTTCCACCACCTCGACCTTTATCAACCATTAGCTTTTGCCTGGAATGACCTTTCTTTCCTTCTATGCCCAAAAAATGCCTATGTCTCTTTCATTTTATTTATTTTTCTTTTTAAAAAGGGAGAGAGAGAGAGAAATATCAATGATGAGAGAGAATCACTGATTGGCTGCCTCCTGCATGCCCCAGACTGGGGATGGAGCCCACAACCCGAGTATATGCCCTGACTGGGAATTGAACCATGACCTCCTGGTTCATAGGGTGATGCTCTATGTCTCTTTTAGATATCTGCTCATGTTTTCCTTTTTCATGCAAGCCTTTTCTGTCTTTTCCTGACTTGATTGACTCCTATCATTAGCCCCCATGGGACCATGGTACATGGTGCAATTGGTTTTCCACTAGTTTGTGTGATTATCTGCTTAATCTCTCTGCCATACTATATTCTATGCTGTAGGAGAGCAGTGGCTACATTTGTCAGCATTGTAAACCCAGGGCCTGGCACACAGAGTGCCCAATATATTTGTGGAATGTATAAATGTATACATAAAAAAGGCATCTTATATTTTTTCTGTGATCCAAAGCTTCAAGGAGATTTTAGACCTCAGGTTGTATCAGTCCAAATCCTGGCAGGAAGACACAAGATCCTCAAATGGAGCAATGGAGGAAAGTTTCATTTAGGAACTATTTACACAGGCGTAAAGAAAACTAACAAGGGATAGTGAAACACCTGGGGCTGGCAAAACTGGAGAGAAGTTGGTACCCCTAGAACTGGGCAAGTGAAGGAAAAAGTTCCACCCCAAAGAGAACAGTGGTAGTTCTAAAAGAGAACCAGAGGATAGGAACTGCGCATATTATAGACAAACCCAATCAATCTTTGGAACCTCTCCAGTGTCCAGCAGGGCCAGAATTATAAGAACAAGAATAATACTATTATCTCAGCATTATTTTTCCTCTCTTGGCCTCCATCAAGTGGCCCCCATTGAGTAAACCCAACTGAAAGCCAGAGGGCAGGCAACTAAATGCTGTAGTCCATAAAGGCTGCTTTCCAGGGCACCAAGTTCAGTGGAAAATGGAGAAAGTGGATCTGGCAGGACAAGTAAATATCCAGCCACTGGCCACTGAGACAATTCCATCTCCTGCTTTTCTAAAAGAATTGTTAAGACAAATAATGCTAAAGAGTAGTTTGAAAAGTTTTAATGTAATAACAGAAAGGGAATGACTAAAGTTTGAGAGTTATGTAGATAAAGCTACAAAAGTTTTATTATCATGAAAATACCATGAGAAGTGTGGTTTACTGGAAAGTCCATGGGACTTTGAGTTAGACATGAGATCAAATCGTAGCTCTGTCTCTGTGAACTTTGGTAGCCTTTGGTTTGTAAAGTGGGGATCTTAATTATCTATATATATAAAAGCCTAAATGACCATTCAGCCAGTAGCTATGATGCGCACTAACCACCAGGAGGCAGATGCTCTGACCAATAGGTTAGCTTGCTGCTGGGATATGGCCAATCGGGACTGGGAAAGACAGGCTGGACATGCCCTGGAGCCCTCCCGTAGTCACTCCCTGGCCCTGATCATGCACTGGTGGGGTCCCTCGGCCTGGCCTGTGCCCTCCGTGATCCGGGACCCCTCAGGGGGTGTTGGGGGGCTGGTTTTGGCCTGATCCCAGCAGGCCAGGCCAAGGGGCCCCACCGGTGCACAATATGTGCACCAGGCCTCTAGTTCTTATATAATCTCATAGAGTCGCTGTAAGAATCCAATGTCTAGCAGGTGGTAGGTGCTCATGAAATGATGACTGCTCTGAGAAAGGTATGTAGTTATTACCTGCTTGGGCCTAGCACTATGATAGTCTCTCCCTGGGAGTTTTGTTGCTGTTGGGCAAGCAACAAGGGATGAAACCATTAGAGACTAAGTAGGCCAGAGAATAATCAAACATCACTGATCTATTAAGATCCTCAAGGAAGATGCAGGTCACAAGCTCTGGCAGATCTGCTGCATAACTGGATCATTCATCACCCTTGCCCAATCTTCCAAAAAGTGCGTGCATTGTAGATGAATTGCATACATCAGTGAACTACTGAGCACTTAGCTACGTGCAGCTAAACAGGCCGTTGAAGCCAATAAAACAGGAGCAGTTTAGTTCTCCTTACTGGGTGGCTCTACCTCAAGACAGTACTGGCAGCAGCCACCCAGCTCAAACCCATTGTGTGAAATGACAACTTTCCCCCACTTACTAAAACCCCTGCTTGCTTACGTGGTGCCAAACTGCTCTCGCACAAACACTGACTGATAGTTTAAAGACCACATTGTACTTTTCTTTGCCATTGCGTGAAGGGCATTATTTTCGATGTTGATAAGATCTGGAGGGAAAAATAAGGCACAATGGACTTTTATTTTAATCATCCAACACTCACGGTATCCCAAAGAATGCCTGGGGCTTTGTGCTACTTCTTTTGGTCTCAAGGCTTCTGCCATTAGGAAAGTAAAGACACTTGGCTCAGCATTTACCCCTGGGGGATTGAACAGTGTTCTGGGAGCTCATTGGAAAGGAATTGAGAGGAGAGATGAAGAAGCAGAATTAGAAGGACCAGAGGAGAGGGCAAGCTGAAGAAGCAGTATTTATGCCTGGAGTCCACTGCGTGCAGTAAGATTCTTGCTGTCACATAGCCTGAAGCATACTGAACAGAGAGGGGCAGATGCTGCCAGAATAGATGAATGAGGCCGAACATCAGGGCAGACGCAAATAAGTCCCCCTTGACCACACAGCCTTCCCCAGTGCATCTTCCCGCATTGATCTCTAGCTTCATGTTTTCTCCAAACAAGTCTAGTAATTCTTTTATCGCCGCCTCCCCCCCCGACCCCCCCCGCTTTCTCTTCCCACTCATATTAATACCTTGTGTTGTCTCGATTTACTCTTGAATTTGAAGTTACATTGGACCAGCAATCTAGAGGCCTACTAGTACTTCTAGCTTTAGCTTTT
Organism: Myotis daubentonii; assembly: GCF_963259705.1. Taxonomy (NCBI): domain Eukaryota; kingdom Metazoa; phylum Chordata; class Mammalia; order Chiroptera; family Vespertilionidae; genus Myotis; species Myotis daubentonii. The sequence goes on from NC_081843.1 coordinate 112,678,435, forward strand.
CTGTATATCTTAAAGCATGGCCTTTTAGAACGTCCAATTTTTCTCAGCTCTCAAGATATATCTATTTGGTTTGAGTTCTGTGATATGGGGTTACTGGGAGGACACGAAGAAAGGAGTAATAGTAGTAAGACATAATAGCTACCACTTATTAAATGTTTACTCCGAGTTAGGCACCACGCTAAGTGCTTTTTGCACTTTATCTTATTTCATTATCCCCACAAACCTTTGTGGGATGCGCTATAGTATCCCAGTTTTACAAAAAAAAGGGCATTGCAGTTCTTTGATGTTAAATGTCTTGTCTAAAATCATGTATCCACTCAATGATAGAACTGGAATTTGACTTTGGCTCTGCCTAACTCCAAAGCCCCTGTTTTTAACCGCTGCTTGGGCGGTGAGAATAGGGGTAAGAAAATTTTATAGAAAAGTTTTATTAGTTCATCTATCCATCCACCATTCATTCATCCTTTCTTATATCTCAGAAAGGATTTAAGGTGGCTTTTGGAAAAGTAACATTTGAGCTGCGTCTTGCAAGACATGCAATGGTCAATCCTTAGGGAGGGCCAGAAAGGGCTATCTTGGTAGAGGCGACAAGATGAAGAGTAGTGTGAGAGGGTCTATCAACAAGTAGTCCTGTGGGCCCCCGACTAGGGTGAAAACAGGCTGGAGAGGTAGGCTGGGCTGACAACACTGAGAAGTTACTCCGTAGGCAGTGGGAGTGAGGAAGGACAAGGAGTGCCAAGGAGACTCGCTCCTTGACACAGAACAACACCTCATGCTTTGGCCCCAGTGGCGTCTCCTTGCTTGATTGTTCTCATTCATCAGACTTTGTGAATAGTATTTGTCAGTTTTCAGAACTTTAATCCAGTCTCTGAGGCTGAAGCTTCAACTCCACAGAGGCTGGCGGGGGAGACATTCCTCGTCTTGTAAAGGACATTCCCAAGGAAGGGTTTAAGACAGTAATTTGGATATTGGAGTCTGTCTGGAATATGTTTGCATCTTGAGGGTTAGGGTTGCCAGATTTAGCGAATACAAATACCGGATGTTCAGTTTAATTTGAATTTCAGATAAATAACAAGTACTTTTTCAAAAGTATGCAGTACTTTAAATAAAAAACTCTTCGTTGCTTATCTGAAATTTGTTGTTTGTCTGAAATTTCAAAACAGGGTTTTGTGTTTTTCATCTGGTGACCCTGCTGAGTTGGCTGCTTTTTTTTGATGAATGTAAAACTCCAGGTTTGCTCATGTGCAGTCACTCCCCCTAGAATCCCCTTCTCCAAAGTGCTGGCCGCCTGCGGACTCACGGCCAGGAGAACGTGCTGTGTCCAGTGCGCTGGCCACTTCCCACGTGTGACCTGAAAGGGGCTGACCCCGGGGCAGTGAGAAACAAAGGAGGAAAGTCAAGGCAGGGCCCCTGTGAGGTCTGTTCTTTGAGGGCCGGCCTCGGATATTTTGCAGCCTCCTGGTGGCCTGGCTGCCTGGCCTGAGCGGTTTCATGTTGAAATTCTTGTAAGTGATTGTGTTGGTTTCCTTCTCATAAACCTTATCTCTTCCTGGGAGTGTGTTTTGGTTTGCCTGGATGCAGCAGAGTATTCCGTTGGCTGCCTGAGTCCTCACGTCCAACTCCCTTTCTGTGGGATTTCTTTCTTTGCTTATTTGCTTTCGGAAGAGGCTCACTGGTAAAGGAGAACAGCCATCTGGGCCCGAGGATCCCCGTACAGCTGCCCACGGGGAACCCTGCCTCCTCCTCGGGTTGCTGGGAGTTGACGTATAATCACAGAATGTCGAAGCTGAATCGCGCCTCCACATGATATGTGATAATGGGACACGGGAAAGGGTACCCTTGACCCCCGCCCCCACCCCCCAGAGTAGTTGTACTTTCTGTCTGTTACACGTTACCTTTTGATGAAAGGATTCTGCAGCTAGAAATAAGTCGTAAAATTCTGTATTATAGCCCAGCTCATTGCAGATGAGGAATCTGAAGCTCAGAGAGATGAAATGGTTTGCAAAGATAGCAGAGCAGGTTCATAGCAGAAGCGGGGAATATGAGCCCGGTCCTCCAGCTCCCAGAAAGGGAGTTGGACGTGAGGACTCAGGCAGCCAACGGAATACTCTGCTGCATCCAGGCAAACCAAAACACACTCCCAGGAAGAGATAAGGTTTATGAGAAGGAAACCAACACAATCACTTACAAGAATTTCAACATGAAACCTCCAGCTGGTGCTTTTGTTTGTTTTGTTTTTTAATATATTTTATTGATTTTTTACAGAGAGGAAGGGAGAGGGATAGAAAGTTAGAAACACTGATGAGAGAGAAACATCGATCAGCTGCCTCCTGCACACCCCCTACTGGGGATGTGCCCGCAACCAAGGTACATGCCCTTGACGGGAATCGAACCTGGGACCCTTCAGTCTGCAGGCCGACGCTCTATCCACTGGGCCAAACCAGTCAGGGCCCAGCTGGTGCTTTTCATTCAAGTGTGCCATCCCTAACCCCACAGCAGGAGGGCTGTGCACATGGCGTGGCCAGGGGAGTTCCAGGGCTCTCCAGTTCACATGCCTTCCCGGCTCGTAGGAACGATGGAGATTGTTTCGGTTGCTGCTGGTTGATGGGAATGTGTTGAAGCTTGAAAGGTAAATGTCAAGGGAGGCTAACCAGCTGTCCTATTTCATCTTAACAGGGGAATCCAGTCAAGTGTACCGACCTAGCTAGGAGCTTGCTGCCCGAGAACAGTGGTTCATGGAGGAGAGCATAGGAAACTCTGGAAACCTAGACTAGATGGGCTGCCTCTAGGGTAGAAATGGATTCCAAGGGGAGGGTGTGACCTGGCCTGCGTACTTCCGCTTCCCTTTGCTGGTCCTTTCGGTACGCCATCCCCTCTGGATGTGCCGGCCCTTTTCTCTTTCCTCCCTGAGGTGGGCATTTGGCTGAGGTGCGGACTTGTGTTCTTCCGTCATGTACTTGTTTGTGACGCTTTCCTGGAGGGCTTCTCCACGGTTCTTTACTGGATCATTCCCCAAACACTCCAGGAAACAACAGGGAACCACTAATGCCAGGACTCACAGCCCCACATTTCTGTGGTTCTTACATGGAGAGAAATTTACAATGTCATAAGGGAATAGAGTGACAAGGAGTTTCAGGGCTTGTACTTTGGATTCACGAAGGCCTGCCTGAGAGTCCTAGCTCTCACTGTTACCAGCAAGTAACCGCGGGCAGCTATGTGTGCCTCTCTGGGCTCAGTTTCTTCGAGTATGAAAGGGGTGGGAGTTGGGTGCTAACCATAGCCCTCACTTCATGGGATTGCTTGGGGCTTCGCCGAGAACGTATGGAAGGTGCTCTGCATAGTGGCTGGTAAGTGGTCAGCACGCAGTTGCTGCTAGTTTTTGCATCACCATCATCATCATGATTAATATTGATACATTTATTATTATTTTTCCTTAAAAATTAACTAATTTTGGTCTCCGACACCATAACCTGGGAGTTTGTGTTATTCCTATCTCCATTCAAGGAAAGCTCTCTTGATCATCAATTTGGATTTATAGAGAGACTTTTATTTATTCACTTTTTGTAATAGAGATGGCTCTATTACAGCAAAGAAAAATGCAAGTTTATAAAAAATGAAATAAAATCTCTCAATCAAAATACTACTTATTTTAAATAATTTTAAACTATGATTTCTCAAGTTCTGCTTGCAGCTTGACCTCCTCAGTGAAATCTTCCTCCATTTCACACTGCTGATCTCTCTTTTCTTTAATCTCCTGATTCACACATTCTCCGTGCCAAATGAACAGAGAGCAGTTTCTAACATTTTCCACATACAGTCTCTATTTTATTATTTCCCCATGAATGCTATGATTGAACACACATTTTAAAGCTAATTTTCTCATTAGGGAAATTTCACACATCCATAAAAGTAGTGAAAATAGTATAATGGGCTCCATGCATCTATTACTGAATTTCAACAGTTTTATCAACAATGTGTCAATCTCACTTCACCCATCTCCCCTGCTCCCCTTTTATTTTGGCAAGAGTGTTTTAAAGCAAATTCTCAAACATCATACACTTGCATCTGTAAATAGTTCATTATGTGTGTCCAATTGATAAGGATTTTAAAAATAATTACAGTGCCATCTATCTGACAAAATTAATGATGATTTATTTTATCCTTTAACGCCTGGTCTACATATAGATCTTTTTGATTGCCTTAAAATCTGTTTTTTAGAAAGTATATATTTTCATTGATTTCAGAGAGGAAAGGAGAAGGAGAGAGAGATAGAAACATCAATGATGAGAGAGAATCATTGATAAGCTGCCTCCTGCATGCCCCACACTGGGGGTCGAGCTGCAACCCGGGCATGTGCTCTGCCCGGGAACCGAACTGTGACCTTCTGGTTCATAGGTCAACGCTCAACCACAAAGCCGCACCAGCCAGGCTAAAAACGTTTTTTAATAACTGGTATGTTTGAATCAAGATGCAAACAAAGCTTACACATGGCATGTGGCTGCTGTGTCTCTTAAGTCCCTTTTAATAGATTACAATTGCTCTTCTCTCACTTTTTAAAACAGTTTCTAAAATCTCAAAACCTATACTGAAAACAAACAAGATTGCATTTCTTATAAACAAGTCATTGCCCTATCTATCTAATAAATAACACCTACCTGTCAGTCAAGAGGGTGTGGTCCGTATGCGATAACTAGAATTAACATGCTAAGTTAAGCAAAGACAGTTGCTATTTTTAACTTGTGCATCTTTATCTCAGGGCATATTTCCATTTGGCTTTATAATAATGCAGTGGCTTGGAGAGTTTAGCCCTAGAATCTAAGGTTGGGACCATCTAATATTTATTATAAAAAGGCACTTCTTATTTTACCTAATATTCAGTGTCTTCGTCAACCAGGCAAATTCCCTGTATTTCTGGAGACCCCCACTCTGTTCTCACTGATGCTGGCTGAGGATGCTTTCCTGTTCTCTGGATTTCAATCTCTGCCCCTGGCTATTTCACTGGCTACCCGCCAGCCTCAAGGACTTGGCCTTCCCCACCAGCCTGGACAATGGAGGGGGTGAGGGGAGCATCTTACCTCTCCTGGGGTTGGCAGGATGGGAGAACATGAAGCCCGTGGAGAGAGAAGCACAGAAAAAGTCAGAGACAGAACCCCTGAGAGAGACGGGAGCCTGCAGAACTAAGTTAAGAGAAAGGCTGAGTAAGTGGGACATGTAGCCTTGGTGGTTGTAGATACTATGCTGTACTCAGGCTGAACTTAGAGAGGGTCTTCAGTCCATTTATAACCCCACCCCCATCCCAATTACCTTAATTTTAGAGTAAGAGGTGATGTGTGATAATTGCTTAGTCAAAACAAATAAACAAACCAACAAACCTGAAAGCAAATTATTTTTCAGTAAAACCAGACCAACATTTTTAAGACGAGTAGCATCATTTGCTGAAGTCCTGGAAGACACCTGGAAATCCCACGTAGACATGCCACAGCCCTTCCCCTTACCTCTAGCTGTGTTCTCAACTGTGGCTGCCATTTAGAGTTACCTGGCAGCTTTGTAAACCATTGATGCTGGGCCCTACCCTCACCCCCAGGTTCTGGTTTTGTCTGGGGTGGGATGCAGGAGTCTGTACTTCTGAAAGCTTACCAGGTGACTCTGACTGCACCAGCACTCATGATGCATTTTTATAGTTCTTATTTCACTTTTTCCCCAGTGTAAATATTGTAATTTATTGGCAAATCCTATGTTGTTCCTTTTTCAGTATTCTTCTATGTATTCTGTAAGCTCTAATATATTATTTATCTATTTTAGAGTTTAACATTTTCTAAGCATGCTGTGTTTTAACCACACTGTGCTATTGCTTTTTTGTGGCTATGTTGGAACTCTAAGAATCATTTTATAAATTGATCCTATGGGAAAGTACATCCCCTCTCAAGCTGAAAACTTTTATTCAACTAGAACCTAGCTGTTTTTTTAAATTAAATATTTATTGTTGAAAGTATTACATATGTTCCCTTTTTTCTACCATTGACCCCTTCTAGCCTACCCCTGCCTCAGCATCCTTCACCACCCTATTGTCTGTGTCTGAGGGTTATGCATATATGCATATAAGGTCTTTGGTTGATCACTTCCTACCCACACTCCCACGCCTTGCCTCTGAGATTTTAAGAGAAGAATGTGGAGAAAGGGTTCAGGGAATTTCTTTGTGTGACTGGGGCTAGAAAGGGACCCATGAATGGTAAAGGGGAGAGGACTTCAACTCAGTATTGGGCACTTAGTAATCAGAACTACCCAACAGTATCATAGGGTGCAGCTTTTATCTCTGTGAGAGATTTTAATTGAGCAGTCTTTGTTACAGAATAGAATCCCACGTCATCTCAGATTGAATTTTATTCCTGTGTAATTGCCTGCATTTCTGTTTCATGCAGTTAGGAGGCCATTTGAATCGTATTAGGAATTTTTTAGACTGTGTGGTCTTTAAAAATGTTTTATATAAACATTTTTTTTCTTTTTCTTGTTATATATAACATAACATGTTGAAAGGTCCTCTCAGGGATCATTAAATGACATGTTGGAATCAGACTGACCTGTGTTCATATCTTAGCTCCTCCCAGACAAGCCTTGTGATCTTGGCAATGTAGGTACTTAACCTCTCGGAGCCTAAACATGTACTTCTGTAAAATGGGGTGTTACGAATGTTGCTGAGGGTTAAATTCAATGAGCGAACGAACGCACGTAGAGAACGTCTCACTATGCCTGGCACAGACATGCACCCAGAACACTGAGGCGTTCACTGTTCTTACTCCTTCCTTTGACTTTTGTTTTACTGAGGCTAATGGGGTACCTAGGAAAGGCTTTTCACTTCTTCCTACCAGCTTCTTTTCGGTATTTCTCTTGAGTCACTTCAGGTTTCAGGGTCAAGTAAAACAAAAAAAATCATTGATTTTAATACCCCCTCCATTCTTTTACTTTCCTCAGATTCAGATGTTCTAGAGTCAGCTTTCCCAAGACCTCTGCAGCCGTGGGCACTTGCTTTCCACACAGCAAGCCTTCCTGCCGCAGCAGCCACCCGCCCAGCTGGCCTTCGGGCAACTGCTCCTCTTGGTCCCTGCGCACTTCGCACTGGGGGCCTTCGGCCTGCTCAGGCGCACATGCCCCTTCTCAGCCGAGGCCTTTCCTCACACTGGACGGCTTTTTAGATTTTCTTTCACAATCATGTAGAATGAGGCTCAGGTAATCCTATCGATTTGACCGTTCTGCTAAGCTACAGAAAACGCAAAGAAATCTCACCTAAGCCTCTTTTGGAGAAAATGAGCTTTAGAAACAATGACTTTTGCCAGCATTAAAATTTCTGCTTTTTATTGGTTCATTTTAACCTCGCATTGATCAAAAGAATTGTTGTGCTGCCCAGCCTATGGAAGCAGTTGACTTTAAAAGCCTTGCACTTGGTTAAATGGCTGAATAATCGTATTGTACGCTTTGCAATGCTCTGTTGCAAATACCAATTTATAAGGCTCTTCTGCACATGGACGGCCGGCCTGCAGCCAGCTCTTTCTCACCTGTTCTGCTTAAGTGCCAACTTGTCTTTGTTCCTCATCGGCTCCAAGCTGCTGACTGTATTTCTAAGGCTTATAAGCAATGAACTCTCTTTACCCCCACAGGGACTGGTTAAGTCCAACTGCATTGTGATATGGAGAAGCATGAGGTCTTTGGAAGCTATGAATCACAGCAGTCCAACCTGGAAATAGTCATGTAGGCCTTTGCCTGAAAAGGTATTATTGAGACTTCAGTTCGTGATTATTGCTCTTCCCTAGCGCCAGTTTGATCGTAAGTCAGTTAAAAAAAACAAAAACTGCTCACACAGCCATTGTGTGAAGAGAGCTATGCTGGCACACACTCCAGTGTTAGACATTTATTAGCAAACTGAGCAAACATTTCCATAAACGTTCCTGTTCCCCTCCACCCCTAATCAAAACAGTCCTAACAGGGCATTTTGCACACAGCCTCCCACATCACGTGTCCATCAGCACTCCCGCACTAATTGGTGTTAATGTGATGAGGGGGGCATGTTTTCAGTTTCTTTAGGAGGGATTCATATTTTTTGCAGTTATTTTTTTAAGTTAATCTTAACTTTCCTTAGAAAACATGAGGTTATGTGCTCATTTTCATACCTAGGTTATTCTAATTTTTTTGAATGGAGGAAAATATTAAGATATTTGAATTTCTAGCTCCGTATAGGCACTCTCATACGCAGGGCGAATTACTAGCGAGAGAAATTCAGGTAACTTAATATGAGTAATTTTCATGTGCAAGTTATTTAAAGCATCAGGCCTCTCCTTCATTTACAAAATGAGACAGATGAAGGTTCTACCTTATGGAGTTGTGAATTTCCAAGGAGATTGTGCACCAGGCACTTAGCCCAGGGCCTGTGGCATTGCAAGTGGGCGTGTGTATTTGATCCTCCTAAGCTTGTGAAATAGGAGGTGTGTTGTTTCCTGCACTTTAGGGGGAAAAAAGCTCCCGGAGAATCAACAGGGACTTGGTCAAGGTCAAATGGCTAATGTGTGACCCAGAGTGGGGTTTCAATCTGAGATTCTTAACTCCTAGTCCAGTGCTCTTGCATTATAGAAAGATGGGTCATTCCACAGTGTGAAGCAGTGTTTCTTCATGCTTTCTGTCCACTAGACTCACCTGTAAAACTCTAGAACCATGCAGGTGATTCGGGTCCAACAACAGGGGGATCCTCAAGCAGGAGATCTAGTGTGCAGCCTGGCACTTGTAACTCTTGATGCTGTGTTCTGCTGCCTCTCCATCCTCTGTGTTTCATATTTCTGCCTCTCCTTCATTAACTAGGTTTTCTATTTCTGGAATTCCTTTTGGATGTCTGTTAGAGCTTTCCCTTCTATTCTTTATATCTACTCACTTTCATCTTTTTTTTCTTCTTCAAATCTTTGTGCTACATTCTGGGGAAGTTCTTTATTTTATTTTATTATTTAAAAATAGATTTCAGAGAGGAATGGAGAGGGAGAGAGAGGTAGAAACATCAATAATGAGAGATAATCATTGATCGGCTGCCTCCTGCACACCCCACACTGGTGATTGAGCCCACAAGCTGGGCCTGTGCCCTGACTAGAATCAAAGCATGAACTCCTTCCTGGCTCAACCACTGAGCCACACAGGCTTAATGCTTAATTCGATTTTTTAATACTCTAAATTTCCTTTCAGTTGTACTTAGTCTACTAATTAGCTCATATATTGACTCTTTTTATTTCGATGACAATACTTTTTATATTCTATTTGTGCCTAATTCTTATTCTTGTTTTACGGGTACTAATCTTGCCATTGTTTTTATATTTTTAAAATTAACTTATATCAAACCCATTATAAAATTATGGATCAAATGAGTCATTTTAAGGGTAAAATAATTCTCTAATCACTATGATGAATACCTGAAACTAATGTAAAATAATATTTAATGTCAATTATAATTAAAAACTGAAATTTAAAAAATACAGGTGAAATAATTCTATAAGGCTTATAATTAAAATCAGTAGTCCCGTGGGGTGAGGGCATGTGCTGGGGAGTAGGGGAGGCCAGGGGAGGTCAATGGGGAAAAAAAGGAGACATATGTACTACTATTTGCAATACTTTAAACAATAAAATAAAATTAAAAAAATAAAATAAAATCAGTAGTCCTCTGCTACACCCCTCTTCACCTTTGGTTCCTCCTTCCTAGTGGCAACTGTTTTCCAATCTTCTAGATGTTTCTATTATTTACTTCCATATTTCTAAATAACATGCTTATATTGCTTTTTCTTAATTATACATATTCTATGCAACCTTCCAGGGAAGAGCAAGAAGGTAAGGATTCTGTTTTCTTATTCCTTCCATCTTTTCAATAGCACAATACTTAGTACTTATTATGTGCATGTAAAGAATATTCATTCCTGAGTCAAGCAGTGTGTCTGTTGCCTATTTTACAGCTTTTTATTTTTCCTGGAGTCAATAAATGTTCATTTATTGCTTGGTTATTTTTCTACCTTCTTATTTCAGTTTATTCTTGTATTATTATCACCCAAATTCATCCCTGAACTCTTAGTAAGTCAATGATAAGAGATAAAATGTCTGTGTTTCTTGGAGGTGTTCCTCCTCGGTCCTGCAGCTCCTTCTGGCCTTGGTTGCCCACACACTGTCCTCCCGGGACTTCTCTACTGGGTATACTTAATTATTATGTCCCTCATAATTTGAAGGCAATAACCTATGTTCAGGAAAAATTCGGAAAGCTAGGACACTTTTGTATTCCTTCGGGGTCCAGAGTAGAAAGAAATTGGTCAGAAGTTACAAGCGATGGCCACAAAAGTAAAAGAGGGCAGGCCAGGTTGATCCTAGGGTTTCTTGGGCAAAACATACTCTGCTCAGAAGGCTTACTCTTTTTTCCTTTATCTTTTCAAATCTCCCTTTTCTCAGATGCTACATATTAAAGCTATTCAGAAAGGAGATTGTAGGGCCAGTCTGTCTTTTGTGGAATGCTGGCTTTGATGCTTTTTGGTGTATAAACTTGAATAAAGTTATAAAACTATTAACAGTTTGATACCAGTATAAGCATGGACAAATAGTAGATGAATAGAACAGGAGAGATTCCAAAGCAATACGGCAATTCAGCACTTAGCCCCTATGCCCCTCAGTTTCTTCAGATGCAAAATAAGAATGACTGTATCCTGTGCTTGTGCTGTGAGGATTAAGTGAACTAATACCAATGTGCTTGTCTAGTAAATGCTTAATAAGATGCAGCTATGATTTTTGTCATTTTTATTTGAACAAAATATTTCTTTGTCCCAGGCCCTATTCAGCTTCCTCTGCAATGTCACACTCTGTATTCTGTCCTACTTCTTTGAGGACTTAATTATTCACTGTCTTTAAAAAAAATTATTCACTACCTCACTTTGCTACCAAATTATTTTTCTGCACTACTGGTGCATTTCCAGCTGTTATATGTTGTTTGAGGGCAGAAACTACATAGAATGCATGCAGTTGCTTCTCTGGTTCTCATGGTGCCCAGCACAGCACTGGGCTCGCGGTGGCCTCCGGTCTGTGCTCACCAGTTGACTGGGTGACAGCTAACGTGAGGGGTGAGGTGATGCTTGTCAGGGGATATGCTTTTGGCATCAGGTGAGAGCAGCCCAAATTGGTATTTGTCATTTTTACCTTTTAGTGAACAGCCCTGGATTTTAAGAATTCTTAGGGAATATACCTGACAGAGTCAACCCAGAAGTAAATGCACTTCAAGGAAATGAAAAAACGTGTGGTTCCTGACCGCCCTCTCACCTCCAGGTGCTCTAAAGAAGACAGGAGTTTATGATTGTTCTCATTCATGAATAAGTAAAATTTTCTCACCCATATGTTCTTTTGGGTTTATTTATTTCATGTACTTTATGTGACAACCTAAAACTAAGGTTTTCAAGTTCCTCCTGCTTTGCTAAGAAAGGACTTTATTTCTGGCAGTGACCTGGACGGTGACATACTGTCCTTCTGGCTGTCTCAGGCTAGTCTCTCCCAGGAGTGGCTTATACCTGCTGAGCCTCTAGTCTTCAAATAATGAGAACTTTCCCAGATTATATGTTTTAAGGGATTATTTTCCCTTCCTTTTAACTAGAGCCCCTGCCCCCCTAAATAAATAAACCTGGGTTATGATGCAAACAACCAGAAGTTTAAACCGTTGCTTAATGTGCATGAGCAGAAGTTTAACTGCAGCAGGGCCCGGTCACAGGCATAATGAAACCATAGAGCACTCTAGTTCGACGGCAACCTTGAGATTCACTTTCCAGGTGGCTAAGGATAGTCAGTCTCCACTCTACATCAGAGAAACGTGACAGTGAAAGCGAGAGAGGCAACTCCTCTTCGCTTTTCTCCAACTTTACTTAAGAGGGAGTCTGGATATTTGAAATATATGATTTTTGCTGTTTCAAGGTGCAAACCTATCCTGTTATCATATACTAGAGGCCTGGTGCATGAATTTGTGCACTGATGGGGTCTCTCAGCCTGGCCTGTGCCCTCTCACAATCTGGGACCCCTCGAGGGATGTCAGACTGCCTGGGATTGGGCCGAAACTGGCAGCCTGACATCCCCCGAGGGGTGTAGTAGTAGTAGTGTGGGAAGCAGCAGGAGGCCAGGGAGGAGCCTGAGCCCAGGCCAGGCGCCAAGCCACTCCCGCTCATCCCAGCCCCGCTGCACCTGCCACCGCCACTTGGTAAGCTTGCTGAGCAGCACTCCCACTTGTGGGAGCTCACTGACCACCAAAGGGCAGCTCCTGCACTGAGCGTCTGCCCCTTGGTGGTCAGTGTGCATCATAGCAACCGGTCGACCGGTCATTCAGTTCAGTCATTTGGTCGCTTAGGCTTTTATATATAGACTAGAGGCCCGATGCATGAAATTCGTGCAAGAGTAGGCCTTCCTTCCCCCAGCTGCCGGCACCGGCATCCCTCTGGCACCTGGGACCTGGGCTTCCCTCGCAGCCCCAGCTTCATTCGTAAGGTCATCCAGAAGGATGCCAGTCTAATTAGCATATACACTTTTATTATTATAGATATTTGGTGAGAAATATGGGAAAGAAGCAATATGTACAAGGGTAGATCTGATGGTGATTGGCTTGCCATTGAAACTATATGGATATGTGATGGCAATCACTCAGAAAGTTTCAACGTATCTGTAGGTCAGGGCTTGACTTCAGCTCAACCAGATGGATGAATATTCACTCATTCAGCATGCCAGACACTGTGTTGGGTGGTGAAGTCAGAATAATGCTGGCAAGTCATACAACTGAGTCTGTCAATAAAAAGTACATGACAAAGAAATAGAAAAAAAACTGTTTTCTTGACCTTCATGTAGGGATGAGGGGAGAGTGTTAATTATGTACTTCATTTTGTTCTCATTGTCGCATTTTACACATTCAGTTTAGCCATGCATTTTGTGTTCTGTACCCTTCATACTGAGCATAGTATTAAATTGGACCTGAGAATGATGTTCAAGCTCATGTAATACTGCCACACAGAAGTACCGACAAGCCACCTAGAAGCAGTTTTGAGCAATGTTGAAATGCACAGGTTTTGGAAGTAGACAGAGCTATGCTATTTCTTTGCAATAGGATCTTGAGCAAGTTCTCTATAAATCTTAATGTCTTATAAAATTTGGATAATAGTGGTACCTGTGTGATAGTATTAATGTGAGGATTAAGTGAAATAATACAGCTCTTTTTAAAAAGTATACATTTTATTGATTTCAGAGAGGAAGGGAGAGGGAGAGAGAGAGATAGAAACATCAATGATGAGAGAGAAACATTGATTGGCTGCCTCCTGCACACCCCACACTGGGGATCGAGCTTGCAACCCAGGCATGTGCCCTTGACTGGAATCAAACCTGTGACCCTTCAGTCTGCAGGCCGACGCTCTACACTTTATCCATGGAACCAAACCAGCTAGGGCTAATGCAGCCTTTAATAACTGTTAACTATTATTATCCATTATATTTGTTTCCTTACAAATCTTTTAGCAAGGGAATAGCATGCTAGCCTCCCTTATTCATCTCTTCCAACTCCTCTGAATATTTTACTGCTCCAGAAAAGAATTCAGTAGAATAGTGTTGTTAACCATTGCTCTGATTTTGTCCTGATAGGAGATAGCAAACACTCTGTTGGCGGGTGTGGTAACTACTTCTCTAGACACGGAAAAAGTCCCTTAGACATGTAACCTGGGAAGGTGCACATCATCTGCAGATTAGAGGCCAGGATAGAAGATTGACTTGAGTATGCAAAAAGTGTCTAGAGAATAGTTACCAAACGATGACACATGTTTCACTTTCTATGTCCATTTAAGTGTTTTTTTGTTTTTTGGGTTTGTTTTTTTTCTGCAAAACGCTTTATTGTTGCATTTGGCCCGATGCACGGGAGAGGGCTCGGGTGGCTAGAAGAATGGCGGGCGTTTCGGGGAGAAGCCCGGGTAAGACCCAGACACCAGGGGGTGCAGAGGGCCCCGCACAGGCCTCTGGGCCCCGAAGGCGCCTGGTCCGCTTGGGGGGCGCCTTTCCAGGAGACGCTCGCCCAGCCCAGACGGGGCGCCTGCAGAGGGGAGGCAGGTGTGGCCCGTCTTCTGGGTGAGGGTCACCTCCTGCCCCGGAAGTGGTTCTCCCGGAAGTCACGGCTCTGAGGGTCTGCGGGGAACCAGAGCCTTCCAGCATCCAGCTCCTCCTCCTCCGATGCGCGGAAGAAGAGGCGCCCCGCCCTGCAGAGCCCGGTCCTGGGGGCAATGGAAGCCCAGAGAGAGGTGGGTGTGGGGCGCCGGGGCGGGCCAGGCGGGGTGACTGTGACCCGCGTGGGAGCTCGTGGTTGTCGGGCAATAGGCGTGGAGGCAGGAAACCCGCGTGTGGCCGCTCTCCCAGGTGGCTCTGCAGGTGGAGACGGGACGAGACGCAGGCGTGGTCGGGGCTGGAGGCCGGGGCCCCTGGTCGGTTCCGTCCGAACCTGGAAGCAGGGACAGAGCCGGGCCGAAGGTACTGCCAGCGGAGCCTTGTGCGGCCCATGCAGCCCTGATGGTCGCCCCGTGCCCCTCGCCAGCCCCGTCCGCAGAGGAGGTCGCTCCCAGGGCTGCGGGGGAAGCTGGCGGTGGCCGCTCCTCTCTGATCTAACCCGTGGCTCCCTGTCCGTCCGGGGAGAGTGGCTCCCGCGGCCAGCGAGGGCGGAGGCAGCGGGTGGAGAGGGTGACCGTGACCAGCACTGGCTGGTGGCTGCCGTTGAGCTTTTGTCAACGAGAAAGGACTGACCCAGTGCAACACATGGGCTCAGACAGACCGCCTGGCCTGTTCTTCCGGCTCATACCTTCCTCTGCCCCAGCGTTTGCAGCGGTGGTTCTCAACCTTCCTAATGCTGTGACCCTTTAATACAGCTCCTCATGTGGTGGTGACCCCCAATTTCATTGTGACAAATTGAACATCATTAAAGCATAGTGATTAATCACAAAAACAATATGTAATTATATATGTCTTTTCCGATGGTCGTAGGCGACCCCTGTGAAAGGGTCGTTGGACCCCCCAAGGGGTCGCGACCCACAGGTTGAGAACCGCTGCTTTGCAGACACCTTTATCTGTGCACAAGATACGACGGAGAACCCATGTTTTAAATGTTGTCTGTTATAGCTTTTTAATGACTACACACTCTTCCACATAAAGCTGTTGTGTCCCTAAGATAAACGTCACCCCATCAAAACGGAACCCTCTTTGGAGAAGGTCTCCAATGCTCTTCTTGCTTTGAACCATCAGTGCAAAGCAGCGGTTACAATTTTTATGCCAATATTTTCTCCACTCTGGAACACAGCGTGTCATTTTTTCCCCCCAGAAATCGAAAGGTTCTCATTAAAATCTTTATTTGAACTTCTCATACAGTTTAACAAACTTTCGAGTATTAGTATGACACTAATAGTCCATGAAGAGAAAGGGATGGTGACATGTTTGTATTCACCTTTGGCTGTAAGTGGCCTGGAAACACCATCTAGCGCAGTGGTTCTCAACCTTGGCTGCACATTAGAATCACCTGGGAATCTTTTTAAAATCCTGATTTCTGGGCCTCATCCTGCGGAAATTCTGTTTCTTTGTTATGAGGTGGGGCCACAACATTAGTCACAAAGAAAGAGAATTTCTGGAGGATGAGGCCCAGAAATCAGGATTTTAAAAAGATTCCCAGGTGATTCTAATGTGCAGCCAAGGTTGAGAACCACTGACCTAGCACAGTGGTGGGCAAACTGCGGCCCCTTGAGTGTGGCTCTTCCACAAAATACCACGTGCAGGCGCGCACGGACAGTGTGATTGAAACTTTGTGGCCACACTCAAGAGGCCAAAGAGCCGCATGTGGCTCGCGAGCTGCAGTTTGCCGACCACTGATCTAGCACATGCAAAATCCCCAGGCCTGCCTGCCGCGCTCCACCTAACCTGGCCTCCCCGCTATTCTCTTATTAAATCTCCAGTGGAAGAGATTGTGTCACAGTCTCCTTACCTGGTCTGTCCCAGCATCTTACAGTTGGTATAATACTTACAGAGAACCCAGGAGCATTCTTATACATGTAAATGTGTTTTTGATATTTGCTTGGGTGGCAGCATTTCCATATTTTGTTGGCTTATTCATGTGCTGGCGGCTCACCAGAATGTAAAGAGCTGACATGGTGCATGATGTCACAGTACACAACAGCAATTGTGTCCAAAGTTGTGCTATAAATCACGTAACAATCATCTGAACTCTTATTGAGTACAAGGACCAAAATGTTATGGTCTCCCATCCCCTCCCCTCCCCTCCCTTCCTCTCCCCTCCCCTCTTCTCTCTCCTAGTTTCACTTATACTGTTTGTTAATTAAGAAAATCCATAGTGGAAAATAGCTATTTAGTGAGCCTAAAGCTTTTTATTAAATGCAGTAGCATCTTCATATGTGTAAAAAGGAGTAGTGCGTGTGTGAGAGAATTTTTTCAGTTTAGAAAGTGAAGAAATGTGTCCTACTTATCATTCTGACTCACTTAGTGAGCCTGTTGGTGGTGTTCCCCCCATAAGAATCATTCATCATGCATCTCTATATGGAAATAAACCCAAGTCCTGATAATCATTCAGGTCATAGGACACACATATCCCTTGAGGGTTTTACCCATCACTCACATTTCTTCCAGATGTTTCTTGTTCCCTAAAACACAGAACCATCACTAAAATGGTACCATGGTCATAAATTTTGCCCGCCCCAGAAAATCTCCAGGTAAGAGCTTCCTTATATCCAATTTCCATTCTAAGAGTAAAGTAATAAACCAAATTCTAGCAAGCCCATGTGACTCCCCCCTTCCTTATTATCCCATGCAGTCTGACCTCGCAGGGACTCTGAAAAACAAACAAACAAAATTACCGTTGAATTAACTATAAACGGTACCATATGAATTGGAAATAATGACTTTCATGTTGGCAAAAACCCTTTGGGATATATTCCTTAGATTTAATTACTGATCCTTTATCTTAAACTTTGGCCCTTAAAAATACCAGTTTTATCGGTGGATTTGGAGGATAATGTAGAGTTCTGGAATGTCGACCTGAATTCAGAATTTACATCACACAGCTATTTATAATTATATCTGGCCCTTTTGTCTTTTCTAAGAGAAATGGCATTTTCTGACAGTCCTGTTCCTGGCAAAGGAACAGACTGAGGTGTGACCTTTTACTTTAAGTGAGAAATGCTGTAACTACTTAATAGTAAGCACTTGACCATCTGCGGTCCACCCACATGAAAGGACACCTGATCCTAGTTTCTGGCATGTGGCTCCAGGCTTTTCCTAGTTCGGTAATGAATGATCATTTCTGCCCTGGCGACTGGGACTGTCGGCTTGATGGATGGAAACACAGAGTGCTAAGTGCAGCCCCATTTATTCTGGACCGATGAACTCCACCCAGCTCTGTTCCCATCCCACGGAGCTCAGTTCTCAGATGGTCCAGGCTTTCCTGTCTTTCCTCCCAGTTTGGTCCTGTCAGTAGATAGATCATTTGTATTAATTTTCCTCTGTGAGCTTTTCTAGTCTTGAGTGTGTGATTCCAGGGGGTTCTGGAGAGAAAGGGGGACATTGAAAGGCTCACAGGCTTTTTGTAGACATCAACTGCTTTCCCGTTTTCCACGGAGAGACAAGGCTGTCCCTTGACACGTGTTAAAATAATGTAAAAGTTCCACCCAGATCTGCTTATGAGGAAAGCATTTGCTTTTGTTCCAGCGCATAGCAGGCTTTTACAGCAGAGAGAAACATCCATCACATTTCCCGACAGAATACACACCTTCTGGATGTATTGCTCGTTGCTGAGCTGAGGCGGGAGGCGGGTGGGTGGAGATGCTGGCAGCCAGGAGGCGCGGGGTGACTGGCCTTTCTTTCCAGTGCCACAGATGTGTTGGCCTGAGAGGCTCCACTTTAAAGCTTTTAGAAAATACCCACCGTCACCTTTGTGTGGTCGCTACACATGGAGAATTGGATTCCACCCGCATTTTTCTGGTCTTTAAAGCGCCTGGTACGCTTTCCTCTTCAGGGTCTGCTCCTGTTCCCCCCAGCTCTCCTGTGGTTCCAGGTCTTTCCACAGCAAGGCGACTGCTTCGCTCGATTGGAATGATCTGACCTTGTTGGCAGGGTTGGGATTGTCCCTGGGGTATGTGGCCTGGTTCTGCACCTGTGGGTGCCCTACACTCTTCATGGTAAAGACAAGGGTGGGGACAGGGAGTCTGACTTGCTGTTTCTGGCAGCCCAGCCTTCAGGACTGTATTCGTGGGACCTCAGGAGCCCGCTCTTGGGAAGCACCCGGCTGCCTAGCTGCACGACTCTGGGAAGTTCCTATTGGAAAGGAGCTGCTGGCGCAGAAACACCCTTAATTAATGAAGCAGCGTCCCTGCAGCCAGCCAAGATGTGATGATGGAAACATTGGTATGTTGTGTGACTTACAAAGTAAATCCCCTAAATGTATTTTAAAATCTTACAGGGATTGGGTGTGCATGAAATTTATATATACACTCTATCAATCATGTAATAGTATATGTGTACAGTCTAGTATACATGTAGTAATATCTATCTAATAAAACCATAATATGCAAATTGACTGAATGGTGGAACAGCCGGTTGCTATGATGCACACTGATCACCAGGGGATAGACACTCAACTAGCGGGGGTGGCAGCAGGGGGGCAGGGCTGGCGAGCAGGTGGTGCCAGGCCAGCGGAGGCAGGTGCAAGCAGGGCCCCGATCACCCCACTGGTTGCCCCAAAGATCAGCCCTGATTGCTGGCCAGGCCTAGGGAACCTACCGGTGCACAAATTTCATGCACCAGGCCTCTAGTTACTATATATATGTGTATACTGTATATGCTATCTATGTATGTATGTCTATGCTGTATATGCAATCCATATGATATATGTGTAGTATATACTATATATGTGTATATAATTAATATATGCATATATATAAATATGTATAAATATGTATACATATCTATATATATAAAAGCCTAAGCGACTGTTCAACCAGTAGCTATGACACACAATGACCACCAGGAGGCAGACACTCTGAGTGGTAGCTGTGACACACACTGATCACCAGGGGACAGACACTCAATGTAGGAGCTGCCGAGTTACCGTGCCTTGGTAGCTGTGGTTCTCAGGTGACACATCCAGAACCAGAGAGGAGGGAGCCCAGTTCCGGGATGTGTCACCTGAAAACCACCCTCTCACAATCTGGGACCCCTTGGGGGATGTTGGAGAGCTGGTTTCGGCCAAATCCCCACAGACCCCCCAAGGGACCCCACTGATGCACTGTGCACCAGGCCTCTAGTATAGTATATAATTTCCTTCTCCTACATGTCTCTAAGGAAATGACTGACTCCTTTCAGGTCAGCCTTGAATGTAGGGGAAGTAGATGGTCACTTTAATGGGATAATTGATTAACTTGTGTGAGCCTCACAGAACTTCAAATTCGATCAGTTGGGTTTCATTCCTTTACATTCTGAAGACCTTTCAATACTCTTAAGTACCAATTAAAATGTGAATGTTCCTGGGGAACACTTATCAGCTAATACCTGCTTGAAAGGATAGGGGAAGGAGAGAGAAGGAGTCAGTTGACAATGAGATGATCACAAAATCCTGGCACAAAGGCCCAGGGTAGATACCCGGGTTCAGCAATGGGACCGCTGGAGGCAGGGGATGGGGCTCGCAGGCTAAGAGGTGGGAAGGAAGTGTCAGAGACAGTTCACCTACTCAGTTTTGCAGAATTCTGGCCCAGCCCCTCTTTTGTGTGAAATGGGTGTTCACTCTGTCAAACAAGTACTTGGATGGTCTCTGAAGGGAGGTAGAGAAATCACTTTTCTTTCCAAGTTAACAGCCAGAACCTTCGCACACCTAAATAAACAGCCTTCCGTGCCAAACACCACATTAGCTTGTAGGGAGATGTCAGCGTAGAGCGAAACGTGGCTCTCGGAGATTCGTTGTTGGAGGGCTCTGGCCGAGGAGCTGGACGAGGGCTGTGCTGGGCTGGGCCAGGACATGCTCGGCGATGTTTTTCCCAGCAGCTTTGTTGAGGTTGTAATTCTTCACATACAAGCAAGCTAATGTGTTTTCTTGAAAGTAAAATGGCCGGGACATGGGTCAAGCATGTCAAACTGTGGCTTTGATGGTGTTGGGTTCGTGGCAACATCTTGGGCTGCTTCTTTTAGTCTCAGTCTGTGCCTCATTTTCAGCCTTTTCTGATGACCCAGTTTCTTTCGTCTGCAAAGTGGGACAGTTTCCTTTCTCTCGACATTATTGATGAGTACCAGGCTGGCTCCTCTTGGCCACGCTCCTCCTGCTTTTCAGTGCTGTCAATTGTCCCACGGAGGTTCTACACTTAGTGTCTCCTTAAAAAACATCCTATTGGCATAATATATTGACCAGACCTGAGCGAGAGTCAACAAGTAATGCAGTTGATAATAAGTACTTATTGTGTCAAGTACCATATTGAGTTATTTA
Source organism: Myotis daubentonii (assembly GCF_963259705.1). Lineage (NCBI taxonomy): Eukaryota > Metazoa > Chordata > Mammalia > Chiroptera > Vespertilionidae > Myotis > Myotis daubentonii. The sequence goes on from NC_081843.1 coordinate 112,698,962, forward strand.
TACAAGTTATTTCATTTAACTCCTGAAGCAATGTTTTAAGATAGAAAATATTGTAACCATTTTTACGTACGTAAATCCTAGCTAAGAGAGATCAAGTAACTTTCTCAGCCTTACACAGAGAGAGGCTAAGACTCAAACCTATATTGTTTGAGTTTAATGTCAGTCTTGAGTTATAATCTTGGCTCTGTTCACTTGCTACATATTTTTAATTTCTAATGTTTTCATTTTTTTCATGTGTAATCATATATGGATATACACACACTTTTCATGTGCCTAATACTGTGACATTTCATGTGGCCAATGATAAAAAGGCACAAAACAAGGCAGGTAAAATAATTATAAAATATACTATAGAGCAGCGGTCGCCAACCTTTCGGACCTCATGAACCACCAGTGGTCCACTGGTTGGCGACCACTGCTATAAAGCAGTGATTTTCAGTTGATGATCACAGGAGCACTAAGGGGTCTAGGGCCACTGCGGGGAGGGAGTGGCTTTTTAATGGGGGCTTGGTTGGGAGATCTCAGAGCTCTGTCTCAATGGCTGTTCTTGTATCTATTTTATGTATCAACTTTCCAAGTAATACTTTTTTTCAAACCAAAGAGAGCATTGCTTTACACACACACACACACACCCCAAAGAAAGTTTCTGAGTCCTGATTTATTATAATGTTGGAGAGATTTATGTTACGAACTTGGCATATCAAAGTTAGAACCACAAAGTTGACTGAATTTCCTGGCAACTTCTGAGGAAAAGAGCAACCATCTTATATAATAAAAGCCTAATATGCAAATTGATGGAACTACAGAATGACCGGTCGCTATAACATGCACTGACCACCAGGTGGCAGATGCTCAATGCAGGAGCTGCCCCCAGCCCCCAGGCCCCAGGCCAGCCAAGGTGGGTGCCAGTGGGAGCCCCCCTGATTCCCCCATCAGTTGTCCCACAGATCGGCCCTAATCACCGGCCAGGCTTAGGGACCCTGTCTGTGCACGAATTTCATGCACCGGGTCTCTAGTGTTTGTATAAGTCTCCATTATCTTATTTAGAAAAGAAAGGGCGGGGGAGAGAGGGAGGAAGGAAGGAAGCAAGGAAAGGCAAGCAGAGCAGACACACTTGCATGCCTTGTGGGGCAAGGCTCGCTTTTGGGGAATGGGGCATTAATTGCAGGAGGAATTTATCAAGATGTTTCTCATAAGAGGAGCATGATGAGCAGTAACGGTTTCGACCGTGGTTTCCCATAAGATGCTCTTGTGATGGCTTTTTTTTTTTTTAAACAACCTTTAATGAAATATTAAAGCCATAATGTTAACTGAAGAGATGCTGGGCGGAGGACCACAAATAAAATGTGTAAAATGTGCGTACCAACCTGCCCAGCCTATTGCACAGGGCTGTTGTGTAAAGCTCAAAAGCTAATGTTAAAATGTTTGGAAACCTGTTGGAACTACCTACCATTTAGATAGTTACGTCATTGTTAAATCACACATATTTCTGAGCCTCTGCTCTGGGCTTGTGTCGTTCCAGGTGCTGGGGATGCTCAGGGGTGGCCACTGTTGGTTAGATTTTATATGCCGACCCATCTTTTCCAGTTATATATCTAGTTGTCTCAGTGCTTTGAAACATAAGATTGACTGCACAAGTGAATTGAGTGGGGCTTGACAGTGACACCTCCTGCTGCCCTCGAACATGGAATCCCTGAGTCTTGAAGCTGGAGAGTTTCGGGAGGTTGTCTGGCCTGGCCCGTCCATACAGGAACCTCTCTCACGGTTTCCTGAGGAGGGGCACTCGAAACTCTAATGTTCAGAGCGTCCAGTCTGTTAGTAGACAATTTTACATGTTAGAAGTTTCTTCCTTATGTCGAACAGCCTGGAAGTTGGAGAGCAGTGGAGGTGGGTGTTAGAAACCTCAGCCTGATGCGGATCACTCTGCCTTTGTATTAGTTCACACTGGCACTCACTCTGCCGGCAGAAGGGCGATCAGAAGAATCTTGCCACCTTTCACTTGACAGCCTTTGAATTTAAAGTTGTCTATGATGTCATCCCTGAAATGTTATGGGTTTTTTAGGCTAAACATTCCCAGTTCTCTCGGTCTTCATTTGAGATAATTTCCAGACATCCTCTTGGTTGCCTTTGTCTTGGATACGTTGTTTTGACAGTGTCCCTTTCACAGTACATCATTCAGAAATAAGCAGAGTCCCGGGTCTGCTGGCGAAGACATTGGATTCAGTTCTGGAGAATTTATTCTCATGTTATTTCTTTCTTGAAGCTTCATATCAACGTATAATTGAAATATGTGTGAGTGACCTCTGACCACAGGCTGTCTCTCAAATTGTTTGCCCATGTTGTAATACAAACTTGTTATACCTAAAAATGATACATCACATGGGGAATGCTCGGATGAGGTAATAGGCACAAGGCTGTTTGGAGGTCAGAAAACACTGTACAAATATGAGATGTTACTAAGGTGCTTGTATTCAGAATGTGTCAGTTCTGAAATCATTGTTGAAATACCCTTGGACCCATAGAACTTTTCCTATGTCATTTTATTTAGGCGATTCCTTTCAATTAATCAAATGGCTGGGTGTTTTTTTTTTAACTTTTTTTCTTTGGAATAAATTAATTGGAACTACATTTTTTGGGTGAATAATTCAGAAAGTAGTTACTGAGCACTGTTTAGTGTGCACCTAAGCACTCCAGTGGATACAAAGAGATCTAAGATACTCTATCACCAAGAGGTCCTGTGGAGGAAGTCTGGCCCTGGGTAAAACTGTGACTTTGTTTTTGTCGTTTTATTGGAATACTCTTTCCTAAAGGTACTGATGTGTGGGCAGGGGAGAGAAGTCCAGCCTAGAGGTTGGACAATAGTGGTGGATGCTGATATATGTAGCAAATGTGAGAGTTCTTTTTTAACAAAATGTTTTATTGTTTTTTTCAAATGAAATCTAAACAACATGAGAGCAGTAACCATTTCAGCCTATTGTTTAGTTCTTTTTTAAATTAAATATAGTTTTGTTGATTTCAGAGAGGAAGGGAGAGGGAGAGAGAGAGATAGAAATATCAATGATGAGAGAGAATCATTGATCAGCTGTCTCCTGCACGCCCCATGCTGGGATGGAGCCTGAAAACCCAGGCATGTGCCCTGACCAGGAATCAAACCGTAACCTCCTGGTTCATAGGTCAACACTCAACCACTGAGCCAGCCACACTGGCCGGGCTGTTTAGTTCTTTATGTAACATTTGACCTAAATGAGTGCCATATATTACTATACAGTAACTTAGTCAGTTACACCATTGATTGATTAATAGTGTATAAATTTAGTAGATCATGTATCTAAAGCAGGAAATGTGAGACCTTAAGTGTTTAAATGTTTGCACTGAGGTGACAATATGGTTCCTAGAAGTGAAGACAGAAACAGAGAGAGAGAAGCCAGGGAGAGGCTGATTTGGAGTCTGTGATCTGGAGGAAGAGAAGGTAAAGGGAAGGGAGAAAGCAGAAAGTGCTGTGTGAGGCCAACGCACATTTCTGTCCTGTCACCCTTCTGTTCTGTCAGCCTCCATGTAGGTTTTGTTCTAGGCTTAGTTCTTATGGTGCCAGGATGGGTTCTATGGTTCCAGACATCACTTCCTCATCACAACTGCACACAAACACCAGAATACAGCGTATTTTATGTTTGTGCCTACTTGTGTAGTATGATACTGATTTTTCTTTCTTAACCATCTTGTCCATAGATAGGGTGTCTCAGAATTTTGGATTCCTTCTGTAAATTCAACTTGTTAATATGAATTCTAATCCTTGGGAACTATTCGGATATTGGCTTTCCTGATTAATTTCATTTGTGTGTGTATCTGTAGATATCCTTTATTGGGCTAAAAATGGATTTATCCTCTGCCTATAATAAAGTCTTCCCAAAGTGAAGTACTGCTCAAAGAATTGCAATGTCTAAGAAGTTTGGTGAGGTATAAAATAAAAATTCTAAGCTTACACTTTGCTACTGTACTGTAAGTTAAGTATAGTAACACTAGAGGCCAGGTGCACAAAATTCATACAAGGGGCTTGGCCTCCACCTGCTGCGGCGGCCACCTCTACCTCAGCCCCCGCCCACCGCAGCTTCGTCCAGAAGGATGTCCGGTCTAATTAGCATATTACACTTTTATTATTATAGATAACGAGGGAGCATGAGACCTGGGGTGCTCAAATGGCTCTTCCACACACTAGCTCATGGTCTGGATTCAGTTACTTCACTTCTCTAGATCGCAATGTCTTCACCTCTTCCCTTGAGAGTTGTATGACATTGCATCAGTGTTTCCTAACCTGGGTTTTATGAAAAACTAGCTTTCTGAGAAAGATTTATTAATAAGTGAAAAGTGGAAATTTTAGTCAAATATATTTGGGAAATACTGGGTTAAGCCAAGTTAATCACATTTCATCACTGCAGGATCCCCAGAGCCTATGATATGCTAATATGCGCTGTGAATGTCTGGGAGGATGCTGCATCTTCTGATGCTTCTGGCCAGGGGTCTGTTTTTTTCCTGGTTGTTTTGTATTGGTTTGGTCTGGGTTAGGGTTTTTCGAAGAATCAGAAGACCTGATCTTTGGAGCATAGGTACTGAGACATTGAACTGGATAACATTTGACTCTGCAGTTATGCAAAAGGAATGTGTTCTCTGAGCTCAGAGGCTTGCTTTGGGAATAACAGGAAGGCGGGATCTCTCCAACTAAGTCAATTATGGAGTGCATATTGAAGGAGGAGAATCAGAACTAGCATCTGATGAATGGATAGAATTTTCATAGCTGCAGCTGAGTGGAGACATATATGGATGAAAGGGATGGCATAGATAAAGACATGAACAGAGGGAAAGTACAGTAGGTTTTGGGAAGTTATGACCTGTCAAAAATGATTGGATCTAAATACATATTATGAAATGGCTGGGAAAATGTGAGTTGGTGTCAAGTTGCTGAAAGCCTTGAGTGTCCGAGTAGAAAGGCTGGGCTTTGTGTAGGCAGTGTAGAGCCATTTGAGAAGAACGGTGTAAGCAAAGCAGTATAAGAGGCAGCTTAACCTGAGACACTGGGAGATGGGTTACAGGGTAGTGTGAAGGCGATGCTTTTGTGATACGGGCTTGAATCTGAATGCGGACGGTGGCATTGGGAATGGAATGGAAGGGATAGAATCTGGCTATTTCTGAGTCAGAACACTCCAGAGTGCTTGTTACGCTCCAGATAACACTGGAGAGCTTGCTGCATATGGAGAGAGACAAGATCCAGCAAGAGAAGTTACTCAAGAGCAATAAAGAGTCTCATGTTTCTCAGAGAGGAGTGCTGGCTATTTGGTTTGCTTGTTCATTCACTCATTTATTCACTTGTTTGTCCATTCATCAAGCACTTAGGATGGCCTACACTGTGTAGGTAAGTATGTGTGCAGGGACATGGTAGCCTTTTCCCCTAATTTACTGCTAATAGTTTGCACTGAGGCTCTTTTATAGTCTTGCAATTCATTCTAACTGATCTGCAGAGAAGGGTTATGACTTCATCAAGATAATAACATTTTGGATTGGATTTTAAAGAGCATTTCTTTTGTATCTTCTTTCATTCCTTTAATTTGCTAATTGTTAGAGCTCACTTATTTAAAGCCACACTAGATAGTGATTTCTTATGAAATACATATTTTAAGCCCTATAATCCATTTTAAGGGCATGTGAAGATTTATTTTTTTATTTTTTTATTAACATTTTTTTTTAATTAAATCTTTATTGTTCAGATTATTACATTTGTTCCTCTTTTCCCCCCCCCCATAACTCCCCTCCTCCCAGTTCCCGCCCCACCCTCCGCCCTCACTCCCCACCCACTGTCCTCATCCATAGGTGCACGATTTTTGTCCAGTCTCTTCCCACATCTCCCACACCCCTTTCTCCCCCAAGAATAGTCAGTCCATTACCTTTCTATGTCCCTGATTCTATTATAATCACCAGTTCATTCTGTTCATCAGATTATTTATTCACTTGATTCTTAGATTCACTTGTTGATAGATGCATATTTGTTGTTCATAATTTGTATCTTTACCTTTTTCTTCCCCTTCCTCTTCTTAAAGGATACCTTTCAGCATTTCATATAATCCTGGTTTGGTGGTGATGAACTCCTTTAGCTTTTCCTTATCTGTGAAGCTCTTTGTCTGACCTTCAATCCTGAATGATAGCTTTGCTGGATAAAGTAATCTTGGTTGTAGGTTCTTGGTATTCATCACTTTGAATATTTCTTGCCATTCCCTTCTGGCCTGCAAAGTTTCTGTTGAGAAATCAGCTGACAGTCGTATGGGTATTCCCTTGTAGGTAACTCGGTTTCTTTCTCTTGCTGCTTTTAAGATTCTCTCTTTGTCTTTTGCTCTTGGCATTTTAATTATGATGTGTCTTGGTGTGGTCCTCTTTGGATTCCTTTTGTTTGGGGTTCTCCGCGCTTCTTGGACCTGTAAGTCCATTTCTTTCACCAGGTGGGGGAAGTTTTCTGTCATTATTTCTTCAAATAGGTTTTCAATATCTTGGTCTCTCTCATCTTCTGGCACCCCTATAATTCTGATGTTGGTACGCTTGAAGCTGTCTCAGAGGCTCCTTACACTATCCTCGCATTTTTGGATTCTTTTTTCATTTTGCTTTTCCCGTTGGGTGTTTTTTGCTTCTTCGCATTTCAAATCATTGACTTGATTCTTGCGCTCCTCTGGTCTGCTGTCGGGAGTCTGTATAATATTCGTTATTTCAGTCCGTGTATGCTTAATTTCTAGTTGGTTCCCCAATATAGCATCAAGGGTCTCATTAGTTTTCTTGTAGATCTCATTAAGTTTATCGGCGGCTTCTAAACAGTTCTTGAGAGACCTTAAAAGTGTGGTTCTGAACTCTATATCTTCCTTTGACAATTTTGTCCTGTTTCTTTGTCTCCGCATTTTGTTATGCTTCCTTGGTGCACCCCCTAGTGGTCTTTGTTCGCAGTCTTATAGTTAAACCTTGATTGTTGTAGCTAATCCCAGGTAGGGTTTGACCTCCAGGCCAGGTGGCTATCAAGGGCATGTGAAGATTTAAATGACATAATGCCTTAGAGGCACAAATCTGCATTAATGCTCAATATTTACTATTTTGCTACTCTTTTTTGTTTTACAAGCGAAAGTTTATTCAGAAAATCACAGAGTTAGAAAAAAGTGAGTCACCTGGGCTACGTGAGCTCAGGAAACAAGTTGCAGAGGCAGAAGAAGGGCCTTGGAGCTTAGGGGGGAGAGAGAAAGCAAAGGCAGGCTCCTTGAAGGAAGAAGAGGGAGAAAGTTGTAGCTGTGCTCCAGAGAGAGAGAGAGAAATGAGAGGGCACACCTTGGGGAGGAAAGGGGGCGGGGAAAGGGGTGGGCATGAGAGAGACAGAAATGTCAATCAGCAGCCTCCTACACACCTCGAGCCAGCATCCCAGGCATGTGCCCTGACCAGGAGTCAAACCAGCAACACTTCATTGCATTGGACAACTCCCAGTTAAGCCACACCGGTCAGGGCACCACTTTGCTGCTCTTAACTACTGCTATTATTGCTGCTGCTGCTGTCATTGCTGTCGTTGTACTTGAGACTTTCTCTGGCTTTCAGTAATGCTCCAGCATATTCATATGTAACTTCACTTGTCTGCTGGCCTCACTGTGCAGAAATGTGGCTGCGAGGGGGTGCCGAGTGGAGTGACGGACTCCTGTGGATAACAGGCCATGGCATTTGGGAGAGTCTGAGAGACAAGGTTGTGGTTTTCTTGTGACCTATTGGAATGAGGAGCCCTCAGGACATGCTTGTGTGTGTGCTTGTGAACACATGCATGTTCATGTGTGTGTTTAATGCAGTTTATTTGGATCTGAGATACTGTTTATATATTATTCAGCTAATTCTAATATCCTATACTCCTTTTATCTTAAAACCTTGGGGTTTAAAGTCACGCTGAAGAGGAGGTAAGAAGTCCACTTCAACATGACACTCTTCCTGCTCTTTCCTCCTTTGCCACCGGGTCACTTTGCTTCCTCCAACACTGGAATTCTGGAAATCAGGGTTTTTAAAGGCAGGAGCACATTTCTAGAAAATTTGGAATCAAAGAAAGACATGTATTCTCAACACTGCTTAGAAATGATGATAATGATCATACTTAGCATCAGGGACACGGGGTCCCACATGATCCATGCCCTAGGATTCCCCCCTTTTGCTTCTGTGGCTGAATCAACATTCCCGGGGTTGCTTGAGTTCTCATCCAGCCAGGAGGTGCCCAGCACCGAGGGTGGTCCATGCTGCTCGCATGCTGGAGCTGCAGGTTTCTTTATTCGACAAAAGAACAGAAGGGGAGCGGGGGTGGGGGGGGGGGAGAAAGCAGGGTCATGACCACTGCTGACTGAACTCTGCACTGAGCGTGGGAATGAGGAGGAACAACCCCTGTGGCCAGCAAACGTGGGAGAAGAGAGTTCCATCTCCCTGGGCCTCCTCCGGGAACAACAACCCAGGACTGTTGTCATTCACGGAAATGTGACGGACATGCATTCATTCAGCCAACAGATATTTATGGAGCGACGCCTCTGTTCCAGGCTCTGTTCTAGGTTCTGAGCATGGCACAGTGAACAAAACACACAAAGCTCAGCTTCTGTGGAGGTTGTGTGTCTGGTGCCTGGAATAAGGACTCCAAGGCATCAAAGTGCCCCAGGCAGAGGGCCTGGCAGTGCAGAGGCCCGGGGGGCGTGAGGAACAGATGCCCAGCATCACAGAGCTGAGGGGAGCGAGGGTAAGGGCCTGGGCGTGGAGTCTGATGGCGCAGGCCCCCAGGTCTAGTGAAGGCTTGGGCTTCTACCCCACGTGGCATGGGAAGCCGCTGGAGGGTTTTGAGCAGAGGAATGACAGGATCTGACTTAGGTTTTAACGGAATTATCTGACTTCTGTGGTGAATACACTGAAGGAGTCTAGGGCAGAAGCAGGGGTCAGCTTCGTAAACCACCTGGGGATTTGTCTTCCGTTCCTCCAGGTGGCTCTTTGCGACCAGACCTGAACTGCTCTCTCCCGACCGTGTCCGTCTACCTGATGGAGTCCCTCCTGCAGCTCAGCCTCGGGAACCAGGACCTGCAGCAGCGGCTTCTCCCGCTGCCAGAGTGCGAGCCAGCAGCCTCTCTGTCCTCTAAAGAGTTTCCAGGTCCCGGGCTCCTCGCTGACAGGGGACATGAATGGTGAGTTCTCCCATTGCTCTCTGTCGTCTGTGTCTCTCGCCTGGAGTCAAGAAGGAAGAGCTAACTCCCCTTGGGAAGGGCCTCAGAATGCCAGGGTTTCCCTCCACAGAGATCTTCCTAGAAATCCCGCTAAGCGAGGTCCTGAAGCCTTCTCTCGACTTCATCTCAGGAGCTAGTCTCTCTCCCACATGTCTGCACGGGAACAGAGGTGGGAGAAGGTGCCTCTCTGAGGAAACCTTCCCCCCACGCCCTATTCTTCCCCCACCTTTCATGTTCTGAACATAAGTGGGGGACTCCAGACTTTGGGACCATTTTTTTCAACACCCACCTTTGAAGACTTGCATCTTTGTTTATTTGTTTTTATTGCTGTGTAATATTCTGGCACGTCACCCTGGGGTGTAATAGCTATGATACATCCTGTTACAAAGGGAAGTGCTACTTGTTAATTCAGGAATTGTATGCTTCTGTCTTAATCACTATCAATAAGTGAGACTTGCTCGGCAGAGAGGAAAAAGAAAATTCAGGATGTCATACCATCATGTCTTGGCAACATGCGTGTAGTAGACACAAATATTTGTTGAAAGGATTGAGTTTTGTGCTTTGAATGGAAATTGCAAAGTAATTCATATTAGGAAAGCAGTTCACGGTCAGAATGAAGCCCAGCCTCACCAGGACAGTGCCCGTAAGGAAACTGTGCCCTCACTCTGTGTCAGACTACCACCCAGCGGATGGCTTTTTTCCCCTACAGGGAGTTAGCAATTTTTAAGCCTCAAGTCCTTCTGAGTCCTAAAAGGAGCTGCCATGCAACTGGGTAACGGGTGTTACAGATTGCCAACAGACCTTGGGTTTGCAGAAAGAGGAGAGTTTTCTGACCGAGGGAGGAAGGGCATGAGCCTTTAAGTCTGACAGTCACAGCTGGACTTGAGAAAAGTGTTTGAGCAATGATGATGCTAAATATTGGAACATGGCTTTCACATGACCTGCTCTGATGTGGGATTCACACTTAGACTCTGTACCGATGCTTAGGAATAAATGTATATCCAGGGGATACCGTGTGCCAAGCCATAAACTGGAAGACGGCACACATGTGAAAGGTGACATAGCAGTGCAGGAACAGTTGTGAGGCACTTCGTTAACCACCAGTGAGAGGTCTAAACAACGAGTGCTGTGAGGATGGGCAGGCCAGGGCGGAGGTGGGGGGGAGGGGGGAGGGGCGGGGGGAAGAGCAGTCACAGTGGGATGAGGCGGAATGCCAGGGCTTCTGGAGTCCCAGAGAAGCCAGCTCTGTACTGCGGTTCCATCATACAAAGTGCGGTGCCCATGAAACATCTTCCATGGGCGTGTGACATGCACAAACCACCTCGTCACTCTGTGCTTCAGATTTTCATCTCTTTATCACCTTCTTTCAAATGGAGCATTATAACACGCACACACATACAGAAAAGTACCTAAACTAGTTGGAGGAAAAACAGTCTAATGAGTGAATAAAAGAAAATAAAGCCACACGTGTGATTGTAATTACTCCAGAGAACACGAGCAGTGCTCTGAAAGCTGCGGGGGTCTCCCCCAAGCACCCCACCCTTCCCCGTGCTCAGGGTGACCACCGGCCTGCACTTGACGGCAGTGCTTTTCTCGCTTTCCTTTCGTTTTGCACACTACACACTGTAAGAGAAAACCGCCCAAGCCTGGTCTGGAATAGACGTTTCCTGTGATGTAACTTACAACCGCTTGGAGAAGATGGATATTCCTGACAGTGCCTGAACAATTTCCCGGTGGATTTTCATGAGATTAAGGTTTATTTTGAAAATTAATTACTCACTTGTCACTTTGGTTCTCAGTTGACTATCAGTCAAAAATCTACCACCTTTAACCACACTCACTTTTATATACCTAGACTAAAAAGGTCTACCTAACCGCTCTCCTTTCCTACAAAATGTACCTACAAAGAATCAATATTGGAATAGGCATCCAGGTATCCTTAATACCTTCTTACAACTAAATGATCTGAAACGTTTACTGTCAGGGTAACAATTTTAGTATTGCCCATTTTTAAACTCTATGAAAGTGGATTCATATTCTATTTATCTTGTCATCTTTGCTTAATATTTTTTAAGAGCCAACCATATTGCTTTTTTGCTTATTCATTTTTATTGCTGTGTAATATTCCATTAGAGGCATATACTAGTATTTATTCATTCTACTGTTTATGGCCATTTTGTTTCCAAAACTTCAGTTTGGACTGTTAAGGACCAGACTGCCAGGAAAGTACTTATATGTACCTCAATGCAAATATGCTAGAGTTCCTCTTCAGGGAAGTAACCAGGAGTGGAATTGTTGGATCATAGGATGTGCATATTTCAGCTTTTGTGGATAATGTCCACTTGCTTTTCCAAAGTAGTTGTACCAGTGCCTACTCCCAGCAGCACAGCTGAGAGTTGCCATTTTCTCACTCAACACAGGCTATTTGCAGACATTTTGAATTTTCTTAATTGGTTTGTAGTACAATGGTATCTTATCCTGTGGTGTATTTTTTTTATTATTATTATTGATTTCAAAGAGGAAGGGAGAGGGATGGAGATAGAAACATCAATGATGAGGGAGAACCAAGATGGTGGCATAGGTTAACGCCGGAGTTTGCTGCTTTGAACAACTACTTCAAAAGTAAAACTAAAAGACGGAAGGGACATCACCCAGAACCACAGGAACGCTGGCTGAGTGGAAGTCCTACAACTAGGAGGAAAGAGAAACGCATACGGACACTCAGAGGAGGCGCAGTGCTGAAGTCAAATTCTGAGGTGCGGAGTGCGCGGAGCGGGCTGGCGGCGGAGGGCGCGGTTGGCGTTTTCACTCCGGAGGGAGTCGCAGACTCTGAGCTCCAGATCCGGGCGAGTCTTTAGGGACCCAGACTCAAACGGGAGAAGCGGGACTGTCTGGCTTCGGTCAGAGCGAGTGCAGCTTTCTCTCCCAGCTTTGCAGCGGGTGCTGGGACTCAGAGAGGCAGAGCCCCTGGGGACAGGACTGAGAGCCGCCATAACTGCTCTCTCTGGCCCACCCTGTTGATCCTGTGCGACCTGCCCCGCCCAAGCCCTGCACAGAGGCATTTGCCGGATAGCCTCAGGCAAAGGCTAGATTAGCACCTCCCTAGAGGACAGAAGTTCTCTCACCGCTGACACAGCTGATTCTCATAGCCACTTGGCCTGGAGGTCAAACCCTCCCTGGAATTAGCTACAACAATCAAGATTTAACTATAAGACTGCGAACAAAGACCACTAGGGGGTGCACCAAGGAAGCATAACAAAATGCGGAGACAAAGAAACAGGACAAAATTGTCAGTGGAAGAAATAGAGTTCAGAACCACACTTTTAAGGTCTCTCAAGAACTGTTTAGAAGCTGCCGATAAACTTAATGAGATCTACACGAAAACTAATAAGACCCTCGATCTTATATTGGGGAACCAACTAGAAAGTAAGCACACACGGACTGAAATAACGAATATTATACAGACGCCCGACAGCAGACCAGAGGAGCGCAAGAATCAAGTCAATGATTTGAAATGCGAGGAAGCAAAAAACATCCAACCGGAAAAGCAAAATGAAAAAAGAATCCAAAAATGCGAGGATAGTGTAAGGAGCCTCTGGGACAGCTTCAAGCGTACCAACATCAGAATTATAGGGGTGCCAGAAGATGAGAGAGAGCAAGATATTGAAAACCTATTTGAAGAAATAATGACAGAAAACTTCCCCCACCTGGTGAAAGAAATGGACTTACAGGTCCAAGAAGCGCGGAGAACCCCAAACAAAAGGAATCCAAAGAGGACCACACCAAGACACATCATAATTAAAATGCCAAGAGCAAAAGATAAAGATAGAATCTTAAAAACAGCAAGAGAAAGAAACTCAGTTACCTACAAGGGAATACCCATACGACTGTCAGCTGATTTCTCAACAGAAACTTTGCAGGCCAGAAGGGAGTGGCAAGAAATATTCAAAGTGATGAATACCAAGAACCTACAACCAAGATTACTTTATCCAGCAAAGCTATCATTCAGAATTGAAGGTCAGATAAAGAGCTTCACAGATAAGGAAAAGCTAAAGGAGTTCATCACCACCAAACCAGGATTATATGAAATGCTGAAAGGTATCCTTTAAGAAGAGGAAGGGGAAGAAAAAGGTAAAGATACAAATTATGAACAACAAATATGCATCTATCAACAAGTGAATCTAAGAATCAAGTGAATAAATAATCTGATGAACAGAATGAACTGTTGATTATAATAGAATCAGGGACATAGAAAGGGAATGGACTGACTATTCTTGGGGGGGAAAGGGGTGTGGGAGATGTGGGAAGAGACTGGACAAAAATCGTGCACCTATGGATGAGGACAGTGGGTGGGGAGTGAGGGCGGAGGGTGGGGCGGGAACTGGGAGGAGGGGAGTTATGGGGGGGAAAAAAAGAGGAACAAATGTAATAATCTGAACAATAAAGATTTAAGTAAAAAAAATAAAAAAATAAAAAAATAAAAAAAAATAAATACTTTAGTGAACTAAAAAATAAATAAATAATAATAAAAAAAAGAAACATCAATGATGAGAGAAAATCATTGATCGGCTGCCTCCTGCACGCCCCCCACTGGGAATTGAGCCACACCCAGGCATGTGCCCTTGACCGGAATCGAACCTGGGACCCTTTAGTCCATAGGCTGACATTCTGTCCACTGGGCTAAACTAGCTAGGGCTCATTCTGGTTTTGACTTTTATTTGTCTGATTAAATATGTGATTGAACCCATTAACGTATATTAATTGGTCATGTGGATTTCTTCTTCCATGATATTCCTGCTCAAGTATCTACCCCTCCTTTTTTTCCTATTTATTGGTAATTTGCCTTTTTTCCCCCTTATGGGAGTTCCTACAAATATAAAAAGCCTTCTATTGCTAATATCTTCTCCCACCTTGTGCCTGTTTTTTATACCCTTCCAATATGATCAAATTTAGCAATTTTTTCCTTCATGGTGTGTGTGTGTGTGTGTGTGTGTGTGCATGCACATATAAACACATCACATTTTACTTCAAAATCTTGTCATAATTTACTGAATTTTCTAAAATTTGTTTCTTTTTTGGTATAGTCTGTAGAGTTTTCTATCTATAAGATCATGTCATCTGTAAACAGATCATTTTACTTCTTTTCTGGTTTGGATGCCTTTTATTTCTTTTTCTTGTTTGATTGCTGTCACTAGTACTTCCAGTGGTATCTATACTAATAAAAGGGTCATATGCTAATTCGACCGGACATCTTCCGGACATCCTTTCTGACAAAGCTGGGCCTGAGAGAAGCCATCTGCCCACGGTCCTGGGTGCCAGTGACTGCAGCTGCGGCCCGGGAGAAGCCACCTGCCCCCAGTCCCGGGTGCCTGCGCCTGTGGCCTGCCTCAGTCTCGGGTGCCTGTGGTGGGCCAGGGGGTGGGAAGCCCAGGTCTCGGGTTCCTGCAGCCGGCTGGAGGAAGGAAGCCTGGGTCCCGGGTGTGGGGCCGAGGCAGAGGTGGTTAGGGGCGATCAGGCAGAGGTGGCCAGGGCAATCAGGCAGGCAGGCAGGCAGGCAGGCAAGCAGTTAGGATCCAGCAGTCCCGGATTGTGAGAGGTAGTAAGACATCCCCCGAGGGGTCCCGGACTGGAGAGGGTGCAAGCTGGCTGAGGGACCCCCGGCCCCTGTGCACGAATTTTGTGCACTGGGCCTCTAGTGCTAAATATAAGGGCAAGAGTGGACATCCTTGCCTTGCACTGGATCTTAGAGGAAAAACTTTATTCCCCCCATCGATTGTGATGCTAGCTGTGAGCTCTTCATGAATGGCTTTGATTGTGTTGAGAAAATTTCCTTTTATACCTATTTTGTTGAGAGGTTTTCTTTAAATTATGAATGCATGTTGAATTTTATCAAATGCTTTTTCTGTTTCTATTTAGACAATCGTGTGGGTTTTAATCTTTCATTCTGTTAATGTGTATATATCACATTGGTTGATTTGTACTTGTTAAACCTTGCATCCCAGGGATAAATCCCACTTAGCCATGGTATGAGTTGTTTTTATATTTTAAATAGCAGTCTTTT
Source organism: Myotis daubentonii (assembly GCF_963259705.1). NCBI lineage: Eukaryota > Metazoa > Chordata > Mammalia > Chiroptera > Vespertilionidae > Myotis > Myotis daubentonii. The sequence continues at coordinate 112,714,268 of NC_081843.1, forward strand.
AATCAAATATGTATTGAACAACTATTTTCTCTAAGTCTGTGGTTTGTCTTCTCATTTTCTTGATCCCTTAGCATACTAATCATAGATATTTTAAATTCCTAGTCTGGTGATAATTCCAACATCCCTGTCATATCTAAGTCTGGTTCTGATACTTGCTCTGTTTCTTTAAACGGTTCTTTTTGCCTTTTAGTATCCTTGTAATTTTTCTGTTGAAAGCCAGACATGATATACTAGGTAAAAGGAACTTCAGTCTCTAGGCCTCTTGATGTGGTGGTAAGGGGCGAGGGGGGACGTGTTCTATACTGGTATGGGCAGGTCCCAGTTTTTATCAGCCTATGGCCCTGGGCTGTGACCTTTATTTCGTTATTATTTTTTTAATAAAAATTTAATATATTTTTATTGATTGCAGAGAGGAAGGAAGAGGGAGAGAGAGACAGAAACATCAGTAATAAGAGAGAATCACTAATTGGCTGCTTCCTACATGCCCCACACTGGGGATCCAGCCCACAGCCCTGACTGGGAATCCAACGGTGACCTCCTGGTTCATAGGTCGATATTCCACCACTGAGCCATGCTGGCCAGGCTGGGCTGTGACCTTTAAAAGTGCTTCTCATGTTCCTCCCCCCAAACTAACTAACTATCACTATCTATCTCTCTCTCTCTCTCTCTCTCTCTCTCTCTCTCTCTCTCTCTCCCTCCCTCCCTCCCTCCCTCCCTCCCTCCCTCCCTCCCTCCCTCCCCTCCATGGGAAGACTAGAAGGGGCTGCTCTATAGATTCCTTTCCTTTTCATCAGAGGCTGCAGCAGACTGGAGCTGGTTATTGCCTTTCCCCCAGGTGGTTAGGCTCTGGAGAAACAGTTTCTTTTACAGTGGTTCTCAACCTTCCTAATGCTGCGACCCTTTAATACAGCTCCTCATGTTGTGGTGACCCCCAATTTCATTGTTACAAATTGAACATAATTAAAGCATAGTGATTAATCACAAAAACAATATGTAATTATATATGTGTTTTCCGATGGTCTTAGGCGACCCCTGTGAAAGGGTCGTTTGACCCCAAAGGGGTCGTGACCCACAGGTTGAGAACCGCTGGTTTAGAAGAACAGAGTTCTCCAGGCTTGTTTCAAAAGGACTCTTTTGCCCCTACCCCCGACGGAAGCCTGAGGGGATTTTCCCAGTCATCTTTGTGAGACGCCTAGGGCTCCTGGAGGGAAGGCTCGCAAAAGTGTGGGAGCCTCCTAGCACCGCCCCCCTGGAGCTGTTAGCGCTCACACTGTCCCGTTCATCAGTGGCACCCGAGGCTTCCCCACTCTGGTACTGGTCCCCCAGAGGTTCCTGGGTGAGTTGTGGTTCTCTGTCCTGCCTGTCTGCCTCTCAGAATTTGGGGCCCATGATCTGGATTCCCCGTGGGTCCAAGAAGAGTTGTTGACTTTCCGTTTGTTCAGCCTTTTCCGTGTGTGGGTGGGAGCGATGACTTCCAAGTTCCTTACGTGCTGGGCTGGAGGCGGCCTGTTCCTCAAGTGTTTCTTAAACAACCTTTCCAGTTTTAGTAGCTAGAGCATCTTATTTTCCCTCAGAACGGTTCTAGTTCACTCATTTTATGGAGGTCTAAAAAAGTTAACAAAACTTAGTTACGCAGTTAGTAGCAGAGCTGGTATTAGATTAAGTGAGCAGAGTGATAATGTAGCCTTTTTCTTTTTTTAAATATTTTTTTATTGATTTAAGAGATGAAAGGAGAGGGAGAGAGAAACATCAGTGATGAGAGAGAATCATTGTTGGGCTGCCTCCTGCACACCCCCTACTGGGGATCGAGCCCACAACCTGAGCATATGCCCTTGACTGGAATGGAACCCGGGACCCTTCATTCCACAGGCTGATGCTCTACCCATTGAGCCAAACCAGCCAGGGCCTTTTCCTTTTTTTTTTCTTTTTAAATATATTTTTATTGATTTCAGAGAGAAAAGAAGAGGGAGAGAGAGATAGAAACATCATTGATGAGAGAGAATCATTGATCAACTGCCTCTTGCATGCCCCACACTGGGGATGGAGCTGGCAATCCAGGCTTGTGCCCTGACCGGGAATCGAACCATGACCTTTTCTGGTTCCTAGGTTGACACTGAACCACGCAGGCTGGGCAGTGTAGCTTTTTCTCAAATGAAAATCCAGGGAAGGATGGAATAATAGTAACTATTAAATAGGAAGCAGAGGTGGTGTTCTTTTTTGAGAAATCCTTATTCTTGAAAGTATTACATACATCTGATTTCCCTACCTGCCCCACCCCCCATCCCATTGACCCCTTCTAGGCCATCCCCGCCCCCTATCCCAGGCAGGGGATGTTCTTTTATTTAAAAATATGTTTTACTGATTTAGAGAGAGGACGGGTTAAAATGGGTCAGAGTTGGAATTTTAGCTCTAGCTCTGCCACCATTCGGCTGTGTGATCTCTGACCGGGCCTTCTCTTTTTCATCTCTGAAACAAAAAGTTGAATTAAATGGTCTCTAAGATTCTCTTCAAGGCTAAGTCCTTTGATTATGTGACTCATTTACAGTCTCTTGGAGGCAAACAGAACAGTACTTATGAGCCATTAACTATTAACTAGACATCTTTATTCTCTCCCCTCCTTCTCTCCCCACCCCCACCTCAAACATACATAGACATTACCTGCTCAGACATAGGTGGTAGGCCTCCTTTACCAGCAGATGTTTTGTATGACCCCTCTCCTCTTCATTATATTTTTAGTGACAGATGAAAGGTAGAGAAAGGACTTCAGATTCTTACCATCGGGAAGGTGCAAGCAAGATTGAGAGTATAACTTTGCTCTTAGAAACATAAAGGAATATATTTGGTAAGTGGTCAATCATTTTCCCAGAGGCCTGGTTTAAGTCTTGGCATGCACTGTTTCTTCATCACCTAACTATGCATTTTTATACTTACTTGTCTTGATGTTGAATAAAAAGTGTCATGACCAGGGAATGTTTTCTTGCATAAGACTTTGAGATAAAGCAAAAGAACACGTGCTTTTCGTGGTGCCTTGTCAGCCTCTTTATGTTCATGGATCAAATGGAAACCAGAGCTCTCCCTGGCATTTCCCAGTGTTTTAAAGCAGCATAAAATGCTAAATTGAAGCGCTCCATAGGTCCCTGGATTCACAAAATTCAAAAGGTCTATTTTTTAAAGCATTTCCTGATGTCTTTAGGGCCACACCTACCATAAATTGTTTACATATAATAGTAAATTTCAGGAAAAAAGGCCAAGTGATCAGTTAATCTCATGGGCCTGCTAGCTGTAAACATTTTTGGATGTCCACGCTGTATTTAATAACCAAGCCCAAAATGTTTTTATTTCATTAGCTAATGGACTTTTCAGGTGTGGGGCTATTTAAGGCTTTGTCTCAGCTTTGTGGCCAAACAGCCTGTGTGTGTGACCAGCTGAGATGCCCTGTTTTGGCTTCGTTCATACCATGGGCTGATATTTCTCAGACACCTCATAGAGTCGGAAAACATATTTTTTGGTTCATTTTACAAGTTCCTATGTAAACTGTGAATGGCTATAAACACAAGAGATCAGTTCATGGGACATACTCCAGTGATTGTTCTCACTGCAGGATCTAATCACGAGTCCCCTGACATAGCTGTAGATGTCCAGGGAGAAGGAAAATCATCTCCCAGAAATTGAAAACAGTGTGAGGATGTGTCCTTTAACACATGTCCTCCAAGTGTTCAAGGGACGTGAAATTCATGGGAACTGTTTCCTGTAAACCGTCATGTAAGTCTTCTCAGGAGAAAGACCTGGCACTCCTTTACGGAGGATGGGTAGGGAGAAGATGTTTGGAACCATAATTAGAATATTTGCATTAAAATGGTGTTTCCCCCCAGCATGCGTCCTTGGAAGGGTGACACTCCTGTTCTGTTGAAATGGCCACAGGATATAAAAAAAGTTTGTAGCTCCCTTGGGGGATAATTGTCTTCAGATCTAGCTTCTGGATAATTGAGCTCTTTTCACTTCATTGGTATCTTTAATATGTGATACAGCTAGCCTCACCAACCTGCTTACTCAGGTCGCTCGCCAGCCCTCAGTCTGTGTGACTGTGGGCTATTTAAGAAAATCAAATCCATGTTCAGAGAATGAATTTTTGCTACAACTGAGACTACTCTAAAGACTTTGATCTGATGTCTATAATAAAACAAAAGTCTGAAAAATCTTAAGTAATGGTAACTCAATGAGATTGTGTATAGCTACCAAAGATGAAGACCTTAAACAAGACAGTGCACTTTTCAATGTGTAGGTTTCAGGGTGTGTGTTAAAAATAAAGTAAATCTTATAGTCATACTTCGTATACTGAAACCAAAAGCACAGAATCCTTTCTCTTAGTACACTTTGCATATCTTCAGCCAACAAATACTTTTTGACCTAGTTGGTTTGGCTCAGTGGATAGAGTGTCAGCCTGCAGACTGAAGGGTCCCAGGTTCGATTCCAGTTAAGGGCACATGCCTGGGTTGCAGGCTCAATCCCTAGTAGGGGGTGTGCAGGAGGCAGCCAATTGATGATTCTCACCATTGAAGTTTCTCTTTCCTTCTTCTTTCCTCTTTGAAATCAATAAAACAACAAAAAAAGAACAAATACTTTTTGATTATTCATTATTTAATGGGACTGGTATAGACTCTGGGAAACAAAACAGACACAGTATCTGATTTCATGGGACTTAAATACATAGAGATAGACAAAAAATCATATATATAATGTCTTGGGGCAAATAAGTGCATATGTTGGAAAAGTGCAGCGTAATACTGTTTGGGAGCAATAGCAAAAGTGCTGTGGAGAAAAATTCAGGTCAGGGAGGAAGAATGATGGGTGCAGCTACTGTTTGGATAAGGTGCTCAGGAAAGACCTATCTGACAAGGGGAGGCTTGAGCACAGATGTGAAGCGAGGGAGATACATTTGTGGATATTTTGGGGAGTGGCAGGGGCGGGGTGTTGAAGAGAGCATGCCCCTGAGAGAACAGCAACTGCACAGAAGTGCGCTTGTTGATACAGTAAACTGTCGGAGCAAGCGTCCTGGCTCCGGAGACCATTGAAAACAATCAACAACTAATTACAAATTTACAGAGGAGGGGAACGCTGGTTTTTACTGGGCTAAACTCAGGATAAAATTGATCCCGTTTCTCTGACTTCTGCCCTCTATCCTACCCTAGAGCATTGGACTTACTTTCTCTTTTAATTTTTTTTTTAATCTCAAATTGTTTGAATAGAATGAATCCAATCACGTTTTTTCTAGGTGCACATCCATGCAATTAGGATGTCATTTAGGCTCAGTGACTGTGCTGTTCGACTTTGATTGGTGCATTAGAGTCAAAGCACGTTGCCAGGGCAGAGGCAGGCGTGGCCGGAGCAGGGAACGCTGTTATAGGCCGTCCCCTCCAGCCGAGACATCTTTGCTGAGCTGTCCGCACACCTGCCGCTCTCCTCACTTCCCACCCTTGGTTCCTAAAGGAAAACTCCGTTAGGTCTGGGGGGCTCTGTTGGAGGTTGTGTTCTCAAATGTTCCTAAACAGCAAAATGAAGATTTCTGTTTAGCCATAAGGAAGAACTTCCTCGAAATGAGGGTTTTATTTTGTAAAAGAAAGAGGAGTTGGGGCATAGCTGTAGAAATTAGAGTTTGAAAGAACCATTGACTTTTTTGTGAGTTCAAAGCTGTGGTGAAATGGGAGTTCACACATACAGGGTGTTTTCTGTGGGGCAGGCATTGTACTGGGCACCCTTATGTGTTTCATCTTATTTCATCCACTCTACCATTCTGTGACCTATTGGCAAGGACTGGTGCTATATCTTCTCTGTTTGCCCTAATGCCTGCTCTGCACTCTCTCTCATCTTCTGTGCACCTCATGAACCAGAATCCTTTGCCAATGGGAGGCGCAGGCTGGAGCTCAGAGAGTGGAGAGGAGAGAGGGAGTGCTCTTTATCCTCCTCCTTGGTGCTTCCTGTCCAGGCAGCACATTGACTGTGCTGTTTTCCTCTATTGAAGGCCCTTTGCTGTAGCTACATCATTGCCCATAATCCTCTGGTGTCGGGACCCCCTTCTCTCCTAGCATCAGGGAGGGAGGAAGGCAGCGGCAGTTAAGGCTCCCTGCTTTGGCAGCACTGGGATGCTCAGCCAGTGCCAATTTGTGTCCCTCACCTTGCCCACACCTTTGTTAATAGTCCCTCCACGAAATTCTCCTTATTTACCCCATTTGGGTGTTTCTTTTCTTTCCTGCTGCAACTATAACTAATCCATTTTCACTTACCCTATTTTACTGAGTGGAAATCCGAGGCTCAAAGAGATTGAGTGATTTGTTCAAAGTCATGCAACTAACTTGTCAGCTAAAACCAGTTCTATCTGACTCTAAAGCCTTATACTTTGCCCGGTGCCGGTCCATCCTTGCTGTTTCAAGGGACCTGGCATATATGGCATACTGTTCTTAATATGTTTGCTCACCTTCTTGGCACTATGTGTTTTAACCAAGGTCACCTCTCTGAGAAAGGTTGTTTCCCCAGGTAGGGATTTTCCCCTGAAGTCAGGGAAGGAATAAAACCCCTTAACTAAGTGCCAGACGAGTGATTAATCACTTTAACTATGAACAATCATGCTTAAGCTACATAATCTTTACTCCCTGGAATGGAGATAAGAAACGCCCTAACCTTTGGAATAGAGATTGATAGGATTGGAATCAACTGGTATAAATACAGATGTAACAAGACAACAGGAGACAGAACCTAGACACAGAACCTAGACACAGAACCTACACAGAACCTAGAGACAGAAGAACTTCACTGGAGAGAACATGGCAAAAGATCCTGGACAGAAACTGGAGACAGAACCTAGAGACAGAACCTAGCGAGAGAACATGGCAAAAGATCCTGGACAGAAACTGGCCACGGAACCTAGAGACAGAACCTAGCGAGAGAACCTGGCTGAAGAACCTAGAGACAGAACCTGGCTACAGAACCTGGATAGAACCTGGCTACAGAACCTGGATAGAACATGGCAAGAGAACCTGACTAGAACCTGGTGACTGAACCTGGCTGGAGAACCTAGCAAGAGAACATGGACACAGAACCTGGCTGGAGAACTGGCTACAGAACCTGGCTGGAGACCCTGACAAGAGAACCCAGCTATGATGATCACCTGAACGCTGCCTCTGTGCCATTCCTTCTTCACCGACTCCGTCCACACCTTTGGGGACCCCTGGACCTCCTGGGGTTGGACCCCGGCAATACTTTCTACTACTGACCCATGGATACTGCTAGTTAGTGGTGGAACTGCAACCTGAACCCACGTTTGGAATCCTTCTTGGGGCTTCTTTACACAAAACTCCATTAAGATATTATATATAGCCGGCCAGTGTAGCTCAACGGTTGAGTGTCAACCCATGAACCAGAGGTCATGGGTTTGATTCCTGATCAGGACACATGCCCAGGTTGTGGGTTTGATGCCCTGTAGGGGGCGTGCAGGAGGCAGCTGATCTATGATTCTCTCTCTCCCTCTCTCTTCCTCACTCTGAAATTAAAAAAAAAAAACACCCACATATTTTTTAAAAAGATATTGTACATATTTATCACTCCATTCTTAGATAAGCTTTTTGGTTTGTTTATTTCTTTGAGAGAAAAATTATAACTTTTTTTTAATATGGAAAGGGTTAACATGATTTTAACATTTTAAATTTAATTATAACTGGGAATTAAGATAGTTAAAAAAACAGTCATAATATTTGCTCTCATGGAGCTTAGAGTTTAGAGAGAGAGAAGTATCAATGGAATGCAAATAAATGTAAAATTGTTACTATGATTGATAAAGGCTACATAGGAGAGGTACTGGACCACGAGAATGTACGTGAGTGGGATTTAATCTAGTTATGGAAGATGAGGAAGACTTCCTTCAAATAGAGATGCTTTGGCTAAGATTTGAAGAATGAGTAGGCTATCATCTTCCCAAATAGAAGCTAAAAACAAGATAGTGAGCAAAACTGCTTATTTCTCAACATTAAGAAAATGTTGTTCCATCTAGTGGCCTAACTCACTTCATTGCTTTTCTTCCATCACTGAGATGACCTGCCCTGGCCATAACGGAGATTATGACAGAGAGAGCCAAGGAAACACAGGCACTGCCTGCCATAGGATCTTACTGCCTACAGGGACCTTGGTGATAATGGAACCCAACTCCAGTATAACAGGGGGGAGCCTAGAGAGCTAGCACCAGGGTCCGGAGAACCAGGGTGGTGCCAGCCAAACACTAGGAGAAAAGGCAGCTGCTTGCTACCAGCTTCTCCTGCTTGCAGGTTGGGAAACTGTCTGTCAGACGGAATGATGAGTGGCTTGAAATGGAAATATTAAGCCTAACGCTCTTTACTGGGACACGAGGCTTTCCTGGTCAGTCTAATTCCTTGTCACTACTTGTCGCTCTGGCTATGCTTGAAGGCCTGGAGAGGTTAGTTAAGGCAATGAACTGTACCTACTATAGTGTGTACTTTATATTATTATCTACTGATACTTCATTGGACTTTAAAAATTATTAGGTAATGCATGCTTGTAATAACCTATTATTACAAATTGCTCCACAACGAAGAAAATATGATAATGTTTCACAGTTCTTTTGGAAACGGATATTTCTCAATGCCAATATAAGATAAATGCAGTTAAAGAAAATGAAAGCAATCTGCTTCTCATCACAGCCTTCGATTCCATGTCTGCTTGGCCGAGAAGGCTGATCTCTTTAACACGCTTTTTATTTTGGAATAATTTTAGACTCACAGAACAAAGGTAGTGCATTTGAATTCTCATATATTCTCACCTAGTTGCCTTCATCATTAACGTCTTACTCAAGCTCCTTTAAAATAAAAATAAATAAATAAATAAATAAGATTGTCTCTAACTCAGATGTTAGACAAAGAGATGGTCCAAAAAGGACCATTCTTCTCTAAGAGAAAACATCTGAAAAGTTTGTAGCATAAACTTGGGACCACATAAGCCAGTCAAACATAACAATTGTTTTCTAGCAGAGGATTTAATGGTGACGGACAAAACATGGTGAATGAGAGGAAAGAATGAGATAAGAAATTCAGGTAATAACTGAGATGTTTCTACCAGGTATCAGGGACTTCTAGTTCTTTCCATTCTCCAAGGGTAACTACATATTTGGAGTTTCAGTTCTACAGCTGGATTGTATCTGCATCTTTTCAGTAAGAGGAGACACTGATACTTCCCAGCACATTGCGACTTGTGTTTGGCTGTGGCTTAGGGGAGCTCAATAATGGACTTAATCGACATACTCCATGCTGGGGATTTTTTTCACCGAACACACATGGTGCAGTGGTCACTGGCCTCTGGGATCTCTTAAAATGTGTTTGGGATTTTAAAGTATGTGCTTCACACACCTTGCATTTCATTACCATGTTGCAGTTTCTGAATGTGTGGAGCTGGGGTTCTAAAGGAACTAATAAAGAGAATTGTGGCTTGCATGAGTTAAAATATGCCTTTTTTTTTTTTTTTTTTTTTACAATTTTGAGAACACAGGCTAAGAACTGCAAAAATGATACATGAATGTAACCACTCTGTCTGCAGAAGCCCTTGTTTTCTGTTCTTTTTCCTTGGCCTTGAGCCAGTTTGCTCTCCGTTGTCCACAGCTCTTCCCAGGAGACTGGCTTTGCCTGGCTTCAACCTGGACTTGGCGCCCGACGAGCTATAGGATAGCTTAATAGTTAGCAAGCTCTGCTGGGAGCCGAGGCTCTGAGGCAGAGCAGGACACAGTTGTCCAGACTCGCTGCTTGGTGCACGGGGTTTGGCTGTGGCCGCCTGAAGGCAGTGGTTAGCGTGTCTTAAAGAGGGACAGTGAAGGAAGCAGGTGCTGTCCCGGAGTTTGGTTGTGATTCAGTCACTCACACTTTTCATCGTCTCAGCTAATGTGGGACCCTGTTGTAATTTGGGGACTTAAAGGGCTTGAAAAAGTTAAGATCGGAAGATCATTAGCCAACTGCACCGGGGCATCAAGTGCCCTGCGCAGCAATGCTGGGAGCATTGCGTTTAAATATAATGGAGATTTACCCTTAGACATGTCAGTGATCCACCTCAGACCCCTGCTTCTCCCTCACCCTGGGGAGCTCTGCTGGCAATAAATAAGCGTATAATGTCCAGGGAGAGGCTTGACTGTAAAACTGTATGACTATGTTTCCTTTATCATAAATGTTTATATCGTAAGACACATTCCAAACCTCATAACAGAATATTTAAAAACAGCCCGGCCCTAAAAGAAATGCGTGTGAAGATAATGGAAACCAGGCTGTTAGCCTAAAAAGAAAGAATGTCACGTGCTCTGTCTAGCTCATCTTTCCCTTGCAGCCTTGGTGTGTGTGTTTTTTTGGTTTTTTAAAAATATATTTTATTGATTTTTTTACAGAGAGGAAGGGAGAGGGATAGAGAGTTAGAAACGTTGATCAGCTGCCTCCTGCACATCCCCTACTGGGATATGCCCGCAACCAAGGTACATGCCCTTGACCGGAATCGAACCTGGGACCCTTGAGTCCACAGGCCGACTCTCTATCCACTGAGCCAAACCGGTTAGGGTGCAGCCTTGGTTTTGATGGAAGTTTGTTACGGTGTACGGATGGCTGAGGTAGGAGAGGGAGGAGACTCCTATATGGAAAGACAATCTTTTATCTAATGATATATTGTTATTACAGGAGCGACTGAGGCTTGGCGATCTATTTGTCCATTTAATAAAGTATTAGACACTCTGTACAGGTCGGTTATATTGGTTAGAGGAAAAGTACAATGGTGGCCATGACTACAACCTTAATTAAGGACCAGATAAATTCAGAAGTTCTCTTATGGATCCCAATAGGAGCCCAGATGGGGAGAAGTGTTTGGATAACCCAGGGAAAATTCATCACCTCTAAAGGCAAAAATAACTTGAAGCAGTGTGCAGGTGTTCCAAGTACACTAACTAACATCATGTGAAGGTTTCGGGAACTTGCTAGGAGGCTGTGATTATAGCATTGGTTTCAGATGAAGGGATAATGTTGAGAACATAGTAGAATTTCTGTATTTGAATGATTTCTATTTTGAATGATTTCACAAGGTAATTTTCAAAGATATAACTTTAGAGATATTCTGGGGTTTGGATCAAATTGTACTGTGCTAGAGGACCTAATTTGAATTCTAAACTATTTGTAGCTGAAGAGTTTTAAATTTGTTAAAAGAAGCGGGAGGGCGAGGGCAGGCTGGAAGAGGACAATGGTGGGAGGGAAGGGGACATATATAATACTTTCAACAATAAAGAATTTTAAAAAAAGAAAGGAAAGGGCCCTGGGCCCGATACCTCCATTTACCGCAGCAAGTTTGTTCATTCATTCTACATGGTTTTGCTGAGAACAGACTGTGTGCTGGGCTTTACAATGGGCACTTTTCGGTGAATGTGCTCGTTGTGTGTGCTTAGTGTGTCTCAGAAGAAGTGGGCATTGTGACCTTCGGGGAGATGCTGTTCTGGAAGAGAGCTTCGGGGCCATGTGGCATGGAAGTGGGGGGAAGCTGTGAGGAGGGATACAGGCCATCCAGAGGCTTCTGACAGAAGTCCTGTGGCCCCGTGGGCATGTTTCCACAATTGCTTATTTCAAATGGCCTTTTTGAGTTTTAAGGGGGAGCTAAACACAGCTTTCTATTAGGGCCTACCATTTATTTATTTATTTATTTATTTATTTATTTATTTAGGGCCTGCCTTTTAAAAAATCTTTTGTTATGGGGTCTAGAGTGTGTCTTGAAATATAAATATTTATGGTGAAATAAAACATTTTCCTATAACCTTTATCTGCTAGCAAAGTTCTTTAATTTTTGTGTGAAATGCGGACCTTACAGTATAGTGCAGAAAAAGTGACCTATGCAATATTCTCTAGCAAAAATGCCCTCTGTATCCCCCCCACCCGCCCCTTTAGTTCCTCAGTATCTTCACATGCATTTTCTAAGGGGTTCTTCTTCCATGCATCTCTTATTTACGAATTTTGAATCTGATTTGTCTCTGTGTATTCAGTGTATTCAATGTTTGGACACATTTGGCTCTGACTTTAAACCCTCATGGAAACTATTTGAGTTTTTAAATATCCAAGGCCTTTGCTGTGGTTTCTAATATGTCTTTCCCTAGTTTCTAATAATAACTTCCTCTGATCTTCCTGTGGCAGCCGGGAGCTGCTTGGTTGATTTAGCTTCTCTTTGTAAATGTAATTTATTGAGTTCTCCTTTATTGGAAGACCTGGCTGTTTTGGACAGTAAAAGAGTTAGAATATAATTTATTTGACTTTATATTTTAAACTTCTTAATTAGTCATTGCCAATGTGTTTCTAGACAGACCCCTGAGTCAGAGGGGATTCTCCCATCCTTGGTTCTTGTCAGTCTCTACAGAAGGAATTCAAATGAGTGACAGAAAGCAGTGTTGAAGCAAAGTAAGTGAATTTGCAAGTGGGCAGCTCAACTAAGTCTGAGCGCACTTCCCGGTAGGGGCTCAAAGGTTTTATACCCTTCCCCAGTAGGTTTCAAAGCTCCCCTGCCGGATATCGGATATCATGGGTAGCGGACTAGGTTTCAAAGTCCCCATCTACATTGTTGTGGCTTATCTCAGAATGTTTATTTCCTCAGTAAGGTTCACTTCAGCTATGTGTTCAAGGGAAGCAACCTGATTCTACTAACACTAAAATGACAGGGGCATGCAGGACACAGCCGATCGATGATTCTTTCTCATCATTGATGTTTCTATTTCTAGCTCCCTCTTCCTTCCTCTCTCTGAAATCAATAAAAACATTTTTAAAAAAGGAACTATGTTAAACAGGTCTCCTTTCTTCCCCACATTTGCAGTTAACTTTTAAAGGTATTTTTTAGAGCAGCTTTAGGTTTACAATAAAAATAAGATGGAGGTATACAAATTTCCCGTATAACTCCTCCCTCTCTCCCTTCATAGCCTCCCCCATTGTCAATATCACTCAATAGAATGATACTTTTTTTTTTTTTCGCCAAGGAGGAACCTATGTTGAGATACATCATAACCACCCAAAGTTCATGGTTTACATCCGGGTTCACTCCTGGTATTGTACATTCCATGAGTTTGGACAAATGTATAATGGCCTATATCTATCATTATGATATCACCAGAGTATTTTCACTGCCCTAAAAATTCTTTGTGCTCTGCAACCTGATCTTTTTATTATCTCCATAGTTTTGCCTTTTCCAGAATGTCATATGGTTAAAATCATACAGTATGTAGCCTTCTCAGATTGGCTTTTTTCACTTAGTGATGTACATTTAAGTTTACTCCATGTCTTCCATGGCTTGATAGCTCATTTCTTTTTAATGCTGAATAATATTTTATCATGTAGATGTACCACATTTATTCATAACTGCAATTCATAAAGCGTTTATAAACATCCCTGTGCAGATTTTTGGGTGGACAGAGTTTTCAACTTCTTTGGATAAATACTAAGGAACATGGTTGCTGGATCATAGGATAAGAGTATGTTTAGTTTTGTAAGAAACTGCCAAACTGTCTTCCAAAGTGGCTGTACCATTTTGCATTCCCACCAGCAGTGAATGAGAGTTCCGATTGCTCCACATCCTTGCCAACATTTAGTGTTGTCGGTGTTTTGGATTTTGGCTAGTCTAATAGTTGTGTAGTGGTATCTCAGTGTTGCTTGAATTTGCATTTCCCTGATGACATATGACCTGGAGCTTCATATGTCATCAGGGAAATGTGAATATGTTTATTTGACATCTGTATATCTTCTTTGGTGAGGTATTCATTGAGGTTTTTGGCCCATTTTTTAATCAGGCTGCTTATGGTTGAGTTTTAAGAGTTCTTTGTATATTTAGACAATAGTCTTTCATCAGATGTGTCTTGAAAATTTTTTCTCCCAGTCTGTGGCTTGTCTTGTAATTCTCTTGATATTGTCTTTCACAGAGAAGTTTTTAATTTTAAAGCAGTCCAACTTATCAATTATTTTTCTATGAATCTTGTCTTTGGGGGTTGTTTTCTAAAAGGGCACCATCACACTCAAGGTCATCTAGATTTTCTCTTGTGTTACCTTCCGGGAGTTTTATAGATGTGCATTTGCATTTAGGTCTAGGTTCCATTTTGAGTTAATTTTGTTAAGGGTTCGTGGAGTTTGTTGTTGTTGTTTTTAATTGATTTTTTACAGAGAGGAAGGGAGAGGGATAGAGAATTAGAAACATCGATGATAGAGAAACATTGATCAGCTGCCTTCTGCACACTGGGTATGTGCCCGCAACCAAGGTACATGCCCTTGACTGAAATCAAACCTGGGACCCTTCAGTCCGCAGGCCAATGCTCTATCCACTGAGCCAAACCAGTTAGGGCAGTGTTGGTGGAGTTTTTAACTCTCAGAGTTGTCCACAATTACAGTTTGGGGCTTCCTGCCCTGGCCCTGGTTCCCCTTGGGGAACCACAGGGGGCCATAACTTTTCACCTGCTCCTTTCCCCAGTCTTGGGGGCTGTGGTTTGCTCCTTGTCCTCCTTTCTCTTACAGAGCCACGAAGCGTACCTTGTTTTTCAGTCTATTCAGTTTTCCAGTAGATGGTGCTGTAGTGCAAGTTTTTGTGTTTTCTTACCTGCAGTACTTTCACCTCTAGAGCTTGTGTGTGTGTGTGTGTGTGGGGGGGGGGGGGGGCGGGGGGTGCTTTGCTGTGGTCAGGGGATTGCAGTACTCCTGTTGTGGTAGTGGGCTGTGCCCAGCGGGAAGGTTCCAGAGCCTGTTGCACTACTGCCTGGATCCCTGTGGTCACTGGTACCGGGTGCTACAGCTTGAAGGCTTGTAGAGGCCCCTCTGTTGCTGCTCCTGGGCTCCTCCAAAAACCCTTTGAGGGGAGGAGTTTGATTCTCAGGTGCAGATGTTGCTTCTGTCCCTCCTCTGGGCCATAGTGTGGGGGATGCACCCCTAGCCCACCACTCCGTGTAGGGGGTCCTGGGCTCAGGTGCAGCAGCTGGGGCACTGCATCTGTGAGCACTGTCCCTTTTCCACCTCCTGCCCTGCCTCCTGTTCAGATGGACTGAAGGGTGGACCTCGGGCCTGCTCGTGTGTGGAGCACAGGAACTTGGTTGGGTTACGGATGTGAGACCAGTTGTAGACTTAAGGGTAGATACAAAGAGGCCTTCTCACCACCCTGATGCTGACACCCAGTGCTGTCATTTTTAACCAACCTATTATGTACGTATGTGCGTGTAATATGTAGTAAGATAATGCTAATAAACAGGTATACTTATGTCATTACTAAGTAATATTTTCAATGTAAGAGAAAGAGATAAAAATATAAAACCAAAGAATTAAAGCTCTGTAGTTATATATTTGAGTTGGAAATACTGCTGTGAATTCATGATCAATTTTCTCATAAAAATAATCAGCGGCAGCATGATTTCTTAGTTTATTGGTGACTAGAAGCAGCAAATTATATGGTGGTAAAAAGGAAGAACTGCTCTTATAGCTGCTGCCAAATGAAGGGGGAGGCGACTCTCAGGGTAACGAGTACAGGAGCAATTCCCATTTCATCACTGAGGATATTGCAGTGACATGATTTGAATCCAGAACAGTGCAGATATAACCATGTCCTCTGCTGGAGAGCAGTCACATGTTTCAGTATCTTAGGAAATCAGTAAGACATGTTTCAGCATGCAAACGTAAGCTCCAGGTACGCCAACATTTATTTACGTGGCTTCCCTTATTCCCAGATGACACTGAACGAATGAGGAGTGGCTCCGTCTGGAGACGTTCCCAAATGTGAGGTAATGTCCCCTATTGATTTGCACCGTGTGATGCCTTAAGGCAGCTTGGTAGGGAGAGCAAGTGTCTGGTCTGAGTCTATAATTATGAGAGGAATTGGCTGATAAATAGTTTTGTGAACCCATGTGTCTCTCACACTGTAAGTGCTGCCTGATTAGGTCATTGCAAGATGATCCGGGTGTCTCATATACAGCTAATCTCCAAATGAACTTGGAGCATCTTCTTCTTTCCCCGCGGTTCCTTGCACATCAGAGATCACTGTGCTGATTGAATTAAAAATATTTGTTTTCTATCTAAAGCCCTCTCTTTATTCATCTCTTTATTTCTTAACAGTAGTAGCATTAGAACTTGTGTCACATTTAAAACCTATGATTTATCGAGTCACTCGGCTTTGCTATCAATGACTTAGAGTAGTGTTTGTGGAACTAGCTTGATCTTAGGTGAGATACTCAGACATTGGTAGCTTTCTTTTTTGGGAGAATAGTTAATTTTTTTCATTACACCTTTACGTTGTCTGTTTTCTGGGACTAAACGTAAAGAAATATATAGAAATGATCACATTATAAGAAGAACAAATGATCTTATTTTTCAAAGAAAGGCAAAAATGCACTCCATTGTATAAAATGTATTAATTCATACTTTTCTAAATATCTGTATACCAGACATTATGCTTGATGCTACAGAAGAGAATTATAGAGGGAGAGTACTCTTGCCTATTCCCGCCATTCTCACATATTATCTAAAATCCATTGCGTAGTTATGTAAACTTTCTCAGTTGCTATTCATGTTTTCTAAAAAGTTTTTAAAATGCATATGTACTTGTACTTGTTAGAAGACTGTCATTTTAGTGTCAGTAGAATCGGGGGGTTCATAGAATACATAGTTGATTACCTTGGCACATAAGGCATGAGTAGTGCGGGCATTTGGACAGCGAGGGGCCAGACGAGGCCTGTGGGTACTAAGGAATGTAGAGTAGCAGGGAGAAAGGCGTGAGTAAGGAAGACCCTTTTCTCAGGACAGACTGCTTGTGATGTCACGCTGGACTGACACTGCATTCTGTCGCCAAGCCGTTTCTCCCGGTGTCTCACCCCTTGCTCCAGCCTCTCTCCCATTTTGCCCTCGACCTGCTTGGTTGCGGCTGTTCTTTTATTCAGGACATATCGATCAGATTACTTTCAGTTTCCATAGCAACACACCTGTCAGAATGACCATATGAAAACATAAACCAAATTATCACTCTTTTGCTTAAAACCTCCCAGTGACTTCTCAATACATTTAAAATAAAAGCCCAACTCTATACCTCAGCCTACAAGGTCTACTTGACCTGGCTCGGGCCTGTTCGATGACTTCATTTTTCATCACTCTCTCTTGGAACTTCAGCCGCACTGCCTCTTTCTCCATGGTTTGGACACACTGATGTATTCCTGGTTCATGGCCTTTGAACCTATTACTCAGTCTCTGTTCCTATTGATTCTTTCCCTAGACCTTTGTATGTCACCACACCATGTCACTGTCTAAGTGGAAATACCGTCTTTTTGTTTACTTATTGGTGGTTTCTCTTGTCCCCCTACACTATAAGCTTCATAAGGGTAGAGACTTGTTCTGTCATATTTTCCACTGTTCATTAAAGATGCACTAAGTGAATACATTGAGAAAGTTTTCTTTTTCTTTATTTAACTTTTTATTTTAGGGGAACACCCTCTGTAAACTGTGCTGTATTTTCATGACATGCATATAAGTTACCCGGTTAATCACTCCCAACCCCTCTCCCCCTCTCCCCACGTCCTTCCCTTTGAAATTCGTCAGTCTGGTCCATGCTTCTATGTCTCTGGATCTATTTTGTTCATCAGTTCATTTTGTTCATTAGATTCCACATATGAGTGAGATCACGTGGCACTGATCTTTCTCTGACTGGCTTATTTCACTTAGCATCACACTCTCCAGGTCCCTCCAGGGTACTGCAGATGGTAAAAGTTCTTTCTAAAAGCAAAGAATTTAAAACCACCTGATTTGCAAAAGAATTTGTTATAGTATCATTAGAATAATTTATTTTCTCAGAACTGGTGAAGACATTGGAAAACTTTTCTTTGTTTGCAGTCCCAGAAGTTTTGACATTTGTGGGTCATGAGCCACGTAAGTAATAGATGGTGAAATGTTTGCCTGTCTTTTCTTAAAGAGGGAGGAGGAGATTGCGAAAGAGCACCAAAGGAACATACTCTAGCACAGCGGTTCTCAACCTGTGGGTCGCGACCCCTTTGGGGGTCAAACGGCCCTTTCACAGGGTTCGCCTAAGACCATCGGAAAACACATATGTAATTACATATTGTTTTTGTGATTCATCACTATGCCTTAATTATGTTCAATTTGTAACAATGAAATTGGGGGTCACCATAACATGAGGAGCTGTATTAAAAGGTCGTGGCCTCAGGAGGGTTGAGAACCACTGCCCTAGCAGATCTGCTTTTGTAGAGTGAGTGCATGGAACTGAGGCTTTGGGATCGTCATTTTCTGTAAATACATGTGAGCATGCCTGGATTAACAGACCAAGTTCTGGGAGTCGAATGAAACACCCTGGTCAACTGGATCAGGATGGGATGATCACAAGCTGCCACCATTCTCGTTTTCTTAATTATTGTTAACTAGAGGCCCAATGCACAAAATTTGTGCAAGGGGCTTGGCCCTCACAGCCCCAGCTTCGTCCGGAAGGTTGTTTGGAAGGACACCCGGAAGGTCATTCAGCTGTCCAGTCTAATTAGCATATTATGCTTTTATTATTATAGATTGTTCCAGTTTAGAGGGAAACCCCAAAGATGGCCAGATACAATGCTTCTCATTGATGTCTCAGAAAATTGCTAATTTCGTAGGAAGAAATAAGACGTGAGGTGTCTCTAATCATTTGGAGATGTTTTGTTTATTTTTTGAAGATAGAAATTTAGTGTTTTCTGAAGGCAAATGGGTTTGCATTTTTGATAAATAATATGAGGAGGTAAAATTATGAGATAGGCAATGTTGATTTTTCACTTCCTCCCTCAGCATGTTTTTTTTTTTCCTTTTCTTTCTTTTGTTGATTTCAGAGAGGAAGGGAGAGGTAGAGAGAGCTAGAAACATCACTGATGACAGAGAATCATTGATTGCCTGCCTCTTACACGTCCCACACTGGGGATCGAGCCCACAACCCGGGCATGTGCCCTGACCGGGAATCCAACCATGACCTCCTGGTTCGTAGGTCCATGCTCAAACACTGAGCCATGCTGACTGGGCCCTCAGCATGTCTTTTTCTTAGATTCTTCAATTCTTCAACTCAAGCTGTTACAATGACCCATCTTCCCTCAGACCTCACCCCTGTCTCCAGGCACCTGAATTTTAAAGGGAAATTTCTGAAAAGCCTAAAACCTTTGAGACACAAAAGAATACAAAATAGAACAGAATAGTGTCAAGCAGTGAAGACAGAATGTTCTTTTGGAGTAAAAAGTTAGTACCTGAAACATACTTCAGAGATAATGCAGCTTATTTCTTTCTTCTGTGGTCTCAGCTCTGTGCGACTGGGGAGGGAGGGTAAGCAAAGGGCAGGCTGAGTTCCTGCGTGCTGGCCCCGTGTATAGTCTGCAGGCCAAGTAGTATTTCTGTAAGCCAAATGACATTTTCAGGCTGATTTCCAAGACTGAGTTATTTAGCTCAAGTTCACGTGATACAAATACTGCACAGCGTATGAAACCGAAGACCATGGCCAGATACTGACCTCCCAGGATGTGGCGCCAAAAGATTAATGAATGGATGGGGTTTGAGTTTCTGAGGTCAGTTTGGCTTTGTGAGAGGACGTGTGAGCAATGGCAGTGACGAGCAGGCGAAGGCCTGTTGTATCTACGTCTAATAAACAGTGATAGGAGCAGACTGAGTATAAATAGATGGTTTTCTTTAGGGCCAAGATAAAGCACGTAGCAAAGCAGAATCTTTATTTATAATGATTATTGCATATGGCCTGGACTCATTGCTCTTGAGAAGAAAAAGTAAACTTCTGTAATTTCCGCATATCTTCCATGCTAAATTTTATTTTTAATGAAAGCTTATGTATCAATTTAAAGAGAAACAGTGTTCTGGAGTCTTCATAATCCCCTATTTCTTTTTTGTTTGTCTGTTTTTTTGTTTTGTTAATCCTCATCAGAGGATATTTTCCCATTGATTTTTAGAGAGAATGGAAAGGAGAGGGAGAGACACAGAGAGAGATCAATGTGAGAGAAACACATCAATTGATTGCCTCCTGCATGTACCTTGACTAGGGCCGGGGAACCTGCAACCAAGGTACATGCCCTTGGCTGGCATCGAACCTTGGACCCTTCAGTCCACAGGCTGAAGCTCTACCCACTGAGCCAAACCAGCTAGGGCCCACTATATATATATAGTTGATATATACATTTTTTATTGATTTCAGAGAGGAAAGGAGAAGGCAAGAGAGATAGAAACATCAATGATGAGAGAGAATCATTGATTGGCTGCCTCCTGCACGCTCCCTACTGGGGATCAAACCTGCAAACCTGGGCATGTGCCCTGACCGGGATTGAACCATGACCTTCTGGTTCATAGTCGACGCTCAACCACTGAGCCATGCCAGCTGGGCCCCCTATTTTTCATATGTGAAACATGGCTAGCAGGACACTATCCTACAATTTTTTTTAATGGAATCAGTTTTTCCTTCAAGAAACAAAACTATTCTTAACAACTCAGTGAAAAAATGACGAGCTGTGTGCTCCACATTCCCAGGACAGCTGTTCTCGCACAGGAAGCTGCGGCATGATGGTGAATCTTGGAGCCAGTCACCGAGTGTTTCTGTGTTGTCCTGAAGTCTTGGCATATTTGGTATCCTGCAGTGTACGGGGGGAAGTAAGCCTTGCAACACGTGTGCTCCTCCAGGAGCTTTTGTCAGGGTGATCCCCTCACATAACGTCACTAATTCAGCGGTCGGTCATAGTGCTTCTGCAATCAGAGGAGGTGAGGCGATCCTCTGGTCATTGTTTCAGGATGATCTAGAGCAGTGATGGCGAACCTATGATACACGTGTCAGAGGTGACACGCGAACTCATATTTTTGGTTGATTTTTCTTTGTTAAATGGCATTTAAATATATAAAATAAATATCAAAAATATAAGTCTTTGTTTTACTATGGTTGCAAAGATAAAAAAATTTCTATAAGTGACACGGCACCAGAGTTAAGTTAGGGTTTTTCAAAATGCTGACACGCCGAGCTCAAAAGGTTCGCCATCACTGATCTAGAGTCTAGAGTTTTGTCAAAGACCACATCGGGTTGGTCCTGGTACTGTGACCAAGTTCATCTCTTGACTCCCAGTTTAGGTGTTCTTCCCAGTATTTCAGTCGGCCTGCCGAGACAGCTCACTGGCCATGGATGCCCGTAGACAAGGAGGTGCCTGGAAAAGTTGGAAATAGCTACAGCCCTTCCATTTGTCCTTCCAGAGCCTGTCAGAGAATATTTGGCTTCCACAATTAAATCAAAATAAGTCTTTAGAGACATCAGAATATTTACGCTTCACTCTGATGACCAAATTGGGAGCTGCCTGAGATTTAGGGTGCTTGGTGAACTACAACATCGATGCCATTTCCTCTTCTGTTTTAAGAGAGGGATGCCAAAGCAGTGCTAGGCCGCAGCAGGGAGCCACGCCAGGACCTGAGTATAGAGCAGCTCTGGGTGAGCTGACTTCGTTTGTTGTAGATTTCGCAGTCTGAAAACCCTGCTTGTGCCGGGAGATGCTCTGAAGCAGGGGAGCTGTCTGGAGCTCTGTCTCCCCTCTGCTCCGCGCAGCTGCCCCTTCAGCGATCCCTGGGCTTTTGCAGAAAGACCTCTTGGAAACCACTGGGCTAATTGACTCGCAAAGGAATTCTCTGCTGAAAAGTACAAAAATGGCACTTTATCCCTTTATTCTTTCTTTAATTCAACAAATATTTATATAAGTACAGCGGTATTTTATGCAAATTTACAATGTGCTATTTTTCTTTTTTTTTTTTTTTTTTTACCATTTTTCTCTTTTATTAGCAATGTGCTATTTTTCACTCTAATGGTAAGTGAGCCGGTTCCTCAATGATAATTATTTTTACATAACAGCTATTGGATAATTGAGCACATTTGCCAAGTGTTTTCACATACATGATTTTCTTGATCTTCAGAACAGTCCTGTAAAACAGATATTTTAAACATTTATTTCACAGGTGAGGCCACTTAGCCTCAGAACAATTAAGTGACTTGTCCAAGGTCACATAGCAAGAACCTAGAACCAGAATCTCAGCCTCAGACTTCTGACCACAGATCTAGGCCTGTTCAACTGTTTTCGTTTGGGAGAATTGACCGATGTGAGTTTGCCCATTGCCTTTTGTGCAATTTGTGAAATTGCTAGTATGATCTGTAGACATAGAATTAATCAAATCCAGATTCGGTTTAGAAAGCACTGAAGCCATGACCTCAGTCCCAATGGAACTCTCTAACTAAGCTAATTGGCCACAGAGAATTAAAATCCCCATGGTGGTTATCACTGGAACTTGAGCATGCTTGATTGTAAACTAGAGTACTAGGTCATTTTCATTAGAATCTGCTTCAAGATTCACTCCTTGCAGTGGTCGGCAAACTCATTAGTCAACAGAGCCAAATATCAGCAGTACAACGATTGAAATTTCTTCTGAGAGCCAAATTTTTTAAACTTAAACTATGTAGGTAGGTACATTGTTATTAACTTAATTCGGGTACTCCTAAGGCTTAGGAAGAGCCACACTCAAGGGGCCAAAGAGCCGCATGTGGCTCGCGAGGCGCAGTTTGCCGACCACTGCTTTAGTGGTACCATTTCTGGGTCCTATAATCAGGGCTGTCTTTAGATATTTAGGGAATTTCCCTAAACCTTCTTGTTTAGTCTTTGTGTGTTAGTGAAAGGGAAGTGACTTAGGGGTTGGGTGATGGGGAGGAGGATGTCATCCTGCCAGCAGATGCACAAAAAGACCTACAGTTATATGGAAACTAGAGGCCTGGTGCACAAAAATTTGTGCACTTGGGGGGGGGGGTCCCTCAGCCCGACCTGTGCCCTCTCGCAGTCTGGGACCCCTCGGGGGATGACCACCTGCTGGCTTAGGCCTGCTCCCCGGGGGATTGGGCCTAAGCTGGCAATCAGACTTCCCTCTGGCAGCCCAGGAGCCCTCGGGAAATGTCCACTTGCCAGCGGGGAGCAGGCCTAAGCTGCAGTCGGACTTCCTTAGCGCTGCTGAGGAGGCAGGAGAGGCTCCCACCACCACCGCTGTACTGGCAGCCATCAGCCTGGCTTGTGGCTGAGCAGAGCTCCCCCATCTGGGAGTGCACTGACCACCAGAGGGCAGCTCCTGCATTGAGCGTCTGCCCCCTAGTGGTCTGTGTGTGTCATAGTGACCAGTCATTCCCAGTCTTTCTGCTGTTAGGGTCAGTTTGCATATTACCTTTTTACTATATAGGATAGAGGCCTGGTGCACGGGTGGGAGCTGGCTGGTTTGCCCTGAATGGTGTCCTGGATCAGGGTGGGGGTCCCGCTTGGGTGCCTGGCCAGCCTGGGTGAGAGGCTGATGGTTGTTTTCAGCTGGTCACATCCCCTTCAGGGTGGGGGTCCTCCCTGGGATGCCTGGCCAGCCTGGATGAGGGGCTGATGGCTGTTTCAGGCTGGTCATACCCCCTTTAGGGTGGGGGTCCCCACTGGGGTGCCTGGCCAGTCTGGGTGAAGGGCTGAGGGCCGTTTTCAGGCTGGCTGGCGACTGAAGCTCTCAGCCTCTCCTTTATTTCTTTTCTTTTTTTTAATTCTGGGATTTATTAACTTTCTATAATTGAAACTTTGTTGCTGTCACTGCTCTGAGGCCTCCGCTGGCTGAAAGCAGGTTTCTGGGGTTTGTTTAGCTTCTATAATTGAAACCTAGTTGCTTTCAGAGCTCAGAGCCAGGCCACGGCAGGTGGGGAACCTTGACTTCCTCCATCACTGGAGCAAGCAAACCTCCTGCTCGCTTCAGCTGCATGGCTGCCAGCCACCATCTTGGTTGGCAGTTAATTTGCATATCGCCCTGATTAGCCAATGGGAAGTGTAGCGAAGGTACAGTTAATTACCATGTTTTTCTATTATTACATAGGATAACTAGTCCACAATTCCACCATTTTGTGCTAAAAAGAATAGAATTTCTCTCATTTCACGGTCAAGCTGCCCTTGTATTGCATCATTTAAAATTTAATCTGTCCATGATGCTCATTTTAATCAAACTTCATTTCATCAAAATAACAAAGATGTGGGCATAGGAAAGTGAGTGCATACTGATTTTCTTGGCAAGCCCTGTCCCTCTTGGGAAAGTTGAGAGGTACCTGAGGGTCTTGTACATATTCTCTCTGAGTGTCTGCCTGTGTCCTGTGCCTGAGCCCTGGACACAGAGGGAGGCCCACACTATGAAGCCGGCCACTGGTGGGCAAAGGCAACTCCTCAGTGAGGGCAGTGGCAGTGAGAGCGTGGCTGTGTCTGTTTAGGACCACGTCTTGTCTGCCTGAAATAGGAAGTTGGAGAGTTTGGGGCTCTAGTTTACAAATCTGGCCAGACTAGGGAATCCTTTCCATTTGGGGAATCATGTCAGTTCCCTGATAGGCAGCCACATACTTGTCTATTTGCCCGGGAGTCCAGTCATCCTCCCTTTCCCTCTCCCACTCTCACTTTCTCACTGTATGGTTAGGAATTGGATACAGGCAGACCTCGGGGATCTCTCCAGTATGTGTTTATAATGAACACCCAGGTTCTCAGCCCTGGGAATAAGTAGATATCACCCAGGCTCTCCTGAGGCCACTTCAGTCCATAGCATCCAGACAGCATCTCAGCTGTGGTTTCTGACTCTCTTTCTGAGTTCTCCTTGCGGTTTGATGACAGACGTCCTCAGGCTCACCTTTCCACGTGTTGGGAACAAGTGTGTTCAATGCTGCATTTGAACATGATCCAAACACATTTTTTTTCCTTCACAGGCAAGCCTAGAAGCATCTTAGCAATCTTTTCTGCACCTATTTTTGAGGAGATCTGACGAGAGAGTACAAGTTGTGGCTTTTATGTTGAATTTATCATCTTTCACATTAAATAGTAGCAAGAATGAAGTCTCATAGTTTTCATCTGTGCAGAATTCCTGGTGCAGTTTTTGATGTTTTCCTCGTACAGCTTTGTAGACCCAGGATCCTCTGCGTTCAGCAGCCACTGGGTCTTTCCCTACCACCCTCCTGTTTTCTGAGCACAGTAACTGGGTCCGTAGGGTGGCGGGATGAAGCAGTTGGTGCAAGACTGTGGGATTTTTGATCCCATCAGACATCGAATTGTTAGGTCCTTGGTTGTGAGACATGAACGGTAAATGTTAGAGGAACGCGGGGTGGGGAATGCCACTGGGCTCCACTTAGCAGCTAAAGTGGGTGGCATTCAGCATACCCTATGCCATGGCAGGCACTGTGTGGGACAGGGCAATGCACTAGAATATATTAATTTATTTCAAATATTTTATTTTGAGAAAAAGGTAAAATGTTTCAAAGAAAATAAGACAGGAAGATGCTTGTGTTTATTTGTGGCTCTTGGTTGTTTTGAAAAAATGACCACATGATTCATGTGTGGACTGTGTCCTTGAGGCTCTCATCATGGGCCATTCAAACCATGGCCCGCAGATGGCTTTCAGCCGTGGATTCTGACTCCCTCTTCTTTCTGAGTTCTCCTTGCCGTTGATGACAAATGTCACCACCATCGCCATTTCCTCAGGCTCACCTCCCCAGGTGTTGGGAACAAGTGTGTTCATTGCTAGGTTTGAACATGATCCAGTTTTACCTTCTCAAGACCTTTTCTGAAAGGCTGGTTTGTATCTGCAAATGGAAGAAGCAGTGCTAATTGGCACGCCTCATTTCTGTGGGAATGATGTATGATTTGGAATCCAGTCCTTGGATCTTTAATTCATTGCTTGGTTCTCCATCTTAAGCCTGCTTAGGATATGATATATATGAGAATGGATGTTTTGTTTTTACTTTAACATTTTTTAGTTTGTGTATTCCTTAGTTAATAATTATAATTATAGTTGTTTTACTACTTTTGTCTTTTACCTTCATACTAGCTTTATAAGTGACTTTAACCCCTTATAAGCTTTATAAGCCCGATGCACGAAAATTATGCAAGGGGCTCGGCGCCTGCAGCCGCAGCTTCATCTGGAAGGATGTCTGGAAGGACTTCCGGTCTAATTAGCATATTATCCTTTTATTATTATAGATTAATCCACTACCTGTACTATATATTTACCTTGACCAGTGAGATTTATATTTTATATTTTTTTCTGGCTATTGAGTAATGCCCTTTCTTTTCGGCTTAGCAAAGTCCCTTTAATATTTCTTGTGAGGCCCATCTCTCCAGTGCAGGTCCCAAAGTTCGGGTACCTCATTGGGGCTTGAACCTGTTGCTCCTGGGGAAGAAGCTCTGGATTTGTGAGGTTTCTCCTGACTGTGGTCTCCACCCCTCCTTCCCCCGGGAATGGAGATTTGGGCACGACCACGTCTCTGCTTCTCCTACTCCCCTTGATGTGG
Organism: Myotis daubentonii; assembly: GCF_963259705.1. Taxonomy (NCBI): domain Eukaryota; kingdom Metazoa; phylum Chordata; class Mammalia; order Chiroptera; family Vespertilionidae; genus Myotis; species Myotis daubentonii. The sequence continues at coordinate 112,740,650 of NC_081843.1, forward strand.
CACTTTTATCGTTTGTTGTGAAGGAGCTAATGTTCTGGTCTTTTTCAGAGGGAATTGTTCCACATAAAACTGTAGATTGGGTGTGTCCTTGGGAGGAGGTGATTTCAGGATCTTCCTTTGCCACCATCTTGGAATACCCCCCACCCAAACAAAATCTTGACAAAGAAAAGTATGCCTTTGTCTTCGCAAATGGTCTTTGTTATATGTTTTCAGTTCTTGAAGCACCAATGTAAGGAATAGACACACAAGGCTTTCCGCAAAGTCTTTGGAATGACTGTATCATATTTCTCACTCTTGCTCTTGGCTAGGGAGATGATGACATTTTTGTTTTCAGTTGTCTTTATTTTTTAAAAAAATATATTTTTATTGATTTCAGAGAGGAAGGGAGGGGGAGAGAGAGATAGAAACATCAATGATGAGAGATAATCAATTGGCTGCCTCTTACACACCCCACACTGGGGATCGAGCCCACAACCTGGGCATGTGCCCTGACCAGGAATCGAACCATGACCTCCTGGTTCATAGGTCAATGCTCAACTGCTGAGCCATGCCACTGGGCTCTCTTTACTTTTTACCTCTACTTGAAGTTAGTAAAAAAAAAAAAAAAAAAAAAAAAAAAAAAAAGACTAGTGGTTGGTCTGGAAAGGGAATTATAGATCATTTGATGCTGACTGATGTTAACTGAGGACAGGGATGGATTTAAGCAACAGAATTGGCTTATACTGATTACTCCCCACTTTCCAATCTTTGAATTGTGTTGACATTCACAAGAGCTTGGTGGGGCCAATTTTGTGTCAAAAAATTTTAATTTACAAAAAAAATGTACAAAGATACATCCATGGAAATAATTACATGACTCTCATGGCTCATTTTACCCACTGTAATGTGGAGAACAGTCCTAGAGGACAAGCTGCATCATCATCCCTGGAAAAGTCTGCTCTACCCTGCCTCATGTCCGAGTGGCCCCTGCTGTGTGCTCGGCCTGTAGCAAGTGTTTCTAGTGAGGAACTCACCATTTCTCTCGGAAACCCTTCCAATTCTCTGTCCATCACAGCCTTTCTCCGGATGGGGAGTCTTGTTTTTTGCAGCTGTGTTTGGCCAGATTGTCCCAGGGGGTCCCTCTCCCAGGCTCATCCCATAATGCCCAATTATGTGTGGGCCACAATGCTCTGCTTTGGACTGGGGGAGGAAAATGGAGAATGTTGTTAGCTAAAGATTTTGCTCTTAGTTAAGTCTCCAGTATCCTTGTCACTTGTTGGTTACAAATGACAGGTATCAAATAGAATGACATCTAGCTCTAATTTTTAATCAATACTTAGTTCCAGTGACACACTGGTACCTACAAGACTGAGTCCTAAGTCCTCACCATTGTAGTTACATCATCCTGGGGATCTGGTGTCATAAGTGACATGAGACATTCTCTTGACCAGTACACCCAATGTTCTTGGCCTCGTTTTCAAGCAGTGCTCTATTGGAAAATCATCCATAATTGTCTGGCCGCTGTCATTCCTAGGTCTCTGCTTTCCATAGCCTCTCATTCCTATTGAGCAGCTGTGCTTCTGATTAGTTTTCTCTAGAGGTATTAACTTTTCAGCACTCTGTACAAGGAAACTTTTGAAGTAATGGGAACAATGGACCCATCCTTGCCTCGCTAAAGCCAGTTAGTCTGCTAGAGTTCAGAAAAAGTCTGGAAGAGAGACCTGAACCTAAACAAAAATGAGAATTCACTTAAATGTTTCTTAAAACAAATCTGAGCCTTGGCATTATGAAAATTGTGATTACTCATGAGGAGTACAGAATAATCTCATGTTTACTCGGGTATATTTTTTTTTCTATTTTTTATTTTTTCATTATATTTTGAGAAACAAATATTTAGCTATGAGTAACACATGCCAGTTCTCTGAAGACTTGAGCTGAAAATGAATGGCCCTAGTTGCTGCACGTAATTGTATATAACTACTTTGGGTCTGTTCTTCTTGACCATTTAGATCAGATTCCTGTTTTTCTTGACCATTTAGATCAGATTCCATTGTTATACACTCTCATTGAATGGTATTTCCTTCATGACATTTACCATTTGCTTTATTAAAATAAAAGCTGCCTTATAATTGCCTCCTTAGTAAGAATATATCATGGCTGTTAATGAAATTAAATCTTTTAATTTCACAAATACTTCTTTCTCTCCAGGAAACTCAATGAGAGAATATATTTATATGCTAACATATGGAATGCATGAATAAACCACTATTGAAAGGAATGCTGTATTGAAACTTTTATCATTTGCTGAAAAATTTTTTTCTTCCTCTGGATTTATACTAGGGTTGGATGTTTAGCCCTTACTATTACAACCAACAAAATATCAAGTTCTTTGATGAGGGAAGCCTGACCCAACATTGATTGATTACACTAAGTATAGGTAGATAAAAAGAAGGACCAAAATACTTTCTACTTATCAGGAGATGTCTTGGGGAGGCATTTGGACTTGAAATATATCTTAAAATCTGTTAGGATTTAGTATTATATAGAAAAGTAACCTGATACTAGAAGAAACTTAGAAGAGAAAAAGAGTAATATGGGTTTAGAGGAGAACAAGATTTCTGACTTTATGAAGGTTAGTGTAAGAGTATGGTGTCTAGTACATAGAGTCTCTAGCATGTAGAGGCTCAATATCTATTTGTTAGATGAATAAATGACCCCCAAATCCTAAACTCCCCTCTTCTAAAATTAAATTTAATTTTATGCTCTCTGCTACGAATATTCCTTAAAAAAAAAAAGTCCTCAATTCTGGCTATACATGGCTGTCATCTGTTCATTAGAGTATCTTGTCAGGTCAAGCAAATTTTTATAGTCCTTGTTTTTCCATTACACACTAAGGTTAAGATATTCTCTACAGTGCTAGCACAGAAACAGTCAAATTTGTCTTTATCAAGGAAGTCTGTTGTACTTTAGTAAGTTTAAGTTAGCTTTCTTGGATCCTTCATTTTCTTTTATTTATTTAATTATTTATTTTGCCTTCTTCTTCTTGGAAATTTGCACCGCCATCTTGCCACCTCGCCATCATGGGCTGCTGAAAGGAAAGGGGTCCTTCATTTTCAAAATGCAAACATGAATTCTGTTAACTGAAGCTACCTAAAACCACCCAGTTACCAAGTGTCAGTTTGAACTAACTCTAGATTTTCAGAACATCAGCTCTTGTGTTCTTTCTGCATTTCCCATAGTTTTTCTTTCTTTTTTTTTTTTAAATCATTCCAGTTGACATATAATATTATATTAGTTTCAGGTATATCGTGTGATTCTTTAGAAGGAACTGGGCATGCAGTAGCTATTCAAGAAGTTTTAGTTGCTATTATCCAAATGCTTTCTAGACATCTCAAGTCATCCAATAGGCATTTGGAATTTACCATGTCTAAAATTGAACACATCATCATTTCTCCAAATATAATGAAAAGTATGCCTTGTCTCAGTGCAGCGGGCCTCTACTGTCCAATCCAGAACCCACCAATCACTCCCCTCCTGTTTCCAATGCATTGATATGTCCTTTAGATTTTACCTCTTCAACACTTTTCTAGTTAATTCCTTTATTTCCATGTTCCCTGCCACAGGCCACTTAAATCCACAACTGCCCTTCCCTTTGGGCCCTAATGACTGCAGTCACCACTTTCCTTTGCCTTCAATCTTCCCACATCTTCAATAACTAAATAGTAGATGCCTGGTGATGCCATCTCTCTTCTTGACTCCCTGGGATCAGACTATGATTCCTTATTAATGCCCCAAATGAAGTTTAATTTTTATTTTAATACCTGTGGCCCTCTTGACCTGTCTCTTTCCTATCTCTACAGCTTATCTCTCACTACTTCCCCACCTGAATCCTGTGCTCTAGCTGCACAAACAGAATTCCTGAATATGTGATGCTGTTCCATGTCTCCATGGTATTATACATGCAGTTATCTTCTTTCATTCATATTCCCCTCCCATATGTCATCCTCTTCTAGCTTCTTCTCACCAACTCTTCCTTAAGAGTCCTTTAAAAATCAGCTTTAACATCACCTCGTCTCTAAAGTCTTCTCCTGACTACCAATCTGATTTCATTGTTACTATCTTACCTAATAATAGACAAACATGTAAACTGACCGTACCTTCGCTACACTAACCAGCCAATCAGGAGAGTATGCAAATTAACCCAACAAAGATGGCGATTAATTTGCATACGTAGGCGCAAAGCGGCGGAGTGAAGACCGAAGGCGGCTCCAGCCGGGGCAGTGAAGACCGAAGGCAGCTCTGGCTGGAGTGAAGGCCTGGGTCCCAGGTGCCGGAGGAAAACCAGTGCCGGCAGCCAGGGGAAGGGAAAGCCTATTGCATGAATCTCTTTGTGCAGCAGGCCTCTAGTGTTTAATATATGTATTAAGTACTTAGCATAGTGTAATCTACACTAGTAAAAGAGAAACATGGTAATTGGCGTACGACCGCTACCCTTCCCATTGGCTAATCAGCGAGATATGCAAATCAACTGACAGCCAAGATGGCGGCCGGCAGCCAGGCAGCTTAAACTGAACATGAGGCTTGCTTGCTTCAGTGACGGAGGACTCCAACGTTCCCCGCCTGCCGCTGCAGGCCTCTGAGCAGGCAGTTTGAAACATAGTAACATAGAGAAGCTAAAAAAAAACTCCAGAAACCTGCTTTCAGCGAGCTGGGATCTCAGAGCTGGAGTTGATACAGAGTTTCGATTGTAGAACACAAACAAGTCTGGGCCGGAGGGTTTCCACTTTCACAGCAGCAGAGGCCGCAGAGCTGGAGCCACAGCTAAAGCTGGCCCAGAATAAAAAAAGAAAAAAGAAAAAAAGCGGTTGGGAGCTTCAGTCACCTGACACCCTGAAAACAGCCCTCAGCCCCTCACCCAGACTGGCCAGGCACCCCAGTGGGGCCCCCCACCCTGAATGGTGTGTGACCAGCTGCAAACAGCCATCATCCCCTCACCCAGGCTGGCCAGGCACCTCAGTGGGGACCCCCACCCTGATCCAGGACACCCTTCAGGGCAAACCACCGGCCCCCACCCGTGCACCAGGCCTCTATGCTATATAGTAAAAGGGTAATATGCCTCCCAGCACTGGGATTAGCGGAGCCGTGAGGCCTCCTGCACCGGGATCAGCGTGACAGGGGGCAGCACCCAAACCCCCTGATCGGCCCTGCTCTGTGTGTGACAGGGTGTGGCACCCCAACCCCCACCCCCCCATGGGCCCTGCTCTGTGTGTGATGGGGTAGAGCCATAACCTCCCCATCAGCCCTGCCCTGAGTGTTACAGTGGCGGCGCCCCAACCCCCTGATCCGCCCTGCTCTGTGGGTGATAGAGGGAGGTGCCCCAACCCCCCCCCCCCACCGCCCCCTCACGGGCCCTGCTCTGTGTGTGACGGGGTAGAGCCATAACCTCCCCATCAGCCCTGCTCTGTGTGTGACAAGGGACGGTGCCACAACTCCCCTATCGGCCCTACTGTGTGAGTGACAGGGGGGAGCTCCCCAACCCCCGATTGACCCTGCTCTGTGCTTGACAGGATACGGAGCCCCAACCCCCCTGATGGGCCCTGCTCTGTGCGTGACAGGGGGCAGCGCCCCAACCCCCTGATTGGTTCTGCTCTGTGCGTGACGGGGATGGCACCGCAACCTCCCCATCGACCCTGCCTTGAGTGTGACAGGGGGCGGTGCCCCAACCCCCCAATCGGCCCTACCCTGAGCGTGACTGAGGGTGGCATCGCAACCTCCCAATCTGCCTGTCCTGCTCTGTGCATGACAGGGGGCGGCGCCCCAACTCCCCAATCGGCCCTGCTCTGAGCCCGACCAGGGGCTGCACCTAGGGATTGGACCTGCCCTCTGCCACCCGGGAGCAGGCCTAAGCCAGCAGGTCGTTATCTCCCGAGGGGTCCCAGACTGCGAGAGGGCACAGCCGGGCTGAGGGACCCCCCTGAGTGCACAAATTTTTGTGCACCGGGCCTCTAGTATATAATAAAATTCATCATTTCTTCCTTTCTTGGCAGAGGTCATGTAGAATTTATCACACGTTAGTTAGTTATAAAACTTGGATTTAGACAGGTCTTTCTGCATTTATTCTAGAACTTTCTAAAGTTATAAAACTAGTTGATCTTTGGAATGTTTTTTACATTTAGAGGGAAGTATTTGAGAGGGGATATAAGGGCTGGCTGGAGTGATGATAATGTCCTATATCTTGATCTGGGTGATGTTTCATGAATATATACACATGTAAAAGTTCATCATTCTGTATATTTAAATTTGTGCCCTTGCCTATATGTTATGCTTCAGTTAAAAATGAGTATCAGGAGCTGACCTTTTAAGTCTAAAATTTATTTTAAGACCATTTTGTCCCTTTTCCTCTTTGCCTATTAAGTGAAATAATGGGCACCTTGCTTCCAGAGGACATTTTAAATGCCATTTAAATGGCGAGACACATCTAGCTTCCTGGGGAAGTAGGCTTTTAACATTTTAATTTCCACTAGACAATGAAAATATAAAATGGAATTAATTGGAGAAGTAGTTCAGTGCTTGCTTTACTTATGTTTCTACTGGTTCTTGTGTCTTCCCTAAATATTTATTTTATTGTGATAGGCTTTAATCTCTATCCTAGTGTGATGCTCCTTTTAACTTTTCAAGGTTACCAAAACTAAAGATTATATGAATTGTGTCATCAAGGTTTATTTTAAAATAAAATGCTAATAAGAAAAATAAACCAGCGCTTCTTGATTTTTAACTTGAGATCTTAAATTCTTGTACTAATCATTATACCACCTGATTTTAAACTCTGTATACCGATAGTCTATGCTTCCACTTGGAGAGAGATTATTGCATCCATTCTTAGCTATTCCTTCCAAGAGTAACTTACCTTTAAGAATAGATTTGTAAACTGCATCATAACTGTTTAGTTTACTGTTGTATCTCCAGCACCTAAAATAGTGTCTGGCACATACAGTTAATGCTCAATTATAATAACAGTAATGCTGGTGAATGAATAAATGAATTAACTAAAATACTGCAATATATTACTTACCTATCTGCTCCTAGATCTGCTATAATTTACAAGTTAATCTCAACTGTTTAATTTTGCTCACTAGTTTTCTGAACAGTTTAGCATTTAGAAAATCATTTAAAACTCGTGTAAAAGGCTCTGCTAACATTTTTTAACTTTAGTTTACTAATTTAAGTAAATAGGTGCTATTTTTTACTTTGCTCAGAAATGAAATGAAAATTAGTAATATACTTAATGGACAAACTTAATATATTTTTTCTTTTCTTTTTTTAAAAAATTTTTATTGATTAAGTTATTCCATATGTGTCCTTATCCCCACATTACCCCCCCATCCCCCACTCATGCCCTCACCCCCCTGTTGTGTGTGTCCATTGGTTAGACCTATATGCTTGCATATAAGTCCTTTGGTTGATCTCTCCCCTTGCCTCCCACCCTCCCCTAACTTCCCTCTGAGGTTTGACGGTCTGATCGATGCTTCTTCGTCTCTGGATCTGTTTTTGTTCATCAGTTTATGTTGTTCATTATATTCCACAAATGAGTGAGATCATGTGATATTTATCTTTCTCTGACTGGCTTATTTCACTTAGCATAATGCTCTCCAGTTCCATCCATGCTGTTGCAAATGGTAAGAACTCCTTTTTTACCGCAGCGTAGTATTCCGTTGTATAGATGTACCACAGTTTTTTAATCCACTCATCTACTGATGAAACTTAATATATTTATATTGGGAGATTTTGCGAATGCTTAAATTTGAATTTTTTAAAATTAAAAAGAAGAAGTTAAAGAAGAAGTAAGTGAAAGAGGCAGTTTAATATAACCCTCATTCTCAACTATTCCAGACAGATGCATCAGTACGATCCATTTCACTAGATTAAGTTCTGGGATCCGTTTCATGGTTCCCTAGAGTTGGTGATGTCCACTGATACCTAGAGAGCAGATAATGGAATTTCTGAAAACAGTTTTCCTTTCATTGATTATTACCATCCTACTAAGTCTTTCCACTGAAGCTTTACTCAATTTTTGTAATGTGTGGTGCCATATTTTGCTATTTTTTAAAGTCTCCTTTTAAAATTATATTAAGCTGTAGTTTGGGAAGATTCAAATAAATTCTGTGGTTGAATCAATAAAAATAAAAAACCCAGTACCCAAGAAGGTCAGGTTAACTAAGTTTATTATCAAAGAATTCAAGTCTTAATTCTGAAATAATTTCACTGGTTGTATTTAAGTGCTTTTTCTGGGGGTTATATTGTGTTTTTGGGAGGCATGAACATTAAAAGAACTTGAGAAATAAATTTTAAAATTTTGTTGAGAGAAGGACTTTTACACTGAATCTAATCATTTCTACTTAAAACTGGCCCCTTATTAGACTGGGTAATTGTGGCAAGGAGGGACTGGAAATGCCTATGGGAAAAGAGATTATAGTTGCTTAAAAAAATTTCTATTGCTACCTGACAGATGGGAGGGGTTTAGGGGACTGAGTGAAAAAGTAAAAGAATTAAGAAGTACAGCCCTAGCTGATTTGGCTCAGTGAATAGAGTGTCGGCCTTCAAACTGAAAGGTCTCGGGTTCAATCCTGGTCAAGGGCATATACCCAGGTTGCGGGCTTGATCCCTAGTAGGGGGTGTGCAGGAGGTAGCCGATCAGTGATTCTCTCTCATCATTGATGTTTCTTTCTCTCTCTCCCTCTCCCTTCCTCTCTGAAATCAATAAAAATATATTTTAAAAAAAGAAGTACAAAATCTGGCCGTTACAAAATAGTCACAGGAACTTAAAGTACAGCATGAGGAATGTAGTCAGTTAGAGGTCTGGTGCACGAATCTGTGCATGGGTGGGGTCCCTCAGCATGGCCTTCAGGGATTGGGCTGAAACCAGCAGTCCAACACCGCCTGCCACTCCTGCCTGCCGCTTCCGCTCATCCTGGCCCCGTGGCACTCGCCAGCCATGAGCCCTGCGTCTGGTGCCTATGCTGAGAGGGGTGTGTGTGTGGGGGGGGGCTGGGATGCAATTGACCCTCCAGGTGGGCAGTGGGCTGCCCTTGCCAGCCCAGGATCCGGATCCATCCTACTGACATTTGCGCCGGTTGTCGGGAGCCAGCTGGTGGTCGCTTTTATATCATTTCTTACTTGTGGAGCATCTAGGGAGGGGATGCGGCCACGGTGCCCAAGGCCAACTTCTAGGAGGCTGGTGGTGCTGTTGGAATTGTGCTGGTCTGTTGGTGCCTGGCCCATTCTCTGGAGATTGGACCTGCAGGACGACTAAGGGAGTGAGTGGCTGCTGCCTGGCTGGTGGGCCACTGGGACAGGTCTGTCAGTTGAGCAGCATTCCCGCTGTGGGAGTGCACTGACCACCAGGGGGCAGCTCCTGCATTGAGCATCTGCCCCCTGGTGGTCAGTGTGCATTATAGCGACTGGTCGTTCGGTTGTTCAGTCGTTTAGGCTTTTATATATATAGATAATATTGTAATAACTATGCATAGTGCTGGGTGGTTACTAGAGTTATCAGTGGAGGGATCCCTTCATAAATTATGTAAATGTCTAACCACTACGCTGTACCCATGAAACTAACATAAAATAATATTGACTGTCAACTATAATTGAAAAAGAAAAAAATCTCACTGCTACATAAACCCCAGTAAAATCCCCGAGAAGGAAGTAAGGGTGAAAGTTCTCACAATTACTCAAGAGGTATCTAGTGCCAACTATTAACAGTTACAACCTCTTTGTTGTGTTATGTGCTTAGAAATAAATTTAGGCTTTACACATACTTACATGAGAATCAGGAATAAGAAACCCTTTGGTGCTTCCTGTCACAGCTACTCATCAACCAGCAACTCTGGAATGAGCTTGTTACAGTGTTGAGACAACACTCAATATTCAAAGTTTGGATGATCTTGAAGGAAATACTGTTTTCACTCTGTTGTAACTCATGTCCATGTCTTTGATGTTATTATGAAACAAGGAGGCAGAGTTCCATTAGGCAGACACTAAATGTTAGCCTCTTTGTTTGATAGTTACATCATGTATAAGGAAGGCAATCTGAACTAGATTTATATAAAACTAGGGGCCCGGTGCACGAAATTCGTGCACTGGGTGTGGGGGGAGGGAGTGTCCCTCAGCCCAGCCTGCCCCTTCTCACATACTGGGAGCCCTCAGGTGTTGACCCCCATCACCCTCCAATCGCAGGATCGGCCCCTTGCCCAGGCCTGACGCCTCTGGCCTAGGTGTCTGGCCCGGGCAGTGGGGACCTGCAGTGGCAGCAGGGGGCACCGCGATCGCGCGGGCTCCGCCCCTGCCCCTGCAGGACACCTCTGGCTGAGGCGTCCAGCCCGGGCAGCGTGGACCTGCAGCTGCAGCGGCCCCGCGATCGTGGGCTCCGCTTTAGGCCCAGGCAAGGGACCCCTAGCTCCTGGGACTGCCAGCTTCGACCGTGCCCAGCTCCCATCGCTGGCTCCACCCCTACTTCCTGCTATCACTGGCCAGGGCAGAAAAGGCACCTGATTCTCCGATCATGGCTGGGGGGCAGGGCAAAGGCGGCCCCAGGGCTGCCTTTGCCCTGCCCCCCAGCTCTTAGCTCCCCCCTGGGTTTCTGATCACTGTCAGTGGCAGGGGGCTTCTTCCTGCTTTCCCTTTCGCCTCCCTGCATTGTGCCTACATATGCAAATTAACCGCCATCTTGTTGGCAGTTAACTGCCAATCTTAGTTGGCAGTTAATTTGCATATAGCCCTGATTAGCCAATGAAAAGGGTATCGTCGTATGCCAATTACCATTTTTCTCTTTTATTAGTGTAGATGGAAAAGTCATTGAGCACAGCATAACTATTCCTGGGAGTTGGGAGCATAAATTTATTTTTTTTACTGTGCCATTAGAATAAGTTTTGGCCTTGATTAGGAAATCAAAAGTAAACCTAGGGCCCTTGCCGGTTTGGCTCAGTAGATAAAACCTTGGCCTGTGGACTGAAGGGTCCTGGATTCGATTCCAGTCAAGGGCACATGCCCGGGTTGTGGGCTCTATCCCCAGTAGGGGGCATGCAGGAGGCAGCTGATCAATGGTTCTCTCATCACTGATGTTTCTCTTTCTCCCTTCCTCTCTGAAATCAATAAAAATATATTTTTTTAAAAAAAGTAAACTTAGGGCTGGAATGCAGGTTTCTTTAACTTACCTTGACACCTTGAGATTTTATTTAATCTGTTTATATTCTAGTCAAGTAGGAATAATAAAATGGGAAAAATGCTATCTTCCCTATTTTATAGGGTAGTATTGAATTTTTTTTTTTTTTTGGCTAATGCTGATAATAACCAGATCATTTATATTTTAAGTCCCAGTCATGTTTGTTAGGATTATAGAGGCACACATGATAATGTTGACAACTTAGAACTATTTCTCAGAGCTACGTTTCTCAAAGGCAACTGTTTCTGTAAGAGAGGTAGAAAGTGATTCATCCATACTGTGGAAATGTATTTGGGGGCATATAACAATAGATTCTGATTAAAATCAGTTCGACACTTTGTTTTTTAAGCATTCTTTTTCAGCTGCTGTTTCCTTGCCACTTATTTATTGCCCAGTTACTATTTTCCCAGATCTGAGTTGGATTTTGTGGGGAGATATAGAAAAATGAACTCTTTCCACTTTACACGGAAAGAGTTTACAACTTTGCAGAATAAAATAAGACATATATTTAGTATTTTTATTGAACAAGTTTTTTGGGAGTTTGCATAATTAAGTAATTATAGCTATTTAACTATAGTAGTTTTCATACCCACTAAAAAAAGTCTTACAGGGCACGGATCTAAACTATTAAAATTCCTTTAACTTGGTTTTGCAGTTAAAATATTCAGCAGTATAATGGCCCCTTAGTTTTCTGGCTTTTTATTGGGCAATAGTTTCTATTGATTGGTACTTCTTTGTTTTGTACTTAGAATAGTTGTTTCTAATACTTACTATGGGACTCTGCAAAATGTTGAAGTGCTTTCTATATTATCAGGCTGTGATTACATGTTGCTGATGATCGAGCCTACAACCTAGGCATGTGCCCTGACTGGGAATCAAGCCCATGACCTCCTGGTTCACAGGCCAGTGCTCAACCACTGAGCCACACCAACTAGGCTAAAGGTGAGTCTCTTGCTCAATTCTCTCATTTCCCAAATGTTTTATGTGCTTCATAATCTTATTGCAAGAGTCCCCTGTTGAGTTCCTTTATTTAAAACCTCAGGGTTATTGGTAAACATGACAGTAGAGGTCCTAGTTCTTTAAACTGTAAGTGATTATAATTGAATGTCCACAAATAAGTCTTTCACATAAGGGTCAATGGGAGGTATAGTGGAGTTGGTCAAAATGTGTCATGTCTTACACTTAATCACTTTCCCCATTATGCTTTGAAATCTGCTAAAACCTTTGTTTTGATGAACTTTCCCTCAAGTGTTGCAAAAGAAAATGGAACATGGTGTGTTGGTAGTCTGCTCCAGCATTATGCTTTCTTTCTCAAAATACATTCTTTTAAGACTGACTAATCCTAGCATAACTTTAGCCAGAATAATTGCACCTTGTGCAATTACGTGGATAATTGCATGAATGTGAACATTGCTTTGGCCAGCCTTTCCCCCATATAATTTTCCAGGGGACATCCTCTTCAGCTGCAATGTATTCTTTTGGGATCTAATTATGATGTCTCTTGGAATATGGCCTGAGTACAGGAATTCAAGTTGGTTTTCCAGGGTGGAGACCATGCAGAAATCCCAATTGGATTCACTGGAATCCAGTTGTTAACATCATGCTGTTCAACTGCATTGCAATGGAATAACCCATTACAGATTTAATTTACACACTAAAATTGAATGCTAAAGTATGGTAAATGAAATAAGCCAGTCAGAGAAAGACAAATATCCATGATCTCACTTATATGTGGATTCCAATGAACAAAATAAACTGACAAACCAAATAGATCCAGGGGCATGGATACATGCAACAGACTGGACAGATGTCAGAGGTGAGAGTTTGGGGGAAATGGAAAGGGAAGGGATTAGTCAAAGAACATATATGCAGATATGCATAGCCTATGGACACAGATAATAGTGTAGGGAAGGCCTGGGGTGGGGCAGGGGCTGGGTGGAGGGGAGCAAAAAGGGAGGAAGTGGGGTGGGGATGGTCTGTAACACTGTCAACAATAAAAAAAATGTCTTGACTGTCCAAGGTCTCCTTCAGCTGACCGGAGTGTTGACATACTGAGTATTGACTGACACGTCTGTAATGTTGATAGGTCCTATTGTTCTGTTAAGGAGACAAGGTAATTGCTGTTGGTATGGAGTCACAGAAAATTGGATAACAGCTTGGAAGAAGGGCCAACATAGTTTAGAGATTGAAAGATTGAAATTATTTCTTCCCAAGGTAGAAGAAACTTGTGATAGTCTGAACTTCTGAAGCCCTGGCAGAAACGTTGAAGATGTGTGGCCCTTTGCTCTGCGTTTTAACCGAGTGAAAGTAATGAAAGCACCTGCTCCTCTCCTCGGCTTGTCTTATTAAGGCTTCAGAAGAGGGACACTGATGGTGATAGCCACAGGGCCCTTCTGGGGAGTTAGCTTTCATGGATTAGAGGTTTTGAGTTCATTGAGGATAAAGTACTATCATTTAATAAATCAATCACTATCCAAACTCATCTCCCTCTTTAAATGATGAAATAGTCACCAGAGAGAAAGAGATGTAGAGGAGTGATATGTGGAATGGACAAGTGTGGCTACATAGAGTCCATTAGGTAATTGAGGGCAGGTATTAAGGAATCAATCTAGTTACTTATTTGTAGTTCTATACTTGGTCCTCCAGCTTAGGGTGGTGCCAGCTTCTTGCTTTTGTTAACCCCTGGTTACCCTCTAGTCTCCTGTTTGGCTTCTCGGTCCTTCTTTCAACCTCTGTAACAAAATGTCCTCTATTGTATCCCCACATTCCAGTTCCTTGGTTGGACCCTGACTGATTGAATGGGTTTTGTTTTATTGATGGAGAGAAGAGTAAGAAAGAGTTGAAGAAGAGAAAATAGAGCTGTAGTTTACGAGTTAATCATGTGTATGCTTAGGACTGGCCTCAGAGTGGGCCCTGCTCACCTGCAGTCTTTCGGATGACCCTCGGTGGACACCTGCATTTGTCCAGGCTTCAGTGGTGGTTCTCATTTGAGACTCTTATTTATTCCTGCTCAGTCATTTCACTCCCATTTACTCCCATTTTCCTCCAAGAGGATATAGAGTTTGTTCACTGGAAGGCTCCTATATTTTTTCTGTTAATGCAATAGGTGAAGAAAAAAAGAATGAATTCTAAACAGTTCAATGTGGAAAATGAAATATTCAGTCCAAATGAATTTTCTTGTTCCCCCATAGAGTAGCATTTATGAAATTCAGACTTCATTTAGCATGTGTTTTTTGCTTCTCCAACCAAATCATAATATTAATAATTTTTCTGTGTGCACTTTGGCTGAAATTTTCTCCATAAATAAAGCTGCTACTAAAATGACTTCCTTAATATGATGTTAGATATGATTAGTTCACTGCAAACCCACAGAAAAATAATATTTATATGATCAACACTGTAAAGGTAATACCCCCGAAACTGCCCAGTTATACGACTGTTCTATAGAAAGCAATGCACATGCTTTACATCTGTGCCTTTGAAGAGATCTACAGAAATCATGTTGGTTTTAGTTTCTTTGTTGTAAAGGTTGATCATTTGGTAAATTTTGTTAAAGAATTATTTACTGAGTCGGATTGCACAAAAATGATAAAATAAGTATGATATCCAACAGTTTGCCCTCTCTGCTATAAAAGCCCAGCGAATTTGTACCTTTCAAAAACCAGATTTTCTGTGGTTTTTAAAGCATGTGCGTATAAAAGCATTTAGTCATTGGAAAGACAATCCAGTATCAAACATTTTGTAGAAGCTGGAGAACTCTAGGCCAAGTTAGAAATCAAAAATGGGTTTTATACTTATCTCCGGGAGCTGGCCCATTTCTCCAAGACAATCCTGAATTATTAGTTACCTCCAATTGAAAGCATTCATGTTTCATATTAAAATTCTCAGGTTGAGTGGAACTCAGGTGACCTAGAACTGACATTATGAACACCTTTACACAAATTAAAACCGGGACATGCAAAGCCACCCTGTGGCAACCAAGCGCTTACAAGAGCTTTCTTTGGCTCCCGGGACTCGGACAGCCAGATGCATGAATGCTCTGTGGGCACACATGAATGAAAAGCCTGAGGGAAGTGTCAGGGCCAGGCCAGTGATGGTGGTGTATTAAAATCATTTGAAAGGTGGTAACACAAATCCAGGGCTCCTTGTAAAACAAGCTTACATGTTTGCTTGGTGGGCACCAACAGCCGGCTGGGCAGTGAGTGAGCTCCAGGACCGTTTATTGGTTGGTTGCTCATGAGAAGTCCAGTCGTGCTGGGATGCTGCTGGAACCCCACCTGGCCTTGGTGCCCATTTCCGCCCACAATATTGTGGGTATTTCCGTTAGGCCAGATGTCTGCAGCTTTTCAGGGGCTCCATTGCATGGAAATTGGTGGAGTTGATGTCTTCATTTCCTTATCACATTCTGTTGGCCGGGACGGGAGGGGGTGTGTTGGGTCAGAGGCAGATGGGAAAAGATGGTCTTTGCCCAGGGCTCTCAGACAGCTTGCAGAGGGCTGTGCTGAGAGGGTGAGCGATAAGCAGACGGAGCAAGTGCAGGGAGAGGAAGCAGCACTTCCTCCGGGCGATTCTCAGGACTGTTTCTGAGCTGTTTACTTCCTGTTTGGATACCTGGAGCTACCAGAAGCACGTCCCTGGACCAGCCTCTGATGGGGCTTGTTTACCCACTCTCTCTGCAGGAAGCAATTGTGATAAGGCCTCTGGCTGCTCTGGAGGCCTTTTTCCATTCAGTGGCTTTTGATTGATCATGTTGTGAACACAGTGCTCTATTCTTGGACTGATTTATTAACAAGGTTCAGAGAACCTCCCCCATTTATTTTTTATTTTTTAAAAAATATGTTTATTGATTTTTTTACAGAGAGGAAGGGAGAGGGATAAAGAGTTAGAAACATCCATGAGAGAGAAACATCGATCAGCTGCCTCCTGCACACCACCTACTGGGGATGTGCCCGCAACCAAGGTACATGCCCTTGACTGGAATCGAACCCGGGACCCTTCAGTCCATAGGCTGATGCTCTATCCATAAGCCAAACCAGTCAGGGCAAAGCTCTCCCATTTAGAGGGATTTTTCCTTTGGCTTAAGGAGAAAGTCATTATTTGCGCCTCTAAAGAGGAGCTTTTTCCAGCTTTCAGTTTAAGAACTGATGAGGATGGAGAAGCTCTGTGTCTAGGGAGCAATACCATCACACCAAAATGTATTAGTATGTGCACACTTGACATCTAATTCATTGTCCTGGTGTAGCTGTGTTTTTTCCTGCCAGGAAAGTGTGGGGGGCGGGGGGTGAAAGGCTTCTTAAAGAAAATGCTGGTTTGGACAACTCATGTGGAGACTCTAGGGCCTATTCAAAGGGTTTTAAAAAATTACTTTATTGTACTTTAGGGGTATCTCTTCTTTTCTTCACCTTAAAACCATTTCCCCTCCTACAGCCCTCCCGTTGCAATGGCCCTGAGCTGTACCATGTTTATTTTGAGTTATTGGTTTGGTATGGATTGGGTCTGTGTATGGACTCTGCGTGCTTTGGACCAGAAATTTGATTTGCTTGGCCACACTTCAAATATTGTCAGCACCTTGTGCATCTAGGGTTCTATAAAAATATGAAATAATAACCACATTTATGAACTGAAAACAGCTTTCTCACCACACTTACTTCTCAGTGGACAACAGCAATTTCCACGTTTGAAAAGCAACCAGTATTCAACATCTTTCATTATCTCTATGCTACTTCCAATAAAATTGACCTAATGAGAAGTTGGAAGCATCTTCTGTCTCTGTTTTGTGACATTATCGATCCAGTAAATGCTTTTCAAAGTCTAAATAAAACACACGTTCTGCCCCGGGGTGAGAATGCTTAGATAGGAAAGTTCATGCGCTCCAGCAGCTGGTATCACTCATCATGTTTGTTTTTCCTTCTGTACCTTGACCAGTAACAGGAACAAGGAGAACAGAACACTGAGGAGATTAGTTTCTTTAAAAAAAAAATGTGACCTTCCTGCAACTCAGCTGGGAAATACCATCTCAAATTCTGGGGAGTCACTGGATAAGGCAACTGGCACCCCTGCAAACAACTCAGGCGTGCGGGTGGCAGACAGGGTTCTGGGAATGACCAATGAGATCCTCTTATGAAGTCAGTTATGCGGTAGAGCCACATGCCCTGTCAGATCCACAAATGTTCATTAAATTCCTGCTTCTATAGTAAAGTGGGACA
The DNA here is from genome assembly GCF_963259705.1 of Myotis daubentonii. Lineage (NCBI taxonomy): Eukaryota > Metazoa > Chordata > Mammalia > Chiroptera > Vespertilionidae > Myotis > Myotis daubentonii. The sequence goes on from NC_081843.1 coordinate 112,758,053, forward strand.
TAATAGAGCGTTTCTCAGAAGATTAATTTTTTAAAAATATTTGATTACTTTTTATTAATGGAGGTGAAATGGTTCCTAGAGCAGGCAGTCATGTTTTATGTCTTTACTTGAAAAAATAGAGCAGTATGACATCCCAGTGTTAGCCACCAGAGTGTCTGTTGAAATGGGAAAATCTATTGCCTGAGGCTTGTCTCTTCCATTTGTGTGAGCCAGTGGGTATGTACTTGCGAGGAGATAGCAGCAGTCCTTCGCAGATGCCTGAGACGGCTCCGGCTCCAGTAGAGTCTTTAGAAAGAACACACCGACTTCTGTGTGTAAACTAGTGCACGGATGAGCAAAGGGGCGGGGACTTCATCTGATACCAGCTGAGCCGACTTTGAGAATATTCAGCGCGCACATCTTAGGCAGAGGTGTCAGAGCATTGCTGGGACTCCAGAGAAGAAAAAGTTGTCCAGGAGTGAGCATAAGCTAACAAACAGGATTTCTGGAGGGGAAAGCCTAGGTTACACGGCCTCCTTCTTACCTCTGGTGTCTGTGCCCAGGGCAGATGGTTGCCTGAAAAAGACCGGAGCTGCCCTCACAGCCGCATTTCAGTTCTGCGTCTAATTGGCTGGTGGACCTCCTCCGGGCCTCAGTTTATTCATTTGTGAAATGACAGAGTTACATAGGGTAGTGTGTCTAGTCAGTTGGTCACCACCGGTGTCAGGCTCAAAATGCTTGTGCAAATGCAGATGCCCAGGCTCCCCTGGCCCCTTTGAATCCGAATGCTGGGTGTGGCCTGCACTGTGCACTTGTAACTCTGCCACCTCCGGGTGGTCTCCTACCCCAGCAAACCTTGGGGAAGTGCACTGTTTACCCTAATACCGCTCTAACGTTCTTCGTCCTTGAATTTCCTAGTCTTTAGGTTGGTGCTTCAAAAATAAAAACCCTCCCTTCCCCAGGGGAACGGCTGAGGTCTGTTCCAGGGTATTTTGTCCAATTAAACTCTTGTAAATAAGACGTTTGGAACTGAGCTATCTCCGGGACTGTAGGTAGGAAGCTCGCCCACAGCACAGAGATAAACTGGAACAATGCCCTTGGAGGGGGGAAACTTCATAAGGCTTTGCAAGCACCAATGTCCTTGTACTACATTCACCTTCAAAAGAATCCCTTGAAGGCCCTCGCTTCCTCCTGCGGCCGCAGACTCCACAGCCAGGTGACTGGCTCTTTAGGCTTTGGTTCAAGGCTGGGGAGGGTTCAGTTCTTCCTTGACTCCTTCAGACTCAACATCTGAGGTACAAGCTACAGAAAGCCATTTGGTGGGGATTGTAGCGAGGGAAAGTCCGTTCACAGCCTGACACCTCATAAAGCCTTATTTTAGAGTTTGGGGGGTTTGGTGTACATAATTTATTTTTTGGTCTTAAGCAAGCACCTGGGTGTGGGTTTTTCTCTTTCTGGCTGACAAAACAAAACAGGGTTCAATTAATTTCTCCCTTTAAACACTGTATGATGGTTGCAAAGCAGCTGGGAGAGGGTGGGTGCAGCCAGATGAATCTGGGCTGTGGGTTTTCTTTCTCCAGAATATAGAGTGGTGGTTTCCAAGCAAGGACGGTTTACCCTGTGGGCACATCTGGCAATCCACGAAGGGATTTTTGCTTGTCACAGCGGTGGCCGTGCTACTGGCATTTCCTGGGTTGAGGTCAGGGATGCTGCTAAACAACTACAGTGTACAGGCCGGCGCCCCTCTCCCAATAAAGAATGCTCTGGCTCAAAATGTCATAGTCCCAAGGTTGGAAAATGCTCATATTCATTAGCTGTATGTTTCTGGACAGGGGCACATTCATGAAGCCAGAAGGAGCGGATGGAGAATTATTAAAGGGAAGGTAACGTTGACATGGAATGTTTGACACAACTTAAAATGAAAATAAGGCCTAACTAATTTCTAGGACAAGTTCAGGCTCAATGAGGGATCCAGGGGAGACCTGTAGGTTGGGTTGACTATAAAGAGGCAGACTCATTACTTTTAGGCCAGGTGAGGACACAAGACAAGTTTCATTGGTTAACAGAGACATATTAAACGTCTTAGCACAGTCGAGTGATTTGAACAAAAAGTATTGTATTTACTTCTTCTTTTTGAAAGTTACATTATGAAGATTCTAGCATATCTCAGGTCTAGGCAATCTGCCCACCCCTCCACCTGTTCTTAGGCTGCTGAAAGCATCAAGTAGTTAACCACCAGTTACAAACGGAGCCTGATTAAAGAAGATGCTGTTCCCCTTGATGTCCCTGTACGCTCCCGCGACCTGCACTGGGTATTTTCTCTGCCCCCGCCCCCACCCCCAATCCAGTCTCTCTCTTCCTGTGCACCAGGAAATGCCCTGGTTTGGGGGTAGATTTGACTAATGAGAGACACCTGCAAGAAAGTGGAGGGCAGGAGGGAAAAGAGGTCCAAGGTATTTACCCTCGTCCTCCCTCCTCCCTGCTTCTCAACCTTCTGGCAGTGGCTGTTCCTAGGAGACCATTCTTTCTCCATTGTTGGCAGCTCTGCAGACCCCGTGTCCAACGCTCACCCCTCCGACAGGGGCGTGGTGAGGCTTTCACTCCAGCTCGTCCTTGGGTGCCTCACCTTCTTTTTGGTTCTTTTCACTCAGAACGCTACTCTGTAAATCCCTTCATTTACTTCTTTGTTGTTAAGCCCTCTGTAGGGTGCCATCTGTTTTGTGCTAGGCCTCTCACAAATGCAATACCCATCAAATTTTTAGTGGAAGAATATTGATTTTATATGAAATATTCAAGTAATATTGAACTGGAAGCTAGAAGCTTGGCTTCTTATCCCAGTTCTAGTAAGGATTTCTTTCCTTTTGAAAACCCATTGAGCCTCACTTATTAAATAAGAATAAAAATATATGCTGTTTATCTTATGTAGATGTGAGAATACAAATAATATACAAGGTGGGGCAAAAGTAGGTTTACAGTTGTAAGTATGTGAAAGAGTTTATTCTTGTATTATTACTTATTAATTATTGTACCATTTTCCCTATTAACAAATGTAAGCCTACTTTTGCCCCACCTTGTGTACAATTTGAAAACATTAAACAGTGAAAGTTGGAAGCCACCTGGCATGTTGGCAAGGAGACTAGCCATATGTATTCTGATTCTAGCCCCCAATGATTTAGGATTCAACTGTGTGTGTATATTTTGGTTCTCTGGGACTCCTTTTCCCCATGATAAACATGCTGACTAGGTTAGCTGATCTTCCTGGTTTCTCCTAGTTTCAAAAAAAATCCCCCAATGTTTATACAGAAAAAATGTTTTCATTGTTCTAGACTATTTGGCAGCATGACCTGAGCGGGGGAGGAAAGAACCTATAATCATAAAAGTGTAATATGCAAATTGACTGAACAGCTGAACAGTGGAATGACTGTCCAGACCTTCCGGACAACATTCCGGATGAAGCCGGGGCTGTGAGGGCCAAGGCAGCTGGGGCTGCGAAGGCCTACTCTTGCGTGAATTTCGTGCATCGGGCCTCTAGTGTAGAATATAAAGGAGGAGTAAAAAAGGTAGATGGAGGCGATCTAGTACTAAGTCCCAGTACCTCAGAATGTGATTGCATTTGCAGACAGGACCTTTACAGAGGTAATTAATGTAAAAGGAGGTCATCAGGCTGGGCCCTCGTTCAGTATGACTGTTGTTCTTAGAAGAAGAGGACATTAGGACACAGACACATACAGAGGGAAGACCATGTGAAGACAGAGAAAAATAGTTATCTCCAAGCTAAGGCTTCTACAGGTCTCAGAAGAAAGCAACCCTGCGGACACCTTGATCTTGGACTCCTAGTCTCCAGAGCTGTGGGAACATGCATGTCTGTTGTTTAAGCCCCCAGTCTGTGGCCCTCTGTTATGGCAGCCCCAGCAAACTAATACACACGGTAGAGGTACTCAGTAGCACTGATTTCAAAATCTCTTACCATAGAGACGTGAGGCTGCTAGAATTCACCCAGTGCCCCACGCCCTCTTCCCCCCATGCATGTTGTACACCAATGATGCTGGAAATCCACACCTGAAAACACACCCACATCTCAGACATCACAGGGCTGGCATCCTGTATCAGTGCATAACACATCAGCCTTCCAGCGTATGTGTGACTCCATGAGGAAGAGAGCAGCGGGGCAAGAAGGGATTATTATTTTTAAGTTTCTATTTACAGACATCCTGCTGAGGTATGTGCAGGAGAGACCTGGTACATCACTGGGCGTATTTCAGCCGTCGGCATGCAGAATACGCTCCTGAAGGTAGCTAGACCCAGGGTAGAGAATTTCCTTCCCCGACTGACTGTGGAGCTCTGTACATTTATTTGAGGGAACTGGCCAGCCAAGAGACTCAACCTGTGATTTATAACTACAGGTTCTTTTAAATACTATCTGATCCTGGCTGAGGGTGGCCAGCCCTTCTAAGGGGACATGCACATCGTTAGTGATTTATGCGGACAAAGCCTGCAGCCTGGGCGTCAACATGACTCCCTTCTTCCACCCCCACGCATAGGACTAAATGCCAGAGTCCCCCCCACAGTGGCCTGTAAAGAAGAATTTGCTACCTGTTGACTTACGGTGCCGGTGAGGAGGTGCTCTCTGTTCCGATACAGCTGCTTGAGAAGCAGAAGAGACAGCTGTAGGGAGAAGCATCCTGGGCCAGATGCCACCGGGGATGCAGCAGGAAGAGGAAAGACACGAACAGATCAGGAGAGGCCTGGCCTTCACCCCAGCTTCCAGCGCAGGAACACAGCGATGGGGCAGGTCATTTAGGCTCAGTGTCTCCTCCTAGGAAATCCATCCTGTAGCAAATATGAATGGTAAAAATGTGCATAGCACTTGTCCCCTAGTGAGGCACGAAATGTTTTACTCAGTTAAACGTAGCTTGCTTAATCCTCCCAAAGGATCCTGCAAGCTTGTCTTAGAATTCTAAAATGTACCCTGAGATTCCTGCCCTTTTGTGTATATACCCTCCATGATCTGCCCCCTCCATACACACACACACACACACACACACACACACACACACACGAGTGTGAACAGGACTTACTCACATGAAGACTATCACTCTGTGATCACTTTACAAGGTGAAAGAATGTCATAGATCTCATTAACGCCCCTAATCATTTCCCTTTGGGTTCATCACAAGAGAGGCTACCCCCATGGGCCTGACCTAACCAGGTGAGCCTCTAACAGGATGTGGCCTGAAAGAGGAAACTCCAAGTGGGAGAGGAGTTCTCTGTGGCCCTGAGGGAGAGGCTGCCATGCTGATGGGGGCAGTGGGCGGGAACAGCCGGCAGCCTCCAGACGCTGAGAAGGGCCTCCATTACCGTCCACAGCGAGGGGGGGAACCTCAGTCAGACAGTCACAAGGAAACGGCCCAAAGGAGCTTAGAAGCAGATCTTTCCCGAGTCAAGACCCCAGATGAGTAGGTGCCCAGCCGTCACGTTGATTTCAGCCCCGTGAGGCCCGGGGCAAGTCCATACAGGCACCACAGTGTGCGGGACTTCTGACCCACAGAGGCCGCGAGATAACACATTTGTGTTGTTTTATGCCACACGTTTCAGTTTTGATATTCACAGAAACGAAGTTTGTAGTAATACGCAGCAATAGAAAACAATTACACCTACCTATTATTTCACCTACATTTCATAATAGGGACTGAGGTGCAAAGAACGTACCTGAGATTACAAAGTCAGTGAGTGTTTGCACTTGGATTTGAGCCTCGGTTTCTAGCTCCAACAGGTGTCTGTTTACACACTGCACTGTGCTAAGCTCCTGCCACCTGCCTGCTCTTTGTTTGCCTCTCCCTGCGAGTCGCCACGCCAGAGTGCATAGCGCCCCTTCCTCTGGGACAGCTGGTCAGAAAGCCATTTGAAAGCAGTAACTCCAGGCCCCTGGCCACTGGCCAGTCCTCCACTCTGTTACAGCCCCCTTTTTTCATAGATGGGAAATCCTAGGCTTCATTCCCAGAGTTATTTTTTTCTTCAGACTTTTCTTCTTAAAAATCTACAGTTTTTGAATTACAGCCCTGTGGTTAAGGGAAAATGACATTTACTGGGGAAGCAACTTGTTATGGTCTTAGGTACTCTGCCAACTGCAGTGAAAAAGGGACTTTTAAATGTCATTTATACATTAAGGAAGATTTAAAGAGACACTGAAGAATATGCCTGCATTGCCAAAATCTGTAGGCCTCATATCCACAAGTATCTTGGGCGAAAGTTTAAATTGTTCTGTTATGAGTGAATGGAGTGTATTCTGCCCCAAGTCTGAACCAAAATGTTTAAAAGTTACACTTTATTTATAGGGATTTGTGAAGATGCCAGATCTACAAACATATAAAAGGTAGACCTGAAAAGTAGGCAGAAGCTTTCACTGCCTACAAAGTCATTTGGGGAAAGGAAATAGTAAAAAAAAAATTAGGTAGTTTTCTATTAAGTAGGAGAGTATAACCTGGATGGGCTTTTCTCAAATTTCTGAAAACCCAAATCATACTTTCTCTAATTTAAATGAAAAATGACTGAGATCCAAGTAATATAACTATCCAGATAGATCTCAGAAGATAACCAGGTGAGTGATCCAAATTACTAGGCAATGGTGTCGACCTAAATGGAGACTTCACTGTGGCTGATTTGATCTGGTCCCTGTACAATGATTAGAAGATTATAAAATCTCAGGGGGAATACTGGCAGTGGCATCACCATAATGCATTTTCACCTCTGCCAGTTTATTTCATCTATGGCCTTGACTACCTTAGTATGATGCATCCCTGTAATTTTAGTTTTGATATTCACTATTTTTTTGCTTGTAAAATGCACTTGAGAATCCGTCTCCCATTAACCTTCAAATATCCTGGACTCTGCTCGTCTATAGCCTTTGCACTTGCTTTGTTAAAACTGGCAAAGTACAGATGTACCTCCCACTTTCTGAGGTGAAAGAAGAACGCTGGGCCATCATATGTAAGTGACATCAGCATTTCAGTGTCAGAGGGCTGTAGGTATTAGTTTGCTCTCATTACGGGCGATGAGTTTGGGCCAAATCATCACATCATGCCTTTTAGTCTTCCAGGAGCCTGCAGCATTTTACAAGATTTCCCCCAGGAGCAGGTGTGCTCTGGAATGGATTTGCTTGGCTTTCAGAAAAAAAAGTTTTAAAAAAAAATGATGCAAAGGTGAAGCTGTGACTATTTGATTAAGAAACTTGCAAAGACATTTTTCAACGATACTAGTGATTTTTAAATATCTGATTGGATTTAGTTGTATTTGTATAGAATGGGCCTGCATCGTGATAATACCGCCCTCATGTCTATGACAAGTTCTCTGGGAGGTGATGTCACCTACTCAGGATTGTGATGAATTTAGGAGATAACACATGAGACTGGACCTAACACAGCGCCTGACCTGAGAGTTGTTTAATTGATAGTGAAATTTAAAGAAACCAATACATTTAATTGAATGCCCACCAAATGAAAGAATGCAGGTATAAAGCATGTTAGGTACTTATAAATGAGTAAGTGTGCGATTTTTCGGTAATGTAACTATTATTTTTAAAATAGAAAAACACTGTTGAAGAGAGTTCTTGCCATCATCGTTAGGTCCTTGAGATAGCCACATCCTTTGAGGTGGAGGGGAACTGACAGAGAGGGAGTGTTGGATAATTGAAGACCCTCATGACAGAATAAACGGGGCTACACCAAATTAGCTCATCTTTCACTGAAATATAGACTAACAGTTGTTTCATGAAGATCTTCCCTGGGTTAAAACTGGATCCAGGAGCTCAGTCAGGAAGATGTGTGGCTTGCTAGCTTGCAGTGTTTTATCTTGCATGTCAGTGAAATCTGACTCAAGCAGAAGAAAAGCCACAGGGAAAAGCCCTCTTTCTGGGAGAAGTCCACCTGCGGCCTATGGCCCAGTGCCCTGCGTGCTACTCTGTTCTCCTTAAAAACAACTCACTCGTCAGGGTACTGACCAAGCCCCTCTTCTGTTCCAGGAGCCGCGACTCTGCCCTAATTGGCAAACAGGCCAATTATATTATTGTGTCTGAGTCATTATAAAGTTGAACAGTTTTAATTATTTAATTCCTTAATTGTTTTCACTGGATACTCTTGGTATCCTTCAAATTTTCTCTTTAATGAAAGACTGCATCTGTACTCCTTTGTAGCCTGCCAAGCGGTGTAATTGGCAAAGAGTATTTCAGGTGTTGGGGCCCTTTAGCCAGAACTCACTGTCACCCTCATTGTTCTGGGGAAAAGGAAAACAAACACTAGGAAATGACAGTGGATAAGCCAAAGCCTGGGCTTTAGCAGTGGAAGGAAGTGCCGTTAGTTCGCTTCATCTTAGAGGAAATCTTTTTTAAAGAAGCTGGATGGATTCCTTTAAGAAACAGAAGCCAACATGCTCTGTGGGGAAGGTGGCCACTTGGGGACCGTTCGCCCAGGTTTCAGTGGGTGCAAATGCCAGCCCTCTGGGCGAGGTCAGTCAGAAGTGGGCTCTGCCCACAAAGGGCCACCCCTAGGATGTAAATGAGAACGTTTATTTTCAATAACTGCACCCCCCCACCACCACCTTCTTCTGCATCCTCTTCCTCAATCCTGGAGTGTCGTCTTTCTCCACTTTCTTTCCAAAGGCTTATGGTATTGTAACTACTTGTTTTTATTTATTTATTTTTAAATATATTTTTATTGATTTCAGAGAGGAAGGGAGAGGGAGCGAGAGATAGAAACACCAAAGATGAGAGAGAATCATTGATTGGCTGCCTCCTGCACATCCCCTACTGGGGACCGAGCCCACAACCCAGGCATATGCCCTGACCAGGAATTGAACCATAGCCTACTGGTTCATCAGTTGACACTCAACCACTGAGCCAACATGGCCAAGCTTATTACTTGTTTTTAAATTGTTAAAAGCATTTCATGTACTTTCTTTCTGTAGTTTAAAGTTGTCTAATCAAAGGAGGAAAGTACTTAGGTAAACTCAATTCCTACTAAGGTGATAGCTTCTCAGGGATTTTTTTTAAGACTCTTTCTAGGGATCTTTGAACTAATACTTGGAAAGGATGGGGTTCAATTTAAGGGATTCTCAGATCAGAGTGGAAGTGATGAGCAGGGACTTAAGCAAAAGATTAACTGAGCAAATGACATTGTGCAGTGGACGCCAATAGAACTCAAAGTGTTGGGTTCCAAATCTGCTTCTGCAATCCTGAAAAAAAGATCATTCTCTTGAGTAATATGTGAACTGGACCTCATCCTTCCTGATTTCATTTTGGATCCTCCCAGAGGAAATTTTTGCCAGTAAGATCGCATGCCCCCTGGAGGCATGAGCTGCTTTTCTGGCAGTGTTTGTCCCCTACAGCAGCACCACTTCCATCATCTTTTTCAGTTGCTGCTGCTGCTTGGATAGGACTTTGTAGGGCTTAGCATTATACTGAAACTCGACAGTATGACCTCCGGGGGTTGCATTTAGTTTGGAGAGATGCAGAGGTACCCACGTACTAAAGAGGGCGGTAATCAGTTACAAAGTGTGACTGCTGTCCAAGTAGAAAGGCTCCCAGGATAGCCACCAGGCAGTGCAGCGGCTTCACCCCACCTACAGAAGAGATAACTGCAGTGAACCCTTCTGGGCACGTGTATCTGATTAGCACCTATGGGGGAAACAGCATTGAATTTGTAGACACAGATTAGGCATCTTTTACTCACTGTGCTGCTCCTGTCCACCTCCTCGGATCCACTCACGCCCCTCTGCCCAGTTCTGGGTCTAAGAAGGTGACCTCTTTTGGTCGCACCATCAAGGATCTTGGCGATCTGGCTTCTGGCTTACTTTGGTCAATGGGAGGCCCTGACGTGTGAGTGGAAGGTGAGAAGAGAAGGGATCAGAGCATGTCTTCACGGGCTTTCCCCCACTTTGTGTCAGTGCTGGCAGCTCCTCTTCCGCAGTGGTGGCTCTCACCAGAGCTGGGAACCTTGCTGTCTGTTCTTGAGGCCGAGAGAAAGCTGTGGGCTTCCTGCCCTATCTTCCCGAGTGCTTTCCTGTCCTTTGTTGGCCTCTTATTCCAGCCCTTCAGTCAGATCCTTTAGCTGTGCCAGCCGTTTCCCGTCAGGATCCTAACAGATACATCCAGGTTCTTGGACCAGTCAGATCATTTCTCTGTCCCTTTATTTTCTTATGTATAAAATTGGATCATATCTATATTGTCTTCCTTGAAGGCTTGTTAAGCGGACCGATAATGCCTGTGAATTTATGAAGTGTCATAAAAATGCGAACTATGAACAGCAAATCAGCAGCTAATGTCGAACGCCTAATTAGCTTTCCTCAGATCCTTGATATGTTTTCCATGCCCGCTCCCCATGGGAAAGGGAAACAAGCTTTGGGAATGCAATCTCGGCTGGGCAAAGGCAGACAGAAGCAGGAAGGTAATCCTCTACTGCGTGCATCCCGGGCTAAGCACAGCCACCCTTAGGCTCACTCTGCTCCCTCCTCAGCCAAATGCAGTTCAGAGCTGGGAGGCAATATAGCACATCCCTTGATAACAATTTTGTCAGGCGTTACTTCTATACAGCACAACTCGGGTATATCTTGTCCCTCTGTGAAGTTATAAAGTTTCTTTATAATGTTTCTAAGGATGAGGACCATATCTTGGGTTTTTTATCACTCATAGTAACTCATGTACTGTTCAGCATGTATTTGATAAAGGAGACATTTAGGAAATGAATGGCTGAGTATTTGGTGCCCACTTGATACTGAGACTTCCGAGCCTGGTAGTGGGCATCTACTTGTTTCGTGCACAGGTGTGCCCTCCTGGTTAGCATGGCCGTCTCTTCGCATGCATGGGAAGTATTTGTTTAACAAATGAAGATTTCACAGACATCTATTGGATGCTATGTGTGTATTTTATTGTATGATTTGGCACATGCGGGACTTCACGTTCAAGGGGAGAAATGCCTCTTCCTCATTCTCGTGTTATAGGGTGGAGCCTAGCAAAACGATCTTACAGAGCAAAATAAATGTTGATGATAAAAACAAGTAATGGTTTGCCATCCCACCTTCCCAAAGCCTATTCAGAAAACCGTCGCTACTCCTGAAGCCCAGGTATCTCAAATGCACACATTCAGGAGAAACAGGTTGTTGGAATAATAGGCCTGGGAAGAGCGACTGCTGGTTTACCCACCGCACCAGCTCCAGGGAGGGCGCACGGACAATGGTGCGAGAGGCATTTGGCTCCTGAGCCTTCCTCTCTTTGTTTTCTCACGTCTGAGTAGGCATGATGCACTCCAGAGAACCCTTGCTATTCTTTGTTCCCACATTCTCATTCTTTAAAACATAAAAAGGGAGAAATAACTTAGGTAATCAGACACCATGTTAAAGTCTCTTGGGAAGCGTGGACTGATCTTACTAATTCTCTCAGAGAGAAACTATGTAAAAACAAAGTCAATAGCCTAGTTCAAGGGATGGTACAAAAGTCCCTTAGCTTGCAGAGGTCAGCAAGGTACTGAGGAAATTACAGAAATGCTGAGACATTAAAATATCTTTGGTAAATTGAAGGGGCCAGAAACAGAAGATTGTAGGAATATCTGTATGTAGGCATGGCGTAAGGATAGAAGAACATGACAGCGGGTCATGGTAGATTAGCAACTGACTGAAAGGAACACTTCAGTGCAGAAGTGCAGAAGGGAGCACAGGACTGCGGGGGAATTCCAGGAGGAGGAGAGAACACAAAGCTTGTTAAATGTCTAAATCATTTGGTGCCGACAGTAATGCCAGAAAAGTTTAGAAAAGGGAAGGAACCATCTAGGAACATTCCTTGGAGGAGATGAGTCTGAACTGGCCTCTGCAGCCTTGGGCTGGTGTCAGTCGGAACAATGGGATGATGAAATGCCACACACCTGCCTGTGGGAGGATTTATACCCAAAGCAACGAAAACTGTCCAACCAGAATGTCCAGTAACAGGGAAAAGGTGATGTCAGAGTCTTCTCTCCTTTGTCCTCTAATACACAGCTCCCTGGGCAAAGAGAGCCAGTCCTCCCATTGTCAGTGGTGATGAGGCGGAGAAGCAGGCATTCAGGGAGTGCTCAGTGGAGAGTGATGGAGTGTCCGAGTCTGCTCATGGTGCCGGAACAATACCATCGGCGCAGTGGCTTAAACAGAAATTTATGGCAGAACCATCCCATCTTTTGGGCAACATTTTATCATTTAGTGGCACTTGAAAAATAATTACTCCTCACAGTTCTGGGGGCCAGGAAGAACAAGGTCACAGTACCAGCAAGTAGTTTCATTCTGAGGCATCTTCTCTAGGCTGCTGCCATCTGCCCGTGTGGACATATCTCCTCTTCCCTGTGTGCACTGAGAGAGAGAGAGGTCAGGGATCCTCCACTCCTCATGAGGACACTAATCCCACCGTGTGGACCCATCCTCATGACCTTACCCAAACCTAATTCTCTCCAGCCCTCCAAATGTCATCATTAATCGTTGAGGATACAAACATTCAACCTGTAACAGGAAGTAAATCAAGTTGCACAGAAGGGAACTTATCCTTTTAGGGATAGCAAGAGAAGCTGTCATGTGAGAGGAGGAAAAAGTAGATGCAGAACGAGAAGAATAGTATAGTCCTGCCTGCAGGGCCATTTCAGAAACTCTGCCTAGAAAATGAAATAAGAATGACTAAGAGTATAATCGATCGGCTTTAGGAACTACCTACCTACCTAGGACTGCCTAGTCACACAAAGAATCAGAACATGCAAAAGAAAACTGGCTAGGGAAAACACATGCAGGGCCTCATTTCTGCATCGAGAACTTAGAAAGGATTAATTTCCTGGAAGGAGGAGATCATAAACTCACTTCAGGGTGTTCTGGTTGCCAGGGAAGGACACTAGGGTTCTGTAGGAAATGCCCTCTTTCATAGAGGGCCAGGGATTAATAGCAAAGAGACAGCTGCAGAGGGAGTGCAGCATCACCCACATCTAAAGAGGCAGGGCCTGGAGCAGAGACCTGGAGTCCTGAGAGGAGGTGACTGTTGTATTTAGTGGAAATGATAGAAATGGCGAAAGATGAACACTCTGGGTATGGGGTTAGGTCAAGTATGTTTTTATGGAGTGGATTAAGAATCCTAATCTAACCATAACCTAAATGGCTGTTGAGATATCCTGGAAACAGGCTGTGACATAGACTATGATCACTCACCAGTAAAGAGACCAGCCACCCTAGGCTCTCTCTCTTCTAAGCCGAGTCTCATTATAAACAGGAGTAGCCTTTCATGTAATACCTTTCAAACTCTTTCGCATTTGAATATTCTTTTTTTTTCTCTTCTAACCAAGTGGCAAAATAGACAGGCAGCTAAACTACTGGGGATCTAATGCAAAGAGGAAGAAATGAATACATTTGATGGATGAAGTGAACTGATTTCCCTGTCTAGTGTGGTGCACCACAAACATTAAACTAGTTCACACATAATCAGTGACCAATCTGGAGACATACTCTTAATTTGCCCAAATGTGATTTATTATAATCTTAAGACTAGATCATAATAAAAACACTCATTGGAAAGCACTCTAATAAAATAATTTGAAACTATATAAATTTAAGGGATTGTGAGCTCTAAAGTTTAAATTTGTATTATTTTTCCTGCCTCTTAATATGTCACATTTATTAGGATAAATTCCACAAATAGTTTTTCAAAGTCTTATAAAAAATAGTCAAACTCTATACTTCTGCTGGACCCGTGGAATCTACATTATACTGTGACCTCATGAGATAGTAAAAGTGGATAATTTAAGGTAATTTGAGTAAGTGGAGAAGACATATATACATCTATCCTGGGTGTGTGTTTCTTTTTTCCATTGAGTTTTGAACTATTTTTCTCATTCTTTGTCCTATTCTCACCCATTTCTGCCTGCCTGTCTGTCTGTCTGTCTACGTGACAGGATTCAGAGCCCATCTTAGTGATTGTGGAGTTGTTTTATCTCTGGAACAGCCAGTGTGAATCAGCCAAAGTCTGACAAATAGTCTCAGAATGCCCTGTGCCTGCCAATGTCTGTTACTTGAGGATGGATGGATTTGGTCCTGTGTGATCATTTTCTGTTGGCAGTAGGGAGCTGTTATGAGACAGAGGGTGCTAGGAAACAAACAAAGTATTTGCTTATTTGCAAATCAGAAATTCTATAACTCCTGTATCTAGAGTAGTTTTTTAAATTAAAACATTATTAAAAATGGTCCATTAAAATTTTAGATATGTCCTTGGCTGAAACCTTTTAGCAGCCTTATCAAAAGAGGGTTATTGCAAAGCCTACACAAGCAGATGGTCACAGAGAAGGCAGCCTGCCAGCTAGACCAAGGTCAGAAGCAAAGGGAATCCAGGTTGCCACCCCTGCCCTGCTAGACAGGCTTGCTCAGTCTCTTGCCTTTGTCATGAAAAGTGGCACAGGTGCATCTGCAGAGTTTTGTATTTTTGTTAATTCTCACCTGAGGATATTTGTCCATTGATTTTTAGAGAGAGTGGAAGGGAGAGGGAGAGACAGAAACATCGATGTGAGAGACACATCGATTGGTTGCCTCCTGCACGCACCTGGACCAGGGCCTGGGACCCTTCAGTCTAGGGGCCGATGCTCTATCCACTGAGCGAACTGGCTAGGGCCATCTGGAGAGTTGTAGGACATGGAAGTGCCCAGCCCCGCTCTCTATGTTTTTAACTTGGAGCAGAAGAGCCTTGGCATTTTTAATTGATTGGGTACATCTGAGGCTGAGGAGGTGAACATGCTTTCTAAATCAGTTGGATCTGCCAGCTTTTGAGTCCGGCTACAGAGCAAATAAATTGGTTCAGGACCAAACTGTGTGTGTTTGTGTGTGTGTGTTGAAACTGTGAGTAGATAGTTAGTGTTACAATATACTTGTTTTTATAAAATCCTAGCATTTCCAAAGCTATCTACTTTCTAAAATGATGTCATTTATATAAACTACAACCAAAGACGGCAGTATAAGAAGAGGGAGTTGAGGTTTGAACAGCTACATTTCTAAGAGATATAATTAATTGAATTAAAAGGATATTTTTTTACTCAGTTTCTTTTCTATCAAAGACCTGGTTGGAATATTTATTTGTATTCATTTATTCTTATATGGAAGCAATATTAGGGTTACTTTCTAGAATCCCAGGTATAAGACTGGAGTAGTCCTTATCTTCTCTGCTTGATTTTGTTGTTGTTGTTCTTGCTCTCTTAATTATTTAAATACACAAATGTATATAGACCAGAAAGATAATATATATTGATGAGCAACAGAGCAGGAGTCTTACTGAGCATATCTCATGAAATATTTATTAATTAATTGGTGGATAACTGCTTACACCACAGGTATGGCTGTGTGTGTGTGTGTGTGTGTGTGTAAGTGTGTGTAAGTGTGAGTGTCTGTGTGTGTGTATATGGATGTGTTGGCATATGTGACAAAGGGAGTGCATACCAATGAGAGATGCTTACAAAAAATAGCAGTGTCTGGTTCATGAAGAACTTATGGACATATTAGATGAGAAAGGCTATGAATGCATTGGAAGTTTTTGGTTCAACAGGACTTTTGAGCAAGATGCCAGGGCTGTGTGGGGAGGAGCACAGAACCGCCTGTTACAGTCTAGTGAGAGGCACCTACGTGCTCAGCCCAAGCAGTGCTGCAAGGCTGAGGGTGCTGTGTGAGGCAGCGGGAAAGCACAGGGCTCTGGGTGAGCTGAGTGGAGAATGAAATACAAGCTCACAGAGGTGCCCATGTGACGGTGCCACTTGCTGGCTAAGGGAGGCCATGGCTCAGTGGGGAGCGTTCCTGAGGGAAGGCTGCAGCGGGGCTGGAGGAAAATGTAGCCTGATGAATACAATGGGAGAATGACTGTTTCCTGTGTGCCCTCCTCCATCCGGGACAGATGCTCTGTCTCCGAGGCCACCCCTTGTCAGGTGAGAGTGACCCTAGAGGATGCACAGGTGGCTCGTTGCGTTCTCCAGACTCTCCAGGGTTTCTTGTAGTTGACTAGAGGAGGGGAGCAGTCCCAGGTTAGGGTGTTTGTTGTCTAAGGGAAGCAAACTAAGAACTGGCTGTCTTGTTGCACGAGGAGCTTGCTGGGTAATTGTAACATTGTCTGGCAGTGCCTGGGAAGGAATTCGTGTGGCCCTGAATCCCTTTGAAGACAGGAAAAGCCAAGGAAGGACATGGGTTTGTTTGCTGTTTTACCACTCCCCACCCTCCCCTCAGTGTGAGAAAAGGTTATCATTCCTTGGTTTTCAAGGTTTTCTCTCAGGAAAAATGTTCCCTTTGTTCTATTTATGCCGCAGGCCCAGACAAAGGCACTCAGCACCCAGCTCTGAACGGAGACAGTCCGGCCCCCGGGGGCCGCCGAGTGAGTCAGCCGGCATGGCAGGGACTGGCTTATGTCCTAACGACAGAAAGAAAACGAGATGGCTTTAGATTTACAAACACTGGAAGGTGCTGTTGCTGCACAGGATCCCTCACTCCAGTGCCTGCTGCTCTAGTTCACATGAAGAAAGTGCGCTGGACTAGAGATTTGCCGTCTAAAGGAAATAAGGCTTCCTCCTCATTGTTTCTGTTTCTGGGGGTTAGAGGGAGGACTGGGAAGTGCGGGTGTGAAAAAGAGGCTGACACAATGGCGCTGCCACTGAATTATTTTCATCCAGAGGGAAGTGTTGCTTTCAGTATATTCCTCAAAGGAAAACAATAGGAGTGAACTCGGTCAAGTTCAAATGTTACCTCATAGCATATTTAATAACAGGGATACGAACTTGAGTCACAGCACTGGGGGTTGGGCAAGGCCCCGGGTAGTGGGATAATCTGATGCTTTTTATTTTGCATTTATCTGAGTATTTGCAGATAGAAAGGAAGTGGCTGAGCAGCATGTTTGTCCTGACAGTAGTAGAAAGAAGGAGAAGCATGAAGAATGAAGTGTGTTTGTGTATGTGGGGGCGGGCGTAGTCACACGTGTAGGAGACAGGTTAGCGGGCTGTTGAGCGTTTAGGTGCTAAAAACATACTGCTTGGGCTCCACGTTTTCCACTTATTAGCTGCAGTCCTTAGGCAAATTCCTCAGCCTCCTGAAGTTTCTGTTTAACCTCTGAGTTTCCTGCTTCCCATCTGTATAGTTGGGATAATGATCGTACAAATCTCATAAGGGTTTTGAGTGTCAGTTGAGATAATTCCTGTAGCACTCAGCTTGTCAGGGCTCAGTAAGTGGGAATCGTATGGTGAGCAAATGTGTCTCCTGAAGCTGGCATCATTCCTAGATGGAAGTAAGGGCATGAGTGGACTGGTGTGTGCTGAATGGATTTGGTGAGCAGAGCAGTGGAAATACTTTTTTTTTTTTTTGCTTCCTTTCCCATGATTGATTCCACTACTAATGATAATAGTTTCTAATAATATTGAACCTATTACATGTCAGAGTTCCAGAATATTTCCTAATAAACTTTTTACTTTAGGACAGTTTTACAGTTACACAGAGGCTGCAGGGATGGTACAGCCTTCCCAGGTAATTCCCCATCACCAACCTCGGTCAAATGTAAAATATAATAACGGTTACGAACAATTACTGAACGACCTGCCAGTCATTGTCCATATAGTATCAGATCTATTTCCTCCCCTGGCCCTTTCCCAACTAACTGTAACTACATTCCCCAGACTCCCTCCCTAATTGGCTCCTAGCAAGTTTCAGATGTGGAGGCACTGGCAGAAGACTGGAGAGCTGGAGCCAGGCTGTATCTCCCATGTTTATATGTTTCCAGTGGGATCTCCAGAAGTCGCTATGTCTTTCTCATGGTTCCAGTTTTTGTTTCTTTGTTTGTTTACAGAAAGCTCTAGGTCATGGGCTCTGTTAAAACTACCTCTTTCCTTTCCCTTCTAGTCCTGTTGGGGGTGGGGATGGGCTGGTAGAGACTTCCCGTTCTTCCTAATCTCTGCATTGCTTCATGGTCCCCTGTTGAACCTTTCAGCACTTTAGACATGTTTGAAAACAGATTCCCAGGGTTTGGCTTCTCTGCCCTAGACCCTGGTTGTTCTAAGTACTTTACATATACAACTCTCTCATCTATATGACACTTCTGTGAGGTATACACTATTATTTCCTCTATTTTAGAAATGCAGAAACCAAGGTAATAGAGATTAACTTGCTTGTTCAAAATCCATCAGAAAGTGGTGGTCTGAGCCTAAACTTTTAAACACTAAATACTATGGCCTCTCATTGGAGTCATGTCATTCACCCTTGACTTCAAGCACATCTAACTGAAGAATTCTTCCCTGAACTCTGAGCTCAGGGTCATTGGTATCTTGCCAATGTCTCTGGCGATGCTTCTATTTTTAGTAGGACAAGCGGCCAAAGGACTGCTTGTGTTACCCTCCATGAACCCCCAAGACCCACTTTGCTTTCTTTCTTTCATTTCCTCTACAGGCCTCCTGCCAGCTCACTCACTGGGTTCTCCTGGCCCCATCACTGCACTCAGTGTCTCTAGAGGTTGCCTCCTACGCTCGTTTTGCACCCGGTCTCATTCCTGCCCTTTGCCAGTTCCATTGGTGCACAGATGGGTCAGAGATACCTTCCATAGGAACAAATGGACAATTCTAAAGATGAATTAAATACTTCCCAGAAGAGCGCTATCATGTTTCCCAACATAACGTTTTTATAAATAATGCTCTCTACTTAGGATTCTGTGACTATGCCAAGGCCGTTTATATTTGTTTTAAATATATTAATTTCTATATTTTCATTCTGTCTTCTATGTTTGACATGCCCTTTTGTCCACTCTCTTCCTGCTGAAATCTTACCTATCAGGAAAGGCACGGTCCAGCTTAAATGCTATCTATTCTGTCAATCTTCCAAGACTCCAACCTCCCACCCAACCCCTGACCTCTTCCCTAAATAGAGTAAATCACCCTCTGCTTTTGCTTCCACGTCACCCTGTTCATCCCTCTGGTCCAGATCTCAGTGTGTGCACATCTGTCTCCCAAATAAACTGGACAGTGGAAAACATGCCTTTGCTTCTGTATTTCCTGTCAGCTACTACATGTTCAGCAAGTTTTAATGTTGAATTAGACCACGCAGTTTTGTTGACCTTAGTCTAGCAAATCTAGGAGATTTGTGGGTAACAAGAAAGCAACATTTAGTGAATGCTAAGCAGGTGAATCTACCATCCTTATAGATTTGGTTATTTTCTTTGTAATTAATATTTTATAAAATGGGAGATTTCGTGATTTTCATGATGAATTATTTGTATCCTAAAGACTAAGTTCTAACCCAAAATTGTGTGCATGTGTGTGCATGTGTGTGACTGTGTAAAATGGACAAATTTACTTGAATATCCCTTTTTCTTGTAGGCAGCTACCTGACAATGTTATTGTGGGGTAAGATGACTGAAAAGGTAGCAGAATATAATTTTGGATACATGACTAAATTCCTACAAATACTCACTTAATTAGCAATGTGTTATAAATTGGTTCATTTTTATTCTTTTTTATTTATTTTTATAAATTGGTTTATTTTTAATGGGAACTATTGAATGTGGAGTTTATTATGTTGGTGGTGGGGAAGAGCAACCAGGATATATAATCTTAGTGTATGTGCACACTAAGTTGTGCATTGTATGTTGGAGATTATATGTTTGACTTACCAAAAGGTGGCTAATTAGTTATATGGGTATTATAAGGGCCATTTGCCAAATAATTAAATGGTTTACTGAAGGGCTAACATGAGTTAGTTAATCATTAAGAAGTTTACAATTTCCAGACCAACATGACCCAGTCTAGATTTATCATAGTACCAAAAGCACTATATATTTTTTCTTTACGTTAAAATGGTGAATTTTATGGTATGTGAATTATATCTCAGCTTTTAAAACCCATAACTTAATCATATTTGCAGAGTTATTTTTGCTGTGTAAGGAAACATATTCACAGGTTCCAGGGATTGGGATGTAGACATAAATGGGGAGCGGGCTGGAGGGGGAGGGGGCCTTATTTTGCCTACCGCATTTGGATTGTATGGCAGTAGCCGAAAGGCAGTCAGACCTGATGAAACTTTGCGGTCCTCACAGGTAGCAGGGCAGCCATAAAGAGCATGCGATGCAAATGAGATCAGGATGATATTCTTCTCAGCAGATGTCAGCCTGGAAAGGTAAGAATAGAAGCACACCCTGCCTCTTCTTCTCTCCTACCACTGAGCTATGCTACTGCAAAAGGCCCTCTGTCTCAGTCATGTCTTTGTTATAGTGTCTTTTGCCTTCAATATTTTTATTTTTTAAGTAGACCATCCTTCTTACATTCCTGATTTCTTTATGTTGTTGAGAAAGTTCTCCGCTACCCTAAGACCAGAACTAGCCCCCTGATTTTTCTTCTATTGTTTATTTTATCTCTCCTTTTAAAAAAGTCAATCTGTGTGAAATTTATGTCCATCAGTAATGTGAGGTGTAGAGATCTATCTTTGTTTTCTTTTAATTGGATAGTCATTCATGCTAACACCATTAGTTTAATAACCTATCTTTTCCTCTTAAATACCCATATATATCTCTACCTATGTCTGAACCACTCTTGTTTTCCACTTTTGAGAGTAAAAACCTAATGCAGAACTTTTAAAAAGTTACATAAATAAAACATTTATTCTATTATAAACTTTGACAATGAGCATAATTAGAAAGTAAAGAAAAGGAGTTGGGCCATTTTCCTTCCCTATTATCTATCACACTCCAATTCACGTAGGCCTGTTTGTACAGTCCAGGTCATACAATGCAAAGCACAATTGTGTGTACATGTGTTTGTGAGGTACTTTCACACCGAGTTGCCTATCCATGTATGTAAACACCCGCCAAAATGAACAAGTTAAAAGGTGCTGAGAAGCTTCTCTGCTTAAAAAAACTATCTTTTCTGCAAGACAAGCAGCGTGGCCTGAGACAGCCATCACCATTACAGTTATGTTCTCATGATCAATTTACTCTGTACAGAATTTTACTCTCTTGTATGAGGAGTTAAACATGAAACCATTGACATACACCACTATGATAGACACGAAAACAGATTTGGTGGCATTGTGGAATGAAAAGGCATCCTATTCAATAAATTTTCTCAAAGTCACTAAATAGTGAGGGAGATGGGAAAGGTTTCCAAAGTCACAACTTGTAATAGAAGAAAGCGGGTTCTCGTGTACTTATTCTGGAAGGAAATCTCAGGAATAAATCCATGTAGATAAGCAACTGTTGATTTAGCTCTGTCAGACATTTTTATTTTTGTTTTTTTTGGCTTTGTAGGCCTTGCTGTCATTTTGACCATTGCTTATTTGAAAGCATAATGAAGAAACATTTTTTTCCCTGAGACTGCATGCTTTCAAGATGAATTTATCTTTCTTCATCTGAGCTCACAAAAATATTTTATTTAATGAGACTTGAGTTTTCATCTTGAGGGGCAGCCTACCACTTAAAAACATGGGCATTTTCTCCTTTAACCCATTTTACTGAAAGGGCTTCCAGCAATGTGGTCAGTTACGCAATGACCCTGAATTTGTTCTGTGCTTTGCTTTCTGTAATACCGTATGTCACAACACGGGGAGGCAGAAATAGCCAAGTTATATTAAGAATGAATGTGTCCTAAAATTCATTAGAGTAACAATTTTCTTTTTGAGATCATTTAGTTCCGTGGAACTCTTAATAGTGCCTGTGAAGGGACCAGTCTGTATTGAGTAAACTGCTCATTATTTTACATGGGAATGCAATAGACAGTTTTCTCTTCGTGGCTTTTTCTTAGACTCCATTCAAGAGAAGGTCTGTTTTCCGTAGATGTTTTTCAATAGTAACTTTGTTTTTGTTTTACGCTATAACTGAAGCCATTGGAGCTCCCTCCCACCCAGGACCCTTTTTATTTTTCTTATCATTGTAAATGAAATGACAAGAAGGAACTCGTATTTGCAAAATAGAAAAAAAAAACTAAGATGGGGCATGTACATAATTATAAAGCAATATTCATCTGTGTTTACCTGATTATTGACCAATGCAAAGATACCAATTACAGATGTTTATTAAAATATTTCTAAAAATAGTTTTAAAAGTATCTCTGTTTAAATGTGTTATGCTGTAGAGTACAGAAGGAAACATTTTCTTAGCAGTTTTTAGATGCATTATCTACCAGTGATGAGCACATAGACAACAGCAAGAGTGTAATAGTATGTCTGTTCAACCCTGACTCTGTTCAGAATCTCAGCCATCTTGAATGTTTTCATTTGGTCAGTCAAGTGCCAAGCTCCATTGCATTTATGGATAGTGGGCATGAGTTGGCTGAAGAGGTTTTCTCAGTCTGAGAACACCTTTC
The DNA here is from genome assembly GCF_963259705.1 of Myotis daubentonii. NCBI lineage: Eukaryota > Metazoa > Chordata > Mammalia > Chiroptera > Vespertilionidae > Myotis > Myotis daubentonii. The sequence continues at coordinate 112,780,372 of NC_081843.1, forward strand.
TCAGAAACAGTGATAACAACTGGAATGAGGAATAACAAAAAGCATTTAACAGAGAGATTCCATTAGAGAAATACACCCCTGCCAGTAAAGACATTGGAAGACTAGTTTCATTCAGTAGCTGGTATAGATCAAAGACTGAGGAATAATTACACAGTTGTTCCTCAGAGCTGCTGTGTTTATTTCCATACAGATCATAGAAAAGGAGCCTCTAGACCAGTGGTTCTCAACCTTCCTAACGCCGCAACCCTTTAATACAGTTCCTCATGTTGTGGTGACCCCCAATTTCATTGTTACAAATTGAACATAATTAAAGCATAGTGGTTAATCACAAAAACAATATGTAATTATATATGTGTTTTCCGATGGTCTTAGGCGACCCCTGTGAAAGGGTCGTTCAACCCCCAAAGGGGTCGTGACCCACAGGTTGAGAACCGCTGATCTAGACAATAATGTAATTTTAGTCAATGTCAAAGGCAGCTTGACACTTTTTCCAAGTTAAACATAAGTTCTAATCTTAGATAACTCTTCCCCCTGGTCATACACATAATTTCCCACCTTATTTTAGTTGATTTTGTTACATAGCCAAAATTGTTAATTTTCCCCAAAGTGACTCTAACACATGCACCCCATTCATAGGATTATTTTATGAATATTCTGAACATATTAAAATGTTTTCATATGAAGTTATTCCATATATTGGCCATTTCTGATGTGAAAAATCTCAAACTCTTGCCACTAAAAATCAAATATTTTCTTTTATATTATTTTTTCAAGAAGTGCTTTCTCAGCTGTTTATTGCATATAGTAATAATATGCTCATCAAACATCTATTAGAGACATTCATGGAAAAAATGATTCTGTGTTCAGTTTTATTTGCTTAGAGATTTGGGTAAAAGTTAAATTTTGCTACTTTAACTGTAACTAGGAAAATAAGTGCTCTTTTACAAATGAATTTGTAAGGTTAGAACTATTGCTATTTTAATGCAATTATTTTGACCAGTTTTAGAATTGTTTAATCTAATTATGTTCCAATTACATCATGTATATGTAAATTCAATGTCAATTTAAATTTTATCAAAAATATACTAACCAATGAACTAAACCAATCTGCTATACTCAAGGAATAGCTTTATTTTCAGATTCAATCTTTTGCTGATTGAACTCTTATTTAATATCTGAGGGAAAATTAGAATTTGGTTGATAATCTTTTTCTTTATTGAAATGAAGGTCAACATGCAATATTTTGAAAGGATTTCACATAGTAAATGCATCACTTTAAAGCAATACATGTGTCTGAGTCAAAATGTAGCAAAAATCTGGTCATTTTATTTGAATATCACTATTATCACCTAAATTCCATTTGTCTATTATTTTATCTATATAACATTTCTGAGAAATAAAGGTTGAAGGGGGTAGACTGTGCATAAACATAATTTCTCCCATTTCAGAGAAGTGGAACTGACTATATCTATCTATCTATCTATCTATCTATCTATCTATCTATCTATCTATGTATACATATATCTATATCTACAGAGAGATATACTAGTATAGATATATAGAGATATAGGTATATAGATTTATAGATATCTCTATCACTGCACTTACATCCTGTTTCTGTTTCGAGAGAGAGAGAGAGAGAGAGAGAGAGAGAGAGAGAGAGAGAGAAGCAGAGAGATTAAAAGATTAGATGAACTGTCCTATATCATACATTTCAGTCATAAAACCACACAATTCAGCCAGAGCTTAGTCTAAAACCCAGGTTTCTACATACTAGCTCAGAGATCTCTTTCTTATACCCCAAAATGTGAATTTAAATTGTGTAAGAATTGGATGAGGTAGGATAGGAACTTTATGACTCCTGCTGTTGGACTCAGAATTCTTAATTTCTTATCCAACTGGATCAGTGAATAATAGAAAATGGGAATAAAAAGTTGAATAGTTGTAACCACCATTCCTAACCACACATGCCACATGACTTATAAAGTTTCTCTGACCAACAATAAAGTTATCAACTGTTTATGTGGAAGACAAGGGTGTAGTATCTTCCTGTGAGTTAGCATTTTTATGAATCATAGAGGAGAAAGCCCAGGCGTGAGGGCAGCACATTTTGGACCCTGGAGACACAGTCCTCGCTTTTGAAAATGTTCTGGAGAGGACTTCCCATCTTCCCAGCCCCACGGAAATGAGGAGTGCGGATCAGGTGGGGATGAACCTTTCCTTCCCGGAGACGAATAAAACACTGAGACCAATAAAACACTGATCTTGAGCCCAGCCAGCGTGGCTCAGTGGTTGAGCGCCAACCTGTGAACCAGGAGGCCACGGTTCAATTCCCAGTCAGGGCACACGCCTGGATTTCGGGCTTGGTCCTAAGTATGGGGCATGTCGATCAATGATTCTCTCTCATCATTGATGTTTTTATCTCTTTCTCCCTCTCCCTACCTCTCTGATATTAATAAAAAATATTTTTAAAAACAACCAACTAATAAACAAACAAACAAACAAACAAAAACCAAACACTTGTCTTTGCAGCCAGGGAGGCTTGGGAACAAGCACACTTTCTCCAGGAGCCCAGACGGGGACTGACAACTTGCCAGGCAGCAAACTAATATTTTGCTGCACCAGCAGCTTTGCACTAGTAACTGGACCCGACTTTAAGGTTTACAGAACCTGAGGAAAAATAGTAACACAACTAAGGGACCCAGCAGCCAGAAAGAAAGAAGCAGCAGAAAATCCAGAAAGGCAACTCCTTAATAATATGTGAGGCAGGCAAGTTTGAATAACAGCTCTGATGCTTAACTTTGTGTCATCTTGACTGAGCCATGGGGGGCCCAGATATTTGGTCAAACATTATTCTGGGTGTGTCTTTGAGGGTTTTGTTTGTTTGTTTTTTGTTGTTGTTGAAAATAACATTTAATTCAATAGACTGAGAAAAAAAACGAATAAAAAATAATAAAATGGATAGACTGAGTAAAGCAGATTGCCCTCCCTCATGTGGTTGGATCTCATCCAATCAGTTGAAGGACAAAAAGGTGACCCTCACCTGAGTAAGAGAGAATTTATCCTTCCAGGAATGCCTTCAAACTAGGACCTTGACTTTTTCATGCCTTCAACCAGAAGGCATTTGCTCTTCCTGGGTCTCAAGTCTGCCTGCCTTTTAGACTGGAACTATACTTTTGGCTCTGCTGGCTCGCTCTCTCTCTCTCTCTCTCTCTCTCTCTCTCTCTCTCTCTCTCTCTCATTCTCACTGTACTTACATCTAATTGTTTCTGTTTCTCTGAAGAACCCTGTTCAGTACATGTGTAACTTTCCTCTTAAATAAAAAGGACATAGTGATATTCATTGGATAATAAAAACAATACATAAAAATAACAATGAAAAGTAACATCACTCAAAAGAGAAAGGTTAGTATCTTTGAATGAGTCTGAGATGTTCCCTCCTTATGTCCTGGCAGATGTAGTTTATTTATTCACTAATCTATTCATTAATCTACTCACTTGAAGTTATTTGCGATCACTCAGCCAGTCCATGACCGCCAGACCCCTGATATATATGGTAGTATGAAACTCTCAAGAAACCTCTTTAAGAAGTGATAATCATGTGAAGAAATTACTTTATTATAAAAGTTCTGGATTAATTGCTGGCGCTTCTCTTGTTGAGAAGAACAATAATATCTTGTTAGTAAACTCAGGACTAAGGACAAATGGAAGCTGGGAGGAAAGTAGGAAATGACTACCGATCATAAGGACTGATCAAGAAATATATAAAAGGCAAAGCCGTTGTGCCCAACTTCCAGGGGTGTTGTGTTTTTAAGGCTGTTTCGTTTTGTGGTAGTGGTGGTGACAGGTAGAGAGGCTGATGAGCACCATAGGCCAAATGGTCATAACTTCTTTGTTTTTAGACTTCTAGTAGTTGTAGGAAACATTGAATTTGCAACTAAAACATTTGTTCTGTGAATCACGCATGCTTTCTTTTAGTTAGAAAAATATGTTATATGAAATTGAATTTCCTTGAGAAAACAGTAATATAAAGGAGAGGAAAAAATAGGTGCCCTAAGGCTTTTACAGCCAGTGGTCAAATAACAGGATTATTTGAACTGGAAGGTAATAGCAGCTTTTGTGGTACAGTAATTGAGAAGATACTCTTCCCCCACCATTACCCTTAGAATTGGAAAATAGACAAAAATGCCCTTTTGGAAAAGACTTCACTAAACGTTATCTTTAAAATTTAGTTTAATATACTTGGGAAGTAGGCCTAGGATAATGTTAATACCTTCAGTAAATTTGGGCAATTCAAGGAGAAAAAGAGTTAATCAAACTAAAATTGAGTTTTAATTTTTTCAGATCTATGTATTGATTTTCTATAGTATTTAGGTTTTGAATTACATGCAGCTATGGATAATTTGTTGTCTTTTTCCTAGGTAGGGCTCATTATTGATTTCGGGACTTGAGTTGGATTGAAGAATGTACAAATATTAATTGTTCTAGCCTGAGAAGAATGACGAGTATTGTGGAAGATGGTCATAATTATAGATGATCATAATTTTTCTTTGATTTTTCTTGATAATAAAGAAAATGCAATGTAACAATAGTAACTATTATAGGAGCAGTACATATGGATAATGGCAGATTTGGGTTGAATACAATTTAGTAATATTTGTGTATTCAGATATTTTTAAAATTGCCTTTTTTTCAGATAAGCATGTGTCTAGTTTTAAAACAGACAAATTACTTCTAATTTTAGTGATGATCAGAGGAAATTAATGAGAAACATTTGAGTTGGTATATCATACAAACCCAAACCATATTGGTGTGTTTTTGTTGTTGCTTTCTGTTTTGTTTTGTTATTGGGTTTTTTTAAATATCTGATATATTCTAGGAGGTACAATTGTTCAGTTACATAAATTGTGCCTCCCACTACATAAATGAGCTTAACCAAGGGGTGGAGGAGATGAGAAGGGGGAAGAAAGAGAGCAATCTCAAAGGAACAAACAGAACCACACTTCAAGCATAACTAGAAGACAAAAAACACCTCAACTTCAAATTACATTTCTATATATTTTAAGCTTAAAGTGAGCCGTCTCTTCTGCTCTTCTTCTAAGCCTTTATGGGAATCGGTCCATGGAAAACTGCTGGAAAGAGAACAGAAGAGAGCTAGCAGGTGGTTAAAACCACCACCTCACAGAAAAAAGTTCACCTCTAGATTGAAAATAGTAGAAAAATGTGCGGGTCGATCAGAGCACTGACAACAGGAAACAGATTTGAAAGACACAACTCCAGATGGCAGTCTTTGAAGGACATTGTGAATTTTGAATTCTAAATAAGCATTTACAGATATTAAATCATTAAAGACAATAATGGAGAAGAAGCAATAAATATCAAGAGGACAAAAAGGGAAGGGAGAGGCACTTCGGAGACTGGGTGGTGACATATAAGGGAAACAAGAAGGAAGTATTGGGGTCTTGTAATCCCAAATATAACCCAAAGCTAGAGGACTCACATCCCTCTCCACACCTCACCCCAACCCCCCTGGGCAAACCCATGAAACAACCTGGGCTCTGCTACACTGACAGAAGAGGGCACCATTGAACTAAAAATTTTATAAGCCACCCCAGTGCCACAAAATAAGACGAAAGTGAGTAAACCTATACAAGGCTACTATAAAATCATAATCAAATGATTTCATTTGATAAAAATTGTCACCAGAATACCTCATGACACAGAAGAAAAATGTAATAAAGAACTCCAAGTCAAATTTTGCATTCTAAATAAGCATTTGCAGATATTAAAACATTAAAGACAAAAATGGACAAGAAGCCGTAAAAATCAAGAGACTGACTACACTCAAGAAAGAAATAAGAAAATTACAAATATGAAGACTAAATTACAGGGCACTCAAGAGAAAATGGGCTCAAGTAAAATGTTATGACACACTGACATAGAAAATTAGAAACGATAATGAAAAGTGACACAAATAACTAAAAAGGAATAGAGAGAAAGGGGTTGAAATGGAAGACAGGCAAAGAAGGAAAAAACATATATATGCATTGGAGTCCTCAAAGAAGGAAAAGAAAATAGTGGGACAGAACAAATATTTAAAACTATAATCCAAGAGTGGGTTCCAGAAGTGAATGAAGTTATAAATTTACATTTTGAAAGGGTTCAGAGGGTACCTGAGAAAATGGGCCTGGGATGGCCAGCTGTGAGACACATCCTAGTAAACTCTTAGGTTTCAAGATCTAGAAAAATTCTTCTCAAGCCTTCTATCAAAACTGCCAAATGATATACAGGAGGAGAATATTGACTGGAGTCAGACATCTTCAAAACAATTTACAAAATAATAGAGTAAGTATCAAAACAAAACAAAAACTAGGAAAAAAATTGTGAACCAAAGGTTTTGTATCCAGCTCTTAAGACAATAGAAAAACAATCTACTGGAGGATGGGTTTATCCAAATAAAGAGATGACGGAGGAAGCTTCCACAATGTGGTTTATGGTAAACATTTAATATATTTTATTGTAGACCTAAGACTAAAATGTGAGTACAGGGGTGAATATAATTAGAAATATTACATGTTTTGACAATGTACAAATTATGTGAATAAAAAATGGGAGGATAAAGAAGTAAAGTTATATAGGACAGAAGAATAAGCTATTGGTGGCACATTGTTTCTGTGGGAGTTGAAGGAACCATTGAAAACTGACAAATTAGATGGTAATAGACAACTGAGACAATATTTTCTATGTGTAGCCAGATAAAGGGCTAATATCCCTAATGTTTAAAGAACTCTTAAACATTGAAAGGAAACACCAAAGGCCAAAGTGAAAAGTGGGCAGCCAGAATTGGTTTGGTCAGTGGATAGAGCGTCGGCCTGCGGACTTGAGGGTCCCAGGTTCGATTCTGGTCAAGGGCATGTACCTTGGTTGCGGGCACATCCCCAGTGAGGGGCGTACAGGAGGCGGCTGATCAATGTTTCTCTCTCATCGATGTTTCTAACTCTCTATCCCTCTCCCTTCCTCTCTGTAGAAAATCAATAAAACGTATTTTTTTAAAAAGTGGGTAAAAGATATGAACCATTTACAAAAAAAAAAGATATGAAAATCACCCTTAATGAAAGGTCATTCAACCTCATTTATAAATAGAGAAGTGTACATTAAAACTGCACAGAGATGCCGTTTTTCATCTTTGAGATTGACAAAATTAAAAAGTATTACAGAACATTCTTTAGGGAGGTGATGTGCAAGCTCATACACTGCTAGCGGGACAACCTCAAACATGAAAATTGGTACAAGTTTTAGAGAAGGGAATTTGGCAGTATTTGACAAAAAGTCCCTATGCATTTACTTTTCAACCCACACAACCGTTTCTAGGAATCTATCCTGAAGGCATACAAACCATTCAAAAATATATATGCACAAGGTTATTCACTGCAGCGTTCTTTGTAACTATAAAATATTGGAAACAACCTAATGCTCCTGTTTAGGGGAAAGACTGAACAGATTATGGTTCTTCCATCCAATGGCATTTTATGCAGCTGGAAAAAGAATGAGGAAGATCTTTAAACTGACACCGAATGATTTGGAGTACACATGATTTAAAAAAAATACAATAGAGTGTCTGAAATTTACTAACTTTTCTTTAAGGAAAAAAGGAAATAGAAATATACAAATATTTGCTTGTTTGCGCAAAACAAAATCTTAGAAGCATAAACCAAAACCTGAGGTAGTTACTGCCGGAGGTGGTTAGGAATGGGGTAGAACAACAGGAGAGACAGGAATGGGGTACAGTGTATGGGTTGGGAGAGAGACCGTTCTCTAATATACCTATTTGTATAGTTATGAGTTTTAGTACCAACATGATGTTTTACTTTCTAAAATGAATGAATGAATAAAATCAACAAGGTTGGGGGAAAACCAAAATGAAACCAATGGATGCCCTAACCGGTTTGGCTCAGTGGATAGAGCATCGGCCTGCGGACTCAAGGGTCCCCGGTTCGATTCCGGTCAAGGGCATGTACCTTGGTTGTGGGCATATCCCCAGTAGGGAGTTTGCAGGAGGCAGCTGATCAATGTTTCTCTCTCATCGATGTTTCTAACTCTCTATTCCTCTCCCTTCCTCTCTGTAAAAAATCAATAAAATATATTTTTTAAAAAGTGAAACCAATGGAAACAAATGAGCCTAATTGTATTCCAAATGAATAACAACTTCACTGAGTATGAGGGAGGTGCACGAATTCACGGAACTTTTGAGCACTGTATTTTGATAATATAACCCTCAGGTTACACATAAAAATATGTAAACAAATATTGATTATAGTTAGTAGATTTATTTTCCCCAATGGTGTATGTTACAATTCTGAAATATTTGAAGTGTATCCTAATACTGAGCAAATAAGTAAATATATTGTGGGTTGTAAGAGCCAAGTTTCTGTTTGTTAGAAAAGCAGGCTACAGATATGTAAAGGGAGAATGAAGACAGGCATAGAACAAGGCTTTTGATGTTACATTGGAATTGGAGGCGTTAGTATAAACTCGTGGTTTAAAAATATAATAATAGATATTAAAATAGGTATAGATGTGAATGTGTGTACATATTTCCTACCTCTGTTCACTGAGATGACCCTGACTTAAGGCACTCTCATAATACTAAGCATCCTTAGCACCCAGATAATGTCTTCTAAATGTCATTCTTAACTAAGAAGAACCAGGGGCCCCTAGAAAAATGAGTGATTCCAGAGCTAGTGTAGCAAAAGTTCAAGTTGAGATTAGGACATCTTTTTCTGTGTGTGTGCCAGCAAGCAAGGAAGTGCTTAAATAGGGGTGGAAACATATCAAAAGAGCACAGGAATTAGTCTGACAAGCTCCCACTGGCCAAATCTTGCACAAATGAGCATCAAAATAAATAATGATCGATTAAAATCCATGAGTCTTTCCTTACATAAATACACAAATGAATATATAATTAAAGGGGGAGTAAAGGAACAGTTTCCAAAAGTAAAATATCAGATAATACATGTTGAAGGATGATAGATTGGGAAAAAATGGAATCATCATCATGGTAGTAAACGTTTCAATCAAGAATCATCAACAAAGGTAGTGGACCAAAGTATTCTGTTGAGAAATTTGATTTTTACATAACCTCAAAGTATTTTCCTATAGAACGCTAATTAGTAACAAAAAAGAAAAATTACTAATTTTATGTGGACAAACCTAACAGACACCACCACAATCAACTTTCCATTGTCAGTAATGGGACACATATTGTGTGCTCCCTGATCCGACGTACCTAGAAGATACAGCATCTCTTCTGCGTTATTCCTGCCAAGGGAGAAAAGTGAACCTAATCTTGAGGAAACGTCTGACACACGTAAATTGAGGGATATTCTACAAAATGTCAAAGTTATCAAAGACTGAAAAACAGTTCTAGAACAAAGGAGACGTGACTTCCATTAAACCCAGTGACACAATTGATAATACTTGACTAAGGGCTATAGATTAGATAATATTATTGTATCAATGTTAGTGTCTTGATTTTGAAGACTGTAGTAGTCACGTCTGAAATGTCCTTGGTTTTGTGACACACATATCGACATATTGAGGGGAAAAGAGGAAATATGTTTGCTGGGAGGGAGAGAAGGGAAAATGATTTAAAAATGTGATAAAATTCTTACATTTGAGGAAAATGGGTAAAGGATATGCAGGAATTCTTGGTAATAATTTTTTTTTGGTAATTTTTCTGTAAGACAAATTATTTCGAAATAAAAAGTTAATATGTATAAAAATAGTACCACATGCTCTCAAAATCAGGATTAAAGTATCTGCTTAGGGATTTGAAACTTTGCTAGTCTAAGTTAAATATATTTCTCCAAGTGTTTTAAAACTCTGATTTGTTGATGTACTTGTTCATTCTTTAAATTACTTACTAAGTGGCAGTTGTGCTGAATAGGAGTTGAGCTTAGAGTTGTCATTAAGATAGACAAGTCTCCTCGAGTTCATGGAGCTTATATTTGTGAAGGAACAGTGTGTTGTAGGGGACAAAAATAATATAGAAGAAAACAAATGTTGTCGTTTCTGTTAGGTGTATCGTTGAGAGGGAAATAAGGCGCGGTGGTGTGATAGAGGCAGTCACAGAGGGAAGTGTGTGGAGCTGCTCAGGAAAGACTTCTGAGAGAGTGACCCCTGAATGATGAGGAAGCCATGACTGGAAGAGCTAAGAGGATGCCTCTGGAGAAATGCCCTGGATTTATAGTGGGTGAGAAGATGGACACTTTCAGCAGTCCCTTAGTCTATAGAGATAAGACGTAGCTCAGTGTCATCTCAAAAATGATTTCATAAGTTACTGAAACATGGGAGTCTTGGGCTATCATTGGAATGACAGCTAGGATATGTGGGATCTGTTCTTTTTACCACTATGTAGCTAGGCTTCATATGATACAAACTGCTGAATTCCCTGACTCTATTTTATCTGTAATAAAGGGCTGCACATGGATAATCTCTAATGCTTCTCATACGTTCAATATTTATGGTTTTACAATCTTACAAAATCTCAAGATTTTTACCTTCATAATATAATGACATAAGTATACATATAGAGAAATTCAGGTTGATAACAAAGAATAAATGATGCTTTATAATCTTTCATTGTTAGCTATGAGCATTTTCTGGGCTAGACCATATTTTAATTTTTAATAAGAAAAAAAGGGTATATTGCCATGGCACCAAAAAACAAAACAAAACACAGAAACTGGTCAAAGGATTTCATAAACTCTTATATTTCATATGAAATGTAATACCCAAAGAGTACTTCAAACTTCAACAAAACTCCTCCCTTTTTGCCTAGCCAGTGTGGCTCAGTGTTTGAGAATTGACCTATGAACCAGGAGGTCACAGTTCAATTCCCGGTCAGGGCAATTGAAATGTATATTAATAAACACACATAACTACACAAATATGACAGGATGCACATAGGGAAAGGAGGCGTTCTTGTATTATCAAGCTCTCAGCATATACTTGGGCTTTCTCTTGAGCTATGTGCCTAGGTCGCCTTGGAGCTGGCTCAGCATGTGGCTGGCTGGGAGAATCGAGGAGCCAGCAGGAATCTCCCCTCAGCAGCTGGCTCCCTGGCCTTAGCAGGTAATGGGGTGGCAGGCAGAATGCAAATGAAACTGTGTGGGCGTGGCTATCTTCCCAGAGCCCATGGAGGCTGAGAGGCTAGAATGTGGTCCATTGATGCTCATTTCAAATGCATGTTAATGTGCTGATTCACGTCAAAGATAAGTTTACTTTTATAAATACCCCTTCTCTTCCCGGTAAATAGGCTAGAAGAGATGACTCTCTGACAGGAATGAGACTTCGGGACTGGGGCACTCCTAAATGAAGGGGCCTATTTAGTTAATTATGGGGCCAACTTGTGAATGTGCTGCTAGAGGCTGGAAATGAATGCCACCCCTTGTGCTGAAGGACCAGTAGGTGATGTTGTCAGCCAACTTCAGCCCTGTCTGCGAAGAGCCCACACTTTCCTGGGCAATCAGCCCCACGGCTAGGTCTATTTAATAATTAGAGAAGCCACATGTTGGTCAGAGCTAACAAGAAGAAGTAGAGAGCCAGGGAGAGGGCGATTTTTTTTACCCCTTTCATCAAGGAATGTCCATGAGTATATGTATGTTCTGGGCTGGGAGCTGGACTCAGGTTCTGAGGCATGAGTGGGTTCTATTCCAGAGTGTGCAGAATTAGCTCACTGCTCATTCCGTCTCTGTGTTCTGTTTAAAATATTTTTAAATGAATACAGACCAATATGTTTACAGGACTTGACATTCCCTATAGAAATCAATGCAAGGAGCAAGGACTCTGTTTGGTGAAGACCTGGTCATTTCCTTGTTCATTACCTTTGACTCAGTACTCACTGGGTGATGGTAAGAATCTCCAGTGTTCCCCTATCCAGTTCTCAAGTTCTGTTGAGTTTGCTTCCTCGGGTCGAAAACATGGGCTGTAGTGTCAGAATACCTGTGTCTGAATTCTGGTTACACATTTATGTGATCTCAGGTTCTATATGTATAACTTTATACCTAGTGTATAGGGGTGATGTGAGGAAAGCAATGTGTAGTACATGGTAGACCTTTAGATCAGAGCCTAGCATACAGTAAGAAATAAGAAATTAGCCAATTATCTCCTGAATCTATCTTATCTTATTCCTCTTTGCTCCCTTAATCTAGGATTTCATTACATTTTCCCTGGATTATAGTTCTCTCCACAAATCTCCTAACCTCTACTATTTCTCTACCCTACATAGCTATCAGAATAATTTTTTTGAAATGCAAATATGACCATGTCAGTCCTCTGTTTATACTCAAACTCCCTATTATGGCACCCAGGACATTCTCCTTTCTAGCCTTAATCTCCTTCCTACTTCTCCCATTGGGTTCTTCCACAGTCAAGCCCATTACAGTAGACTCTGATGCTTCTATGAACCTGTCTGACTTATTCTTTCTCTCCTTACCTACCTGGTGAGCATCCTTCAGACTCCTACCCACGAATTCCCTTCTGTTGATAGCCTTCTGTAACCTCCTTTCATTGGTGACTGAGCTAATTGCTTCCTCCTCTGTATTTGTTCTATTTGCTAGTTATAATTCTATTTCACATATTCTACTGCATGAAGACTTCACATGGGAATGGGATAGTTGTTTTAGGGATGGACCCACAAAGGTGACAGCACACTCCTCCCAGGTGGAGGGAAGTACTATTAGCTTAGGAAAGTGGACTCTGAAATTAGAGATCCAACCAGCTAGACAACAATTGTTATTGAGCACTCATTTATACTGAAATAGCTACGGCTCTGAGATATAGTCTGTCTGAATGAGGAGATCTGGAAGTATTTATATATACCTTATAAGATACGAAAAATAAATATGATTTCAAATGCCTGTTGTGAACTTGATAATTAAATAGGGTAAAGCCAGGGCAAAAGTTGGAACAGCATCTGTTGTTTAGAATATTTATGACAGAGATTTCTGTTGTGCCCCAACTCCATTTCCCCTTCTTTCTCAGTATTTGGGATTGGAGCCATAGAAGAAGATGAGTGGGAAAAATTATAGAAAAAAATATTTTAAGAAATCTTGGTGGAAAATTTCCCAAATTTGATTAAAACTGTAAAGCCACAGAAGCAAACTGAACAAAATCCAAGTAGGAAAAAAAATGTAGCACATTATAATCAAGTTGCTTAAAGCCAGTGATAATGAGAAAATCTTCAGAACAGCCAGAGGAGCCCGGCTGGTGGTGCCTCAGTGGTTGAGCATTGACCTATGAACCAGGAGGTCATGGTTCAATTCCTGGTCATGGCACATGCCTGATTGCAGGCTCCATCCCCAGTAGGGTTTTGCAGGAAGCAGTCGATCAATGATTCTCTCTCATCATTGATATTTCTATCTTTCTCTCCCTTTCCCTTCCTCTCTGAAATCAATAAAAAATACGTATTTTTAAAAACAGTCAGAGGGAAAGAGACACATTATATCCTAAGGAAGAGAGATAACAGATAACAGATTTGACGCGGGAAACAGTGAAAACCAGAAGATAGTGGAGCAACATTAAAGGCATTGTGATAAAACTTCAGACCAATATCTCTCTTTAACATAGAAGTAAATTATTTTTTTTAAGTTTTAGAAAATGGAACTCAATGATATATTGAAACGTTAATACATAATAATCAAGAGAGGTTTATCCCAGAAATGCAAGATTGGTTTAGAAAATCAGAAAGTATAATTTACCATAGTAACATTTTAAAAATAAAAATCATATGATCATCTGAATAAATGCAGAAAATGCCCTTCAGCCTCCATCCCTGGTAAAACTAATAGGTTCTTATGCTGTAAACACACAGAATAATGTATTAATTGAGGGACCTGAGTGAATGAAAGAATGAAAATTGAATGGCATATTGATGAGTAGGTTTAGAACAGAGGCCTTCCTTTACCTATGTAGCTTGTGCATCAAATGGAAAAGAAGACTGCATTATTTCACACTGGAACTCCCGTAGTATACAGAAACATTTTTCTTAGGGATTTCAACACCTCTTACAGAGTTAACAACTACTCAGGCTTGTTGTTTTTATGTGCTACTGAGTCAGCTCCAACTCCTGGCAACCCTATGAGTGACTAACGTCCACACGTCCTCTCCTTAGCAGCCCTGCTCGGCTTCTGTAGACTCATGCCTATGGCTTCTCAGTGAACGTACATGTCTGTAAGAGAAGTGGTTATATTCTTAAACACATTCATTATATTTCATCAATATTTCATCAGAATTTTTATAGCTCAGTGGGAGCTTATTTAGTTTACCAGTGGAGAGTCTACTAGAATTAATTCAAAATAATAAAATCTTTGTTCTTCAAATATTTGCACTCTTATAAGATAAAGAGCAGCTATATTATTCAAGGTACACTGTGATGTGCTGTGAAAACAGATGAACACTGAAGTGTCAGTGACTTAACACAATAAAAATTAATGTCTCACTCAAGTGCATGTCTAGCACTGGTCAGCAGAGGAGCTCTGATCCACACAGTCACTCAGAGTACCAGGCTAACAAACACTAGCATCTCAGTGTCTCCAAAATTCCTACATCAGATGAAGTGAGGAAATGGAGGACTCAAGCCCTGGCTTGTTTGTTCTGTCGTAGAAGTGACAAAGTGTTAGAGAAGCTTCCCCAGCCAGTGGCACTGGTGCTGGGAAATACGAAAAGCGCCTAGATAGTTAGGAGCTGTAAATCTCTCTCCACGGTTCTAATAGAATCTAGGCTCATCCGAAGTGATTATTAGGAGATATAAAAGTGGTGGAAATCAAGGAATTTATTTAAGTTTCAACATTCTTGGAATGTGGTAGGAGGTTCCCTCTGAGTATTTATGTAAGATTTGGTGACTCCTGTCCCTAGAAGTACATCTTTCTTTTTCATGAGTGCTGCTGGGAGACAGTTCTCCTGGGTCTCTTAGGTTTCTGCATATCTTGGAAGTATATGAACCAACTGCATTTGTTCTAGACGTCTGTATAGTGAATAACCTTGGAAAGATGTGTGTCATACTCAGGAGCAAAGGGCAGGCATGTTTACTTTCTAATAGAAAAGATTTGAGTTCCCTAAGGCCAGGCTTCCATCCTCTAATGCAATCCATAGGTATCCATCTGGGCCCATTTGCGCTGCCCTCGGGGGACTGGAGGCAAGGGAAGCTGCTTAAAAAAGGCTGGAACTCTGGCCCCTGCTATCGCTGTAAGTAATAATCTGTCCTTCTTCTCTGTCCTGGAGTCTTGTCTTCTTCCACCAGCGTGTGTGAGAATGGTGGGTGAACTTACGACTTGCAAGTAGGGTAAAATCTCAGACCCTTCATAGTTCTTGACAAATGTATATAATAAACACATCTAATACACAACCAAAATGGTTGATAAGAACTCTAAAGTTTCATTCATTTAACATATATCAGTTATGCGTGAGATATGATGCCAGGTATTAGAGTATGTAAAGTTGGAAGAACATAGCCCTTGTACTCAGGTCTCTTACAGTCTAGTTGCAAGACATACCCAGAAACAATTACAGTATAACATTAGAACCAGATGCTTACAGAGTAAGGGCAGCCTAATCCCCTGAGGGAACTTTAACTTAAAGAGATAATATTTTAATAGAAATGTGAGATGCATACAAGTTCACCAGAAAGTCAAGATGAGGGTAAGACTTCTAAGCAGAGGAAAAATCGTGAATGAAAGCCCTGAGGTAAGGCCTGTTACAAGTTGTTCAGCCTGGCTGCAGCGTTACAGGCCCGAAGGCAGAGGATGAGGGAAAGGGTGGCCTGGGAGGTCGGCAGTGACTGCACTGTAAAGGCTTTCCATGCCACACAGAGCACTTGGGTTTTATCCTGTAGGCCATGCAGATTTGGGTGAACGAGAAAAATCATAATAATAGAAATTAGTGGTTGTAAGGCCCTCAAGAGGGTTTTAAGAAGCAAATCTTATTCTTTCTAGAATAATACGTACTTTGCTCACCTTCCTTTTCATATGAGGCCATTCTTTTATTGATGTGGAGAATTCTTTTTTTCTTTTCCTTAAATGAATTCTCTGTAATGCTGCCCATCACTCCTAAGTGGATATTTAAGCTAGTTTTGAAATTGCAGCTAGATAGCTAAACTACAACAGAGCTTTATCCTCAAAAATGAGTTGTGTTTGTTAGACCTCATGCTAGTGAGAAAGGTTGTAAGATTTTACTAAACTATAATTATATTCTTTTTTTAAAAGAGGTATACTCTTTACTATTTCTATGATAATTTTTTTCTCTTTTGGAAGGCTAATTTTTCCATTTAATTTTTATGTACTTTTTTGACAAAATACATTTGGATTCCTTCCAATAGTATTTCTGAAAAGACTTAAATTGAAATAACAGTTGGCAGGCCATGTGAAAAGTAAGTGTGTCATCTGTGTATGTTACATAGGTTAAATTTAACTTGGTGGTTCAAAAATGTTTACATATTCCTTCAAGATGTGGTGAGGACTTTTCTGCTGAAGAATAGGGTTTCCCTTGTAGTGAGGGAGAGCCGGTGCTGGAAACCCAGGGCATACGTGTCTGAAAACATTCCCGGTATTTGCTCAGGCCCTTGCCAAGTCTGTTGAAGAGTGAGACACTGTCTTTTGCTGTTATTGGAATTTACAAATGTAAGGCAGGTGTCACAGCTGCTAACCTTTTGGCTCTTTCTGTTCACTCTGGAAAAGCAATTAAGTAAAGGAAAATCTATGAGCAGGTAGGGACAGGCATCTCTTATAAAAGTCAACTGTGGCAACCATATTGGAATCACAGAGATGATGTCATAATATCTCTTACACTGTAGTTTGAAATACTCCGCTGACTCTCAAATGATGATTCAAACTGGAGCTTTACTGACCCCTAGTTAGAAAACCGTTTACCTGTTGTGATTTTAAGAAACTACAAAGAACTTCCTGCCCAGCAATATAGTTTCCTAACTATTTATTGGTATATGCAGGTAGATAAGTCATTCCACAATTGGAGATGAAGTTTAAGGTATAAATAACCCTAGGTAATGCATTTTATACTTAACTAGAGGCCCGATGCATGAAATTCATGCAAGAGTAGGCCTTCCTTCTCCTGGCTGCCGGCACTGGCTTCCCTCTGGCACCCAGGATCTGGGCTTCCCTCTGGCTGCTGGCAGGCACCTGGGATCCGGGCTTCCCTCACAGGCCCGATTTCATCCAGAAGGTCGTCTGGAAGGACTTCCGGTCTAATTAGCATGTTACCCTTTTATTATTATAGATATGCCCCTACGTGAGGCATTATATATTTAATACATTGTACTATAAATGCATCATAAAAGCAAATTTTCTTGATGGAGATTGGTGAGAAGGATAAGCCACTTGAGTACCAGATGTATGAAGGGAAAGTGGATTGGAAGATGTGATAAAGCATTGCTGGAGATTCCAAAGACAAATAAAATGATATTAGTTAATGCTTCTTTATAAAAAAATTCCTTTATTGATTAAGTTATTAAATATGTGTCCTTATCTCCACATAACTCCCTATCCCCCCCACTCATGCCCTCACCCCCCCTGTTGTCTGTGTTCATTGGTTAGGCCTATATGCTTGCATATAAGTCCTTTGGTTGATCTCTCCCCCTGATCCCCACCCTCCCCTACCTTCCCTCTGAGGTTTGACAGTCTGATTGATGCTTCTCTGTCTCTGGATCTGTTTTTGTTGATCAGTTTATGTTGTTCATTATATTCCATAAATGAGTGAGATCATGTGATATTTATCTTTCTCTGACTGGCTTATTTCATTTAGCTCTTCAGTTCCATCCATGCTGTTGTAAATGGTAAGAACTTCTTCTTTTTTTACTACAGTGCAGTATTCCATTGTGTAGATGCACCAGTTTTTTAATCCACTCATCTACTGATGGGCACTTAGGCTATTTCCAAATCTTCGCTATGGTGAACTGTGCTGCTATGAACATAGGGGTGCATATATCCTTTCTGATTGGTGTTTCTAGTTTCTTGTGATATATTCCTAGAAGTGGGATCACTAGGTCAAATGGGAGTTCCATTTTTAGTTTTTTGAGGAAACTCCATACTGTTCTCCACAGTGGCTGCACCAGTCTGCATTCCCACCAGCAGTGCACGAGTGTTCCTTTTTCTCCACATCCTCGCCAGCACTTGTCATTTGTTGATTTGTTGATGATAGCCATTCTGACAGGTGTGAGATGGTACCTCATTGTTGTTTTGATTTGCATCTCTCGGATGATTAGTGACTTTGAGCATGTTTTCATATGTCTCTTGGCCTTTCTTCTATCTTCTTTTGAAAAGTATTTAGGTCTGTTGCCCATTTTTTGATTGGGCTGTTTATCTTCCTTTTGTTAAGTTGTATGGGTTCCCTGTAAACGTTGGAGATTAAACCCTTATCAGTGATAACATTGGCAAATATGTTCTCCCATGCAGTGGGCTTTCTTGTTGTTTTGTTGACTGTTTCCTTTCCTGTGCAAAAGCTTTTTATTTTGATGTAGTCCCATTTATTTATTTTCTCTTTAGTTTCCATTGACCTAGGAGCAGTATCAGTGAAGAAATTGCTTTGGCGTATGTCTGAGATTTTGCTGCCTATGGTTTCCGGTCTTATGTTTAATTCCTTTATCCATTTTGAGTTTATTTTTGTGTATGGTGTAAGTTGGTAGTCTAGTTTCATTTTTTTTGCATGTATCTGTCCAATTTTCCCAACACCATTTATTGAAGAGGCTGTCTTGACTCCATTGTATGTTCATGCCTCCTTTGCTGAATATTAATTAACCATAGTGGTTTGGGTCAATTTTCTGGGTTCTCTATTCTATTCCATTGATCTATATGTCTGTTCTTGTGCCAGTACCAGGCTGTTTTGAGAACAGTGGCTTTGTAATACAGCTTGATATCTGTTATTGAGATCCCACCTACTTTGTTCTTCTTTCTCAGGATTGCTGCAGCTATTTGGGGTCTTTTTTTATTTCAGATGAATTTTTGGAAAGTTTGTTCTAGGTCTGTGAAATATGCCGTTGGTATTTTAATGGGGAGTGCATTGAATCTATAGATTGCTTTGGGTAGTATAGACATCTTGATGATGTTAATTCTACCAATCCATGAACACGGTATGTTCTTCCATCTGTTTATGTCTTCCTCTATCTCCTTTTTCGGTGTCGTGTAGTTTTCTGCGTAGAGGTCTTTTACCTCCTTAGTCAAGTGTATTCCTAGGTATCTTATTTTTTTGGTGCGATGGTAAATGGGATTGCTTTTTTAGTCTCTCTTTCTTTAAGTTAATTATTGGTGTATAGAAATGCCATAGACTTCTTGGCTTTAATTTTGTATCCTGCTACATTGCCGAATTCATTTATTAAGTCTAATAATTTTTTGATGGAATCTTTAGGGTTTTCTATGTACAGTATCATGTCATTTGTGAATAAGGACAGTTTTACTTCTTCTTTTCCAAAAGTGAAGGGATGGAAAAATATCTTTCTGGCAAATGGAAATGAAAAAAAAGCTGGAATAGCAATACTTATATCTGACAAAGTAGACCTCAAAGTGAAGTCCATAACAGGAGATAAGGAAGGCCACTTCATAATACTAAAGGGATCGATACAACAAGAGGATATAACCCTGATAAACCTATATGCACCCAAATGCATTAAAAAACTCCTGGAAGATATCAAGGGAGAGATCGCCAACAATACAATCATAGTAGGGGACTTTAATACACCACTGACATCACTGGATAAATCCTCTAGACAAAAAAAAAAAAAAAAAATCAGCAAAGAAACAACAATCCTAAATGACTCACTAGATCAAATGGATTTAATTGACATCTTCAGAACATTTCACCCCAAAGCCACGGAATATACGTTCTTTTCAAGTGCACATGGGACATTTTCAAAAATAGACTACATATTGGGTCACAAGCAAAGTCTCCCCAAACTCAAGAAGATTGAAATCATTTCAAACATTTTCTCAGACCACAATGGCATAATATTAGAAATAAACTACAATAAAAACAATCCAAAAAATTCAAACACTTGGAAGCTGAAAAGCATGCTATTAAACAATTATTGGGTTACCAAAGAGATCAAAGAAGAAATTAAAAACATCCTGAAAACTAATGACAATAAAAACACAACAATCCAAAATCTATGGGACACAATGAAAGCAGTCCTGAGAGGGAAGTTTATAGCTCTACAGGCCTACCTCAAAAAACAAGAAAAAATGGTAATAAATCATCTAACTCTATAACTCAAAGAATTAGAAAGAGAGCAGCAAGAAAAGCCCAGAGTGAGCAGAAGGAAGGAGATAATAAAGATCAGAGCAGAGCCCTAACCAGTTTGGCTCAGTGGATGGAGCGTCAGCCTGCGGACTGAAGGGTCCCAGGTTCGATTCCAGTCAAGGGCATGTACCTTGGTTGCAGGCACATCCCCAATGGGGGGTGTGCAGGAGGCAGCTAATCAATGTCTCTCTCTCTCATCAATGTTTCTAACTCTCTATCCCTCTCCCTTCCTCTCTGTAAAAAATCATAAAAATTTATAAAAAAAAAAGAGAAAAAGATCAGAGCAGAAATGAATGACATAGAGACCAAAAAAACAATACAAAAGATCAATGAAACCAAGAGCTGGTGCTTTGAAAGGATAAACAAGATTGATGAACCTCTAGCCAGGCTCACCAAGAAGCAAAGAGAGAGAGGACCCAAATAAACAAAATCAGAAATGAAAGAGGCGAAATAACAACAGACCCCACAGAAATACAAAGGATTGTTACAAAATACTATGGACAACTCTATTCTAATAAACTAGACAACCAAGAGGAAATGGACATATTCCTAGAAAAATACAACCTTCCAAAACTCAATTAGGAAGATTCTAAAAATCTCAATAGGCTGATAACTATGGAAGAAATTGAAGCAGTCATCAAAAAGCTTCTAGCAAACAAAAGCCCAGGACCAGACAGCTTCACAGGGGAGTTCTACCTAACATTCCAGGAAGAACTAAAACCTATCCTCCTCAGACTATTCCAAATAATTCAAGAGGAAGGAACACTTCCAAGCTCATTCTATGAAGCCAGCATCACCCTAATACCAAAACCAGATAAAGACAACACAATGAAAGAGAATTGCAGGCCAATATCCCTCATGAACATAGATGCCAACATCCTCAATAAAATTATAGCAAATCAGATCCAGCAGTACATCAGAAAGATCATACACCATGACCAAGTAGGATTTATCCCAGGGATGCAAGGATTGTACAATATCCGCAAATCAATAAACGTGATACATCACATAAACAAATTGAGAGATAAAAATCACTTAGTCATATCAATTGATGCAGAAAAAGCATTTGACAAAATCCAACACCCTTCTTTTTTTTAAAAAAAATATATTTTTATTGATTTTTTACAGAGAGGAAAGGAGAGGGATAGAGAGCTAGAAACATTGATGAGAGAGAAACATCAATCAGCTGCCTCCTGCACACCCATCACTGGGGTTGTGCCCGCAACCAAGGTACATGCCCTTGACAGGAATCGAACCTGGACCCTTCAGTCGGCAGGCCAATGCTCTATCCACTGAGCCAAACCAGTTAGGGCCCAAGACCCTTTCTTTTCTTTTTTCTTTTCTTTTTTTTTTGTTCTATTCAGGTTGTTTTTTTTTATTGTTTTATTGCTTAAAGTATTACAAAGGGTATTACATATGTGTCCTTTTTTCCCCCCGCCCTTGACAATCCCCTGGCCTCCCCTACCCCCCAGTGTCTTATGTCCATTGGTTATGCTTATATGCATGCATACAAGTCCTTCGGTTGATCTCTTACCCCCCTCCCTCCTGCGCCCCAACCCTCCCCGGCCTTCCCACTGCAGTTTGACAGTCTGATAGAGGCAGCTCTGCCTCTGTATCTATTTTTGTTCATAAGTTTATAATGGTCTTTATTATCCATGAATGAGTGAGATCATGTGGTATTTTTCCTTCATTGACTGGCTTATTTCACTTAGCATAATGCTCTCCAGATCCATCCATGCCATTGCAAATGGTAAGAGTTCCTTCTTTTTTACAGCAGCATAGTATTCCATCGTGTAGATGTACCACAGTTTTCTAATCTATTCATCTTTGATGGGCACTTAGGCTGTTTCCAGATCTTAGCTATGGCCAACACCCTTTCTTGATAAAAACTCTCAGCAAGGTGGGAATAGAAGGATCATACCTCAACATAATAAAAGCCATATATGACAAACCACAGCCAACATCATACTCAATGGGCAAAAACTAAAACCATTTCCCCTAAGAACAGGAACAAGACAGGGATTCCCACTCTCACCACTCCTGTTTGACATAGTACTGGAAGTACGAGCCATTGAGATCAGACAAGAAGAAGAAATAAGTTAATGCTTCTTGAGTGCCTATTATAATACCAGGAATTGCTAGGCTCTTTCAATGGGCTATCTTCTTTAACCCACCCAGCAACGCTGTGAGGGAGGCACCATTCCTATCCTCCATCTTAGAGAGGTGCCAGCTGAGGGAGATGAAGTCACTTGCCCAAAATTATATAATTGGTAAGACGTTGAGATTCTAACAGACAGTCTGACACTAGTGCCTGCACTCTTTTTTTTTAAATCCTCACCCGAGGATATTTTTCCATTGATTTGTAAAGAGAGTGAAAGAGAGAGGAAAAGACAGAAATATCTGATGTGAGAGAAACACATGTACTGGTTGCCTCCTGCACACACCCTGACCAGGGACTGGGCCAGAGGTAAAGGCCTGCAACCAATGTATGTGCCCTTGACCGGAACCAATCCTGGGACCCTTTGGTCTGACGCTCAGCCACTGAGCCAAACCAGCTAGGTCACTAGTGCTTGCACTCTTAGCCTCCATCCTATCCTTCGCTTCCGTCAGGGTTTCCTAGGCACTTCATGAATTAGAGCTCCTTGCATGGCATGGAGTAGTTGGCCCAGCCACAGTCAGTTTACCAAAGGAGTTGTAGAGTAAATGTCTGTTTTGTCTCATTTTCCCCTTTATTCAGGCCAAAACAAGATTGGGTTATTAAAGAGAGTGTTCAGCTTTTATATTCCTAAAATTTCCCTTTCTTTGCCATGAAGACTCTTTTTCTCTCATCTAGGAATGGACTTACCTTTTACTTTACCCTTTTCAAGCAAAAGAATGAGGAAAAAGTACTGCTATATTGAAATGTTGAAGAGCCCAGGCTTCAAAGTCAAACTTGACTTGGAATCCTAACTCTGCCATTAGCTGAAAGCATGACCATGGTATTAATGATTTGGAACTTTTTTTCCCTCTTCTAAAATAGGTATATCAAATGGAACTATTTACAATTGTATGTAACAAAACTCCTAACTGTCAATAGGCTTATTTTCCCTTCCCATCAAGAAGTCCAGTGGTAACCCTAGCTGGTTTGGCTCAGTGGATAGAGCATCAGCCTGCAGATCAAAGGGTCCCAGGTTTGATTCTGGTCAAGGGCACATACCTTGGTTGCAGGCTCCTCCACAGCCCGGGCCCTGGTCAGGGCACGTGCAGGAGGCAACCAATCGATGTGTTTCTCTCACATCGATGTTTCTCTCTGTCTCTCCCTCTCTCTTTCACTCTCTCTAAAAATCAATGGAAAACATTCTCGGGGGAGGATTGAAAAAAATCCAGTGGTAGCAGTTGCTGATTTTGGTGCAGGAGCTTGATGGTTTCAACCAGCCTTCCTGCCATTCTCTAGGCCATTGCCCAATTCTTTTACTTCAGGGTAACAAAGTGAGTGCTGCAACTCCAGACATTTCATTATAGTTAAGGCAGGAAGGACATGGAAGTGGCAATGCTCATTAGTTAGTTCTTCCAATGGGATTTCAAAAGTTGGTGAGTCAGTCAAACATTTATGTTACAAAGGATAATAATAGAATCTACCTCATAGGTTAGATAAATATTAAATTAGATTATATATATATGTGTGTGTGTGTGTGTGTATAGCCAGTGACCATAATACCGGAACGACCAGAATGACTGGTCGCTATGACGCCCATTGTGGCCAGCAAACTGGCCCGATCTGGCGGTGGGCCAGCTGGCCAACCTCCTGCGGCCCCTCCCCCCATCTGGCTCCACTCCTGATCGGACTCTCCCACCCTGATCGAGGGCAGGCGTCCAGCCAAGCCTCCTGTGACCCTTCCCCCAAGCTGGCCCCACCCCCGATGGGCCCCCACCATCCCAATTGGCCCACAGCCCCTCCCCTCAGCCAGCTCTGCTCCCGATCAGCCCCCCCCCACCCCATTCTGGGGCGGGGCTGCTGGCCAATCACCCACAGCCCCTCCCCCCAGCCGGCCCAGCCCTGATCAGGCCCCAAGTGAGGCTGGCCAGCCATCTCCTCCCAACAGGCCCGGCCCCGATCTGCCCCGATTGGGGCCAGGCCTGCTGGACCCTACCTGTGCACGAATTCATGCACTGGGCCTCTAGTATTTTATAAAGTGCTAATTCTGTGCCTTTAATACAGGAAGTACCTAATAAAAGGCAGCTATAGTTATTTATCATTGTCATTTCTTATAGACTCTGATCTAGATAAAATCCAAAGTCACAGATTCTATTCTCTTTCAATTTCTGTCCAATCTCATCTCTAGCTGCTTTTTCACACTCCATACAGTTGTAACTAACTGCTTCAGCAAAAACTAACTGCCTAGAGTTCTTTTCCATACTAACCACTGGGCTTCCCCTTGCACATATCTATCCTGATCCCTACAGTACCCTTTCCCTTCTTAACTTATCTAGCTCTGACCTATCCTTTAAAACCTGCTCTGGCAACTCCCATCCCCACCCCAAGTGGGATTTGTGTCCCTCTCCAGTGCTTCCCACCCCAATTACATCACTATGGTAGATTGTATACAAGTGTACAGGGGTTTTCTCTTCACTTGATGGCCTCCTGTGGTAGGCTCTGAGTTTCTTGAGGTCTATACCAGCTTTCCTTCTCGTCTTGGTGTTCCCTAAATAGTTGACAGTCAGTACATGTTTGTTAAACACAGTGGAGGAGACACACTGTATCTTCTCTAATTTTCATTGCCCTCCGCCCAAAGCTCTTCATCAACATTTCTCTCATCTCTCCTTTTTTCCTCCCCTCTCTCAGGGGGTATGGTCATCTTTTCAAGAAATAATAACTGGATCATGATTCATTTCTTGGTGTTTTGGAAAGTAAACATTTACTTGGATAGCTTGAGCTCCCGTTGATTCTGACTGCCAGTAGCAAGGAGTTAAAAATGGAACTACATAAACTAGCTAGACAAAGAATCTCTGTTCTTTGGTTTTCTGATAGTTCAATTGCCATGAAAACAGCCTTCGCCCAGTGTTAGCTCATTAGGGTTTTTTTTTTCCTTAAATAATTTGGAGGACAGCCACGGTCCACAGTAGACTACTTCATGGAAAAGACCATACTTGACATCCCCTTCCTTATGCTAAACTCTGCCCTAAATAGGAAAGCAGCAGTTCTTCAACATAACACATTCTATTTACGGTTGAATTATTGTAGCAAGTGGTTCATTTGATCTTTTGTAAAGTCTTCTTTCTGGAGTATGTATATGAAATTAGGACAGGAATAGGTTTTCTATATCAAAACGATTCTAATCGATATTATTTAATCTGTGCAGTTAGGTTACAACCTTATTTCAAATTTATATCAGATGCCGGTACCACATCTTCTAGAGGGGAAGAATTGGCTTTCCAGGTATTGTCCAGGGAAGTCAGTATTCTGTCCCCTGGGAATATATGAAATGAAATACAAGTAAGATAAATCTTTTTGTCTATGACTGAAGTTGTTTTCATCTAGTGTGGGGGAACTTTCCCCTGAAATCAGGAGAGTCACTGGAGAGTGTTAGAATTTCTCAACTGATTTTGATCAGGGCAGGCTGGCCATAGTGGATTTATTCAAATTGCAACTTGATTTCTATTGACAAATCTCTTGAATATTGTGATATATGCCTGAATTTCCTAACAAAAGAATTAGAAGAATTTATTCCTCTCATTCTGTGAGACTGAAATTAGTAACAACAATTACAACTGACGTAAAACATGGCTATTTGACTTTGAAGAATTTCTATCTCTCCCAGTTGGTGTGGCTCAGTGGTTGAGCACCGGCCTATGAACCAGGAGGTCACGGTTCAATTCCCGGTCAGGGCACATGCCCAGGTTGAAGGCTTGATCCTCAGTGTGCGGTGTGCAGGAGGCAGTCAATTAATGATTCTCTCTCATCATTGATGTTTCTATCTCTCTCTCTCCCTCTCCCTTCCTCTCTGAAATCAATAAAAATATATTTTGTAAAAAAGGAAGTTCAACCTACCCTCGACACACCTACAAATTTGATAAAGTGGGCCTCCCCCTTCATATTTTCCATATATTGAATCATGAGGGTCTGGTCATTTCTTTATTAAAAATTGTTCCTCAGAAAGGATATGAAAGTCATTCAACAAACTGAAGACCCAATGATTGCTAATGGCTAGAGAATTTTCACTTGAAAAAAATAAATCAACATCTTTAGTTTAAGCTGAAGTAAAATGTGGGCTGAGAGAAGCACATACTACAATTACCCTTAGCTGATAATCGTGCTGCTAAACTCGTGACATCTTAGAAATTATTTCTTATTCTAAATTCACATAATTGTCAAAGAATCTGGGATTCACATAGAAATGTGGCAGCTTA
This sequence comes from Myotis daubentonii, assembly GCF_963259705.1. Lineage (NCBI taxonomy): Eukaryota > Metazoa > Chordata > Mammalia > Chiroptera > Vespertilionidae > Myotis > Myotis daubentonii. The sequence continues at coordinate 112,807,059 of NC_081843.1, forward strand.
TCTGAGCATTAATCCTTCTCTAGGCAAGAGATAGGTTATTAAGAAAAAGGAGCTTATGTAGTTGATGAGAGCAACGTTGCCTCCTATGGCGAATGAACCTACAGAGACATCTTACAACAGCGGTTCTCAACCTGTGGGTCGCGACCCCTTTGGCGGTCGAACGACCCTTTCACAGGGGTCGCCTAAGACCATCCTGCATATCAGATATTTACATTACGATTCATAACAGTAGCAACATTATAGTTATGAAGTAGCAACGAAAATACTTTTATGGTTGGGTCACAACACGAGGAACTGTATTTAAAGGGCCAGAAGGTTGGGAACCACTGTCTTACAATGAGTAGTTTAGAAAGGGTCTTCAGAGATGAAATTCAACACCAAAGAGAAAACATAGCTCGTCTATCAGGGATCAGAAGGTTGTAGAGTTGAAGCAGTTTTCCATGCACTTAGGCCTGGAAAAAGCAAATCCTGTGAAACAACAGAGAGATGTTATTAAAACATTCCCGTGTTTATGTTGTTAGAAGTTTTTCTGCTGACCTGTGTTATCAAATCTCAGCTAGTATTTGGAACATGTTTCAAATGACTAGGAAAGAAATGCCAATTAATTACTAAATCAATTTAATAACATTTGCTTAAACATTAATTTTTCCCCCAGCTTTATTAAGATATAATTGACATGTTACATAGGAAACATTGATTTAACTTTTCAAAGCAAGTGTCATCCTATCGGCATGCAGAAGAACATTGATCTTGTACTTACATGGGCCAAGTATTAAGCAACAAAAATTTAAAAGACTTACAGAGCTCATAGTCTAGGAGAGGAAATACAAAGTGAGGCAAAGGTAGGTTGACAGTTGTGTGTATGCAAAACACAGAGTCTTCTTGTATTATTTATTAATTATCATTTCATTTTCCATATGAACAACTGTCAACTTACTTTTGTCCACCCAGCCCTGTAGCAAATAATTGTAATAAGATGCAGTGATGGAGGCTTGCCCAGAAGGCTACAGGGTGAGTTTTATTTCACACAGAAGAACCAGTGCAGGAGGAGGTATTTCATTGTGAGAGTCAATAAACATTTACAGGTGCTTGTGATGTTGAAGGTAAGCATTGTTTGAAATCAGTGATTCTTTCTTTTTATTCTGTCTTATTTCAGGCTTAAAATAAAAATTGCTTTGGGCATATGAAATGTATAAAAGTGCTTAATAAATTGCAAAGCATGATGCAGATACAGGGCACAATCAGCATTTGCAAACCTGATTTGTTCCATCTTTGAATGTAACAATGCTAGACTGATTCTGGCCGGTTTTTTTTTTTCTGGAGATGGACAACAGGAACCAAACTTAATAGACACATTCGGGCAAGAGAATGTATTTGTGTAATTTTAAATATACTGGTAAACACATTTCTGGGAATCCACTGCCTTCGGAACTATTTTTTTCTGACATCATAAGCAGTGTGCTTTTTCCCCCAGCAAGGAGACTACGTACCTCATCGATGTCCAGCTTTTAATCAGCTAGACAGTTAAATAGAAATTTTTATTCTCAAGTAGTATAATCTTGTGTATCATCTCAGACTTTGAGCTTTTGAATGAGGGTTGTTCTTTTAATATAGCAATTTTTAGAGATTATGCCCTTATTGCACTGCTCAGAGTGATTTGCAAAGTCATTTTTTAGACTTTTAGACATCTTCTTGAGATTTTTTTATTTAAAAATGACATTCAGCCCAGCCTGCGTGGCTCAGTGGTTGAGCATCAGCCTATGAGCCAGGAGGTCACAGTTTGATTCCCGGTCAAACCTGGGTTGTGGGCTTGATCCTCAGTGTGGGGCATGCAGGAGGCAGCTAATCAATGATTCTCTCTCATCATTGATGTTTCTATCTCTCTATCCCTCTCCCTTCTCTGAAATCAATAAAAATCTATTTAAAAAAATTAAAATGACATTCAGCATATTTCTAGAGGCACAAAGATATAAGTACATTATAGAATATTTGAAACTTTGATAAGTAAAAAAGGAAAATTTGAACCACCTACATTTCCATCTCCTATAAATTATCAATTTTAATATTTTTATGTATCTTCTACTTTTAAGAGAAAGATAACTTTCAAATGGGATCATACTATGGCTGGCCAAGAGATGGGGAGGCTCTCAGCTCACAACCCGAGGTTTAGTAACTAGTCTGGAACGCAGAGCACTCCCAGGCGGGAGATCTTCAGGATGGCTTTAATTCTTTCCCCCAAAGTGCTATCATTGAAGGGAAAATACATTTTTGGAGCTCTTTTAATATGCTGGTTTCCAACAGGTTCTTAAATTACACTTTCTGTGCAGAGAACGCTGAAGGGGAGAGGAGAGTGAGTGAAGGAGAATGCTGAGCCAGAAGCTAGGACATTCCAGAAATGCTATGAGATTTAAATTGTGTAACTTTCCCCCTCACTTCCTGGGTTTACATGCATTTAATGTAGCTTGACCTGTTAAACTCATCTTGGGTTTCCCCGTGAAAGCTGTCTTTTTCAGGACAAATTATCTGTCTAACATAGCAGGTAAAGCAATAGACACATGTCCCTATCAATTCACTGAATATTTGTGAATAAAATAGTAAGCTGCTAAATCAGTGACAGCAACTCTCTACCTTCACACTTATGTGTGCAAAAAATAAATCCCTGTTTTAAGCTATTGTCAATTACATTTTCCTCACAGAAGTGCTTATAGACAAAAGTATTGCTACTTATCCACATAATATTTAGTCCACTCAACAGATACTTCTGTTTACCATATGCAAATACTATTAAATAGTGGATATTCAACAATGAAGAAAACAGATAAATTTATGTACACATGGAAAATAAAAATAAAAAAAATTTATCAGTGCAGCTACTAACCAGTTTGGGAAGAAACATCAGATTCTTGGTAAGTTCAGAATTCAGTGTGCACTCGTGGGAGCAGAAGCATTCTCTTTGGTTGGGAACACGCAGAAGGCCATGGACACCATGTTACAGCCAGCATGTTTCAGGGAGTGGATGAAGAGCTATAGTTATTAAGGAAGTCCACTAAGTGGAGATCATTTAAAAGAGCTTTATTGTACGTGAGAATCCCAGAGGAGGAAACCACTAATTCACGAAGGGGTAAGAGTAAGGACGCAGCATAGAAAGGAATGGAGAGCTTTCGAGAGAGAATCGGATGTTAAAGACGCAGAATTGTAACAGAACATGCAGTGGCCACTGAGCACGTCTGTCTGGCTGCAGCCACAGCGAAGAAGAGGAAATGAGGCTGGAATGTTACTCTGAGACACATGTTAAAAGGCTTTCTTTATCATACTCAGGGTTTTATATTTATCCACGAAGCAAGTGGATTTCAAACTTTTTAATTTATTTTTTTAAAATATATTTTTATTGATTTCAGAGAAGAAGGAAGAGGGAGAGAGGGATGGGAACATCAATTATGAGAATCACTGGTTGGCTGCCTCCTGCATGTCCCCTACTGGGGCATGTACCCTTGACCAGAATCGAACCTGGGACCCTTTAGTCCACAGGCCGACAAGTCTCCACTAAGCCAAACCAGGTAGGGCAATTTCAAACTTTTTTAAAGCAGTGGGACACTTTTTTTTTTTTTATCTTTTCTGAAATACCAATAAATAAAGTAGGAAGAAGCAGAGCTCTTCTGAAGTGGAAAGTGGGAGTCAGGGGTTCTGTCCTCTGCCCTTCTTTTCCTTCATGGCAACCCACCCCTGCAGAGGGGAAGTGGAAAGAGAAAATAGTGGGTCAACGAGGAGTCAGGGGAGACCTCAGATCTCAAACATCTGATTAATGTGCCTGCATGTGGCTTTTCGGGCACTGTAAAAACACTGGAGAATATTGTATAATTCTGATTTTCAAAAAGTTATTTTACTGAACTAAGTCTATCAGGGCATGTGGAAAGGCAGAAGGCAGAGATAATGATTTGTTTCTTTGGACCAGAAATGCCAGCCAAGAGTTAACACTGTGCATCCCCCAGCTTGGAAAGGGCCATAGAAACCTCTAGAGCAGCACTTGCCACATACAGCCTCTTTGCTTCTTAGGAGTTGGAAATTCTCTGCTTCTGGCCACTTTCAAGCTCAATGACACTGATCTACGCAAGCCATAAAGAGGCGGCGGAGAGTGCGGATGCAGGTGTGCAGGATTGTGCACCTCAAGCAGTTTGTTTAGTGAGTTTGGGCATGGCTGTGTTGTAAAGAGCCAGACTCTCTTTGGGACTTTAAAGCATTTTGGAGAAAAGAGGGTATGCAAATTGAATTGATGCGATTTATGACTGCTTTGGTTTTCTTCTAAGCGTCTGGAATGTCTGCTCAGAGATTACAAACGTGGGGGCTCAAAGGCATGCCCAAGAGACCTTGCCACAAATGGCAGTTCTATCAACACCCAATTGTGAAAACAGAACAGGATTCAGTCACTATTAGGAAAGCTAGTGCTATTCATATCCCATAAAAAGGTGACCCAGGCCCTAGCCGGTTTGGCTTAGTGGATAGAGCGTCGGCCTGAGGACTGAAAGGTCCTGGGTTCGATTCCGGTCAAGGGCACATCCCTGGGTTGCGGGCTCCATGCAGGAGGCAGCCGATCAATGATTCTCTCTCATCATTGATGTTTCTATCTCTCTCTCCCTCTTCCTTCCTCTCTGAAATCAATAGTATATTTTTTTTTAAAAAAGGTGGCCCAGATCAGTACTATTACGCCAGTCTTGGTGAATTCATCAGGACATGTGGGTTTCTTCAATTGTTGATGAAATGTCTCCTTTGGTGACACTCACCAGCCAAGGAGAAAGGGCAAACTCTTAAACTTGTATTCAGTGTCCTTTACAACCTTCTTTTGATTTCTTTTTACTACTACCTACCAATGAGAACCCCTGCTCTGATCAACCAGCCCTATTCTTTATTGTCCAAATAATCTTTTTGCTTTCTCACCAGTATGCCGTGGCTCCCCCTATCTGGAATATCTCCCCTATTTCCCATCATCACCCCTTCTGTCCCTCTACTGAAATCCTGCATATGCTTTAGGAGGCGGTGTGAATTCTGATCCTCCACGAGGACAGCTTCCTAGAGATTGTGGGCAGTCCACGGTTTACTCCTGTGGTTAGTATTCTCAATATAGACTCTGTTTTACATTTTTAAAAATGTTTCTAGATTTGAAACTCTAGAGCCCTGTGTAATTAGGAACTCAAAAGTCGATGCTATCATGATACTGATTTTATGAAGCTGAATAAAGGAATGCAGTAGGGAGAATAGTTGATTGTTTACTCCTAGAAATTGTATCTATGATTTATAGAAAAAAATTCATGTTGATCCAAGTTTCCCCCCAAAATTTGTATAAATGATGTAGTTTATGACTCTTACCACTGTGCCTTATCAAGGCTAGTTGATGTGGTGGTGAGTGAAGCTAGGTTAGGCTAGCTGACTGAGATTCTCAAAGTAAATTTTTTTTTGTATATTGTATTGTGTGTTCACCATCCCAAGTCAAGTCTCCTTTCATCACCATTTATCTTCCCTTTCCCCTCTTCTCTCATCCACCCCCCTTTTCCCTCTGGTAATCACCAGACTGTTATATGAGGTGTTTTGGTGGTTTTCTGTTTTTGCTTAATCCCTTCACCTTTGTCAGCCAGCCCCCCAAACCTCTCCCCTCTGACAGCTGTCAGTCTATTCTCTTAATCTATGAGGCTGTTTCTATTTTGGTGGTTAGTTTATTTTGCTCATTAGAGTCCACGGATAAGTGAAATCACATGGTACTTGTCTTTGACTGGCTTATTCACTTAGCACAATACTCTCCGTGCTGTCACAAAAGTGAAGATTTCCTTCTTGTTTACAGCCAAGTAGTATTCCATTGTGTCAATGTCCCACAACTTGTTTGAATCCACTAATCTACTGATGTGCCGGGGTCCAACCCCAGCAGGTCCAGGGGTCCCCAAAGGTGTGGACAGAGTCGGCGAAGAAGGAAGGACACGGAGACAGTGTTCAGTTGATCAGCAGCCTAGCCAGGATCTCCAGCCAGGATCTCTAGCCAAGTTCTGGTCTGGATCTCCAGTAAGGTTCTGCTTAGGATCGCCAGCCAGGTTCTGTGGCCATGTTCCCTCGCTAGGTTCTCCAGCCAGATTCTGTCTGAGATCTCCAGCCAGGATCGGTCACCAGGTTCTAGTCAGGTTCTCTTGCCATATTACTGTAGTCAGGTTCAGTCCAGGATCTTTTGCCATGTTCTCTCCAGCGAAGTTCTTTTGTCTGTAGGTTCTGTGTAGGTTCTGTCTGTAGGTTCTCTCTCTTAGTTCTGTCTCCTGAGTTCTGTCTCTTTCTGTCTTGTTACAACTGTATTTATACCAGTTGATTCAATCCTATCAATCTCTATTCCAAAGGTTAGGGCATTTCTTATCTCCATTCCAGGGAGTAAAGATTATGTAGCTTAAGCATGATTGTTCATAGTTAAAGTGATTAATTACCCGCCTGGCACTTAGTTGAGGGGTTTTATTCCCTCCCTAACTTCAGGGGAAAATCCCTACCTGGGGTAACAACCTTTCTCAGAGAGGAGACCTTGGTTAAAACACATAGTGCCAAGAAGGTGAGCAAACATATTAAGAACAGTATGCCATATATGCCAGGTCCCTTGAAACAGCAAGGATGGACCGGCTCCCGGCAAATTCCCCCTTTCTTATTTTTTAAAAGCAAGCATTAAAAAGAAAAACCTCAAATGCTCTCTTATATCCATTTTAAGCGTAGGATTGGCGCTTTCCGCTATTACCTGAGTCCTGATCTATCATCCCAGGGAGAGCTTGCCAATCCTGCACTTTCCCAGGGTAGAAAGGCTGCAGTGGGGTTAAGGATAAGGCTCCTTGAGCCTACCTTCTCCCATGCTATTACATTTACCTTTCCTTCCTCAGAAAAGCATGGACATACTTCTTGTATAAAACGTTCTGTCTGACTGGGAGTAACCTTAATTCCTCTGCTAGCAAGCATATATGTTAAAAGATCAATACGGAGTCTTTTTTCTTTAGACTCAGTATGGCACATCTTCTTAATCTAAAGATCAATACAGAGTCTTCTTTCTTTGGACTCAGTATGGCACATCTTCTCAATCTAAGGATCAATACAGAGTCTTCTTTCTAAGGATCAATACAGAGTCTTCTTTCTTTGGACTCAGTATGGCACATCTTCTCAATCTAAGTTCTGTACTATCCACCTTCTTACCCTACTTATCCTCTATAGGGGGGTCTGCAGTACCCTGGTGGAGTCCTATCCGTCCCGAGTGTGGTGGTTTTCAAGGGGGAGGGGCTTACCTAGGGGAATCCTGTTCCAGGGATTCCCAAAGGTGTGGACGAAGTCGGCGAAGACTATCCACCCTCTTCCTACGGTGGAGTCCTATCCGTCCCAAGTGCGGGGTGCTTACCTAGGGGTCCCTGTTCGGGCGCCAGATGCTGGGGTCCTGCCCCAGCGGGTCCAGGGGTCCCCAAAGGTGTGGACGGAGTCGGCGAAGACTATCCACCCTCTTCCTACGGTGGAGTCCTATCCGTCCCGAGTGCGGGGTGCTTACCTAGGGGTCCCTGTTCGGGCGCCAGATGCCGGGGTCCAACCCCAGCAGGTCCAGGGGTTCCCAAAGGCGTAGACGGAGTCAGCGAAGAAGGAATGACACGGAGACAGCGTTCAGTTGATCAGCAGCCTAGCCAGGATCGATGCTGGGGTCCAACCCCAGCAGGTCCAGGGGTTCCCAAAGGTGTGGACGGAGTCGGCGAAGAAGGAATGACACGGAGACAGCGTTCAGCTGATCAGCAGCCTAGCCAGGATCTCCAGCCAAGTTCTAGTCTGGATCTCCAGCGAAGTTCTGGTTAGGATCTCCAGCCAGGTTCTGTCCAGGTTCTCCAGTCAGGTTCAGTCACCATGTTCTAGTCAGGTTCTCTTGCCAATTTCTATAGTCAGGTTCAGTCCAGGATCTTTTGCCATGTTCTCTCGCTAGTTCTGTCTCTAGGTTCTGAGGCCAGTCCCTGTCCAGGATCCTCCGGCATGCTCTCTCCAGCGAAGTTCTTCTGTCTCTAGAGAACGTTCTGTGTAGGTTCTGTGCCTAGGCTCTGTCTCTCTTGGTTCTGTCTTCTAAGCTCTGTGTTCTCAGTTCTGTGTTCTAAATTCTGTCTCTCTGTCTTGTTACAACTGTATTTATACCAGTTGATTCAATCCTATCAATCTCTATTCCAAAGGTTAGGGCATTTCTTATCTCCATTCCAGGGAGTAAAGATTATGTAGCTTAAGCATGATTGTTCGTAGTTAAAGTGATTAATTACCCGCCTGGCACTTAGTTGAGGGGTTTTATTCCCTCCCTAACTTCAGGGGAAAATCCCTACCTGGGGTAACAACCTTTTTCAGAGAGGAGACCTTGGTTAAAACACATAGTGCCAAGAAGGTGAGCAAACATATTAAGAACAGTATGCCATATATGCCAGGTCCCTTGAAACAGCAAGGATGGACCGGCTCCCGGCACTGATGGACACTTGGGCTGCTTCCAAATCTTGGCTATTGTAAATAACACTGCAGTGCACATAGGGTGTGCATATTCCAACTAGTGTTCCCAGTTCTTCCAGTGTATTCCTAGGAGTGGAATAGCAGAGACACAGGCAGTTCCATTTTCAATGTATTGAGGTAATTTCCATAGTGCTTTCCACAGTGGGTGCACCAGTCTGCATTCCCACCAGCAGTGCCCTGGGGTACTCTTTTCTCTGCATCCTTGCCCATACTTGCTGTTTATTGATTTATTGATAATAGCCATTCTGACAGGTGTGAGGTGATATCTCATTGTGGCTTTAATTTGCATTTCTCTGATGAAGTGATGCTAGGTTAGGCTAACTGACTGAAATTCTGAAAGTAAACTTTTATGGTCTTTCCCTTGGCCCTAAAAAATGAAAAGAGAGCTTCTCCAGATAGGATCACTTTTCTACAAATGCCTAGTCTTTCTGGAAAGCTGAGGGGAAAGAGCTAGCAATGTGTTCCTATTTTTCTGCCTAGTGTTGTAGTTTCTGTGGATATTATCATCTATCTTAACTCATGCCAGCGTCATGATTGCTATTATAGTACTCTTCTTGGAGATCCAGCTTTCTTTCAGCAGGAATAGCAACTGCTCCCCCTGTTACCACGAGTGATAAGCAAGCGCTACATATGTTGACATAAGGCCAGTAAAAAACTAGAATCTTTCATTAGTCATTGTCTGAATCATCGGCGATGACTTAAATGCGTATTCAACCTTCCCTTATTCTCATTGCGTCCCCCCCTCACACTCCATGTTTAGGTTTACCCAGAACTTTCAGTTATAATGTCTCAGAAGTACACTATGCACAACAAGAAGTGGGCTGCTACCATGTCTGTGAATGCGCTCGGTAAGCCAGCCCTGGCAGGTAAGTGTCCTGCTACCTGGTGGAACTGGTTTAAAGGAGTTGCTGCCTCTGAGACTGAAATTCTCACAGTCTGGTCCCTGTGGCCTATACAGACAGCGGAACCCATGCTTTAACGAGTGAAACATCACATATCTAGAAGACCTCAAGTTTGATTTAAAGCCAGATGCCATATGGTCCCATTTTTGGTCAGCTCATATACTTAACAATAGATATAAATGCTTTTTGTTCCTTTTTCTTTCTTTTTTTATGATTTGTTCTGTCTTGTGGTAATCTATACTACTATACTAATAAAAGGGTAATAAGCTAATTAGACTGGATATCTTCCAGACAAAGCCACAGTGGCGGGGGCTGAGGCAGAGGCAGTTAGGGCGATCAGGCTGGCAGGGGAGAGCAGTTAGGGGCATCAGGCCAGCAGGCAGAGGTGGTTAGGGGCGATCCGGCAGGCAGGCAGGTGAGCAATTAGGAACCAGTGGTCCAGGATTGCGAGATGGATGTCCAAGCGGTCCCAGATTGGAGAGAGTACAGGCCGGGCTGAGGGACCCCCACCTTTCCCCCCGTGCATGAATTTTGTGCACCAGGCCTTTAGTATGCTATAAGGATGGTAGAAGTACATACATCATTTAACTCTATACCACCAGGGAGGTTTGGTACTTGCTTTTGGAGAAGACTCATCAAACAGTCACCACCAACTCATCACATGCTATGAAGCTTCAGGCATGGTGATAGGAAAACACGTGAAGAAGTTAGACGGTACATAAATATTTGTAGCCTGCTGGGGTGTTTTCCCAATTGTAAAAATATTAGAGAAAATATGAAGAAAATGTGCACCATTTGCTTAGAGAAAGAATGCTTTATATTCTATGCCAATGTCTCTTTCTTCTTTTACTTTCTTAGTTTTTTGGGGGGTATTAGGAATTAAAAATATTTGGTGCAGCCTTACATAAAATGAGATCCAGTGACAAAATATAATTGTGAATTTGTCTAGCTTCTAATCTATTTTACCTGTTTTCTTTACCTATTTGAACAATTGGCTTCTGGGTAAAGAACCTCAATTGTTATCATCCACCCTCTCGATTACTCTTGACTAAATCATAATACAGGTCCTCCTGGGGGAATCTTCTGTTGAGTAAAGTTATTTTCTTTACTGGATCCTTCCCAGTCTGGTGTCTGTGAAACATTCTGAATTTTTTGGTTGTTATCAAAACAGTCTCCTAAGCCCACGGTCTGGATTCTGATTTGGATTGGAGAGTTGCAGTTTCATTAGGATCAAATGAATGTGCATTTCTGGAAGGAAGGAACATTTTTTGTGGTCACAGCAAATGCCACTGGACATCACCAGTTTTAGACTTAGGGGCATCTGAGAAGAATGTGATATTTTTCCACATTTTAGTTTCTTTTTGAAGCTAGGTTCCTCAAGTCAGGGGCATGCTCTCATACTGGGACGATTTTTTTGCTGAGTGTGATTATCGATATACTTGGTCATACTTCAGCCCCCACTATTTGGGAGCTCCCTGATTAAATGTATGTGCTGAATCTGGCCTATGTAATTCTTGAAAATAAGAAATTGATTGCAGATGTATTAAAACCTCTGCTTAGATTCAGGCAGTACTCTCAAGGTTAAGAAGGGGACAAGGGAGGATATGTGTAAAGACAATTTACCAAGGGCTAGGCTGCCTCTTTTTTTATGTTTTTGATTTAATGAATCTCAGGACTTTCTTGAAAGGGATATATGGAAATTGTGGGTAAAAGCATGGATGATTTAGTGGTGGAATGAAGAGAAGGGAATGGAAATAAATGGGGATATAGATTAATTTGGTGACAGATCAGGAAACTTTGGTAGGAGATACGTATATAATTCTAAGAACTTTTTATATTATTTACTTTGAAATAATTTCAAACTTGGAAAAACATTACAATAACAGTACTACAAAAAAATTCTATATTCCTTCACCCAACTTTTCCAAATGTTAACATTTATTCCATATGTTAACATTTGTTCTCTCTCTTTCCTTAACCCTTCAGGGTGCATTTTTCCAAAAACAAGATCTCTCTCCTACATAACCAAATGCAGACATCCGAATAAATCAATAGTCCACAGACCTCATTTAGATTTCAGCTGAACCAATTGTGTCTCCTTTTGCTTTCTTTTTAAAAAAAAATTTTTTTTATTGAATTCAGAGAGGAAGAGAGAAATAGAAACATCAATGATAAGAATCACTGATCAGCTGCCTCCTGCACAGCCCCTACTGGGGATGGAGCCCTGGGCATGTGCCTTGGCCGGGAATAGAACAGTGACTTCCTGGCTCATGGGTCAATGCTCAGCCATTGAGCAACACCGGCCGGGCTCCTTCTGCTTTCTGATCCAACATCCACTTCAGACCAAGAGCTACACTTAGTTGTCATATCACTTAGCTCTTCAACCTGGAACAGTTGCAAGATCTGGTTTTCATGATCTTGAGTTTTAACATAATAAGGCCTTCCATTCTGAAGGGTGCTTCACAAGCTGGGTCCATCTGATGTTCCTTTGGACCAGTGTCAGGTCATGCTTTCTTGGCAGTGAGATCTGTGCTCTTCTCAGTGCATGACATTAGGGTGTGCACAATGTCTATCCAGTCCTCTACCAGTGAGGTTCACCTTGACTACCAGGTCAGTTATTATCTGCCAGATTGCTAAACTGTAACATCACCATTTTCATCCCCTTGATAATTTCCTAAGCATTGGGTGTTCCAAGATTATGTTAATATTCTTTTCTACAGCAAAGTTCCACCTACCAAGGAATCTCTTCTGAAAATACCACCACTATGACTATTGCCAAATCTCTATTAGTTGGCATCCTATAGTAAGAAAAAGTTTTCCTTGTACTAGTCTGGCTTCTCCAGAGAAACAGAGTTGTTATGGACTGAATATTTGTGTCCCCCCCAAAATTAATATCTTAGAACCCTAACCCCTAGTGTGATAATATTTGGAGGTGGGGCCTTAGGGAGGTAATTAAAATTATATTAGGTAATGAGGGTGGGGTCCTTATGATGGGATTAGTGCACTTAAAAAAGAGGAGGGGACATGGGATATCTGTGTGTGTGTCCATACACACACACACACACACACACACACACCAAGGAAGGATATGTGAGGACATTACAAGGAAGAGAGCTCTTACCACTTACTGTGGTAGTTTTAAACATGTCTGCAAATCCTTTGCTATTCTCCCCATCAAGGGTAGAATCTAATTTTTCTTCTCATGAATAAGAGCTAGACTTGATGACTTTCTTTAACAAATAAAATATAGCAGAAATGACACTACATGGTATCCAAGGCCTGATCATATACAGTGATATGGCTTCTATCTGTTTTTCTCTTGAGGTACTTTCTTTTGGAACATAGCCACCATGCTGTGAGGAAACCCAGGCCACATGAAGAATATATGTGTACGTGTTCTGGCCAACATCCCAACTTAGGTCTCAGCCAAAGGCCTGAATTAACTGCTAGACATGTGAGATAATTCTAGTCTCAGCCTCATCTGACTACAACTACACAAGACACCCTGAGTAAAAACTGCCTAGCTGAGCCCAATGAACTCCCACACCCATGAGGGATAATAATAATGAAACAATAGTGGTTGTTTTAGGCTCCTGAGTTTTGGAGGATTTATTAAACAACAGTAGATAACAAGAATTTTATCTAACAACTGTCTATCTACTTGTCCAGAATCTGATCTCAACACAGATTTGCCACTTATATTTTAATATAGTTTTGAAAACTTCAAAAAGCATCCTATTATTTAGGAGATGAAGATTCTCCATAATATGACCACACTCTTCCAGTTTGTCTCATTCTCACCTCTCAAATGTAACACCAGCATCAGTCAGATGGGCCTGCTCAGTCCCTTAAATATTTTATGTACAACTTTGTTTCCTTTGCTCCTCTGAAGTCCATTTATCTATCTATCTATCTATCTATCTATCTATCTATCTATCTATCTACTTAACTACCTACTTATCTCTCTCTCCAACTTTCCAATTCTTATCAGTCCAATTGGTGACAAAAAGGCTATGAAAAAAATTAAGCAGTATTAGAGATGTGTAGTTGTGTGGGAGGGCATATTACTTTACATTTGGTGGTCAGGGGATTCCTTTGCCATAGGGTGACATTTGATCAGAGATCTGAAAAAAGTGATTGGAGATACCTGAGAGAAGATAACTCTAAGCAGCAGGAATTAGCAAATACAAAGACCTTGAAGCAGAATGTGGTTGTTGTGGTCAAGAAACAAGGAGGGCCTCAGGGCTAGAGCAGAATAAGCAAGGACAAGGTCAGGAGATAAGGTCAGGAATGGGGTGTAGATCTTGAACAGGGATTGTTGCTCTGAGAGGACAGTGGCTTGACTCTGTGTAAGACATAAAACCACTGGACTGAAGGATTTGAACATAATGTCATCTGATTTATGAATTAAATCAAAACTTTGATTATCATGGTGTGACTTGTCTGAAAATGCCAGAAATATGGAACTTCTTTATAAAATCAGTAAAAACCCCTTCTTTTTAAACAAACCCTCTTAACCTGTGGATTATTTAACTATAAGTTATTGAGTTCAAATCATAGCATGTTTACATTTGGAGATTTCAAAATTGTAAGTGCTTCTTAATTTAGTCTTGTGGGGTTTTTTTTGCTTTGATTTTACTGTTTTGTAACATAATTTTTAATGTAACCCATACACATACTTCAAAAGTCAAATTGCCATAAGTTTATAAAAGAAATGGTGTTCCTTTCCTCTCCCTTTCCTAACTCTGACTCCTGATCTCTAGTGGTAACCATTTTCAACTTTTTAATTTATTTTTATGTATTTCTAAGTAATATGTCTACACCGCCAATTCTGTCTTCTCGGTTGTATTTATTTTTTATATTTTTATTGATTTCAGAGAGGAAGGGAGAGGGAGAGAGAGAGATAGAAACATCAATAATGAGAGAGAATAATTGATTGGCTGCCTCCTGCATGCTCCACACCAGGGATCAAGCCCACAACCCAGGCATGTGCCCTGACTGGGAATTGAACTATGACCTCCTGGTTCATAGGTCAACACTCAGCCACTGAGCCACGCCACAGCTGTTTCTCAGTGTTAGATATTATCTATTTCCTACTGAAGAACACAATTCTGTCCTGTTCTTCTCCTACTAACCATTTATGTATTCTCATTTCCCTCCCACCTCCATTCTTACATACTTTTTGACCAGGTCATTATTCAGTGCTTATATTATTATAGCCATGCATGTTGAACCATGTTCATGTTGTATACTGTGATTATTTTTCTTGCTGATAAAATCTTTCTTTTTTTCCCTTTTGGAAGGAGGTGGGGCGATAATGCCTGTTTGGTTATTTTTGTGTACCCATATTATTAGTGTACCCATATCTGTGTACCCATATTATTAGTTCGTCTAGATTTTCAAAATGCACTTTAAAGTCAATCTTGCCTTTATTCCTATATGGGCAAATGTATCAGTAACCTGTCAGTTCTGGGGTTTTTCATTTTGTTTTGTTCCTTTGTGTTCTCAAAAAGCCATCCCTCCTAGAACCCTCTGTCCTTTTGCTCATATCTGGAAGCCTGTTGTCACCTTCGGACTTCCTCACCATACTGGCACTTCTCTGTACCATTATCTCAGGGAAAAAATGTAATTTAGCTGTTTTTACCACAGCCCCTATTTCTAGGGTTTCTTATTTTTCTTTTTTGCTCCTACCCTTGGGGCCAGGGGGTGTACCATATCCTTGTAGCTTCCTAAGAAAGATGTCATTAACCGGTAAAATTTTTGACCTTACATTTCTGAAAATATATTTAATTCATCTTTCTATTTGCTTGATAATATGGTGCTGAATTCTAGGTTACAGATTTCCCCCCCTTTGTTCAGAAGGCATTGCTCTAGTGTTAGCTAATGTTTGTGTTGTCATAGAGAAGTTATGCTTTGATTCCTAACCCCTTATTACTTTCTGGTGGTGAGTTAGCATGAAGTGAGGGGCCTCGCTTTTATTTACACTCTCAACCAATCCTCCTGTTTTAGGGACTTTCAATGATCCCTTTCCCCAACCCTGGGGCCTCCCATGTCCGACCCTTTCTGGCTTTTCCACACAAATTGCCCTGCACCTCCTTGTCATTGCTTCCTGTTGGCACTGATGTTTTAACACCATCCTCTCTGGCAAGTTAGGGACCACTCAGTCATCCGTCTTCCATCCTCCAAACTTGTGTTTAAATCTCTAGTTCTCCAGTTCTTTTCCTCTTTTTCCTCTTGTTGGGTTTACACTTTTTTATATATTTCATTTTACTTTATTTTTTTCCATCACCATTTATCCCTCTAGGCCCTCTTCCACCTCCCATCTTCCCCCTCTGGATTGATTTCTGGACACTGCAGGGATAACTATGTGTTCAATATGCCATGTTAAACAGGAAGTAAAGGAGTTCAGAATTTCAAGATATAAACTTATCTCTCCAAATTGTTTCTTTTTAAAGAGATCCAATTTCCACAGTTCTGTAATAGTGCAAAGTAGCAATTTGCTAACATAAAAGTACTTGATAGGAATTTAATTCGGGTAAGTCAAATCAACACATGTTAGTCAAGGTCTGCTATGATAATACAAGGCATAAAGAGGATATGAAAGAAGTACATGGTATGGTCTCTTTTTTCAAGGAGCTTATCCTCTTGGGATGATAAAATGTACACACTTCCTCATGTCAGAGAGTACAAGATTTCATCAGAAGCAGAAAAAATACTAGAAATGGACTTGAAAAGAATGGTTGATTTTGTTAAATGGAATAGATAACATAGGTGCTTCTGAGCAGAATGGGAACATCTGAATAAAGACATGAATTTGTTTAAACATAAAATGTTTCTCAAAATAAAATACATTGAAGGTAGTAGCAATAATCAATTTCAAAGAAATATTCATAACTTTAAGTATTTACAGTCATTTTACAAACAGGAATAGCCTTAAAATATTTTTTTCTCCGCACAAATTCTTTTGAGTCTTTCTGTTTCAGCTACATGATTTTAAGTGGAGGTCAGCCCCTATGTCTGGCAAAGCTAGGTTTAATTGGATTAGCAAATGCAAACCTAGAATTTTAAATACCAAATTTGTGCACATTCTTGGCATTCTAAACTCGTTTTGGAATGCTTAAAAGTGTCCAAAGGGTCCAGACTAACCAGTCTACCCACTTGGGCAAAAATTTCAACCTAAGGAGACTGCATTTTCATTTTAAAATGCTTTCCAGTTTCTCGGGACACCCACCACTGCAGTCCAGCCGTCTGGGTAAGAGCCTGAGTGCATCAGAACATGTACCTCCGATTCCTACCTCTCTCCCTGGCTGCTCCCAGGGCCTTCATTTACCCACCAGCCCCTTTTTCTGTTTTTATACTCCCCTGTGCAGTTCCCATCCGCGCCAGGTAACCCACTGTCCCCAGGAGCGATGTCTGGGGAACTCCTTTTGAGAACGCACCTGCAGCAATCTTGTTGAAACACTAATACAGAGCAGCAAGTTCCCAGCAGACTAGCTGACTGCTGTTAGGGGCATTTCTGTCATTCTCTTTCACATCAGCAGAAGAGGCAGATGGTTTAAGTCATATATTTGGGTTATCAGCAGGACACAATTTTCCACAGATGAATGTAAACAGTACTTTTTAAAACCAGGATTTTATGGCATGTTTTAATCTTCATGGTTGTTTATCACTAAAATTCAGAAGACACCCTTAACTTGGTACACATGACATGGTGACCTAGACCCAGATGTTCTGAGCTCACAGCCTTTCCGAGGATTCCAACGTTAGCCTCGGCTGCCATTTTCCCTGACCTCTCAAATGGGGTATTTCATAATAACAGATATTTTATTTTATTCATTGCTCCAAGAATGGCACATTTCACCACTTTTTTTTTCATATTCTAGGTTCATTATTCCCTCTCTAATTGAAGCTCTTTCCCTCAGCAGTTGCACCAAAGCACATTTTTATAGAGAATTTCATGGACTTTTTAAAAATAAAAGTTAACTCAGTGATGTATCCTCTTCAATGTTATAACTTTAGTCCCATTTTATAGCTCGGAAGTTGGTTCCGAGGCAATTGCCTTTTCATAGACTATAAGACAAGTTCTCCACCGAGACTCTCTGTCCATTGCTCTCAGGACCATGATTAATGATCTCTTGTCAAATGTAACCCACATAACAGTAGACTCTAATCTTATAACTTACAGATGGTCTTTCCCATCCTGGCAGTTGTTGCTTCCCTTAGCATCTGTGTAGCACTTCAGGAGTTGCTCTGTAGTATATCTGTTTGACGATTAGTTATTTCATGATTTCATGTCGTTTTTAGATACTTTAGCTTATTGTAGGCTGAATATCTTTTCTGTTCTGACTTCCTTTCTTTATCCCCCAAGATGCCTGATATTATGCATCCTCTTTAGGCACATCAGTGAAAGTTGCTCACTTCCACTGCCTAAATCTAGGCTCCTTTCAGAGCATGGCCTGGTAATAAAGATCATGGACTCTGGACTCAAGCAACCTGGATTCAACTCCAGCTGTATTTCTTACCCTGGTCAAATTATTATCCTCTGTGTCCCTCAGTGTTCCAACCTATAAAATGGAGAAAATGATAGCATTGATAGCATAGGATTTCTGATGATTGACTTGATAGTGAAATGAGAATCATGCCTGGAATGTAGTGAGTATGAAATATGCATTTATTAAATAAGAATTTTTTCCAGGATTACTGCCACTGCCACATGTTGTGCTTCCACCCCCCTGCTTGTTCCTTGACCAATTCCCTTGCTATTGTAGCCAATGACCCTTCTAAAGTACAAATAGGATACTTTACTTCTCTGCTTAAATACCTACACAGAGGGAGTTTCAGCTTCAACTGTCATGAGGTCAGTGATACCAAGCTGGGCTTCTTGACATAAAAATCTCTAAAACCGAACAGAACACATCAGGCAGCTGTTTTCCAGGCCATGGACAACAGCCAGTTGAAGGCCGTGAGCCTTGAGAAGGGAACTCATGAAGTGAGCCACACAGTTGCCCAGCTCTCTGCCTCGGGACCATTTCCCGACTACAGCAGAGAGAGGCAGAGTCCAGGCTGAATCCAGTAGTCCCGGAGTTGAGGCTGAAGAGACTGCAGTTCTGGGCTGTGAAAGAGGTTGCAAGGTGATGGGTGGGGCATCATAGAGAAGGGGGCTGTCCCAGAAATCGATGGGATGGACAACCTGTGTCCATGGCTGAGGGTGGGCTGTGTATTCTCAAGGAAAATTGCCGGAGGCTTCATAGCTAACAGCTGCTATTGGGTTAAGAGCTGCACAAAGATAGTGGAGATGAAGCAGGACCTGTAGACATGCCAGCCTTGCCAG
This sequence comes from Myotis daubentonii, assembly GCF_963259705.1. NCBI lineage: Eukaryota > Metazoa > Chordata > Mammalia > Chiroptera > Vespertilionidae > Myotis > Myotis daubentonii. Next base: position 112,825,812 of record NC_081843.1, read on the forward strand.
TGTAGAGAGATTTCCCTTAAGCCTCTGTAACACTCGGACGTCCAACTGAGATACAGAAAGGCCATGTCTCAGGAGTAAGGACCATGCCCTAGAGTCAGACCTACTGTAAAATTACCCTAAGAAACCATAGTGCCAAGCTCTCACAAGTTCCACAGAGCAACAGAGGTTGGGCATTCAGTCCCCACAAATTGGAGGGACTGGCAAAATAAGTTGGTTTCTCCATAGTTTCTCACTAATAAAGTATAAAATTAAGCCCACACAAATTGTAGGTTAGGTAGTAATTGAACTTGTTTCTAAGAAAGGAAGGAAAAAGCCAGGAAGACAGCACAATCCTAATTCTCTGCAATGTATTATCCAAAATATCTAGAACTCAATAGTAAAATGATTAGCCCAATTTTTTTAAATGGCAAATGAAATAAACAAATTTTACAAATGACAAAATACAAATTGCCAGTAATCATATAAAAACGTGTTCAACATCACTGGTCATCAAAGAAATACAAATTAAAATTATAATGAAATATCACTCAAACCTACAGAATGACTAAAATGAAAGGATTGGTAATATAAAAGTGTTGACAAGGTTGTTGAGAAAGAAATAAGAACTCTCATACCTGTTTGGCAAGATTTAAAATGGCATGACCGCTTTTGAGAACAGTTTGCCAGTTTCTTGTAAAGTTGAACATACTTACCATATGACCTCACAAGTTTTTTTTCTTTTTCTAATCCTCACCTGAGGATATTTTTCTATTATTTTAAAAAAAAATATCTACACTAATAAAAGACAAACATGCAAATTGACTGTACCTTTGCTATGCCTTAAGCCACGCCCACCAGCCAATCTGAGTGACTGTATGCAAATTAACCCAACCAAGATGGCGACCGGCAGCCACGGAGCTGGAGCGAGCAGGAGGCTTGGTTGCCCCAATGATGGAGGAAGCCAAGCTTCCTGCCTGCCGCGCCAGCTCTGAGCTCCACTCAAAGCAACAAAGTTTCAATGATAGAAGGTAAAAAAAAACCCCAGATACCTGCTTTCAGCCGGCGTGGCCATGGAGCAAGCAGGAGGCTTAGGTTGCCCCTGGCGATGGAGGAAGCCAAGCTTCCCTCCCGCCCACCCTGGCTGGCTCTGAGCTCCTCTCAAGGCTACAAAGTTTCAATTATAGAAGGTAAATAAATACCAGAATAAAAAAGAAAAAAAGGAGAGGCTGGGAGCTTCCGTCGCCGGAGGGTACGGGGGTTGGCCAGCCTAAAAACGGCCCTCAGCCCCTCACCCAGACTGGCCAGGCACCCCAGTGGGGACCCCCTACCCTAAAGGGGGTGTGGCCAGCCTGAAAACAGCCGTCAGCCCCTCACCCAGACTGACCAGGCACTCCTATATAATAAAAGGATAATATGCAAATTAACCCTAACAGCAGAACAACTGGGGATGACTGGTTACTATGACACACACTGACCACCAGGGGGCAGACGGTCAATGCAGGAGCTGCCCTCTGGTGGTCAGTGTCTCCCACAGGGGAAGCTTTGCTCAGCCACAAGCCAGGCTGATGGCTGCCAGTACAGCGGTAGTGGTGGGAGCCTCTCCCGCCTCCTCAGCAGCGCTAAGGATGTCCGACTGCAGCTTAGGCCTGCTCCCTGCTGGCAAGTGGACATCCCCCGAGGGCTCCCGGGCTGCCAGAGGGATGTCTGATTGCCAGCTTAGGCCCAGTACCCCGGGTGCAAGCCTAAGCCAGCAGGTGGTCGTCCCCCAAGGGGTCCCAGATTGCGAGAGGGCACAGGCCAGGCTGAGGGCTCCCCCCTACCAAGTGCACAAATTTTTGTGCACCGGGCCTCTAGTATATATATATTTCTTTATTGATCTCAGAGAGGAAGGGAGAGGGAGAGAGAGAGAGAGAAGCATCAATGATAAGAGAGAATCATTGATTGGCTGCCTCCTGCACACCCCCTACTAGGGATCGAGCCTGCAACCCAGGCATGTGCCCTTGGCCAGAATCAAACCTGGGACCCTTCAGTCCCCAGGCCAACACTCTATCCATCAAACCAGCTAGGGCTATTTTATTTTTTAAAGAGAAGGTGGAAGGGATGGGGAGAGACAGAGAGAGAGAGAGAGAAAAAGAGAGAGAAAACATCAATGCGAGAGATACATTGATTGGTTGCTTCCTGTATACGCCCAACCAGGGGATCAAGCATGAAACTGAGGTACATGCCCTTGACTGTAATCAAACCCAGGACCCTTCAGTCTGTGGGCCAACACTCTATTCACTGAGCCAAACTGGCTAGGACACAAATCTTTTCATAACACATTGCGGACCAGTAGTTTTATTGCCAGCTTTACCCAATGGCCAGATAAGTTTCTATTGAAGGAGTACAAAAAACGTTTTACATAAATGTTAAAGGCACGCTTTAAAATTAAATACCCATTGCATTTTGAAGTTATTTATTACATGTTCTTACAAGCTAATATCTTTTTAAAGAATTCTCGTGATTGGCCACAAGCCTTAGAACAAAAAACACAAGAATTTTCCTGATCTGTATGCAATTTAAGTATTTACTCAAGAGAAATGAAAGCTTACAGTGGCCAAAACTGGAAACAACCCAAATCATGATGGGTTCTAGTAAATGATTGGATGAACAGATCATAGTATCTCCTCATCTAATCTCTATATGTTTCATTTTAATGTTCATATTTTCTCCATTTGAGACATTTCTCCCCTTCAAGTTTCTGCATATACTGCCCCAACCCCACTGATAATCTTTCTCCTCCTATATCTGGAGGCAAGTATTTCCTTCTAACCCCAGATTGGTTAAGTATCTTCCTATCTGCTTCCACAGCATTCTAGAGAAATGTTCAATTCAGGGTCTATCACTTTTTATTGTTTTTGCTTATTTAATTGTCTGTCTTTCTTTTTAAAATTGTAACCTCATTACCGGAACTGTGCCTGCTTTGTTCCCCACCACACCTCTCATAGCCTGGGCACTTCATACATATTTGGTGAATGAGAAACGAATGACCAACACTTGAACAGATGGGCTCACCCAAATCTCCTGAGATCGGCAGGTGGATTCCCACTCGTTCCCAAGCTCTGTTCTCTGAGAGAAAGTGAGTGAATGTTGGTGTTAGTGTGACTCCACACATTCTATTACTGGTATTTTCTTCTAAATTGTTTCTCAGAAGCCCCCATTTTTGTAGGAGCAGTGAGTCACAGAAATGCAATTCTTGGCTGTGCTGTCCCTCACCATCCTGTCCCCGCAGCTAGCCAGAGCAAACATTCCATTTTAACCGTGTTTTTGATTTTCCAAGGGATTTGTGTCAGATTTAGATTCTCTAGCAAGATATGTTGTAATCTCCTTCCACTTTGAACATTCTATCTAATAAAAGGCAAAAAGGGTAATTAACCGTACCTCTGCTACGCTTCCCATTGGCTAATCAGGGCGATATGCAAATTAACTTCCAACAAAGATGGCGGCTGGAAGCCACGCAGCTGAAGCGAGCAGGAGGCTTGCTCCAGTGATGGAGGAAGCCAAGGTTCCCCGCCTGCCACGGCTCGGCTCTGAGCCCGAAAGCAACAATGTTTCAATTATAGAAGCTAAACAAATCCCAGATACCTGCTTTCAGCCGGCCATGGCCTCAGAGCTGGGAGCGCCAGTGACGACAACAATGTTTCAATTATAGAAGGTAAATAAATCTCAGAATAAAAAAGAAAGAAAAAAGGAGAGGCTGGGAGCTTCAGTTGCTGGCCAGCCTGAAAACGGCCCTCAGCCCTTCACCCAGACTGGCCAGGCACCCCAGTGGGGACCCCCACCCTAAAGGGGGTGTATCCAGCCTGAAAACAGCCAACAGCCCCTCAGCCAGGATGGCCAGGCACCCCAGTGGGGACCCCCACCCTGAAGAGGGTGTGACCAGCTGCAAACAGCCATCAGCCCCTCACCCAGGCTGGCCAGGCACCCAAACAGGACCCCCACCCTGATCTGGGACACCCTTCAGGGCAAACCAACCAGCCCCCACCCGTGCACCAGGCCTCTATCCTATATAATAAAAGGATAATATGCAAACTGATCCTAACAGCAGAAAGACTAGGAATGACTGGTCACTATGACACACACTGATCACCAGGGGGCAGACGCTCAATGCAGGAGCTGCCCTCTGGTGGTCAATGAGCTCCCACATGGGGGCGCTCTGCTCAGGCACAAGCCAGGCTGATGGCTGCCAGTACAGCGGTAGTGGTGGGAGCCTCTCCTGCCTCCTCAGCAGTGCTAAGGATGTCCGACTGCAGCTTAGGCCTGCTCCCCACTGGCAAGTGGACATCTCCCGAGGGCTCCTGGGCTGCCAGAGGGATGTCTGATTGCCAGCTTAGGCCCAGTCCCCTGGGGAGCAAGCCTAAGCTAGCAGGTGGTCATCCCCCGAGGGGTCCCACTCTGCAAGAGGGCACAGGCTGGGCTGAGGGACGCCCCCCCTCTGAGTGCACAAATTTTTGTGCATCAGGCCTCCAGTTATACCATATTACATTTCACTCTTATAATATTCCTTACCTTTCTGCAAATGCTTTTGAAAAATAGGTGCCTTCTATATATACCAAATATATACAAACTATGTAGATGAAGCCTAATAAGATAGATTTTTATTTGCTCTGCTACTGTTTCTTGTGTCTTTAAGTCTATTTTTTGACAGGTAGTTTCGGAGCTTTTAGGGAAAACTATGCTACTATTCCTCAGTTCACAGCATTAGGAGAAGTAGCATCCCTTTCTCAATTTGCTTAGAGTCTTGTGAGGACTTATGAGTAAATTCAGAGAGAGTATGTAGTTTGAGAAGAGGCGTAAATGTTCACTGGCCTCTATATTCTCCTTGTTACCTTATATGAGAATTTCATGAATACTTAAGGGCTTAAAGTTGCATTCATTCATCTAACAAATATTGATAAAGTTACTGAGGATCAATTATATGTTCCTCAGTGGGCTGGGCTCTCTGGGGAATAGAAATAAAATAAATTGATCTCTCTAGGAGCCTGTAGTGTGGTTGGCAATCAGGGTGTATTTGTATTCCAGTGCTAGAAGTCATCATGCAGTGTAGACTGAGGACAGAAGCAGCGTTTTATATTTGGATATGTTCCAAGGAAACCTTGGTGTCTGATAACAATCATCCCAGATGTTCAAAAGGAATGACATAAACATCAGTGATATAAGCTCCTCCCAGTTTGTGTTTATGTTTCTGTTCTCTTTGGAAACTGTTCGTCACCTAAGGAATAGTAAACACTTCTCTTTCTCAATCGTGCTATGCTTTAAGATCCCTTGCTTTACTGCTGAGGATTGCAGGTGGACTGGACTTGGAATTGGACAGTTGTAGAGAGACCCATGCGTGACCTCACTGCGTTTCCTATTCCTGCTTCTCACTGCCCATCTGGTCCATTCTTCTTTCTGCAGACATTCTCCGTCCACAGCTAACGCATCCTGACAGAGTATGACCACCAGCATAGAAGATGGTGACTTGGTATGTCCTCAGTCTTGGTCCCTCTTGGTTTTCTTCTTCCCTTGACACTGCACAGGTGCTATGGTTAATCCTTAAAGCAGCCCTTCAGGACTGAACTTATTCTGTCCGTGTCACTTAGGAGGAAAGGGAAGCTGAGGGAAACCAGGGCCCTCCAAGTCACCGGTATCTGTTGGGGATTCAAAGGTGAATAGACAAGGTCCCTGCCCGCAGGGGCTTCATAGTCCAGTGGTGAAGCGGATGTGCCTCATCATAGGCACATACAGGAATTAATCCTTATAGAAATCCATCAGAATAGATGTGCCGCAATAGATGTGTGAGCAGAGAGCTGCAGTGATACAAAGAATGATGCCTGAAAAAGCAGGGAGCAAGGACATTGGAACCAAACTTGGAAGGGAGGTGCAGCTCTCTGGGTAGAAAGGGGGAGGTGGCATCTCAGTCAGTAGGAGCCTCAGGTCGTGGCACAAGAGGGCTCATTGTAAACAGGAGAGTGGTGGTGTTTCTCCTTGTCCCCGTGGCTCGCCTTCCGAGCTGACAGCCCGCGCCACATGCAGCGGTGGCCCTCGCTGGAGATCATGCTGCCATGGGCAGGATGCTCGGATTTCCAGTGAGGCAGAGGAGACCGATGTTTGGTATAAAAATGTAGCCCCTCTCTTGCTCTCTAGTTTTCTCTCTTTCTCCTCCCTTCACCCCCAAGCCAACCACAGTATAAATCATCAGCACCGAAAACAATGTGGGCTTTGGCAGTGGCCGCTGTTAGTTTTGAATGGTGAACACATACCAGTCGTGGGCATTGCAAAGCTGCTTGTGTGGTACGTGATACTTTTTCAGGGTTTCCCCAAGTGCATGTGGGCGGTCTCCATCGCACGGCCTATGTCATGCAGCTCTGCAAGGAACTTTGGGGCTATCTCACCGAATAGCATGATTGGACTCTGCAGAGTCATTTAGCGGGGTGTGGGTGACAGACCTTTTGCGAATGTCTCTTCAGAAATAAGGCTGATATGTGGGCGCTGTCTCTACACATAGCAGTGGAAACTGCCTCTTCTTTGCTATAAATAGAGAAAAGTACTAACAATTTTCACTACTTATGTGGTAAATTCTCTTGTATCAAATACCCCCCAGAGATGTTTAAATAAAAAGCTTTTTCTTAAGTCGTAAGAAATTCTAATAAGCAAGAAAGGTTTATTACTTAAAACATTATGTTGAAGTTACAGTAGCATTACACCTAGACATTTTAAACTCATTTTACTCGTTAAGCTCTGAAAATGGCAAACGTGGTTTCTTTAGCATGTTCTTTCAGCTTAGCATTTGTCAGTGGAACAATTCATCTTAAATGTCTTCTACGTGCCCTTGTTATCAGAAATGGCCCTATCTTTTTCTGAACCTAAACTGAAGGTCTTGCTGGCTCAGGGCATAACAAATATTGCATATCCTAAACAGCCTGATTTTATCCCATGAAACTAAAAGACGACTAATCCAGAAGGTATAGATAAATGCAAGCACAAATGTACTTACGTTTCCTTACTAGCGCTTACCACTAATGGAGACAGTATATGATGATGACAGATTGATTTTTTAAATCTCTTTGTCCATGTAATTATATGCATATGTAATAAAAAATAAAAAAATATATAAACTACATAGGGTAAGCTGAGAGCAGGGTTTTTTTTTTCCTCACCCTGACCCCAGCCATAGAGCACCATCTCCAGAAGCAGTTACCATATCCTTTCTCTATCTTTCCAGAGATATTATGCATATATGTGTGTTGTGTATGTGAGTATATACGAGTACATACATTGCTTTACTGTTATACAAATAGCAGCAGGTAATGCACACTCTTTTGCATCTTGCGGTTTCACTTTACCACACCTTAGAGTTGCTGCGCATTAGTCCTTCCTCTCTCCATTGAATTGCTGCTTGGCATTCTGTTATTTCATTGCACTCTTATTTATTCACCAGGTCTGTATGGATGGAAATCCATGTTGTTTCCAGTCTTTTGCTAATACAGACAATGCTGCAGTAAATACACTTTGCATATGTAGGGGAGTATGAGTCAGCTAAATTGCTAGAAACAGAATTGCCGGGTTGAAGGTGGGTAGTGGGGGGAAAGGCATTTTTTGAGATAAAGTTTAGAAATGACCAGAGGTTTTGTACCTTAGCCTAGCTTAATGTCTGTTTCTCTCAGTTGTTTCTCGCTTAGGAATTCTTTAGCTGAGACTATTCAGACACTACAGTACATCTCATCTATATATTTTTTTTTTTTTGGCCAATATTCTGAGTTCCTTTGTGTTTCTATTCCACCTGCTGTGTCAGTCACCAAACCTGAATCAATCAAAACATTTGCCTTCTTCACTTCTACATCTAAACTGCCAAGGGTTTGGGAGAAACACATATAATTTGGCTCCATTACAAATGTATATTTTCTAAGATTATTTGGGGACTCTTTTGCACTCAGAAATCCTCTTACTTATACCTAATTGTTCTTCCATGTCCAATGTGGGCCGTTCCACTATCTCATCTAAATTCACAGACTTTCTATCTTACTCACACCACCCCCACTCTGAGGAAATACCTGGGTTCTCTGCTTTTTAAAGAAAGACCGCCCGTTAGGGAAAAATCCCCTTAATTTCTCAACCCTAAAAAGTCCTACATGGAATTCTCAGATGATCTCAAGCACTCATCCTGCCACAAATCCTTACTCCCACTGCCTTTCTATTGAGTTGTTTTCACCCCAGCTTATAAATCAATTTTTAAGATAATTCTCTTTCTCCCCTTATTCTTCTTCACTAGTTACTTCCTATTCCTCCCCAGGTAGCATCCTGAAGAGACTAGGCCAGGGAATATATGTTGCCACTGTTTCATTTCCAGTCTGCTCGCACACTTTCTGGAGAATAGGTCCTGCCTCAGCCACACACTGAAACTGCCTTTGCAAGGTCTGCAGAGAACGTCAAGCTCCCAGCACTTTTGCACACACTCTGTCACCGTGGTACTTGAATTTTCTCTAGCATTTGACATTGATTCGCCCCTAACCCCAATCCATCCTGCAGAATTTCTCAGTTGCCTTTGTTATTTTTTTTTCTTGTTCTCCTTACTAATTTTTTCTTTCCTTTTTTGAAATTTAATTTAGATAGACTATTCTTCTGGTTTCTTTCTGACTTTAGATCTTTAAGTCCTGTGTTCCTTAGGATTAAGTACTCATTGAGTTTTTCTTCTCATTCTTAATTCTTTCCATGCATGGCCTCCTTTATTTCCGAGTTTCGGCGATCACCTGTGTGCTGATGACTCTTAGAGCCAGACCACATTACAACGGCCTAATGGTCTTCTTCACACTTGGTTGACTCACAGATACCTGAACCATACATGTTCCAAATTCAGTTCACTTCTCAGTTCTCCTCCCCATTTCCCAAGGCTGTCCTTCCTCTCCATCATCCGCCCAGTCACCAGGCCAGGCATCTTTCAGTCAATATTTCCTCTTCCTTTCCTTCTTCTAGCCACACCTAATCAGCCACTAAGTTCTGTTGTTTCTATCTCCTAAATATTCATTAAATCTGTTCTCTTATTTCCATCCCCAGGTAAGTGGCTTAGATGTAGTCCTCATTATTCCTTACCTTGGCTGTTTCAATAATCTGCCAAGTGACCTCCATCAATATATGCACTTCTGAGTAAAGCAGTTCACACTGCTCGGTAGAGTTATCTTTCTAAATTGCTTATCATACTGTGTTACTCCCTTCAGAATTCTTTTCTGGGTCTTCATTGCTTGCAGTAGAGTTTGAACTACTTAACACATTTTACATTTTACTTGCTTCTCCAGCCTTATCACCTCTGACTCTTCAACACGTCATATGCTCCAGACTAACAACTACTCAAAGTTGCTTCCATATCCCTGTCCTTTCTGTCTCTGGGTGGTTGTTCGTGCTATTTCTTGGCTTTTCTCACTCTGATTTCTAGGCAATATCTGTAGATCTTCTCCATAATGATTTTTTAGAGTAATTTTAAAAATTACTATAATTTAAAAATTCACTGGTGCATTTCCTCCACCACACTGCAAGGCTTTCCTGGGAAATGAGCACATTTTATTCATCTATGTATCTGTAATATCTTTTACAGTTTCCTGCACTGAGGTGGCATGCAAAAAGTATTCACTGAATAATGTCCGTATGTCTGGTCCCTGTTCTTCTTTCTTTATTCCAGTTTATACTGTAAGTCAAATTAGTTTTCCTAAAACAGTGCTCTATTTATGTTACTACTTCATTCTAAACTTTCCAAGGGACTCTTCTCACCTATCGCACGTGTCCAAAGCCCTTGGTAGGCTGCTTAGGTTCCTCACAACCTGCTTCCCTAAGCTTCTCTCCAACACCACTCTTAGCATCTCTGCATCTTTTCCTCTTTAGCCAGAGTGGTCTACTTGATATTCTTCAAAGGCCCCATGTGAACTTACATACTCTTACTGCCTTGGTCATTATCCTGAGGTCAAATGACCTTCTCCCTTTCTATGTTGTGTAATCTCACTCATCCTTCATGGTGAAATGTACACCTACAGCCTCCATAGGAATTACCTGACCATTCCATTAGTCATAAATCTTTCTCCCACTTGTTTTTAATACCTCATTTCTTGTGTTACGCATTTCTTTTATTGCTTAGATTGCTGGTTTTCTCTATTATTGGTTAAGTTGTTACATTTTTATCTTAATCATATGACTAATTTATAATGCCTCAAGGGTAGGAACACAATCGCAACAATATTTTTTGAATAAATGCTTTTATTGTCCTTCACGTCATTCATAATGGCTATTGTCATTCTTATTTTTTTCTCACATCTACTATGACAATTTACTGCTTTTCTAACTTGATTTATATATGATTTTGGTCTAGACCAAGTTTTAAGGGTATTTTTGCTTATTAATTCTGACCACTTCTTATGTTAATATTTTCCACTGATTTCTGACTTTCTGCCTTCATGGCTGATGATCCTTTATTTTTAAAACCTTGTCCCTTATTTTTTAGCTTCCTGACTCAATCACCTTCTTCTACAATGAGCCAGTGGCTAAGATGATGATGAGAAAAAGAGAAGAAAGAGGAGGGGCTAACCTGAGCAATAGCATGTTTCCAGGTATTGGAGTTCTTTTTTTCTCCGGTGGACATTGTCACGAGGCAAGTGAATTTGAGAGACACTGAGCACATTCATTAAGTAGAGATAAAGCTGTTGCTTCTATATCCCGAAGTATGAGAGGAACATGTGGTCACCAGATGTGCTGGGATGCAGTAGGATTCCCGGGTCTCACTGTTTTCAACTGTCCTAAAGCACTCTGTCCTTTTTGCAGATTTCCCCGCCTCCTTTCCAAGGCCAAGTCTTCAGACTCGTGGCCATATCTTTTCCCTTTTGGTCTCAGCCACTTGAAGCAGAACTCCAATTTACAAACGTGATGGAGTATTTGGGGTGCCAATAGCATTAATTATTATTTGTTCGGCTTTCTCACATTTAACAAAAATAGACAATTTTGAGAAAATACTCATTAGCTTCACAAGCTACTGCTGGACTTCCCTCCCTGTAGCCGTTCTGGGGCCCGGGCCTACCTCGGGCTCCTTCCCTGCCAGGCCTTCCTGTCCCCAGCCGTGGGTCTCACATGCTGGGCACCAGTGCCCGGTTCTGCTGTTCCCTTTGCCAGAGGCAGCCAGTTTTACAAATGAAATGATACATTTGAACCAGATGAGTTTGGCTTGGTGGTGGGCCCTGTGCATAGTGTACAATTTGGGTCAGACTTATGAAAAGTTTGGTGAATTTGGCACTGTCTTTGAGGAAGTGTGGCCTGTCTTAAAACTCCAGCAAGAAACTTTCAGGATTTCAGACATTCCATCTTTTGTGGCTTCCAGAAAAGGCCACCCTCAGCTGGCATGAGACACAGGGCTCATTTTCAAACTATTCAAGCCATGTTGTGACTAAAGGTTGAAGTCTGGTACAAAACCATGAAAACCCAGGAGATAATTTGCACTGATCCTGGAATAAGCAGCTTCACTCTACTGTATAGGGCAGTGGTTCTCAACCTTCCTAACGCCGCGACCCTTTAATACAGTTCCTCATGTGGTGGTGACCCCCAACCATAAAATTACTTTCGTTGCTACTTCATCACTGTAATGTTGCTACTGTTATGAATCGTAATGAAATATCTGATATGCAGGATGTATTTTCATTGTTACAAATTGAACATAATTAAAGTATAGTGATTAATCACAAAAACAATATGTCATTATATATGTGTTTTCCGATGGTCTTAGGCGACCCCTGTGAAAGGGTCATTCAACCCCCAAAGGGGTCGCGACCCCAGGTTGAGAACCGCTGGTATAGGGACTCTGGTATGGATGGTCCAGGAAGGTGATATTTCTCCCACTGAAATAGAACCCTATGGAAGAGTTCCTTTAAGCTGTTTGTGTTGCTTAGAGTAAATACAATTTCTAAAATGCGAGAAAAATATAAGTTACTGTGTTGAGGGGAGGCGATAACCAGATCTTTGTACCAAGTTAAAGGGATCTGTAGGTTCCAGGATGCGATCCCTCTTTGTTGGCTTTCAGAGGAGTGAGGCTTCAGTTAGGGTCTCAGGACCGAGACCTGGGAATATTTTCCATCCCAGATTTTCAAAGAATCATAAAGCAGCTTGAAAGAACGTCTCACTCACTCACCCTGAAACCTTCCCTGAAAGATAAATAATTGAAACCATAGCTGAGCGTGATTAATGAAGATACATTAGAATAATTTATGGTACTGTTTTTGGAGGGCTGTTTTCCTCCATTTTTTCTCATCTGTCTCCTCTATTACCTCTCCTACCATGCTGAAGACAGAGCAAAATGCAGATGGTAAGAACATAAAGATATCAAAGAGTTAGTTTTGGCTGAGTTAGCAGTGACCACATTACAGGTCTCATATTTCTCTCCTTTCATGTGGCTTTTTTTTGTGGGTTGGACAATAAATTTACTAGGATGAAGTTACTGTGCATTTGATCTGAACGTGCTGCAGTGGATAAAAGGGAGTAATTGTGAATAGGTCTGCAGGGAACTGCTCAATCAGACTCAGGTATGAATGGAGGGAGCCTAGAATTCAGCTGAAACTTTTCAAATCTTACAAATACTTTTACTTACGACATTTGGAAAATTCTTAAAACAAGTAACAGAAAGTCCTCCTTGTGCCTAATTGCCACATACAGTTTCATACAGGGAGCCATATACAGTAATTATAGTTAGTTAATGCTGCTTCTAGTCACCTGAGTATGCCTCTGCCTTTGGTTGAATATTGCCTTTTTAACATTAAAGAATTTTCTGACTACACCCCTGCCCCTTTCATATGCAAAGCCCTGATGTTTAAGTGTTTAAATAAATACAGCTGGTGTAAATTCATCCTAAAACACTGCATTAAAATGGAATTTCTTGTTTAAATTGTTAAAGCTCTTGTCTAGCAAACAAGAGTGACTGTATTTTATCTCAAAAGGTTATGTGTAGAGCAATGATTCTCAACCTTGACTGCACATTAGAATCACCCGAGGAGCTTTAAATAACTTGGATGCCCAGGCTGCAGCCAGATCACTCACATCAGAATGTTAGGACACAGTATGTAGGCGTCAGTGCTTTTCCTGGCTCCCTAGCTAACTCCAATGTGCAGTCAAGGTTGAGACTCCTGACTTACAAAGGTGGCACGTTGTGATGAAAAGAACAAGGGCTTTGGAATCAGCCAGTTCTTTGATCAGCATTCCATTTACAGTACTTCATTTAATCACTCAAAAATATTTGATCACCTAATAAAAAATAAAGTGCCTCATATACACTGGTATGTTCAATACATGGGAAGTATTATTATAGTAATGACTGGAGGCCCGGTGCATGGATTCATGCACATTGAAAGGAAATTAATTAGAAGAAATATTTTAATATCACTATTTGCTCTTTCTCTATAATAGAAATGTCAGAGATGAAAGAAAATTAGTAAAATGTATATGAAAATATACAAATTGTTTAATCAATAAATAATAACATGATATAACAACAACAAAGACATGATAGAAAAACAATGAAAACATAAAATCAATAAAAACATGATATAAAAAACAACAAAAACATGATATAAAAACAACATTGATTAAAAACAATGGCTGATAAATTGATTAAACTTATTCTAATATCTCCCTGTATACCACATTAAGAATAAAAACACTTTCAGAATGCTTGACTAATTTCCCTTGTGATGAAGTATTTACAACTTTAACATCACACGCTCTTCGAACTCGAGAGAAAGCAACATATAACTGACCATGTCTGAAAACAGGTTCAGGTAGGAATATTCCTACTCTGTCTAGAGTTTGTCCTTGTGATTTATTAATAGTCATTGCAAATGCTGGTGTCACGGGAAACTGTCTTCGAATTAATTTAAATGGGAGGCCAATGTCAGATGGGGACATTTGTACCAATAGTTGGTCTTCAGACATATTCAGTCGCCGCCGCCACTTTCTTTCAGCTTCAGAATGTCAACAAAAACAACCAAATTCATGATCGACAATGACAGATCAAAACATACACGTGCAATTGGCGCCAACAAGAGCTTTATATGTATCGTGCATGCGCAAGTCAACATTCATTTTTAAATTGCCAGTGTGCGTCATATGTACTGGCTGGTCAGTCAGACACACAGTCAGACGGATGGATGGTCGGTCACTTAGCCTTTTATATATACAGACTAGAGGCCTAGTGCACAAAATTCATGCATGGGTAGGATCCCTAGCAGCTGCCAGCTGCCAGCCAGGGCCTCCCTTCATTCTGCACCGCCGCCTGGTGGTCAGTGCATATCATAACAAGTGATCGAACTCCCGGCCGGTTGAACTCCCGAGGGGACGCTTTGCATATTAGGCTCATATATAGAGATAATATCTACAGGTAAAAATATTTTATAAATGACACTCCATACATGTAGAAAACAAATATATTAATTTAATAAGATTGTATTTTAAGTTCCTTGCTATGCTTCAAGGGTAAATTATGTATGCTGTATTCATAAGGATGGCCAAGCCAAATAGACATATCTCTTCCACCTTTGAGGCTTTCTAATACTTCATACTTCCCTTTAAAGCAATTATTTTCATTTCACTTTGGATTGTTTACCTATTTTCTTGATCTGTGCATGAAAACTATTGCTTTCATTGGTGCGTACTAAACTGTAAGCTTTTAGATAGCAGGAAAGGTTTGCTTACTCACCCTCACATCCTTCTCTTCATTGTGAGTCTCTATCCATGATGTTAGCGTGCAGCCTGTTCTTTAAAACCAATGTTATAAATAGGTTGCATTGTATTGGTTTGGTTATATTTGGGGGTGATTACAAACAGGATATTGAAGAGATTATAAACTGTTTATCCCTATAGGGTATGTGTGTGTGCCTGTGTGTGTATATGTTTATATGCATGTGTTTGGGGAGAGAGAAATATTTTCTATGAAAGGAAACTGTAACTGGTTTATTTTGTTCCTTGGCTCATGGTCTCGTGTCATAAGCATTTTCCTTTGGGTTGTCAGAAGACTGACCCTGTGGGTGGTCTGCCATACTGAATTTTGGATCTAAGATCTCAGCTCCACGGCCCTCATCCTCCATAATGCCAGTACAGTTCATCAACGCCTAATTGCTTCCTAGTAGTTCATTTGAACCCACGATCTTTTTTGGTTTGGTACCAGAATCAACTTCAGAAGACATTGAAGAAAGAGTGTCTGGAATTGGGAACCTAAATCTGTGGACTTTCCTTCGGGAGTTGACTGATCAGAACATTTGTTACCCACAGTGCGCCTACAGAAGCAGCTGGGAGGCGAGGCCTTCTGACCTCATGGCAACCATTATTGTCCACTGAAATTTCTCCCCTCATTACTTTTGCCTCACCAACTATTTTTTAACAATAATCTATGGTGAAAGCTAGTTACTTAAAATGGTATAGTCCTTTTAACTATCAACTGACTTTACTTCTAACCACACTGTCTCCAATGGCCTTGTAGCTAAAGCCTTCACAGCGCTGAATTCATGACACATTCTAAACCAATTTAGGGAAAACCCTTAAAAGAATATGAAATACAAGCACATCCATAGTAACCCAGCCAGGTATGGCTCTGCAGTTCAGCGTCGACCAGGAGCCAAGAGGTCCCCAGTTTGATTCCCAGCAGGGCATATGCCTGGATTGGGTTTCAGGCTCAATCCCTAGTGGAGGGCGTGCAGAAGGCAGCCAATAGATGATTCTCTCTCAACATTGATGTTTCTATCTCCCTCTCCTTCTCTCTTCCTCTCTGAAATCATTTTTTTTAAAAGAAGAGCATCCATAGTATTTACCTTTCTCTAATAAATTTATAGTTATGTAGAACATGCCTATAAAAATGTCTAATTGAGATCAGGAACTGTAAATGGGCTTAAATTATTTTATCCTCCTATTAAAAAGGAAATCAATCATAACAAATTTAACATCATCACAACACCTACACAGACAAAAGCCATGTAGATCTATTTAGAAGTAAAATAGTAGTGGTATGTAAATGGCAACTTCCTTCTTCCCTTAAAAACCTTAAGGGAACCTATAGAGGGACTGACTAGCTTTCTTTCTTTATATATATAATTTATCTAATTTATTAAAATTCTGCTTAACGAAGTAATGCGACTGGGTATAGAGATTGTGCTGAAGATATTTCCCCCCCTTCCCAAAAAGATCTAGATCCTATCAGCATCAACTCTAAGTGTACTATATGAGCATCTTCTAATAAAAGTAAGTTAATTTTTAGAGAACAAAGATAATCCCGTCAAGGGGGGGAAAGGAGATATATGTACGATTATTTGTAATACTGTAAACAATAATAATAATAAAAAAGATAATCCTGAATTTTAAAACCAATTTAAACAACAGAAATTCTTTAGGTTTGAAAGGTAACACTGATTACTCTCAAACATTGTTAATTTTGAAGTATTACATGGCATAGGGCCGTGGTCGGCAAACTGCGGCTCGCGAGCCACATGCGGCTCTTTGGCCCCTTGAGTGTGGCTCTTCCTAAGCCTTAGGAGTACCCTAATTAAGTTAATAACAATGTACCTACCTATATAGTTGAAGTTTAAAAAATTTGGCTCTCAAAAGAAATTTCAATCGTTGTACTGTTGATATTTGGCTCTGTTGACTAATGAGTTTGCCAAGCACTGGCATAGGGGATATTGAAAACAGAATAAAGGAATCTGAAGCTTCCATATATATAGATATCAATCAATACTTAGTACTTGGATGTATTAGAAATCCAGAATTCTTCTTGCACCAATATTTACTAGTGTATATCTTACCTGAGGAAAGAAGAAGCAAGAGTCTGTGAAAGGAAGAAGGAAAACAACTATTTCTCACTCTGACCCCAATACCTCTGTGAAAACTCACTCCTTTCTCATCACAGTGGTGATCAGCCAGGCATCTCTGATGTACAGACACGCATTCTCATAACAAATTTCTCTCAGTCTTCCCATATCCTTAACTTTAAAGTTTGAAATACACACGTCTATTCTTGGTTACTTCTAACTTGCTGTTGTCAATCAGTTATAGGATCATTGATTCATTTATAGTAAAAACGTAATAGACTTCGTAATAAAATTTTGTTGCATCAGAAAGATTCTGTTTCATCCCTGCCGAGAACTTGACCTGGCTGCACGGTTGATCCATTGGCATTAATCTTACCTTTTCTCTGCCCTGGCATCTAGGTTCTGCAGGGGCAGTGCCTAAGTGAGCTGGAGCACCAGTAAGCCAGATCCTAATTTCTACTGTAAATTTTTTTTTCTGGTGGGGGTTTCAAGCTTCGTCTCTTACTGTTTGTGTAGAGGCAAAAATGCGGCTGACTTAAAGATATCCTAATAGCACATCCTGGGAAGCCCACCCTGCCAAAAACATCATTGGGTGCTCATCTTGTTCCCTAGTTTAAGGGGAGAAAAGAAAATCACACCTTATATGTAAGGCCATAAATGTGCTCTCTTTGGTCAATTATGAAGAGCATGCGTTGGATTTTATCATGTTGATCTTTGACGTTTGAGGGTGAGATATTTTATAATCATCCGATCACCTGGTTTGTTTCCAGTGTAATCATTTAATTAAGGCATAAAAATTTAATGACGGCAACATGGAAAGTATTAATATTAATATATAACATTTATTGAATGTCAGCACTGCCCTAGGAATTGAGCAAAGAACAAAATTAGAGTGCCTGCCAGTTAGCGTAGCATACATCTGCCAATTTTTTAAAGCAATTATAAAATTTGAAGGAAGAAAGCCCTAAAATATGTCTTTATAACCACTGTAGAATGAAACCTGAAAGATTTTATTAATCCCTTTCACCAGAATCCAGTGTCATTGACCTATTTGGATAGTACCTGCTCAGAAATGCTACTCCTACTGTTTTCGTGTGCCAAGATACTGATCTTCCTGTCCAATTAGCACAGCAGGGGGTGGAGAGGATGGATAAATAACCCTAGCAAAAACTAACTTTATCTCTAGAACTAACTAAAACAGATTGTATCTCATGCCAGTAAATCTTTGGCATGAGTGGCTGCAGAGTACTATATGTTCCCTGGTGGAAACAGATTATGAGCATTGGGCTGATGTTGAATTCTACAGGGATTCACTGGCAAATATGCACAAAGAGAAAGCCAATAGCTATTTTTACAAATGCTTTCTGTGCTTTCAAAGTGTTATCTCCCTTTCTGCATTTGTGACCAAATTTTTTTAAAAGAAGGAGGAGGAGGAGGAGGAGAGGGAGAGGATGAGGGGGAGAGGAGGGAATGGGGGATAAGCTGCAAAAACAGGCTATGTGTGCTACCTGCTTTTCTTCACCTCTCACTCTTCTTATTTTGCAACTTGACATCCAATCCCATCACTCAGGGGAGACTGTCCTCTCAGAGATCTCCTGTAACCCTTAATTACCAAATGGAAAGGCTTTTATCAATTCTTATTTTCATGTAAATTATGAAACTGTTGACACTCAGTGGGTGAGCAGCCCCTCTTTTATTAATTTCTCTTTCCAAGGCTTTAGGGCCCTGTTATCTCCTGGGGTCCCCTTGTCATCTTTTAAAAATACTAGCTCCTTCGCCCTGGCTGGTTTGGCTCAGTGGATAGAGCGTCAGCCTGTGGACTGAAGGGTCCCGGGTTTGATTCCGGCCAAGGGCATGTACCTTGGTTGCGGGCACATCCACAGTAGGGAGTGTGCAGGAGGCAGCTGATCCATGTTTCTCTCTCATCGATGTTTCTAACTCTCTATCCCTCTCTCTTCCTCTCTGTAAAAAGTCAATAAAATATATTAAAAAAAAAATAAAAAAAATACTACCTCCTTACCTTTTCCACCTCCTACATGGAGGCATTTCCATAAATGTTATTCTTGAAATCTTGTTTTCTTTCTCTGCAGAGTCCCTTCATGATTGCACTCACTGCATGAGGTCTAGCCCTCTGCCTCTGTGACCTCCACTCCTGCTGTTCTCGCCCCTGTCCCCCTGCTCTAGCCATGCTGGTCTTTTTGGCATTCCTTGTATTTGACAAGCTGACCCTCACTTCACGTGTTTTGCATGTAATGCTTTCTATGCTTGGATTGTTCTTCCCCAAGAATCTGAATGGCTCGTTTTCTCATTTTCTTCAGGCCTCTGCTCAAATGTTACCTTATAGGCGAGGCTTTCCCAGACCACCCCACATAAAATAGTAATTCCTACTCTCTCCCCTCGCTTTCCTGCCTCGTGTCTTCCTATGCTACTTCACACCATCAGACATATGCTTTCTGTTTGCGTATCTGCCCCCTCCCCATCCTATAATATGTGCTCCATAAAGACAGGGTCCTTTCTCTGTTTTGTTCACTGCTATATTCTCAGTGCTTAGAAGAGTCCGTGGTTCACAGTGGCCATCAGTAAATATTTATTGCTTGAAGGAAGGAATTAGCGGAGTTATAAGGAAGTCAAAATTCTTCAGGGCTCCCAAGCTCCTAAATGTGGCTGTTACTCATCTCACCTGTGGATGAGGCAGTGGGACGTCATTTGGAGTGACCTTTCAGACCATGATATGAGGATTTTTTTTAGAAGTAATTTATTCAGGCACTTATCTGGTCTAGGGACAGTTCTGGGAAAGACAAAAGTAATTAGGCAGGAGATAGCCCTAAATCTGATGTCAGTGCTTTTACCTAGAAAACCCTTCATGGGTGAGAAAAATTATTCAGATAGCAGCTTCAGAATGATCTTAAGTTCAACTGAATTCATTACTTTGTGTTGCCCAACCAGTGAGGCTCAGTGGTTGAGCATCAATCTATAAACCGGGAGGCCACGGTTCAATTCCTGGCCAGGACACATGCCTGGGTTGTGAGCTCGATCCCTAGTCTGAACCGTGCAGGAGGTAGATGATCAATGATTCTCTCTCATCATTGATGTTTCTCTTTCTCCCTCCTTCTCCCTTCCTCCCTGAAATCAATAAAATTATATTAAAAATTACTTTGTGTTATCAATAATTTGAGTCATATTTGATATGACCCAACACACCTCACTGAGAAAGTCAGCACTGTGCAGAAGCCAGATAAGATTCTTTAATCCTGCGGTCTTGGCAGGTCATTTTAACAATGACCGAATGCTATGCCCCTACAAATCACTAAGGTTCTTCCTTTGGTTTTTCAGTATGTTCATATTAGGCTCTTCTTAAGACCAGAATATAGTCTCTTCATTATTTTTATGTCCATAGGCCCATAAATGCCATTAGGTTAAAAAAAAAAAAAAAAAAAAAGGTGTTCATAAAAATGTTCTGACAAAAGTCTTTCTGTTAACAAAACTTTTTTTTTCCCACACCCCTAAAAATTGTCATGGTAAAAATCAGAACTCTCTGAAGTCTGGTTCATTTGCAGAACACTAGCTTGCTTTCAAGAAGGCAAATATTGTAGTGAGTTCAAAGTAAAATGTTTGGACACAAGAGTATATAGCCATTTCAAAAAAAGGCTTTATTTTAAAATACTTCCTTTAAAGAACATTTGTCTAGACATGTCTTCCTTGCCTTGTGTGAAATTAATAGCTTAAAAAGAACTCTGTGAGTGGTTCCAAGTGCAAACTTCAAAATTGTCAAATAACTTAATAAGGATGTATTTCATTCCTGGTTTACCAAATATGGTTTTGACAGTGCTTCCAACAGTCAAGATGGTTTCTAGAATGGAGAGTGCCACATTATTTAGTAATAATGGCACCCTAATGTAGAACTGTAAATCTTTAAGACGTTAACTACACAGACCACCTATTTAGTATTGGAAAACTAAGTTCATGCAAGTTCATGTGTTTCTGAGATCATTAACGGTGTGGAAAAAATGGTTTCTAACACAGAAAATGTCCTAAGTCAAAGAAAAAGTCTGAGCCTCTCTCTTATTATCAACGAGAACTCTTCTACCCGAGAGGGAATTGGGTGAAATAGCATTTTCTACATGAACTGGGCACTTGAGGAGACAGTAGACTCCTCACTAGATCTACATCAGTATCTGTGTCTCTGATACGCTTACATATCTTATTTTATCCAGCTCTCAAAAACAACCTGTCACGTAGGTGTAATTACTCATAAGAAACCTGTGATTCTAAGAGATTCAGGGACTTGTTTCCAAGTTATAATTTGAACCCAGGTCTTGTGACTCAATGGCCAGTGTTCTTTCCACTAAATCACACTGTCCTATGAGTCAATCCAATTAACTGAGACAGAAAGGCTCTTCACAGTCTTTTCGTTAGGGACTTTCACAGATTCCAGTTCTCACCCATATTCCTTCAGGAACTTCCACACAAGCATTTCCTTTTCCTATGCCTGTTCCTGATCCTGTGGCTGTGTAACAAATCGGCCCCTGACTCAGTGGCAGAAAACAACCATTTATCAGCTCATGATTCTGCGCATCATGAATTTGGATGAGACAGGGCAGGGGAGAATGCCCTCTACCCATGATGTCTGGGGCATCAGCCAGAAGATGGAGGGAAGGACTCATTGGGAGTCTACCTCATTCACATGTCTGTGGTTGAATTTGGCTATGGGCTTAGACCTTAGTTGGGGTTTTTAGCCAGACATCTCTATGTGCCTGGCCTTATGTGGTACCTGAGTTCTAGGGACAAGACAAACCCAAGAAAAGGAGTCAGAGTCAGGCCGGTGAAACACCTTTTTGAACTTCGCTTTGGAATTCAGTGTCACTTCTGCTGCACTCTGGTCCTTAGAAGTGAGTCAGAGGGCAAGCCCGTATTTAAGGGAAGGAGACGAGGCTCCCTTGTGGGAAGAGTGGTGGAGAGTTTGTGAAGATGTTTAAAATTACCACAGTGCCCTGCCCCTGGCTTTGCAGTGCTTATGCTCATAAGAGTCTGCCCCCATGAAGCCACTTCGACTGCCCGCAAGTCAAGCTACTTAGCTCCAAAGCCAGACGTGCCTGGCAGATGCCATGAGGAAACCCTTTTTCTCAGAGTGGAACATACTCACATTCTAATCTCGGGGATTAAAATGAGCTGCCCTCTACAGAACTTGGCTTAAAAACACTCGCTTGGTCTCTTTTCTTTCCTTGTTTTCTAGAACTTCCTTAATAAATCTTTGTACACAAATTTTCATCTCAGTCCTATTCTACAGAATTCCAGCAATACGGGATGACCAGTACATCTGAAAAATGATTCTGACGCATAAGGACCAATTCTGATGGTACCATCTTTGCTATTCCTGGTTTATTCTGAAGGGTTTTGCCAAGATTTATTGATTCACAGATTTTGACCAAAACAAAATATTTGAAAATACTTTATATTGTAAACGTCTGAGCCTCTTTTGGTTGCTGAGAGTTTCAAACACTACTTTTATTAGGCCTTATTCTCTGGTTACCAGTTTCTTAAAGGCATATTGTCTTAGTAGTAGACCTTCAGGTTTCTCTAACAAATTAACCAGGCATTTCCCCAGAAATTTTATTTACAAAAATTATGTGTGCATCAAAGCAGAGAAAAAAAAATGCATTCACTATAATTGTCTTTGAAAAAAAGCAGTGGATGTGATAAAATGGATTACAGGTACCGTCACAGAAGGCAGAGATGTGGTCATATGTGAACAAGTACTTATGGGAGGGACAGCGGAAGAGGGAGGGAGAGAGTGGAGAAGAGAGTGAGGAGAGACGAGGAGGGAAATGAGGGTAGCCAGAGAGAAGGTGGCATGACATTTTTCAGTGTGATTCCTTCACAGTGATCCTAGAATTTTTCATTCAGTCTACAGATCATAATGTGGTTGATGTGTTTGGGTTTCCTGCAGCAGCAGGAATGGAAAAAGTTTGGTGTTGTTTGTGCAAGATGCTAAATCTAACTGACCAGCATAGATTCTGGAATGAAAACAGAAGTTCAACTAGCTGTTTGTCAGATATTTGCAGAGGTCATTGGGAGGCCACTGGACATTCCAGATTTTGAAATCAAGACTTTGACACACTCTCTAAGGGTCAGGGCAGTCCCAAGTGGCATCTTGGTTACATTTGCTTATTCCCAGTAAAGCAATGAGAGCAAAATGCCTTGTCATCACTTGACCCTCCACAGACTGGCCTGGGTGATGGTAGACTTTCTAGTCTGCTTTATGAAGACGGTGTACTCTGCACATCTCTCAGGACAGTTCTATTCAAACTTTTTATTTCGTAAAAAGGTATAGTAGCTCACAATTTCTACTTACAACAGTACTTGCGATGCGATGAATGAGTTTTCACAAACTAAATTTTCTAGAATGATTTCATTGCTAAATGACAGTATTGTAGTATAGATTGAGAATATTCCCTACTTCCTTTGCTTTCAGAAATACCCACTTGCCAGCGATTCCAAAACAAAGCCCTGGACCCTACAAGCTCTGAACTACCAACATTTCCTACTTTTTACAAGAAGGAGCAGTGAGGATTTAGAAGGCACATTCAGAGACTTTCATTTTAGTGATGCCAGGCCTGCCACCAGGGTTTGAGAGGCAGTAAATGACACACTCAAAAGGGTTAAGTGAATAACGCTGTTTTGTTGTTAATCCTCACCTGAGAATATTTTTCCATTGATTTTTAAAGAGAGTACAAGGGAGAGGCAGAGACAGAGAGAAACATGGATGTAAGAGACATCGTTGCCTCCCACACTGGTTCCTGATCTGGGCCAGGTATGGAGCCTGTAACCGAGGTACATGCCCTTGACTGGGATCAAACCCGGAACCCTTCAGTCTGAAGTCCAACATTCCATCCACTGAGCCAGACTGGCTTGGGCAAGTTGAATAACTTTTTGAAGAGACCATTTACAGAGGTGTGAGCAGGGTTAGGGCAACCAGCAAGGTATGATGAAAGCACCCGGGCACTATTAACAGCAAGATACCATTGTCAGTACGAGGCTCAAAGTGGCAAGGAGAGAGCAGGCCTACTCAGAGAGGCTGGTGGGACCTGGAACTGTGGAACTATGGGACAAGGACCACCTGCGAGGAGCTGTGGCCTTAGAGGCGCAGAGCTGCCAAAACTGTGGTAAGACCGGGATGAATATCTCAACCTTTCACCAACCTCCTCGGCGTGTTGCTCACTAGCAGAGCCAAAGGAAGCCCGAGAAAAGGGGTCCCGGGTGACTCTGTATCTGAGCTCAGCTTCCCACCCCGAGCAGGCGGAGAAAGATGAAGAATCAGGGGAGAGAGTGCTGCTAAAAGGGAACTGACCAGCATACAAGTGTGGAATGTCATTAGAACTGACTGTGTTACTTCTTTCTAATGCTGTAGGAGTCTCTCATTGCTTGGACACTCATGAGCTATTGTAGCTCACTGGGGTTTTACCAGGTGGAAATAAATGAGACCACGATACGAAATTGGATGGAGATACAGGTGACCCTCCAACAGCACAGGCATTAGGAGCACTGAACCCCTGATTCTTATAAGTATCAAATATCTGATACTTATAAGTTTTGACTTCCCAAAAACTTAACTACTAGTACCCTACTGTTGAAGCCTTAGGCTTAGTAATAACATGAACAGTTAATTAACATGTACTTTTTATATTATATGTATTATATTCCATTTTCTTATACTAAAGTAAGCTAGAAAAAAGTGTTTTTAAGGAAATCACAATGAAGAGAATATACATTTACAATATTTATTGGGGGGAAAATTCGCATATAAGTGGATCCATACAGTTCAATCCCATGTTGTTCAAAGATTAACTGTATATTATTAGGGAGTAAGTCCTAAAATAACCTATAGAAATATAAGTTCCTAATTGACTTGGAACCTCAGAAAGATGTGGAAATAACACGTAAACAAAAAATGGAATGCAGAAGAAAATGGAAAAAGAAGGAGCCATTCTCTACCTAAAACCTTGGGCCCCCACTCACGAATTCAGGAGGGACCCCAGAATGTACCATCTCCCTTGTTCTACATAAGAGACAGTGTGATCTGACCATGTGACACAGCCACTTAGAATTTCTGAGCTGTCATCTCAATAAAAGATATGATTTTACCTCTAAATGCAGACATGTATGAGTTTACAACTCCCACATGAATGAAGTGCTTTGGATACCTTATGCAATAAGATACTGCTAGATCCACCAGATAGTTTTGAGAAAATGCCGACATTTTTATTATCAAAATCTCATGTCTTTCAGAAGAATGGTTACATTTAGGTCGGCGTTATTAAAATTTTTCTTTTGTTTATTTTTTAGCATAGTATTTTTTCAATCTGCTATAGATTATACTTTTGACTTTCTTTTTTGAAAGTGCAAAAGACAATTATTATACCACCTCATTCCTGTATAGTTTAGATTATGTTGAGCGTTACTTGAGTGACTACTTAAACTTATAAAAATTCTATAACTACATACGTTTATTAAAATGTTATAACTTTTAAATATTTATTGACTGCACAAAATTTTATTCAACTGTTAGAACTAAAAAATGGTCCTATTCTAAAACTAATTTCAAAATCAAAGTTCTAGCTTCAGAAAGTGAAAATGTCATATCCATGTACATTAAAGTAAAATTTTTAAAAACTTTGGTCTATTGATTGTTTGAACATCAAAAATGACCTAAGCAGAATAATTATTCTCAATTCCATTTATATACTCTAATCAGTTTCTTAGCCACATGCATATCTGTTACTGTGTCTCTGACATTCTCTTGAAGAATATGTTTTAACTAGGGGCCCGGTGCACGAAATTCGTGCACTGGGTGTGTGTGGGGAGGGGAGTGTCCCTCAGCCCAGCCTGCCCCCTCTCACATACTGGGAGCCCTCAGGCGTTGACCCCCATCACCCTCCAATCGCAGGATTGGCCCCTTGCCCAGGCCTGACGCCTCTGCCAGAGGTGTCAGGCTTGGACAGGGGACCCCCATCTCCCCCTGATCACTGGCTCTGGTCCCCGCCCAGGCCTGAGGCCTCTGGCAGAGGCGTCAGGCCTGGGCAAGGGGACCATCATATCCCCCCAATCCCCGGCTCAGCCCCCCGCCCAGGCCTGATGCCTCTGCCAGAAGAGTTGACCCTCATCACCCTCCGATCACCAATCACCGGATCGGCCCCTTGACCAGGCCTGAGGCCTCCGGCAGAGGTGTCCGGCCCGGGCAGCGGGGACCCACAGCTGCAGCAGCCCCACGATCGTGGGCTTCGCTTTAGGCCCAGGCAAGGGGCCCCTAGCTCCCGGGACTGCCAGCTTCGACCGTGCCCAGCTCCCATCGCTGGCTCCACCCCTACTTCCTGCTATCACTGGCCAGGGCGGCAAAGGCGCCTGATTCTCCGATCATGGTAGGGGGGCAGGGCAAAGGCGGCCCCAGGGCCGCCTTTGCCCTGCCCCCCAGCTCTTAGCTCCCCCCTGGGTTTCCGATCACTGTCAGTGGCAGGGGGCTTCTTCCTGCTTTCCCTTTCGCATCCCTGCATTGTGCCTACATATGCAAATTAACCGCCATCTTGTTGGCAGTTAACTGCCAATCTTAGTTGGCAGTTAACTGCCAATCATAGTTGGCAGTTAATTTGCATATAGCCCTGATTAGCCAATGAAAAGGGTATCGTCGTACGCCAATTACCATTTTTCTCTTTTATTAGATAGGATATGGCCATGTTATTTTTAACCTTAAAAAAAAGTTACCTGAGCATGTCTTTAAAACTGCATTTTTGGTTATTAAATTTGAAATTGTTAAGCTCTTAAATTGGCACTTCTTTATACAAGAAGCTTACTTAAATGAAAATAATGATAACAATACTTCATTAAGAAATAAATAATCTGAGTCAAATGCTAAACCAGAAAGGATGCTGGGACTAAAGGCATAGACAGGACTGTCCCAGGAAAGATGTGGTTTAAGACTTATAGTCACCCTAATATTTTCTATATTATGCCAATATTATATTTTCTATATTATGCCAATATATGCCAATAT
This sequence comes from Myotis daubentonii, assembly GCF_963259705.1. Classification (NCBI taxonomy): domain Eukaryota; kingdom Metazoa; phylum Chordata; class Mammalia; order Chiroptera; family Vespertilionidae; genus Myotis; species Myotis daubentonii. The sequence continues at coordinate 112,852,668 of NC_081843.1, forward strand.
TCTTTACCCTTAACCACATCCACATAACAAATCTATATGTGATATGAGAGTCCAGAAGTCCCTAAATAATTCCCTTGCACCTCCTTTAAAGTCTTGAAGAAAGTTGTTAGAGGCGCATAAAAGCCGAGTGCTTCCTGTGAAATTATCCTACTGGTACATGAAACCCACAGATGCTAGCTGGGATTATAAGAGACAGCTAGGGATGGGATATGTTGTCAGTACCTGAAAAAGGGGGGAAAAAGTGTCATTTCAATTACTGTGCTCAGTAATTTTCCCCCCATCAGAGTAGATTCCTTTGGTCAAAGTCACTTCACTGTGGCAGAAAACAACTGAAGACCGTGGACTGGCAGCCTCAGTATTGGTGGTGATCAGCACGTTGCCGCTCGGTCTCCTTGTTGACAGCTACATCTGGGAATGACACTCGGTCACGCAGGCCTGAAGTCTGGCAGCCGAGCACCCCTGGAACCTCCACATCTCTGGCCTTTGGCACCGGAGGATAATTCTTAAACCTACAAACCGTCTCATGCAGCATTTTCCCCCATCTCCTCAAATAATATCCAATTACTGAGTGCTGTGCTGGGAGAACCTGGGGAAATGCTAGCAGGAAACGCAGCTGAGAGCCACTGTGGTTTGACAGCTCGCCAGCTACTTTGAAAATATTTTGGCAAAAATGAGATTTTAAGTAAAACTGTTTCCTTTGGTACCATACCCAAAACTGCAGGTTTTACATTTTCAGTACTATAATTTGGGCCAAAGGGGGGGCCGGGGGGCGGAAGGAGGGGGAGCTGTTCTTGAGGGAGGAAGATAGACTCTAAGGCAGTGGTTCTCAACCTTCTGGCCCTTTAAATACAGCTCCTCATGTTGTGACCCAACCATAAAATTATTTTCGTTGCTACTTTGTAACTGTAATGTTGCTACTGTTATGAATCGTAATGTAAATATCTGATATGCAGGATGGTCTTAGGCGACCCCTGTGAAAGGGTCATTCGACCACCAAAGGGGTCGCGACCCACAGGTTGAGAACCGCTGCTCTAAGGAAAAGGGGGATGCTTTGAGCGCAGGAGTGAAGGCAAGGAGGAAGCATATGGAGGCATAGTTAACATTCTCTCCCTACCTCTTCTCTACTAAGGAATTTCCCCTGGCAAAGCACCACACTCTCTCTTGCCCTCAGATGGCCTGGAAGGGGTTCTTTGGGGATGACCAGGCTGGGATTTGTGTTATTGCTTATTATAGGATGATCGATTGTTGCCTGCAGAGGGTCAGACCACAGGTGGCCATCTACAGCATAGCAGACACAGGAGGGGATGAAACAGAATGGTCTTCATCTCCACCCATTGGTTGGTCCTTAGAGGATATGCTTGTCTTTTCTTGCTTCATTTTCTTCCTGGTGCAACCACACATGAAATCCCTCAGTGCTTGGAGATCCCAGGCTCTTTCCTACCTTTGTAAATGCTGTTCTCTCTACCCAGAATGCTCTGCCCCCAGTCTCAACCACTCTTTTTCAGGGAATCCTCCCCTTACCCTGCAGATGACGGTAGCTTCTTTGTTCTCTTCCTGGCTACCTGTTTACCTGTTCCATAATCACCTGCAATTCTATGAGGGCTTGTCTATTGTCACATTCCCCTGGGCCTAGCATACTGTAGATCAGGCATGTCAAACTCGCGGCCCATGGGCCGCATGCCTCGTTTATTTGGCCCATGTTAGCCTTTGAGTTTGACATGCTTGCTTTACACTAATATATATAATGTATATTATATCAACACTAATAAAAGAGAAAAATGGTAATTGGCGTACGAGCTACCCTTTTCATTGGCTAATCAGGGCTATATGCAAATTAACTGCCAACTAAGATTGGCAGTTAACTGCCAACAAGATGGCAGTTAATTTGCATATGTAGGCATAATGCAGGGAGGCAAAAGGGAAAGCAGGAAGAAGCCCCCTGCCACTGACAGTGATCGGAAACCCAGGGGGGAGCTAAGAGCTGGGGGGCAGGGCAAAGGCGGCCTTGGGGCCGCCTTTGCCCTGCCCCCCAGCCATGATCAGAGAATCAGCGCCTTTTCCGCCCTGGCCAGTGATAGCAGGAAGTAGGGGTGGAGCCAGCGATGGGAGCTGGGCACGGTCGAAGCTGGCAGTCCCAGGAGCTAGGGGTCCCTTGCCTGGGCCTAAAGCGAAGCCCACGATCGTGGGGCCGCTGCAGCTGCGGGTCCCCGCTGCCCGGGCCGGACGCCTCAGCCAGAGGCGTTCTACAGGGGCAGGGGCGGAGCCCGCGCGATTGCGGCACCCCCCCGCTGCCACTGCAGGTCCCAGCTGCCCGGGCCGGACGCCTAGGCCAGAGGCATCAGGCCTGGGCAAGGGGCCGATCCTGCGATTGGAGGGTGATGGGGGTCAACGCCTGAGGGCTCCCAGTATATGAGAGGGGGCAGGCTGGGCTGAGGGACACTCCCCCCCACACACACCCAGTGCACGAATTTCGTGCACCGGCCCCTAGTATCAACACTAATAAAAGAGAAAAATGGTAATTGGCGTATGAGCTACCCTTTTCATTGGCTAATCAGGGCTATATGCAAATTAACTGCCAACTAAGATTGGCAGTTAACTGCCAACAAGATGGCGGTTAATTTGCATATGTAGGCACAATGCAGGGAGGCGAAAGGGAAAGCAGGAAGAAGCCCCCTGCCACTGACAGTGATCGGAAACCCAGGGGGGAGCTAAGAGCTGGGGGGAAGGGCAAAGGCGGCCTTGGGGCCGCCTTTGCCCTGCCCCCCAGCCATGATCGGAGAATCAGGTGCCTTTTCCGCCCTGGCCAGTGATAGCAGGAAGTAGGGGTGGAGCCAGCGATGGGAGCTGGGCATGGTTGAAGCTGGCAGTCCCGGGAGCTAGGGGTCCCTTGCCTGGGCCTAAAGCGAAGCCCACGATTGTGGGGCCGCTGCCACTGCAGGTCCCCGCTGCCCGGGCCGGACGCCTAGGCCAGAGGCGTCAGGCCTGGGCAAGGGGCCGATACTGTGATTGGAGGGTGATGGGGGTCAACGCCTGAGGGCTCCCAGTATGTTGGAGGGGGCAGGCTGGGCTGAGGGACACTCCCCCCCGCCCCACACCCAGTGCACGAATTTCGTGCACCGGGCCCCTAGTTATATATAAAAGCCTAATATGCAAAGTGTCCCCTTGAGAGTTGGACCAGGAGACAGGAAGTTGGATCACTCGCTATGATGTGCTCTGACCACCAGGGGGCAGCATAGAACAAAGGAAGGCTATGGACAGCAGCCAGCAGCTGGGGAAGGAAGGCCCTGGCCAGCAGCCAGAAGGCCCCAATTGGCCCTGATCGCCGGCCAGCCCTAGGGACCCTACCCAAGCACAGATTTTGTGCACAGGGCCTCTAGTAGAATGTTAATGCTGGAAGCGCTTCAGAGAGTTCCTAATCTAGTCTCTCCAGGTCTGTAATTGTGCTCAGCTGTTCAGTGTGACACAGCTGGTTGGGAACAGAGTACAGATCAGAACCTTAGTCTTCCTTTCATTGTTGTTACACGAAATGAAGTGTTGGAGGAGGAGAGGCCCCACATGTACTGTAACTAGGACAACACAAGTCTCCCATCATCCAATAGTTGAAGTTTCGTTGGAGAGAAGAGATTGTTTCCTGGGTCCTCGCGAAATAGTTGCTGTTCTGAGACTAAAACTTAGGTCGGTCTGACACTTACTACCCTCTGATTCCCAAGAAGATCCGTCTCTCTGGGAGTGCTCAGGGAAGAGTCAGCTTGGACATTCAGTCCCTAAAATAATTGCTCATGGGAAAGTGAACCCAAAGAAATAGAGAGAAACAGTGTATGCTCATCAAAGATGATAATAACAACCACTGACTGGCATCTACTGTGTATCTGCTACTTTTCTAGGAACCTGTCCTAGATGACGTGCTGATTCAGTTACCCTCCCAACAGCCCCGTGATTATCCCCACGTTAGAGATGAGAGAAAAAAACTGTGGCGTAAAGTATGGAATAACTTTTTCAGTGTCTCTAGCTAGTAATGGAAAACTGAGGTTTGAATCTGGGCGACTTACTATGAAGAAGGTAGAGCCTCTTCATTTTAACCTTAATCCAGAGATCATTCCTATTAACCCTGCCCCGTAAGGAACAAGCCCTGTCTAAGCGTCAGTTTTAAGTAGGGGTGTATGTCCTGCTTGTGGTAATGAGCCAGTGATAATTTTAGACCAGACAGTCAAAAGCCACAGCTGATGTAGTGCCTGGTTGCATTCTCCTGCAAGTAATGAATCTTTAATGATGATATTTCTTGAAATAACCTTATCTAAAGTCCACGTGTTCCTCACGTAAAATCTTGGTCTGCAAAACTAAGAATTGCTGTTCATCAGTGAGTATATGGAATAAATTTCAGACAGGAAGCTAAGGGAGCTATAACTTCTAGGCAATAAGGTTATATTAAACTATTAGAAAGTTGCCCTTTTGCATATGAAATAAAACATATTAAATTTATTCTATGAGGACCTTGCTGACAGTTAATAACAAATTTAGCAAGAGTTAAAGCTTGCATTTCAGGACGGTCAGTCAACCTGGAGACTATATTCTGCTTCATTCAGATTGAATTTTTAAATTAGCTGCACAGCGTGAGACATGTTTCTGAGATCCGATCAGAAAGATCCATAAAAACCAGCTTAGGTGATCTAGGCTTATGGCTGGGTTTCTCAGCCTCCACCCTATTGCATATGGGGTTGGATCATAATTTTTGTGGGGCTGTCCTGTGCACTGTTGAATGTTTAACAGCATCCCTGGCTTCTACCCACTAAATGCTCGAGGCACCCCCTTCCCCAGCTGTGACAAACAAAATTATTTCCAAACATTGCCATGTGTTCCTGGGGAGAAAAACTACCCCCTGATGTATAGAGTAGGGGAACAAGCCTTCCAGCTACCCAGGGCTTAGGCCCACAACCTTGTTCACTGAATCTGAACCTCAGGGAATGGCACCTCGGAATCTGGCCTCTTCACTATCTCTCAGGGCAGACTCATGTACACCATGTTGGCTCACTGGAGCTAAGCCAGGGGTGGGCAAACTTTTTGACTCGAGGGCCACAATGGGTTCTTAAACTGGACCGGAGGGCTGGAACAAAAGCATGGATGGAGTGTTTGTGTGAACTAATATAAATTCAAAGTAAACATCATTACATAAAAGGGTACGGTCTTTTTTTTTTTTTTTTTTAGTTTTATTCATTTCAAACGGGCCGGATCCGGCCCGCGGGCTGTAGTTTGCCCACGGCTGAGCTAAGCAGTTGAAACAGAGAAGGCCTGTGCTATACATGCACCATATGAGCTCTGATTTGCAGAAGGTCTTTGGAGAGCACACCTCCCCTGAGTTTGGCTCCACTTGGTGCTTCTCTAACTTTGTTTATTTCACTATAACCACCTTGTCAAAGGGTCTCTGGAAGGATAAAAACTTTGTTTACTCTTCCATTTTGCAGTTAACACTGCTTTGAAGTTATTTATAACCCTACTAGAGGCCCAGTGCATGAAATTCATGCATGGTGGGTGGTGTCCCTCAGCCCGGCCTGCACCCTCTCCAATCTGGGATCCCTCTCACAATCCAGGACTGCTGGCTCCTAACCACTTGCCTGCCTGCCTGCCTGCCTGCCTGATCGCCCCTAACCACCTCTGCCAGCCTGATCACCACCTAACTGCTCCCCTGCTGGCTAGATGGCCCCCAACTGCCCTCCCCTGCCGGCCTGATGGCCCCCAACTGCCTTCCCCTGCTGGCCTGATCACCCCTAACTGCCTCTGCCTCAGCCCCAGCCCCCACCATTGTGGCTTTGTCCGGAAGGAAGTCGGACATCCAGAAGTGGCTGGTCACCTGGTCTAATTAGCATATTACCCTTTTATTAGTATAGATGATGTTAGAGACCTCACCATTAAGTTACCTGGGATATATATTTAAGGCTCAATAAGTTTGAAGTCCTTTAGCCAATCTGTTTTTAGAGTTTTGTGCCAACTATGTGTTCAGAACATATAAAGACAGGCAATAGTTAAATGGCCATTTTCTAAGGGATTCAGATTACCCAATATTAATCCATGTTAAAAATGGTTGGAAGTGCAGTAAGGCTAATCTTAAAACCATTTTACAGTGATATATCCCTGAAGAAATTCACTGATTTACCATGAGGCATTACTAGGCTCTGTTCACTAATGAGTGTGTCAAAAATTTCTCCTTTACAAGGGGAGAAATGGGGGACATCTGTAATAGTATCAACAATAGAAAATAAAAATAAATTCCTCCTTTACATTTATATATTTATCTTTGAAAGTATGTTCCACAGGGTATCCAGCCTCTCATTCCTTAGGGATTCCAAACATGGTCCCATCCGACCAGCTGCCAATCTTGGTCACCACAAAGAATTAACCCCACCATGAGGTATTTAAAATATGTAAAGGTTAAAAGATCATAAAAATGAGACCATATGTCCAAACATACCACGTGTGCTTTGGCAAGGAAAATGTACATGTTAAGACAAATCTTAGCAAGCCTTCCAGGGAACTAGATCAAAACCAGGACAAAAAGATTCTTTTCATATAAGCTAGGTATTTCCCCAGCACTTATTCTGAGGTTAGCCAAGATGAAAGAAACCGATCTGCCTGACAAAGCCATCCTCCCTCATGGCTGGAAAGAGAAGGCCTAGGACTCCGTATTCGGGGAGATGAACGGTCTTGGTCCAAATCCTAGCTCCACAATTAACTCTGTCAAAATCTTAATATGTCAGAAAGATACCTAACACCTCTGAGCCTCAATTTCATCTATATTTTTATTTTTATTTTAATACATTTTATTGATTTTTTACAGAGAGGGAGAGGGATAGAGTTAGAAACATCGATGAGAGAGAAACATTGATCAGCTGCCTCCTGCACACTCCCTACTGGGGATGTGCCCACAACCAAGGTACATACCCTTGACTGGAATTGAACCTGGGACCCTTGATTCCGCAGGCTGACGCTCTATCCACTGAGCCAAACCGGTTAGGGCAATCATCTATCTCTCTATATAAAAACCTAAGTGACTGTTCGACCATTTTATCATTCAACCATTCGACCATTCGACTGATAGCTATGATGGGCACTGACCACCAGGGGGCAGAAGCTCAATGCACAGGCATGGAAACATGGAACAGACTGATGAATCTCAGAGGGAAGGGGAAAGGGAGAGGGCGGGAAGAGATTAACCAAAGATCTTATATGCATACTAGAGGCCTGGTGCATGGATTTGTGCACTGGCGGGGTCCCTCGGCCTGGCCTGTGGTGATCAGGCCGAATCCATGCACCGGGCCTCCAACATCCCTGAGGCATCCCAGATTGCGAGAGGGCACAGGCCAGGCTGAGGGACCCCATCCGTGCACAAATCTGTGCACCAGGCCTCTAGTAAAATATATGTTCTGAGAATGAAACAAGGTAAACTGGAAGTGTTTAGAATTTTCCTAGGACATAAGGAGGCTTGCTATTCTTATTAAGAAAATGCCTGTACATCCCATCTCTTTAGAAATGCTAACATTTTGGGGCCCACTCTTGCTTATTTCCCATCATGCTCCAAGGAAACTCAGGCTGTGAAAAGATGCATCCAGGTGTGCTAGGTGGCTTCACCACCACAGCCAGAGGGAGGACAAGCATAAATAGCCAGGACCTAGCAGTGCACAAGCCTTCGTGCTCCCTGGGTGGGCCATCTGTGCTGGTATGGGGTTCATGTCACTGATGGGAACTAGCCAAAGGGGTCTTGAAGATCAGCTTGGAAAGAGCAGTTAAAAAAAAAAATGGGGATACTGGAGTGAGTAGGAGTGAATCACGTGTTACATGTGTTCAATTACTTGGAATAGTCTGTACCCCACGCGTGTGGGTTGCATGAGTAGACTGTAAAACTGTGAAAACCTAGGTAGAAAATACTCTCATAAAGCCAATATTTGGGTCTGTCCATGTCATACTTCCCATTCTTGTTGTTAACCCTCACCCGAGGATATTTTCCCATTGATTTTTAGAGCGAGTGGAAGGGAGGAAGAGAGACACAGAGAGAGAAGCATCAATGTGAGAGACACATCGATTGGTTGCCTCCCACCCAAACCCCGACCAGGGCCGGGCATTCAGTCTGCAACCAAGGTATATACCAGCTGTGGGCAAACTACGGCCCGCTGGCCGGATACGGCCCGTTTGAAATGAATAAAACTAAAAAAAAAAGACCGTACCCTTTTATGTAGTGATGTTTACTTTGAATTTATATTAGTTTACACAAACATTCCATCCATGCTTTTGTTCTGGCCCTCCGGTCCAGTTTAAGAACCCATTGTGGCATTCAAGGCAAAAAGTTTGCCCACCCCTGTATACCCTTGACTGGAATTGAACCCAGGACCCTTGATTCCACAGGCCGATGCTCTATCCACTGAGCCAAACTGACTAGGGCCACTTCCCATTCTTTACAACCAATTGTCTGGAGTTGATTATACCAAGTCAAAGTTGTTAAATTAAAAATTGTTAAAATAAAAATTCACTGTAATAAGTATTTAGCAAAGTGAATGAGAAGTAGTTTATATAACCATTAAGAGAGAGAGAGAGAGAAAGAGAGAGAAAAGTAGTTTCCCAGGCTTTTAATGCCTTTTAGAACTTACAAGGTATGTAATAAAATATCCCAGACATACAAAAATGTATGAATAATAATACAGGAAACTTTCACTGAGGGTATAGGCCTTCAGGGGACCCCCTTAATTTGGGGTCTCCGTTCCTACTCCTCATCTTACTGTCACCCACCCCCTCTTTAGTAACCAAACCTCTGGGTATAGAGATTGTAAAAGGCCTTGCAGCTAAGGGTTTGGCATCAGTTTCCACTCTACTTCTTTTGTGAGTTTAAATGAGCCATAAATTTAGAGAGATGTATAAAATATTTCACTCAGCACTCTAGGTGTTTATAGTGGGAGGTTTTTTTCAGGCCATCTAGCCCCTTCTTTTTTTTTTGGTCAAAATGTACTCACTATTATGCGTTTGAAGTTTTTTAATTTTAATTTATTCCTAGATATGTTTCTGTTCCCATTGAGATATTAATGCAAATAAAGATAAAATAACCCAAATTGGAATGCTTTAAAAAGTATTGTAAAGACACACAGCTTTTCATGGTAGAGAGCAATTTTTGAATTTGAATGTATTTCTAATAGTTCCAAGAGTATAACTCAACACTAATTAGTCATTTTGTTGTTATTCAGTGAATGCGAACTCTAAACCCAGACTATCCTATGCCTGTCCAAAGGCCTTCTAGGATATTTTCCAATTTATAAACTCCCCATCCTAGCATGCACTGTCCTCAGAGAATGGAATGCCTATGCAGCACATTCACTTAGCCTTCTCCATCTCACCCAAAGTATGTTGAGTTAATGAGGAAATTCAATCTCTTTGTGTATTTTTTTAATCAAACCTTAGAAATTTCAACCCTCTTCTTGCCCAAGTGTACTGATTTCGCAGTAACAAAGGCTGCATTGGTGGTTTGGGTTGCCCGGGTTCAGATGAGCCCTGGTGCACTATCAGGTGGGAAGTCTCGCAGGGATAGCCATCTTCCAGGAGAACATGACCTCCGCTCCTCTGTGAGAGCCGGCCACACTTCTCCCTGGAGGCTGAGCTCCTGCTCTCACACCGCTGGGCCTCCAGTCAGCCCCGCAGTGGCCCCTCGGCGTGGAGGGTGGGGAGGAGAGAAGCTGTTCTATCCGGTTTCAGATAGGGAAACTGAGCCCCAACAGGTTCATTTTTATGAATCCAAATAGTGAATGGCGGGAGCCAGCTGACTCCAGAGTTCATGACATTTCACTAACCCATTGCACGCCATAAGCGTCTATAGATCAACTTTGAAATCATTTTTCGTGAGAACTTTCAGCTGAAAATATTCCAGAACACCTGAATTGTAATATATTTAATTTTTTCTTTATTGATTAAGGTATTACAGATGTGTCCTTATCCCCCCATTAATATATTTGATTTTATAATATTCATTGCAAATTGATTTTTTACATTAAATTCAGAATAGCGTGGCGTGTGGGGATGGTTTCCATTTGGGACGCGTGGCAGGTAACGGACTATGCTGCACGCAAATATAGACTTCTGTGAACGCCGGCTGGCAGGCGTGCAGTGGCTGGCTTTGGGGGGTTGTAAGTGTTTGGGGTTACGCTGGCTGCTTGCGGGAGGCCTAGTTAGTTTGGAGCAGTGCCTGACACATGGTAAGTGTTGCATAAGTGTTTGCTATTTGCCACGGCCACAGGCGGGGGCTCTGAGCACCTTAGGTCACAAGGACTTCACAGCGCCATGTGTACACTGCTATTTCTGGATCCAGACTGAGGAAGGGGACATATAAGCAACTGTAAGCCAGTGAGCATTTCTGCAAACGGAAATAATGTCTCTCTGGTGCTCAGGGAGGCCACAATAATGTCAAAGCATGAAACTATTCATGTAACCCTATCTGTGTAAAGCAGATCTTTTTTTAAAATATGTTTTCATTGATTTTAGAGAGGAAGGGAGAGGGAGGGATAGAGAGAAACATCAATGATGAGAGAGACTCATTGATCAGCTGCCTCCTATATGCCCCCCACTGGGGATCAAACACACAACCCGGGCATGTGCCCTGACCTGGAATCGAATCATGATTTCCTGGTTCATAGGTCGATGCTCAACCACTGAGCCATACGGGCTGGGCAAGATTAGATCTTTGTAGCCTTCGTTAACCTCATTGTTGATCTTTAGCTCTTGATATGGGCTTCTTTATCTCTGCCTATCATAGGTCTCAAGCTTGTGGACTCATAGAATCAACATCATTTGGATAAAGGCTTGACAGAAATGCCCCTCTGGAATGTATCTGTAAAAGGAATTTTCTTAGGAAAATATTATAAACCATGTTAAAGAAAAATTATTTTTCTAATTAACACACATTTTTAAATATCTTCAGCTCTCCCAGGAACAATATAAATGATAACAGGTAATCATGAGATCTGTTCCTTACACCAAGTCCACAAAGAATTTCTGCTGGGAAATTCTTCCTATTAGCCTCACTCTGCTTTCTTCCTATTTAACTTTATTAAGATCCTAGAGACTGCCATCTCCAAAATATTTTTTATATACAACCTAGGATTTGTTAATGCAATTTAAATTCTCTCTCTTACTATCTCTACTTTCATCTCTTTCTGATGTGGTAATTTATAATGACTCTCACAGATTTTAACTATTTTAAGACCTACCACCTCAGGAACATGTGTCATAGAAAACTGGCATTATTGAAGTTTTAGGTAGAGCATTTATAAAATTGGTAAATAAATTAATAATTTATTTTTATTCTACAAAGTGCTTATCTAAAGGACTTCATATTCACAAAATTCATGTTATTAAAGTCCTGGAAAATTAGATAGCTTTTTTTTTGTACTGCTGAATTTGAATGTTTGTGAATGCATGTCTTTTTTTATGAGAATTTCAACTGTATCTGTAATAAAAATATGTGTCATATATATGCATAATACATGCAACTACAGTTAAAACACAAATAACATAATAATTTATAAATAACAATATAAAAATAAATTCTTTCATGTACTCACAACTATAAATCTACTTTTGCTCACCCGTGTGTGTGTGTGTGTGTGTGTGTGTGTGTGTGTGTATAATAAGTTTGAGCCAGGTGCAAAGAAACCACTAGAATATTCCAGTAACATCTTTTCATGCACCGGGCCTCTAGTTTTCTATATAAGAAGAAATATTCTATGTCATCAGTCATAAGTCCACTTTGGTCTTTAAAAATATGCAGCAAGCCTCAAATGGAAATTTATTGTACTTTCAGCATGCCTTCTTCCATTTTCTTTGTTGGGGACATTGCCTCCTCCCCCATCTCTTATCCCCTTTGTTTATTGAAGTAACAGGGTCCAAATGGCATCTGTCATCCTCTTACATGATCCCACATCTTGGCACCTGACTCAAGCCTAGCCAGTCAGCGTCTTTTCTTGGGAAGAATAGTCTTCCCCCTGTGACCATAGGAGCAGGAGCTATTGCCAGCAGCTGTGTCCCTGATTGTATAGACCTCCTGACTTTAGCAAGACAGCACAGAACTAACATTCAGAAAGTAGGCAAGATATATGAAATAGATAGAAAACGAGAGACAGAGGGAGAGATAGGGAACTGAGAAGAGGGAGAAACAAAATGAGAGAGAGAACCAGAGGGAGGGAGGGAGAAATTGAGATTGTGTCAGTGTGAGGGTCATGGCTATTTTCCTGGCTCTGGTTTCTGTCCTGGCTCCTGCCTTCTAAGGCTCAGCTTTTAAGCCTTTTCTATGAGACACTTTGTTATCCTTCCAACAGCTCTCTGATCTTAGAGTCTGGTACCCTTGCAGACAAAAGATTCCTAATAATGAAAGAGCCCCCCAGTCTCTGTGGCCCTACACTTAGATTCTCCACATTTGGTAATGTGGGGCATAGTGGGGACTGAACATTAAATTTTAACCATTCACCAAATATTATGTCAATGTTATAAAGAAGGAGGAAAAAACCACCCAGCAGGGGGGCTTCTAGAAACTGTTATTTCAAAGCACAGTACCAGAAGGAATGACTGAATTAAGAATGACAGGCCAGGCGCACCTGGACCAGGTGGTTCCCTGTGATTCGGAGAAAATGGCCAGGGCGCGTGTCTAGAGTAATACACCTCTGAATATCCGGAAGCATGAAGCCGAGGCAGATTCTGTGCCGCTGGCCACCAGTACTCCCACCACACTGACATCTGTGCAGATTCTGTGCCGCTGGTCACCAGTACTCCCACCACACTGACATCTGTGCAGATTCTGTGCCGCTGGTCACCAGTACTCCCACCACACTGACATCTGTGCAGATTCTGTGCCGCTGGTCACCAGTACTCCCACCACACTGACATCTGTGCCGATTCTGTGCCGCTGGCCACCAGTACTCCCACCACACTGACGTCTGTGCCGATTCTGTGCCGCTGGCCACCAGTACTCCCACCACACTGACGTCTGTGCCGATTCTGTGCCGCTGGTCACCAGTACTCCCACCACACTGACGTCTGTGCCGATTCTGTGCCGCTGGTCACCAGTACTCCCACCACACTGACATCTGTGCCGATTCTGTGCCGCTGGCCACCAGTACTCCCACCACACTGACATCTGTGCCGATTCTGTGCCGCTGGTCACCAGTACTCCCACCACACTGACATCTGTGCCGATTCTGTGCCGCTGGTCACCAGTACTCCCACCACACTGACATCTGTGCCGATTCTGTGCCGCTGGTCACCAGTACTCCCACCACACTGACATCTGTGCAGATTCTGTGCCGCTGGTCACCAGTACTCCCACCACACTGACATCTGTGCCGATTCTGTGCCGCTGGTCACCAGTACTCCCACCACACTGACATCTGTGCAGATTCTGTGCCGCTGGTCACCAGTACTCCCACCACACTGACATCTGTGCAGATTCTGTGCCGCTGGTCACCAGTACTCCCGCCACACTGACATCTGTGCCGATTCTGTGCCGCTGGTCACCAGTACTCCCACCACACTGACATCTGTGCCGATTCTGTGCCGCTGGTCACCAGTACTCCCACCACACTGACATCTGTGCAGCGAGTGCTCGGTGACCGGGACAAGTGGGCAGGTTTTGTGAGCCGTGGCATGCAGAGTGCTATGGACACTTCAGGAAAACCACCTGGCCCAGCCTTGCAAAGCAACCCAAAGATTAGCAGTAGCAGGAGTCCCTTTCTACCCATAATGCAAAGGAGAGAAGTGGACCTAGGGCGGCCCAGCAGAAGCTGGAACCACAGAGGGTCTGTCCTGAGGGAGCTGGAATGATGAAGGAAACCCACTGTTGCAGGAAATCTCGCAGAGACAGTTGGTGGGGCAGGGGAAAGGAATACCCTGGCTCACCCCTTCCTTCTGTTCCAATCTCCCACCATAGACTGAAATAGCCAAGCCCAGCAGGAAGCTACTTGCCATAGAAGCCTGGGAAAACGCAGTTGCCAGGATGCCCTTTTCTTCCACTTCTCCCCAATACAGAACGAGCAGGGGAGGCCAAGCAAGGGATCAGCACGTGGCCAACTAACTGAGAAATGCTGGGTTACACGAAGAACAGCCGATTTCTTCACTGTAGCATTGCCCATGCGCACTCTGATTCTGCACGGAAGGGGTATAGTGTGTGGTTGGAAATGGAACTCTTTATGCCAGAGTATTACACAGGACTCGTGTTCCAAGGACTTGCTTGGAGAAACTCTCTCTCTAGCGAGACTAGCCCAGGAGAGTGGACTGATCTTGTGGAAATTGCTGAGTTGGCTGCAAGAGTAAAAGGTTTCCCAATAGACACCATCTACTCTCTTCTGAGGGGAGACAGTGAAGAAAATTCCAGGTATAACAGGAGATCAGAGAATCCTTGTGGCCTTTTTTTCTGCTTCCCATAGGGGCCATTCTAGAATTTGCTTTTTATTAATAACCCTTGCACCCAAGACCCTGAACTTTGAAAACTCAAACTAGAAAGTAAGCAGTTAAGAAAAATGGATCCTCTTCAAGGGCGCCATTGGCGGGAACCTAGCTTCTTATGAGCCCTTTACGTTTTTCCCGCGGATATAAACGAAGGTATTTTGCCAAGACTGGTCTACGTGCCAGATACTCGGCAGCCTGGCGAAGGCCACAGAGAGCCTGGTGTTTGCTTGCTTCTCTTACCAGAGACACTTAAAAAACAAAAATAAAATAAAAAGCAATTACTGACAGCTATCAGAACACAGTTTACTGAGTCACTGAATTAAGGTGGCTTTTTAAAATAGACATGTTTATTTCTAAACAATTGTTGATTTTCAATTGGAGATGTTACTATTTGAATCCAAGTGGGGGTTTTTTAAAAATTCACTTATATATCTATAATATAGCTATGGCTATGTTAAATAGCAATTACCTGCATGTCAGATACAAAAAAAAATTATAAGAAGAAAGACAACATTTAAGGGAACTCTGAGCTTTATCACGCTCCTTAGTTAAAGAATTCATGTGCTGAAGATTTTGCAAAGACTTTTAAACTTGGGATCAAGATAGCTTTCATCTGGCTTTCCCCAACCCCCACCCCCCGCTTAGTAGCTGTGTGATCTGCGCTGGTCACTGTTTCTGATCTCCAATTCCCTTACCTGGGAAAGGAGGATGGAAATGTATGTCCTGTACCACTTAGGTCATCGCTGAGAGACAAAATGAGATGACTTCTGGGACAGTACTTCTAAGTTATTAACTGCTTTTCTGTAGAAGAGAATGGCCAAAGAAGCATTCACAGTTTCTCTGGAATTATGTCAGAGGCCTTAACATGCTAATATACCCCCCAGAATGAAATCAGTCTTCTTCCCTGTCCTCAGAGACAAGGTTTTTACAAGTAACTCATAAAACGAGTGCTCCACTGGAAATGAAATCTAATCTGAAGAGTATCAGCATGGAGATAACTAATTGGAGGCCAAAGGTGTTTCCTCTTTCACAGTGTTGTAAACAACACTCACGGGATCCTGGAAATTATTCCAGTACTTCACATCCGTAGACTTCAGGTGTTCTCTTCTGATTGACCTGGATATTACCCTCCCCATATCCCTGCTTGTGAATTACTCTCCCCTGCCCACACCAAAGTCTGGGTGGTGACCATCAATGGAATTGCTGCTCCTCCACATATGATACTCTGAGCCTCCCAGCACCAGCACCTCATTAGACAGGGCTGCTCTAGTCTTTGTAATGTAACAGTGGATCACACCATAAAGATGGAACCTTTTCAGAACATCTGAATCATAGGATAACGTCAGAATTAACTTCAGAAATTATCTTCTCTAGTGGTTTGCAAGATTTTTAATAGCACATGCCTTTGGTTGAAGAGGGAGGCAAACCCTAACATATTACTTGTCTCCTTGTTTCTTTGCAGATACTAAGGTTAAGCTAAACCATTTGAAAATCACTTAATTTCCAGGGATGTCCATCCTCCCAAAGAAGGCCACCTTATGTTCTGACACTTTTTAAAAAATATATATTTTATTGATTTTTTACAGAGAGGAATGGAGAGGGATAGAGAGTTAGAAACATCGGTGAGAGAGAAACATCGATCAGCTGCCTCCTGCACACCTCCTACTGGGGATGTGCCCGCAACCAAGGTCCATGCCCTTGACCGGAATCGAACCTGGGACCTTTCAGTCCGCAGGCCGATGCTCTATCCACTGAGCCAAACCGGTTAGGGCCTGAAACTTTTAATTTTTTGTTTATGAACTTCATGCTTATGTTTTGTTGCTTTTCTTGTAATTCCTGTTTGTTCTTAGGATGTGAGAATATGTGGTCCTAATCTCTTTATTCAAATCTCGTTCAGTTGTCAATGTCAGAACTGGGAACGGTATTTCCTATCTTAATTGTAACCCCCAATTCTATCACTTTGAATGTTCTACTTCTGTTACTGTGGCCTAGAGCTGCATTTGATTTGAAGGAAACTTGTGGAGCTTAGTCAACTAAATCCCTGCATTCCTGAATATGCTACTGCAACACAGTAGCTCTCAACGTGTAAAAATGTCATGGCTACATGTGGTCATGGTCTTTTGTTGTGGTTCATGAAGTCAGCCACATGGTTCTGTTAGAAAGATTTCCAGGTTCTTGTCATTTATAGGATCTCGTTTGTGGGATTTGATCAATCAATGACTGTATATTTGTTCACAGTTTTTTTCTGTCAATCACACAGATACCATCTTCTTAACAATTTCCTATAGATCTTTATTGATATAGATGTTTTTGCAAAAATATTTGGTAATGACGTTAGATCCAAACTATGTCATCATGAATACCCATTTATATCTGACATAAGCAGCTTCCCTACTATAGAATTTTTAAGATTTGAAGAGGGCTGACTATATGTCTGAAAGGATAGGAAATCTGCTCAGTTGATTTATTTATCCTCCAATGGTACTATGAATCTGTAATTTAAAAAGTCTACCCCCAAACCAGGGGTTTTATCTACTGTTAAATGGGTGAATTTTTAAGCATCAAAAGATAAGTTGGAATTTTCATTCTTCCCTAGGAATTTCCTCAACTTTGTGGGTTTTAGCCAGATACTTCACCTTCCGTGAACATATTTTCATGTGGCTTTATAATATTTATTCAACATTATTTTCCATTAGTTCTCTATTTTTAATTGTTGGTAACCATTTCAGTGTGTAACTAGTACATGGTGCAGAACTGATTTATCCACGCTAATGTCTGAGGGGACCATGACCCCTTTTATTTGCTGCGTGGTCAGCCCTGGTATTCGTGGCAAGGTTTCTGAATATTTCTGATGGAGGCTTTAAGCACATGTAATTCTGAAAACACATTCCCATTCAGTGCGACTTATACAGGATGGTAAGCCCAACATGGCAAAAGGTTTCTAAAAAATTCCATAAACATTAGGCATATTTATGTCATAGCATTAAGTTCGGTCAGTTTGAAACTCACTGTATTGTAGTATAAGAGGCATTTTGTTTGCTGGTGTTTACTTTCCCAGGAGTAAATGCGTTTTGGTTAACCACAATGGCAAACTTAGGCAAGACATTTATGTCAACAAATCCTACTGCTTAACAAAGTCCCATTCTTCGTTTCTAGGACAGCAGACTGGATTCTAAGTCATAAGGTGTTTATAAGGCGCGCTGTAAATCTGGGACTATAAACATGTCTACTTTTCTCTTAAACCTGCTGCTGTGCGTGAGGTACAATAAGCTCTCTTTTCAGTTTTATGGTGGCCAGTATGTTGGCTTGCCAGCCTTGATCGCTGTTGATTCTACTGTTCCCAGCGCCTCCTGCCAAGCTCTTGACCCAAGTCACGCTCCCTGGTGATGTCATAGGCTGCTAAGAATTTGCTCATTCACTGTACCTGCAGCGCTGCCTCAGAGTCGCATACCTTCCCTCTTAGTCACACACCCGCTGGAGAATACCGTATTGAAAAAAGTAGGGCCTCTCCCTCCCCTGATTTCAAATGTACCACATTTTTAGGTCTTTCACGGGTGTATATAGAAAGATGATGATTACCTGTATAGAAATTATTTTTAATATGACTTTTTCTCAAGAGTTAACAGTACTAATCTTATTGTGTTTTGGGGGGAAAACAAGATTTTTTTTCTGTATTCATGAGAAAAATTTATTTCAGTTCAACACATATTTTTGAAACAGTTTCTAGTGTTTGAGAATATCACCATGGTGACTGATGCCAAATGTCTGGAGGAGCAGAGGAGAAACTGGTAGTAGATCTGCATTTAAATTTCATGAGTCAAATATGTCTCTTTGAGAAATGTGATCCCTTTTAAGTTCTTCACTTTTCACCCAAATATCGGGTATTTGTGTTGGTATACCTTGCATCTTGTCTTACTTTACACTTGGATTCCCTCATTCAAAGTACTCAAATAGTATTCCAGGGGCCTGTTAGACCAAATATAAAAATCAAAACAACAAACAACAAAACCTCAACAAAAATTCTTTAAAATCCATTGGTTTTGAGCTCAGTTCAAAACAAATAACTCATGTATTTGTACATTTTTGTTTCTCAGATGGACATTACCTAGACTACATTGGTGTTTAACCAGCATGAACAATGAATGGCCCAAATACAAATGTCTCAAATCACCAGTTAATTTCTCATGGACTGTGATAGGCTTGGAGCTTATCCACTGGCTTTTGATATGCCAGAATGTTCCCTCTGACATTTTATATTTAACAAATTTATGAAATCCATAAAATTTGATATTAATTCAATGTAATAGGAACAGACTCATAGATGCAGAAAACAAACTAATGGTTGCCAGAGGGGAGGGGTTTGGGGGATCAATGAAAAAGATGAAGGGATTAAAAAGTACAAATTGGTGGTTACAAAATAGTCACAGGGATATAAAATCCAGCATAGGGAATATAGGCAATAATATTGTGAGAACTATGTATGGTGAGTACTTGAATTATTGGGGGAATCACTTTGTAAGTTATATAATTGTCTAGCCCTTATGCTAGATACCTGAAACTGCTATAAAATAATATTGAATGTCAACTGTAATTGTTTGAAAAAAAATTGTTTTTAGAAGAGGAGGTTAGGATACACAGAGAAAAAGGACCATGTGAGGACACAACCATAAGACAGCCGTCTGCAAGCCAAGGAGAGAGGACTTCAAAGAAACCAAACATGGGCCAGAACTATGAGATAATAAGTTTCTGTTTTTTAAGCCAAAATTATGAATTTAATGTGAGTTATATGGTGCATTAGTGGTATAAAATTACTACTTGCACTATGAATATGATAAACATTTTAATATCACTAGTCTATAACCTTCATTAGAACAGACCCATGTCTGGTTTTCTTCACCATTGTGAAATCTTAGGGAATATTTAAGAAGAAAATGAGCTAATGATCCTTATTAATATGGATAACTTTTAA
Source organism: Myotis daubentonii (assembly GCF_963259705.1). NCBI lineage: Eukaryota > Metazoa > Chordata > Mammalia > Chiroptera > Vespertilionidae > Myotis > Myotis daubentonii. The sequence goes on from NC_081843.1 coordinate 112,872,100, forward strand.
AATATCGAATAGACCAAAGGTGTTGTCCAACACCTATATAGTGGAAACTATAACTTCATTGGGAGAAGTTAAGAGGAGCTAAGTAAATGGAGTGATATAATTCATAGTTCATAGATGGGAAGATTTAATATATAAAGATGTCAATTTACTGCCAAGTCCATCTATCAATTTAATGTAACTCACTGAAAATCCCAACAGGTGACTTTTCTTGCAGAAATTGATCAGATAATTCTAAAAGTCATATGGCAATGCAAAGGCTTATGAATAGACAAGGAAGTCTTTAAGAAAAATAAATTTTAAAAATGGAGGCCTTACTGCTATGCATCAGGACCTACTATAAACTATACTAATTAGAAAAATGTGGTATTGATGAAAATATAAGCAACCTGAAACAGTGACTCCATAAACAATGTAATATATGCATGCATCTGATTTATGACAAACGTACCATTGCAGTGAAGTGTAGAAAGTATGTCTTTTCAATAAGTAATGCTGGATCAATTACATATCAATACCAAAAAATGTTTCTTGACTTCTACTTGACACCATATACAAAAAGCAATTCCAGAGTGATTACAGATCTAAATGTGAAAGGTAAAAAAATAGAGTCTTTAAGGTGAAAATGAAGAGAATATATTTGTTACCCTAAAATAGTAAAAGATTGTTTAAACAAGACAGTAAAGGCATTATCCATTAAAAATTATGATAATAAAATAAAAACATAGTGGCTTATGTGCCTGGAATAGATTGAGTAACAGGGACCAGTTTTACCCTTCCATCTGAAATAAAAACAAGCATTCTCAAGTCATTGGAAAACAGGGTGCAAAGTCATGGATCCCTGGGAGATAGAGAACAAATGAGGTGAACCCCACTATTACCCTGGCCTACTCCCCCCAGAAAGTTTACAGTCTGCAGTGCAAGGAGTGAATGCAGGTGGAGCCCAGCAGACTCCCTGATTTGAGAAGACAGAGCCAAGTGTCCAGGGAGACCAATGGGACTGGAGTTCACAGTTAGAGCGCTGAACAAGAGAGAGAAATAATTGTGAAGATGAAGCTTTAATGGCAAAAGACTACTTTTTCCTCCTAAGGTCAGAAACAAGACATGGATATCCACTCTCATTCCTTTCTATTCAGCATTATACTGAAAGATCTGACCAGTGAATAACAGAGAAAAAAGTCATCTTTATTGAAAGGAAAAAGAAAAACTGTCTAGTCATAGGTAAATGATCGTCTAAATAGAAAAGTCAGTGGACTCTACACAAAAAATAGCTACTGGAACTAGTTAATTTAGCAAGATTTCAGTATACAAAACATGATCAATCTATAAAACTCAGTTCTATATACTAGCCATGTAAATATCATTTGCGGTAGCATAAAATATGAATTTTTATGTATAAATCTGGCCAATATTGTGGAAGGCCTGTATGTGGAAAACTGTAAAACATTTCTCAGAGAAATATAAGAAAACGTAAATAGAAAACCTAAATATACCATGTTCATGAATCAGAAGATTAAGATACCAGTTAAGATACTGTTAAAATATTGATATTGTTAAGATATCAGTACTCCCAAATTAATCTGTACATTCAATGCAGTCTCCATCAAAATTTCAGCAGATTTTTGATAAGCTAGTTTATATAAAAAATTCGTAAGAAATGCAAAGGACCTACAACAGCCAAAACAGCTTTGAAAAAGAAAAAAGGTTTAATGCTCCCTGGCTTCAAGACTTAAACTAACGCTATAGCAGTCGAGACAGTGCAAAATTTTGACATCAAAACAGACACATTGATCTGGCCCAACCAAGCAAAACAGAAAGTTTAGAAATAACCACCTATTTAGAAAACTGTTTCTTGACAATGCTGAAAAGGAAGTTCTGTGGGAAAAGTATAGTCTTTTAGTCTTTTCAACAAATAAAAATAGCTCAAAATAGATCGTAGACCCAAATGTAAAACCTAGAACCATAAAACTTCTAGAAGAAAACCCAGGAGAAAAAAATCTGTGGCTTGGAGTTAGGCAAAGCTGTCTTAGGTACAGCCAGGGGATACTCACATATTAGGTAGTCATCCAAATGCTCCATAAAGGTTATTATTAAAAACACATTAAGCATTTGCTCATAGCAAACTGGAGGGAATCCCATGGACCCCAGTTTGAGCAACACTGCTCTCAGCAGTGTCTAATCCTGAATAGAGTTCGTTTTTCTGTGGCCAAATGAAGTAGACAGATGAGAAGACTGGCAAACTAGACCCTAATATCCCTCCTGGCGGGGGGGGGGGGTGCTGAGAAGGGATGGGTCACTTCAGTTCGCATGAATAAAACCATTTCACGATGGACATTATGCTTCACTCCTTCCTGCCGTGAGATAGTCAGCAGCTTTCTTTCACATACCACAACCCTTACCCTCCACCCCAACACACAGAGAAGGGTTCTTTCAGAACTTCCGCCATTATGTTTTCTCCGACTACAGGTTCTATTTATGGGCATTAAAACCAACAAAGGCAAAATCTAAACAGTAATCTAAAACCCTATTCATTAAAAACACCTCAGATGAACTTTCCGCATCACTCATGGACACATCTAAAGGTAGCCCTTTCAGCGGCCAGCTATTTTTAAGGCAAATATTTAAGATTTCTGACAATAAGCACTGGGGTGGAGCTCTGTTGGCTTCTCCATAGCTGTGGTCTTGGTAAGTGTTGTGGCCTCACAGCCTGTGGCCTCTGATGTCATATTCTTGGGGCCAACACAACCTTTGATCTTCTCCAGTGAGTTGTGTTGTAAAGAATCATCATCCCAAATACTGCCACAATGGGCTCCCTGGCTTTGAGAGAACTGTTTTTATGTTAGCATCTGTTCTGGCCATGCCGGCCCTGCTTTATCAGAAAGCGTGGGGAATACACAGGAACACAGGGAGGCTGGGTTGCCGGCTGCATATTTCATACAATGACTCCTGGCTCTCCAGGAGAGGAGAGATGGGGAGCTTTCTCCCCTCAAGTTTGCACTATTGCCTCACACCTGCCCCGCCCTCAGATTTCTGTTCCTTTCAGCAGACAATGGTGTCCGACCTACATCTTTTAACTTCAGTTTGTGTGATAGAAATCTGAGTATGCCTTTTCAACTAGAGCATCCCACTCACATCTCCATCTCTTCTAAATGGTGTTCCACAGCTGCTATTCACTGCACTCTTTTGCCAGTTTGCTCTAAGAGGTTATTAAGATGTTTGTCTCCACCTTAAATACCTCCAGACTGCCTGTTTTGTTTTGTTATTTTGTTTGTTTAATTTTGTTTTCTCTTCCATCCGTGTCAATGTTATGTGTCACTATGGGTTGCCCACATTGTTTTTGACTTATAAAAGCCCTCTTTTTGAGGCCACTAATTTGTTACCTCTGATGTACTCTTGGGTTGGGAAATAGATTACTCACCTTATTAAAATTCTACATAAAATAAAAAGTAACCCTGACTGCATGTCACAGGGTCCTTTCAGTGGCACTGAGGGTCTTTAGCCTTCTTTTCGGGTACTTTCAGCAATAGCTAGAAATGAGAGATGACGGACAAGGGAGCATAATAGAAATACTAAGAAAGCTGAATATGGAAACCCAGCAGCCCCAGCACTAGCCACACGATAGTCTCAGAGATCTCTGTGAAGGCGAGTAGACTCCCTCAACACCTCCTCTTGGCAGATGCCTTAAAATATGAATTGGAAGCCACACTAAAGAGCCCTATAGGATTGCTCAGTCTCCAAATTTAACAGATAAGACAGAGATTTCATCCTTCTCCAGTGTTATGCAGCCAAGAATGCCTGCTGCATTGCAAATATTCCTGGAAGTAATATCGCATTTAGCTAATCAGCTGTCAATATCTGACTATGGAATAGTCTCTCCAGTTAGGCACCATTCAAGGCCCTAACAGGACCCCAGGCAGATAGATCCCGAGAGAAAGAGGGGGGGTCTGGGGCCTGGAAATGGAAGGGTGAGGAAGGAGAAGTCCAACGAGGAAAAGGGGAAAGAATCCACGTGCAGCTTCGCTTCCTTCATGATTCCCTAGAGATGGCTCTTCAGAAGCTACAGGGAAGGAAAGTTACGCGCCATTCTTATAGATCTTACTAGAAAGAAAAGCTCCTTCCTCAGCATTTCCCTGAGATTTTATAAGTCTCTTAAACTCATCCAGACATAATTTCATATAAAAAATATTTCAAAACATAAATTCCCTGAGTACCTTATTGAAAAGCTACTGAGGCAAAAAAGTTCTTCATATTATATATGAAGCATACAGGTTACCTCAAAGATACGGTGGGATTGGTTCTAGAAACCACAATAAAGTAAATATCATAATAAAGTGAGTCACACAAAATTTTTGGTTTTCCAGTACATATAAAGGTTATTTTTACACTGTACTGTAGTCTATTAAGTATGAAATAGAATTACATCTAAAAAATAGTACATACCTTAATTAAAAAATACTTCTAAAAAAATAACCATTGCCCTGGCAGCTCAGTTGGTTGGAGCATCATCTGTACACCAAAAGGTTGGGGGTTTGATCCACAGTCAGAGCACATACTAGGGCTTAAGGGAGGACAACCAATCAATGTTTCTCTCTCACGTAGGTGTTTCTCTCCCTTCCTCTCTGTCTAAAATCAATGAAAACATATCCTCAGTTGAGGATATCCTATCTAATAAAAGAAAAACACGGTAATTAGCCGTACGTCCGCTACCCTTCCCATTGGCTAATCAGGGCGATATGCAAATTAACTGCCAGCCAGGATGGCGGCCGGCAGCCAGGCAGCTTGAAGTTAACATGAGGCTTGCTTGCTTCAGTGACGAGGATTCCAACGTTCCCCACCTGCCTTGCCGGCCTCTAAGCTTGCAGTTTGAAACATTCTTACAAATATAGAAGCTAAACAAAACCCCAGAAACCTGCTTTCAGCCAGCCAGGATCTCAGAGCTGGAGTTGATACAGTGTTTCGATTATAGAACCCAAACAAACCAGATACCTGCTTTCAGCAGCAGAGGCCTCAGAGCTGGAGCCAGACCTAAAGCTGGCCCAGAATAAAAAAAGAAGAAGAAAAGGAAGAGTTGGGAGCTTCAGTCACCCACCAGCCTGAAAACAGCCATCAGCCCCTCACCCAGACTGGCCAGGCACCCCAGTGGGGACCCCCACCCTGATCCAGGACACCCTTCAGGGCAAACCTGCCAGCCCCACCCATGCACCAGGCCTCTATCCTATATAGTAAAAGGGTAATATGCCTCCCAGCACCGGGATCAGCGGAGCTGTGAGGCCTCCCAGCACCGGGATTAGCGTGACAGGGGGCAGCGCCCAAACCCCCTGATCGCCCTGCGGCTCTGTGTGTGACAGGGGGCGGGGCCACAACCTCCCTATCTGCCCTGCTCTGTTCGGGACAGGGGAAGGTGCCCCATCCCCCTGATCAGCCCTGCTCTGTGTCTGATAGGGGGGAGCTCCCCAACCCCCTGATCGCCCTGCGGCTCTGTGTGTGACGGGGTGAGGCGCCCCAACCCCCTGATCGGTCCTGCTCTGTGTGTGACAGGGTGCAGCGCCCCAACCCCCGCCCCCCACAGGCCCTGCTCTGTGTGTGACGGAGTAGAGCCATAACCTCCCCATTGGCCCTGCCCTGAGTGTGACAGTGGCAGCGCCCCAACCCCCTGATCGGCCCTGCTCTGTGGGTGATAGAGGGCAGCGCCTCAACCCGTCCCCCCCCCGGGGGCCCTGCTCTGTGTGTGACGGGGTAGAGCCATAACCTCCCTATCGGCCCTGCCCTGAGTATGACAGGGTGCAGCGCCCCAACCCCCTGATCCGCCCTGCTCTGAGTGTGACGGGGCAGTGCCCCAACTCCCCTATCGGCCCTACTCTGTGAGTGACAGGGGGGAGCTCCTCAACCCCCTGATCAGCCCTGCTCTGTGAGTGACAGGGGGGAGCTCCCCAACCCCCTGATGGGCCCTGCTCTGTGCGTGACAGGGTACGGAGCCCCAAACCCCCTGATGGGCCCTGCTCTGTGCGTGACAGGGTACGGAGCCCCAACCCCCCTGATGGGCCCTGCTCTGTGAGTGACAGGGGGCAGCGCCCCAACACCCTGATTGGCCCTGCTCTGTGCGTGTCAGGGGGTGGCGCTGCAACCTCCCCATCGACCCTGCCTTGAATGTGACAGGGGGCAGTGCCCCAACCCCCCACTCGGCCCTACCCTGAGCGTGACTGAGGGTGGCATCGCAACCTCCCAATCCACCCTGCTCTGTGCATGACAGGAGGCGGCGCCCCATCTCCCCAATCGTCCCTGCTCTGAGCCCGACCAGGGGCTGCACCTAGGGATTGGGCCTGCCCTCTGCCACCCGGGAGCAGGCCTAAGCCAGCAGGTTGTTATCTCCCGAGGGGTCCCAGACTGCGAGAGGGCACAGGCCGGGCTGAAGGACCCCCCTCCCCCCCCCCCCCCCGAGTGCACAAATTTTTGTGCACCGGGCCTCTAGTAATACTAATAAAATTAATAATAATAAAACAACCACACTCATCATCTGAGCCTTCAGAGAGTCATACTTTTTTGCTGGTGGAGTCTTGCCTTGATGTCAGTAGCTGCTGATTGACTGGGATGATGTTTGCTGAAGGTTGGGATGGCTGTGGAAAATTCTTAAAATAAGACAACAAAGTTTGCCACATAGATCGATTCTTCCTTTCTGAAGGATTTCTCTGTGACATACCATGCTATTTGATCACTTTTTATCCACAGAACTCCTTTCAAAGCCTGCCCGTGTGTTATCGATGACTTTGTGTCCTATTCTACACCCTTTGTCTTCATTTCAACAATCTGCATAGCATTTCCTCAGGAGTGCGTTCTGTCTCAAGAAGTCATATCCTTTGCTCACCCATAAGAAGCAGCTTTTTATCTGTTAAAGTTTTACCATGAGATAGCAGCAAGTCCATCACATCTTCAGGTTCTAATGCTAGTTCTTTTGCTGTTTCCACCACATGTGCAGTCTTGAACCCCTGGAGTCTCTTTTTTTTAATTTTAATTAAATCTTTATTGTTCAGATTATTACAGTTGTTCCTCTTTTTTTCCCCCCATAGCTCCCCTCCACCCGGTTCCCACCCCACCCTCTGCCCTTACCCCCCCACCCCCACTGTCCTCATCCATAGTTGTATGATTTTTGTCCAGTCTCTTCCCGCATCCCCCACACTCCTTTCCCCCCCAAGAATAGTCAGTCCATTCCCTTTCTATGCCCCTGATTCTATTATAATCACCAGTTCATTATGTTCATCAGATTATTTATTCACTTGATTTTTAGATTCACTTGTTGATAGATGTGTATTTGTTGTTCATAATTTGTATCTTTACCTTTTTCTTCTTCTTCCTCGTCTTAAAGGATACCTTTCAGCATTTCATATAATACTGGTTTGGTGGTGATGAACTCCTTTAGCTTTTCCTTATCTGTGAAGCTCTTTATCTGACCTTCAATTCTGAATGATAGCTGTGCTGGATAAAGTGATCTTGGTTGTAGATTCTTGGCATTCATCACTTTGAATATTTCTTGCCACTCCCTTCTGGCCTGCAAAGTTTCTGTTGAGAAATCAGCTGACAGTCGTATGGGTACTCCCTTGTAGGTAACTGGGTTTCTTTCTCTTGCTGCTTTTAAGATTCTCTCTTTGTCTTTTGCTCTTGGCATTTTAATTATGATGTGTCTTGGTGTGGTCCTCTTTGGATTCCTTTTGTTTGGGGTTCTCTGCACTTCCTGGACTTGTAAGTCTATTTCTTTCACCAGGTAGGGGAAGCTTTCTGTCATTATTTCTTCAAATAGGTTTTCAATATCTTGCTCTCTCTCTTCTTCTGGCACCCCTATAATTCAGATGTTGGAATGCTTGAAGCTGTCCCAGAGGTTCCTTACACTATCTTCATATTTTTGGATTCTTTTTTCATTTTACTTTTCTGGTTGAGTGTTTTTTTGCTTCTTCGTATTTCAAATCGTTGACTTGATTCTTGCAATCCTCTAGTCTGCTGTTGGGAGTCTGTATAATATTTTTTATTTCAGTCAGTGTATGCTTAATTTCTAGTTGGTCCTTTATCACAACCTCGAGGGTCTCATTAGATTTCTTGTAGATCTCATTAAGTTTATTGGCGGTTTCTAGAAAATTCTTGAAAAACCTTAAAAGTGTGGTTTTGAACTCTATACCCAGTAGTTTGCTTTCCTCCATTTCTGTCATTTGTGACCTGTTTCTTTGTCTCCGCATTTTTTATGCTTCCCTGTGTTGATAGAGTGGCTTTGTGTGCTGAGTGTCCTATAGGGCCCAGTGGCTCAGCCTCCCCAATTACCTGAGATAGACACTTTTGGTGCACCCCCTTTGTGGGCTTTGTGCACAGTCTTGTTGTAGGTAAGCCTTGATTGCTGTAGGTATCACTGGGAGGAATTGACCTCCAGGCCAATTGGCTGTGAGAATCAGCTGTGTCTGCAGTGGGAGAACTTCTGTGCTGGAGATACCCTAATGGGGCAAGACTTTCTTCAGTGGGGCTTTGGTGCTCACTGAGTCTGTCCTTTGAGTGTGTCCCTTATGGATCTGAGGAGTTGTAATTGGATAGTCCCACTCTGACCACTGGGTACACTGGCTCTTGGATCTCTAAGGAGGTGCTAATTTCACCTCTGCCTGAGGCTACCCAGCAGGAGCCCAGCTGTGAAGCAATGCAAGCTGCTGTGGGGCCTTGGGCCTTCTTTTGGAAGTTCTGGGTCTCTCTGACCCAGCTGCAGTTTGTTAGGTAATTTTCAGATTGCAAAGGGCCAGGCCTTTCATATGCAAAAGCCTCTGCACACAGCTTGGGTGGGGCGGGGTCTCTGGAGATCAACAGGGCGGAGCAAGCAGCTATGGCTGCTCTTCAGTCCTACCCTAAGAGGCCCCACTTCTCAGTGTCCCGGCAATCGCTGCCAGTACCTCTGAGAGAAAGCCGCCCTTGAGTTCCGACCAATGCCAGACAGTCCAATTTCTCCTGTATGAGTCTGGGTCCCCAGAGACTCGCCCGGAACTGGAGTTCAGAGCAGTCGGGAGCTTGAGAGTTCCTCCCGATTGAAAAAGACAATCGTGTCCTCAGTTTCCAGCCCTTTCCACGTGCGCTGCGCCCTCAGCTCGAACCCCTGGAATCTTGAACCCCTCAAAGTCACCCATGAGGATTGGAATCAACTTTCTCCAAATTCCTGTTAATGTGGATATTCTCTTCTCATCTCCTCCCATGAATCACGGATGTTCTTAATGGCATTTAGAATGATGAATTTTTCCAGGTTTTCAAATTTACTTTGCCCAGATCCAGCAGTGAAATAGTTATATATGGCAGCTATAACCTTATGAAGTATACTTCTTAAATATTAAGATTCGAAAGTTAAAGTTACTCCTTGTTGACCCATGAGCTGCAGAATGAATGTTGTGTTAGCAGGCATGAAAACATTAATCTCATTGTACAGCTTCATGAAAGCTTTTGGGCTACCAGGTGCATTGTCAATAAGCAGTAATACTTTAAAAGGAATCTCTTTTTCAGAGCAGTAGGTCCCAACAGAGAGCTTGAAATATTCACTAACCAAATGTGCTACCATGCAGGCTTTGTGCTGCATTTTAGAGCACAGGAAGGGTAGATTTAGCATACTGCTTTGGGGCTCTGGGATATTCAGAATGGCTTCAATGTGAAGTCACCAACTGGAGTAGCACCTAACAAGAGAGTCATCCTGTCCTTTGAAGCTTTGTCCTTTTGCTGATAACACAAAGCTCTTTAAATTTAGGACTCTGATTATAATAATGGTATCTTTTCTAAATATTTAATATACACTGTTCTAAGTATTTTGGCCATATTATTTCATGTAATATAAAATTAAACTATAGTCTATCAAAGAAGAAAATAGGCCACTTGAAATATATAAAATGAACTGAAAGAGCATGTGTATGTAATTCACTCCAAAGGGATAAATACTATTTTGCTGCTTGTCCTTCCTCCATGCCCTCTCTTTTTTCTGGAACATTCTCCTTATACCTCCAGTCAATCCCTATCCCAGTACCCTGTCCCTTGGCTCTTAGCTATTCCTGACCCAACTAGAAAAGTACTTTTTCCTTTGTAATCTCCTCCCACAACTGGGTTAAATTCCCTTTTATACACTCCTGGAAGGTTCTTATACCTTCAATTATTTATTACATTTATCACTCTCTATTGAAATTGCCTGTTTAATTATTTCCCTCTCACTTCACTGAAAGCACAGAGCTTCATTTTTAAGGAAGGGGCTGACTTAGGTTTCTGGAGTTCACATGGGAACCTTGTAGCCTCATCCAAGCTTTCTCAGAGCCATGAACAGGCAGCCACTTGCTTGGCTTCTGGTGATGCCTCTACCAGCAGGAAGATGACCAAGAAGCAGGGATCCAGGAGGCAGAAGAGAGAGAGCTACAGAGAGCTACAACCTGGGTTACCTAACACGTGACCCATAATTGAAATGGGATAGGAATGGGAAGGAGATACATAAAAACAATATCCTCTCAGAAGACTGGAACTAGAGGGGGACTTCCTCAACCTGCTAGTGAACATCTACAAGAAACCTACAGCTAACGTCATATGTAATCATGCGAGCCCAGAGGCTTAGGTTACTTGGGAAATGTATTGCAAATACAGTTATCAAACTAGTAAAAAAACAACTTTGTGATATAGTAATCCATGTGTTGCCATTAATGCATTTATACAAGTTCTAGTGAATGAAATATACATGTTCTGAGTTACATTTTATATATTTCAAGTAGCCTATTCTTTGACTAAACTATTAGTGCCTTACCTACTTTAATTGTGAAGTGTGATAAGTATAAATAATAGTTCAAGATTCCTGCACCTACTGGAATATATGAAAATATTTCTTATTTCTGTGAGTGCAAAGTCACAGGTACCAGTACTGCTGGGGTTTGTTGCCTACATTCCTAATTTAGGAAAAACTTAAATTTCAGGTAGACGTTTTAAAAACAAAGTTGTAAACTGTTTCCATCCAGTTTGTAGGCTGCACACACTTCCACCATCGCCTGTATTTTACGCACAGTTTGGAAGTTAGGAATCCCTGGGCTAGGAAAGTGCTTGCCCCTGAAGCCTCTCGAAGGACCATAATTGAGGTTATATGAAGCCAGTGGTCTTCCAGTCTTGGATTTGTGTCTCTGTTTGCACATAAATGAATTTTCTGAAACATCCTGTACCTGGTGACTCTCTCCTTTACCCAACACAGCTCATCTTTGAGTGTTTTCTTCTCTGCCCTGGTCGGATGACTGTGGTACCCTCATTTAAAAGCAGAGCTGAATCTGCGTGTTCATCACTTTTTGTTACTCACAACATGAGTCTAAACCACATTTGTTTCTGTTTTCTCTGTGTCCTGAGAACAGGTAACAAGCCCCACGGGTTTAACTCGGTAAATGATACAGAGTGCTTCCTGTCAGTTGTCCATAGCCTCTCCACACATTTTCTCTGAGAAACAGTGAAAAACAACCCATACTCAATCAACTTCCTAAGGAATGATACTTGTGGAGATACTGCTAACCTGTGGTACTTTACAACGTAGCAGTCATAGGTACTTAAATAGCCCTCGACAAGTGGCTTTCTAAATGTCTCTTACCAAGTTACTAAGAAGAGAAATCCCATGGTATCTACGCCATACCATCCAAAACACGCACAGTATCCTGCCCAGAAACGGCCGGTGGCAAGCAGCTTGGCAGCGCCAAGCACAATGTTGTAGGCAAACACTTAGATGTATTCCCCGCGGCTTTCTTCATCTTCACCCAGTTTACCTGCTGACGGTACCTGTCAGTGCCTCCTTCCCGGCAGGCGGCGTCGGCCCCACAAATCAGAGTTTCTGTTTGCTGAGAGCAGAGCCTGGCAAACGTTCAACCACAAGAAATCTGAAAGTATTTACCTGCCTAAACCCATCTTTCCCTGGGCACGCCGGCTCGGGTGTTGCCAAGCTTGGAGACGTCGCAAACAATGCATCTTGTTTCTGAAAAACAATTAATCTACAATGATTAAAGTCTGACAAGATGTCCTCAAGCCATCCCTCATTTTGTTTTCTTATAGGCAACTTTTCATAAGCAATTTAATATCATAAAGTCTGAAATGGGGTAGATGAATTCAAGAGATGTGGTTGGCTCATTTCTATTTGATTTTGACCAGATACTTCCGACTAATTACTGATTCCTGGTAATGCCGTCATGTTAAAATATAGACATGTGGGTTTGTAAGTGCAGAAGCTGTTTGATTTTAGTTTTATACTCAAACAAATATGCCTGGGCTTGCCGAGTGTCGGTGCACTTAGAAAAGCTGGCTTTCCTGAAATATAAAAGAAACGTACCTGGAGTGGACTTTTACTTCTCTGTGACCCAGTGCTGGGGACCGGGGACAAGAACCTGTTTTAGTAAGCTCAAGCTCTGCTAGCTCTCCCCCACGAGCTCTCTGCCAGTGGCTGGGGTGTCCCCCTGCCTCTCCCTGCTCCCTGTAGTGCCAGGCCGTAGCGGTAGGTGCCCAGCGCAGTGTAGAAATGCGCTCAGCCTGGGTCATGTCAGCCCCACCCCAGCAAAGTCAACTTATTCTCCTCTAAAGGAGTTTCATCTGTAATGTGGGGGGCCTGGGCTCCAGTGTCATGAGGTTATCTTGATCCACACACGCTCCCCAACCCTAACCCTAACCCTAACCCTAGCCCTAGCCCTAACCCTAACCCTAACCCTAACCCTAACCCTAACCCTAACCCTAACCTGTGAGCCAGCCTGGGGTCTGCAGGGAGCAGATGGCTGCAGGGCGTGGCTCGGGACACACAGACTAAGGACAGCCCCCCCCCCCCAAGCTGCCCCCACCTCTGGGGATGCCGGGACCTCCAGCCAGCTTCAGGCTGCAGTGAACATGGAGGTCTGATACTGATTGTTCTCCTCTTGTTTCTGAGAAGGGAAACAATAACTCGTTTTCATCTTTTTCATTTTGAACTGTGCTGTATGGCCTTTGGTTTCCGTAGAGCTGTGAGTCCTTGCTTTTTTTTGACCTACCCAATACCAGTAAAATCGAGCTGGGACTTCCATAGAGATGCCCACTTTTATAAGTTTAAGGCATGAGATGCCCACTTTTAAATATGCCAGGTTAAAGACATTAAAAATACCACTTCTCTCTCATATCACTTTAATTTTGTTAAAAATAAAAGAATATTTTGATGTCCCCCTCCCCCCAAAAAGGATAAGGAAAGACATGATGAAGAATAAAGAACAATTGTTTTATTAAGTTTTATGAAAAACTCATTACCTGTCCTCTTTGGGTTTGTTTTGGTCTTGTTTGTGTTTTGTTTTACCACCGTCTAGTCTAAGTCTCGGGAATGATTGCTCTGGAGGATAACTGGCTGGGATAGAACATCAGGAACTAGACTAGGGTGCAAGCCTGTGGCAGCCATAAAAGCCTGCCCTCACCCCTCCCGCTGCAGGGAGGCCTGAGGAGGCTCAGCCGCCCTCTGGACCCGCACTCAGGCCCACTGCCCCGGCTGCTACAGCCGACCCGCAGCAGGGCTCACGAGGCAGACCCATCTGGGAGGGGCAGGAGTCCTCTGATGAGTGACTCTGGCTGAAGGATTCCCTTGGCAGACAAAGCTTTCTTAGAACTGAGCTGCACTCTGAGACTCTTCTAGCCCCCCCTTCCCCTCTCTCCTGTACGCTCATCCCTGACTTCTCTAGTGGCTGCAGGTCTCCTCCGGTCTTGGATTTTCAGGGACAATAAAGTAGCAATAATTGGGTTGGAAGACAATAATCACACTGAGCTCTCTCTCTCTCTCTCTCTCTCTCTCTCTCTCTCTCTCTCTCTCATCTCCTTGGTTTACTCTCTTTCTCCATAATTTCATATTTCTAAAATGTATTGTCACCAGCACAAAGACCCACTGCTAGGAGATTATGATTCAAGAGCCCCAGGTCCTTCTGTTGTATTTTGGTGGACTTCGTCCAAATGTTTGTTTTTTACAGGGGACTAGATGTGGAGTTCATCCCGTCAGCACCTTAGGGAATCTAGTGAAATCAAACACCATGTTCTTTTGGGAGTTTCATGGGAATTCCCACATGTGCATCTGCCTATCTATCTGCATATTTTTAAATTAATATATTTATTTACTTATTTATACTGTTGCTAAGATACCCTCTCTATCCTTTCCTACCCTGAGCCCTGCAGCAGAGGGAGTGATTCAGGTGTGATTAAACTTCGTCTTTTGGTTTCTATAGCAATCATTTTCATCTCATTTTTTTAAAGTTAATTTTCATTTTGATTCAGAAAGTTTCTGGATCCCATTCAAATCACCAGGATAATTCTCTAAGTCACAGTGTCATAGAATTTTAGAGCTAAAATGGATTATAGATTTAGCCAGTCCAACTTTTATGTTACATACTAATTCATTCAGGTCTTCAAGAAGCATGCATTCTGCATTTCCTGTGTGCCAGGCACTGGGCTAGTTACTGAACTTATATTCTTTTAAGAAAAGGAAACATGTAAATAGGCACTAACTAGTGTGGTTCAAGTGCAAAGCAAGCCCAGAAGAAGGGACTCCATCTGCCTTGGGGGTGGTGGTGGTGGTGGAGTGTGTATGGGGAGGGGGAGAATAGACCAGGAAGAGCTGATAGAGAAAAGAACACCTAGAAAGATTCCGGCACTTGATGTGGGGCGTGTGTTCTTCCCGTTCTGTGCTGGGTCAGCTCCAAGTCCTTAGGCTAAGAACACCTTCATGCCTCACACAACTAAGCATAGACAGTTGTCACCCCATCTTAACGGTGAGGAAGCGAGGCACAGGAGGCTAAGGCTCCGATGAGCAGGTCAGTAAATGGCAGGTGGGAGTGTGCCGTCCAGTGAGCGTGCACTTCACCCTGCACATCCTGCAGCTTTGACTTGGCCAGATCTCCCGGGCTAACCACTGACAAGCCAGCGCTGAATCAAGGCGTCTGATTCCCAGACTGGCATCGATGTCTAACTGCTAAGACCCCCGAGTAAGTGTCTGTTTTTCTCAGTGGTCTGTCAGAGGCTGGGGACTCCCAAAGTAGCTTCTTACGAGAAGGTAAAGCATGGCCTAGAATAGCAAGCTCGGGGTCCTGGTTTAGAAGTACGGGGCTTGGAGTAGGGAATATGACAGATATAATACTGAACAACCATTGAACAAGAAGGTACTGTGAGCACAGCCTGGTGTGTTTGGGCGAATAGTGACTTTCTACCACACGCATGGTATAATAATAATCAGGTTTTCAAAATACTCGGCCAGACTCCGCGGGCCTCGCTAACATAGAACTGCAGACAGATAAAAGACTGTTCAGGTTTTATTTTAATCTTTGCCTCCCTGCTTGTGGTCTCGGAGGCCTTCGTATTGAAAGAAAATGATATTTCTACCTTCTTCCCGGGGCAGGAATTTGCATTTTAATTTTGGAACCCTTAGGGGGAAATCCAATGAAATGCTTTTTTTACTTTTTTGAGATTTTTTCTTCTTCTTTCCAGGAATAAAGCCTGTTGCTTACTGAGTTGTAGACTAAATACCATATGTCCCAAGGCAGCATGGGCTACTGGAGCTGTAGGAAATGTGTCTGAGCTTCACCCAGGAGGAGAGAGCCAGCCCCCAGGGGTGGGGGCCAGGCAGGGGCCCGTCTCAGGGTTTGCATAGAAGTTTGTTTACCTTGAACTGAACTTCAAATCAGAAAGTTTATACATAAACAAGTGGGAAATAAACTTGAATAAAGATGTGCTGAGAATCCTGCTTTGGTAGGGAAAGTGATTTACGTGCATTTTGGTCATCTGGTTAGCAATTCTGAAGTCCTTCAGAGGAAAATGACGACAACATAGCTACCAGTGCGTAATTCTTAGAGTTGGTCTACACAGCCCGGGCCATACAATTTATCACTCAAGCTGGACCCTCAGAAAGCACAGTGAGTGCCACTATCCACTGCCAGGCAGAGCAGCAAAGGAGCACGAGTGGTCAGTCTAATCGGGCAAAATGCCCTTTTTTAGCAAAGAAACTGAATCTGCTGGCAAGGGCAAAGCCACACACTGAGTGAAGGGCCAGGAGGAGGACGTTCCCCACCTGGGACTGCTGCTTTGAACACAGACGATTAGAGCTGGAGGGACAACTGTGATCTACTTCAACCAGACCAGGGCGCCAGAGGAACTCGGGAGCCACGTAGGCTCTTCACTAACTGGAGAATCCAGGCCTCCTGACTCAGCTGCGTCGGGGGTATTGGCAGAGGCTCAGCTTGGGGCTGAGTGCTAAGGACCAGTGGAAGGAGTGTCAGGTCAGTCACCCCCCCTTCCCACAGCACTGCTCCTACCCGCCCTCCGTGTGGCGCCCTCCACATTTCCTCCCAGCTCTGACACAAAGAACAGTTTCGGCTCTTCCTGTTGGAGAACCCACAGATAGTAACACCTGTGGGTAGGAGCACCCATCATTGGAGCAGTGCACTTGGAACTGAGCAGGCCTGTGCTCATTAATCAGCATGCTTATTAATCACATCTCCAGAAAACCAGTTAGCTACCACCTAGCAGGAAACGGAGGCTAGGAGTAAGGACACATAGGGCGCGAGGCAAAGGTCCTCGGGAGCCTGACACTGCGAATAGAGATGATAGATGTTGGCCAGGGCGCCTGAGAGTGAGATTGGGCTGGCTGTGGGCTGGGAATGTTGGAGCGGGTGTGGCTCAGAAGGACAGGAGAAAGAAGAGGGGGTTCAGAAGACACCTTTGCATACTGTGGCAAAAGGATATGTTAAGGCTTCTTGAAAGGTAATTAGAGGTATGAGCTCACAAGTAGAGCAGATGTGGGATGCCCAGAGCACCCGGGATGTTTTCTCTGCCTTTGATTTTGGGCAGGAACTCAGGAATCAAAGACTAGGAATTAATTATCCCCTTGAAGGCAGGTTCCACTGCACGGCTCTCTGTACTCTTTAGTATTCCTCCGAAAGCCAAGGTGAGTTGGCAGGAAGAAGGAGATAAATTAACCCCAAATATAGAATTTATTTTCCTCTCACTCATGAGTAGCACATTCTGTTTTATACCACGAGCCCAGGAGAATCAGAATGGATACCGCTTGCAAATCTAATAGAAAAATAATAAAATTTGGACATTGTTTGGAATGAAAGAGCAATTCTTTCTGGGGTGTCATTTTATCTGGGGCATTATCTTTGTTGCATGAAACCAGTGTTCAGATGAAGATGGAAACACTGAATTAGTCATTCATACCTTTAGTCACATTAGAGTGTATATTGCCCATATTGCCTATTGCATATTTAGGAGTTTATGGACAAATATTTTCATTTTCACCAAGATGTTGAATGCCGTGAAGATTGATAGCTATGGAAAGAGATCATAAAATATTTTTCAAGTCTTTTACTTAGATCTTCCTGAGTGCCACTTAAGCAGCTCCATTTTTTGCCTAGCCGGCGTGACTCAGTGGTTGAGTGTTGACCTATGAATGGTTCAATTCCTGGTCAGCACCCAAGCCCAGGTTGCAGGCTCAATCCCAGTGTGGGGAGTGCAGGAGACAACCAATCAATGATTCTCTCTCATCATTGATGTTTCTCTCTCTCCCTCTTCCTTCCTCTCTGAAATCAATAAAAATATATTTAAAAAAAGAAGTTCCCTTTTATTGGGTAGCATCCAGTAGTACTCATGAAGTATTAGTCTGTTACACTTCAGATAAACATTTTGCATATGTCTCTTTGGGGGCAAGAGCACTAATACAGTGCTTTTCAAACTTGTTTTACTACAACCCACCTAAGAAATATATGTTACCTCATGACCCAGTGCACACACACACACACATGAATCAAATGTTTCACTAAATAATATCTTTACTATATCAGATACACTTTGATATGTTCTATTTTTTAATGCTGGTCTTGTCTATAAAATTGACTCCTAATTTAGTGTGTGATGACCTGCTGTTGAAACACTATGTTCTAGGAGGCTATGAATCAGATACCTGAGATAGAGTTCGTGTCTTAACACTTATTTTCCATGAGATATTCTGCAAGCACTTTTTTGCAATTATCTGCCGCAAATAGGAAAACAATGCTAAAACCAAGGCCTAGTCAATCTACTCAGTTAAAGAAGCCAACTCAGTTATTTTAAAAATGGAGAATTGTTTCCCGTCTGAATGAACTTCCATATCTGTCAAAATGGTCAATGCTATCAACTTTCATCTCCTATATGCTCTGGAATTAATGGGGTTGGAATTTTAAATTTGTGATTATTATTGCTAAGGTTTTTAAAGTATAATCCTAAACAACTGGAAAAAGTCACCATTTCTTGGACATTTCAAAAATAATTTACAATCAATAGAAATTCCATTTGATGACCTTGTTTCATACTTGGATTTGAGTTGTCTATAGTAAAATCATTAATAAAGAATAAGAGATTTGGTTATTCATATGTAGATTTTGGTACCTTTCTAAGAAATTGAATTAAAATATCTCTTCTCCATGATATGTTCTCCAAAGACAGTTTAAAATAAATACATTATCTTCTTTGTGACATAGGCTCACTTTCAGAATTGAGTTTTTAAATGCATAAAACAATATGCATGGGATAATGAAATGAAATGTGATACAGTACTAAAATGTAAAATGTGTAATGTAAGGAAACTGTCAGAACTTTCCTCCCAGACCCCATCTTAACTACTTTGGTAACTTTGGGAAATAACCAATTCTTTCAGAATCTTTTTCTCATATTTTGATGCATATGTTTTTTCTTGTTTCCTTCTTTTCCCTTTAATACTTCTGCTACTCTTCCCAGCCTTTGGATTACATGTGATTTTTAAAATAAAGTGGATAGATCTTCAGCCTGCAGACCAAAGGGTCCTGGGTTTGATTCCGGTCAAGGGTACATACCTTGGTTGCTCCCTGGCCCAGGCCCTGGTCGGGGCTCGTGCAGGAGGCAACCAATTGATGTTTTTCTCTCACATCAATGTTTCTCTCTGTCTTTGCCTCTCTCTTCCACTCTCCCTTAAAAAATCAAGGGAAAAATATCCTCGGGTGAGGATTACAAATAAATAAATAAATAAATAATAAATAGCATGGTATTACCTTTTACCTCATAGGGAAGGGGGTTCATACCACTCCCCAGAAAAGATTGGAACATAACGTGGTAGTGTTGTGGTATGGGGGAGAGAAAGCCAGTTCTCACACCTCCTTTCAGGGTAGCAGACATCAGCAAGCTGCGTGGAGAAAGGAAAGACTGCTTATCTGCAGAAGGCCCCCTTAGTCTTCAGCCTAATACTCATTAGCACGTGTGTGAGAGAACTGCCAAAGTCCAGGAAAATGCTACCTGAAATAAGCAGTGAGAACACTCCCCAGAAATTAAGGGAAATAAAGTATAAAGTATATAGATCACATTTGGTATTGTCAGGACTACATCTAGTTCTCTTGGTTTTAACATCTATTTGTCTTTCCTTTACAATATGGCTTGGGAAGTTTTTCTCCTAAGGAATGTAGAGCATTTTTACACGTGCCCCCACTCCCAACCTGTACACTTCTAGTCCTTGGAGAGAAGAAAAGATCCAGATGCCTAGTTTGTGTTTTTATTCATCGTTAGGTCCTTATGTTTAAAAATAAACACTTCAGTTCTGCTATTGGTATCTGTTTCTTTTATGCCTGGTAGGCCATTTCCCAGTGGGGTTGCTTCTGAGGCAATAATAGGACATACTCTGTATTTTCCAAGGACCCATATGTTAACATATGGAATTATTTTCAGGACATCTTACCATCTCCTCTTTTCTTAGAACAAACAGTTCTAAATTATCTGTCACTCTGTAAAGTCTCATGGACTTCCACAAATGCAAACATATTCAATTTATGGAAATACTCCATTCCAATATTTTCTTTTTGAATTTTTCCTTCACAGGGAATTTTTCTCCCAACAGTTTCCAAGATGTGAGTTACTCTCAGTTCTTTGCTCAAAAAACAAACAAAACAAAATCACTTTTTACAAGTAATAATCTCTAGTTCAGCAACTAACCTCTAGGATTCTGGTTAACTCCTTTTTAAAATGGTTTAGAGAACAAATGACAACAAGTGTGTTTAATTTTCCTAAGCCTGAATGGAGCTAATGTTTCCTTTTTTAATTTTAAAAATTGGTATCTTTTATATTGTTCTTTTTCCCTAACCTCCAGAATCCCATTCTTTCCCTTTTCCCTGGATGAGGCTGTCTTTTACTTCTAACAGCAACCATTTATTCAAGAACAGGCCTTTTAGCAAGAACCTGCTTAGTCTTTCCTTAAAACCCTGCTGAAAAGATTGGATTCAAGGGAATGTGCATAGCAAATGTATTGCCCCAATCCAAATTTGGTGGAAATAAAACTATCAGTTACCCCTTAGCCTGCTCTGAGGAGTAACCGAGAAGGAAGTTTTGAAGAGCACTTTTGAGTCCTGTTCCAAAGCCTGGCATCTCTTCCTTCTCCTTCAGCTACATGTAGACCCGTCATAGTCTTACTCAACCAACCATCCACTTGCAAAATGCCCCTCTTCCGCTGTAGGCTCTCAGAGGTCTTCAACCCGCAAAACTCCCAGATGTAAGCCAGGCAGAGCTGGGGGGAGTGGGTGGGAGGTGGCGCGCAGGAACAGGTGTGGGCTAAGAGTCATGGCAATTTGGACACCGGCCTTCCTGTGGGTTACACAGACTCCCAGAGACTCAGGCTGAGGCATTTGGATGAGCTGTAACTAGTGCTGGATGGAGCAAACCCAAAAAGGTGCAATCATAAAGCAACTTTCTTTTCCCCGCGTTTTCCTTCACACTAGCACAAAGGGTTAGTGGCTAATTTTTTTTTTTTTCCCAACCGAGACCTCTGCTTTTCTGATCCCTTTTGAATATTAAAAGTCCTCTGGTCAGTCTCAACCCAGTAATTAAATGCCCAGCTCAGTATCATAATCACAATTGCATCCTTTCCTTAAAGCCAAACCTTCTCGCCCTCGCTGATTTGGTTCAGTGGATGGAGCGTCGGCCTGTGGAATGAAAAGTCCCAGGTTTGATTCTGGTCAAGGGCACATACTCGGTTGCAGGCTCCTGCCCCAGTTCTGGTCGGGGCATGTGCAGGAGGCAGCCAATCAATGTGTCTCTCCCACGTTGATGTCTCTCTCTGTCTCTTCTCCTCCCTTCCATTCTCTCTAAAAGATCAATGAAAAAATATCCTTGGGTGAGGATTAACCCCCCAAAAAAGAAATCTAAATCTTCTCCCTCTGGTAAAGTGCTGCTCCCAGCTGAGACTCCTTCAGTGGGAAGAGGGGCGTGACCCACCTCTCCATTTCCCAACCTCCCCTTTCCTCCTTCCCGCACGTACCCCACGCCCTCCAGGGTAGTCAGTTGTGGGGTGGGGATAGCTAAGGGACGGTACTTGCCAACTAGAAGAGACATACGCCTATACTGGTGCCTTTGGCATGGCAGGTTCCTGATACTGATTGTTTCCCATGGGCTGTTTCCTGTGTTTCCCCAAGATTCTCCCACCAGGAACACCAAATGGCAATCCTTAAGACCTTGGCAATCTGGCTGGCTGCTAAGAAGTCAACCCTCAGTCCCTGGGGACCCAGCAGTCACCACACGCAAATGTAGTCACCACACGCAAATGTAGTCACCACACACAGGGTCCATTGCCTCACCAGTGACTCTATGGGATCAAATCCACTTAAGCTGGCCCTGGGCCAACTCACCCCCAAAGGGCTGCCCTTCTGTCCAAGGTAAGCTTTCACATGGCCTGCCTGCGCAGTCCCCCAAAAGGCACTTTATCCCAGGGCAGCCTGCGTTTGCTCTTCTCTGAAGAACAAACTTCAAGCTTTTAGAATCTAAGAAATTTACAAAAACACCACTAAAACGGAATATCTTCCCAGCTATTGAGACTCTTTTCCGTTAAACACTTCTCCCTCTTTTTCCTCTTCTTGTTTATTTGGTGTTTGAACCCACAAAAATATAGCATATAATTTTTTAATATATCTTTATTGATTTCAGAGAGGAAGGGAGAGGGAAAGAGAGATAGAAACATCAATGATGAGAGAGAATCATTGATTGGCTGCCTCCTGCTCATCCCCCACTGGGGATAAAGCCCGAAACCCAGGCATGTGCCCTTGGCTGGAATCGAACCTGGGACCCTTCAGTCCGCAGGCCGACGCTCTATCCACTGAGCCAAACCAGCTAGGGCTATAGCATATAACTGACTTTCCGGGACTGTTCTGACCATTGGTCTTCACCCAACAGATCCAGAGCATGTTAGACTGAGTTCAGTGAAGCTCAGGTACCCTCTCCCCTTCTTCCTTCGCATGAAGATTTTTCTATCGCCTCAACGGCCATATCTTCCCTCTCCAGCTGCCAAGCACAGAGCTTTGGTTCTAAAGCTGTCACACCACATGGCAAAGTGTCATTCTTTAGTCGTCTCTGAGTCGGTTTTCCAACCCTGTCTCCTGGGAAGATAAACTGTCCAACTTAGAAACCTTCAGTCAGGTTCCACTTCTGTTTCCTTAGAGCTGACACCAGCGCCCGCGAGGCGGCCTCTTTCCCATCTCCTCTCCTGGGTGACACCAACACCCAGGGAAAAGTCGTCTATTTGAGGCAGATGCCCTCTAGGGCACTCTTGACGCACAGGCCTTCAGGAACTTCAGAAAGCCTGGTTCCCAGGACACGGGGCCATAGTCCATTTTGTGGAAGAAATGTGTCTTTCGTAGCCTTTGCCATTTTGCCTTTCCTAAAATATCGATTTCAATTTTAATTTGACCTCATGACTCCGGAGGCAGATGGCTTTCTCTTCCAGTTTCTTATCAGCAAAATAAGCAGAGAAGTTGTTTTTCTAAAGCAGATTTGTCTTGTGAGTAAAGAAGGAACTTTTCTTCAGTATGAAATATGCTAAAGCTTAATCATCTGGATAACAATGTATGTCATGTCATATATATTTGTTGACTATATAAAGCTCTACATTGATTTCAAAAATATGTCATTTCTAAAAGTCAAATAATGTCTGGTGGATTTAATAGTTATATGGCTTTATGGGAAGGAATTTATTGTTTTCCATGGAATTTTAATGGGTGATAAATGAGATCTGAAGCAAGACCAAGTTTCTTTAAAATAAAACTTGGATATGGAATGAAGAAATAGTGGTTAAGAAATTCAAAAATTGAGATTCAATTTTTATTTATACTTTGAAAATAGCCATTGATTGGGTTATATTAGACTTTTATGGTAAAGTACCATTATTTTATAAAATACTGATTGCTAGTCAGTACCATTAAGGAATTATAAACTCTAAATCAAAATGCTTAGGAACCTCAAACTGTTTTAGTGAAATTAATTAAGGACTGCTGTAAAACAAAAAGACTTCCAATTTTACAAACGTACATTTATAATTGATGGGAAGTATAAGCATAATTGCAATAAATCTTGTTATAGTGTGTTCCATTTGGGGGATATTAGCCAAAATTGCTTTTAGCTAATGTAAACAGCACGAGTTTGAGTTTTGTTTTTAGAGACAGAAAGATACAAGTTCAAATTCTCTTGGCCACTTTCTAAATGTAACCTTGAGCAGTTTACTTAGCTTCTCTGAGACCAGTTTTCTCACCAGTGAAAGGGAATAATAATACTTGCTTCACCATTTGTAAAAATTAAATGACTTATTTCACTTCCAGTGAAAGCAAACTAAGAAATTCAGACCAACCTTCTCAAGTAAACAACTATAATATAGCGGGGGCTTTAAATACTCTTCCTGAGAGTTTGGGCGAGTCAATATGATAGTGAAGAAACATAGAGACAAAATCTCAGAAAAGAAAGGAACACACAGAAGGGAGCTCAGCGTGGGCCTCTTCTCCCCCAGCACCTGCTGGTTCTGGAGAGGATGCTGGGAGATCTGTGGTCAGCTGACAGGCCTGAGGCGATGCTGGGAGATCTGTGGTCAGCTGGCTGGCCTGAGGCGATGCTGGGAGATCTGTGGTCAGCTGGCTGGCCTGAGGCGATGCTGGGAGATCTGTGGTCAGCTGACAGGCCTGAGGCGATGCTGGGAGATCTGTGGTCAGCTGGCTGGCCTGAGGCAATGCTGGGAGATCTGTGGTCAGCTGGCTGGCCTGAGGCAATGCTGGGAGATCTGTGGTCAGCTGGCTGGCCTGAGGCAATGCTGGGAGATCTGTGGTCAGCTGGCTGGCCTGAGGCAATGCTGGGAGATCTGTGGCCAGCTGGCTGGCCTGAGGCGATGCTGGGAGATCTGTGGTCAGCTGGCTGGCCTGAGGCGATGCTGGGAGATCTGTGGTCAGCTGGCTGGCCTGAGGCGATGCTGGGAGACCCATGTCTGCTTCCAGTGGGACCCTGCCAGGCAGCTCCTCAGAAACAATGGTGACGGGGAAGTAGGCATCCCGCCCAGGGACTGAGGCCCAGCTCATCTGAATCCAAAGGGGAGGAAGAGGAGAAAAGGAGCGCACACAGAGGACCCACAAAAGTCAAGTAACAATAGCGTTAAGATCAAGCATATCAATAATTACATCCAATTAAAATGGACTGAATGTTCCAAGTAAGAGACAAAGATAGACAGAGTGGTATACAATTTATGTATATTTGCTTACTATAGGCCAAATCTAAAATACAAGGAAACATAAAGTCTATAAGTGAAAGTATAAAAAAGTATACTGTGCAAATACTCACTGTTTTAAAAATAAGCGCACAGTCCTAGCCGGTTTGGCGCAGTGGGTAGAGCATCAACCTGCGGACCAAAGTGTCCCGGGTTCGATTCCAGTCAGGGCACCTATCTCAGCGGAAGGCTCCTCCCTGGCCCAGGCCCTGGTCAGGGCGTGTGTAGGAGGCAACAGATCCGTGTGTTTCTCTCACATCGATGTTTCTCTGTCTTTCCCTCTCCCTTCCCCTCTCTCTAAAAATCAGTGGGAAAATGTCCTCGGGTGAGGATTTAAGTAAATAAATACATTAATAAAAACAAAAATAGGCCCACAAATTCTTTGCTACTTCTCCTTTCAAAGGTAAAGCCTAATCCCCCTGGAGGTGGCACTTAGTGACTCACGCCTTGTAAACAGAGTGTGGCAGAAGCGAGAGGGTGGCACTTCTGAGAGTAGGTCATAAGGCGCACTGTGGCTTCCTCCTCCACCTCTCTTCCTTGGCTGGCTGGCTTGTGGGACACTAGCTTTCACATCATGTGGACTCACGGGCAGCCTTGTGAAGAGGTCTATGGGATGAGGAACCAAGGCTTTCTATCAACAGCCAGTAAGAAACCAAAGCCTCCAGCCAATAGCGATGAAAGGGAACCATCTTAGAAGTGGGCTGTCCGCCCTATTCCAGCCTGCAGCCCCACTCAAGTCTCTCATGAAGCTGCAGCTCCTCTGGACACCTTGACTACAGCCTCATGAGACACTAAGCTGCTCCTATATTCCTGACTCCCTTAGACTATTAAAAAAAGAAATAGTTGTTGTTTTAAGCTGCTATGTCTTTGGGATGCTTTGTTAGCAATAAATCAGTAATACGCTAACCAAAAGAAAACTGGTATAGCTACATTAATATGAGAAACATTATGGGGAAGGGGGTTAATTTAATAAGTAGGTATAATTATAAATTTTTATCACCTAATAATATAGCCTGAAAGCATATCAAGCAAAAGTGATGGAATTATAAGAAGTAATAGGCAAATGCACATTCATGCTGAAAATTTTTAAAATACCTCCTTGTAACTGGTAGAACAAGCAAGGCAGTCAAAAGTGATATAAAATATTTGAACATCCCACTTAAAATGTATGTAGTTGGATACCCAACAACTACAAACCACACATTCTTTCCAAATACATGTGGAATTTTTTCAAAAATGCTGAACCATAAAGCAACTCAACAAATTTCAAAGGAATGATATTACACAGAGTACATTAGGTGACCACAGATCAATGTATAATAAAAGCTGCATAAAAAATTCCCACATGTTGGGAAATACAAACTATACTTCTAAATAGTCTCTGGATCAAAGAAGAGATCACAATGGAAATTAGAAAATAGTTTGAAAATACTAGTGCTAGAGAAAATATGCATGGAATTCAACTACAGTCGTGCTTTAGTAGGAAATATATAGCCTTAATACATATATTAAGCAAGAATAAAGCCTGAAAATCCGTGATCTAAGAATTCATTTTAAGAAGTTAGTAATAGAATGGCAACTTAAACTCCTTAAAGATAGAAGAAAGAACTCATGAATAAAGGAGCAGAAATTCATGAGACAGAAAACATATAATAGGACCAGCAAAGTCAATATTGATTCTTTGAAAAGACTAAAGAAATTTATGAATTCTTAGCAAAACATATTAAGAACAAATTAAGGCACAAATTAGTAATATCAAGATTGAAAATGTGATATCACTACAGATCCTATACTCATTTAAAATATGATAAGATAATATTATATATACTTCGCAGATCAGAATTTTGTTATCTCGCCACAATCAAGGTTATCTTCTTGTTTTTTAGTTTTGTATTAACCTTCACTTTCAGAATAGTTTTTTAAAATTACTGGTTCCATTTTCTTCAGTTTCAAGTCTTCTTATGGCCATTATTGAAAAATGTTATCTAATTTGATTTTTTATTGTCTCCATTTCATTTTGGCCTAGTCTTACTTAATAGAGGGAATATCCTATTTCATTTTATTGAGGAGAAAAAGGCCACTTAATTTTTTAAACTTTTTTCTTTTTTATGTAAATCAATTTTAGGACTTTTCACATGCTGTTAGTTCCTCCTCTTTTTCTACCAAAAATACTTTTTCACAGTTCTCAGATTATTTTTGTTGGTTTTTTGTAATATGATCCTCTTTGAGATTTTAAGGTTTTAAACTCATCCAGAGCATCAAACATAAGTGAAGGGGATCTTGTTGGGACTAAGCCAAGGACAAGCCTATATAAACAAATGCCCCCAACATCTCTCTCCTTCCTATTCCCCTGTACACACATGCAGTTTGGTATTCCCAAAGGATTATTGCAATAGGGACAAGGTTCCAATCTCAGAAGTCTACAAATGTCTCAAAATCAAACAGAAAAAGGCTTCTCTTTTATATATAGAGAGAAAGACTAGCAGGAACTATGTAGGGGAGACAGGCACAAGGAAGGGGTGAGCAGCTGGCAAAATCAAGGGGCTCCAACAGGAATTGTGTTTCTCTGGTTGGCTAATTTGCAGAATGCCATGGGTGGTGGTATGTGAATATGTAGAGCAGAGACTCTAGAGCTTAGGAGGCAGGGTAGGAAGCTATGAAATAGTCCTTGCGAGGGGAGGGAGAAGAGACAATGGAGGAAAATGGCCTTGCATAAGTGGAATGGGCAGGACATGGAGGTAGACTCAACATGATGAAGAAAGAAAAGCACAAAGTCATGGTGTTGCAAAGCTTCCAGATTGGAAGATTATAAGAATGGTAGCTCTGTAAGCCAGTGCAGGGACCACAGAAAGAGGAACAATAAAGTTTTCAATTCTGAAAAAATGAGGAATTAATGTTCATCTCTTTAGAAATGTCTTAATGCTACTTGAAAACACAGGGTGGGAGCATAGGGGAGCGCTAGAACTAAGAGAATGCTTCATCTTGTTTTTTAAAATACATTTTTATTGACTTCAGAGAGGGAGAGAGAGAAAGAAACATCAATGTTGAGAGAGAATCATTGATCAGCTGCCTCCTGCGCGCCCCCTATATGGGATCGAGCCCCCAACCCCAGCATGTGCCCTAATCGGGAATGGAACTGTGACCTCCTGGTTCATGGGTCAATGCTAAACCACTGAGCCATGCTGGCCGGGCTGTTTCATCCTTTTAGGAGTGAGAGTGCAAACATATCATAGGAATGAACCAATGATGAGTCTTAGAGAAGGCCCCAGTTACAAGAAAACAAGCCGTCTTGGGAAGGAGCAGATTAATAGTGTAGCCAGTTGGAAGAATATCCAAGAGAATGTGATGACACATAAGGTGCTAAGAAAAGTTTGTATTCTTGCCATGGCATGAACAGACTTGCTTCTTTGGCCTGACTGAATAAACAGGCCCCAGTAACCAGGGAAACCATTTACTCCCAGAATCAACAATCGGATGGAGCCTTGCTGTCTAGGATAAGATGGGGTTGGCTATTCATCCTAAGACCTTCCTTCCTGCTTCTTGACCTGTAACCTGGCCTCCCTGCAGCTCTTTTATCTTGAACTCTTAGGGAGCTAAGAGAGAACTGCCTTTCTTCTCCGGGCACCTCCTCCTGTTTCTATTAGGTCTTATCAGCTGTGATACTGTCCAGGTTGTGATTCCAGACAGCAACAGCCTGGACCTTCCCTCTCCAAGGCCAGAGGTTATCCAAACAGCCAATGGGCAAAGAGAAATGTCTCTCAAACAATAATAACGAAAAGCGGTAACAACTAACACTGAGGCTTCCCTGACCACCCAAGGACACAACTGTGTGGATTGATCTCACTTCAAATTCATGACCACTAACCTCCCATGGGCAACCCTGCCACACATGCCTGGTGTATTCCCTTCCCCCTTCTCCAAAATTATAGTGCACATTTTCCCCACTACCCTCAAATCTCCCACTTCCCCATCTTTCCCATCGTTCTTGGTGGTGACATTTAAGAGACAGTAGGAGCAGTTACCATCGGCTTTCCGCCATCAAATCTCTCATTATAACTGCATTCAGTACCCAGACTCTGCATTTCTTCAGTGACACTGAATTTAGCATCGTTGCTGTATCAAAATCCAGTCCCTCCACCCGGATCCCATGCCTTCTCACCACCTCAGTCACTTTGCTTCTGTTGTTATCCCCTGTCCCCTGGAGCACTTCTGCCGGCACAGACACAGACTCATGGCTCCTGTTACTTTTCAGAGCCTCAGTGCCACCAGTGAGAGTAAGAATAGAATGCCTATTCTTCTTCCAACTCTGTCTTGTCCCCTCCCCATGTCTTCCTCAAAGCCCTCTTGTCTCTATTTTATTTTATTGGACACAGTACAGATGAAACCACAATTGTGAATTTAGTCCCTGCTTTTGCTGATTATTCTCTCATTGGCTTATGGACACAATGCACTTCCTAAATCTTGCCCAACCTTCTCTAGATAATGCTGCCAAGAGATGGGGACGGACAAACACCATCAATTCTTTATTTATTAACTACAATTTGTAGCATTTTAACTAAAGCCAGGTCTAGTTTAAAATGAGTGAAGCTTAGGAAAGAATCAAAAAGATTATTAAAATGGTGAGAAAATTACACCTGAAGGATGAGGTTGAAGTACTGAGCCTGTTAAGCCTGGAGATAAGAACACTAAAGACAACTTTAAAATGGTCTTTTTTAAGTAGGAGAATTCTACTTTCTCTTTATCATTCATCATCCCAATGCTAGTGACCTTAAATAACTTGTAAAGAATATTAATAATTATCCCCTATCATCTGTTATATAAAGCTTTGCTCATATTAATTCATGTGAATGCATGTCAATAACTTATATTGTAAATTCTCTGTAAACAGAATACTGTGCTTAAATTTAGATTCTACAAAAGATAGTGAACATCTTACCCTGAGGTATAGATTGTTACCAGTATATTTTGTTTATTCTTCTCTAATTGGTGGGAGGAATGGCTTATTCCTAAGAAATTCATTCAATCTTGTAGTCTATTACAATGTACTAGTATGTGTCAATCTAGAATTCTGGAGGGCAATTGTATAGGTCCACAGTTTGGGTGATAGCTAGAGACTAGAGCAAGGTTCATTGTAGGAGCAAAAACGTAAACACGTCATGGGAGAGGATGGGACCTTATGGAAGGCCCTCAGTTAGGGGGGCTGAAGGTAGAAGATTAGCCATAATTATAACAAAGTAGATAGGAGAACCTACCACCTAGGAGAAGGTGGTGTCACAGAAGATGGAAAGGAGTCTTTGGAGCAGATGCATCAAGAAAGCTTGTTTCTTTGTGAACAAATGCAGCATGTTTTGCTTCCTTCATTACCAGGGCTGCTCCGCACACTGCCCCGCTGCTGCTGCATCCCCAGGCACTTCCACGTTCCTGACTTTATCCTCCCACCCAACACTCCATGTTTCCATGACACTGTGTCTGTAGCAGAAAACACGATCAAGACCTTTTCTGAAAGTAGTTTGACAGTCAGTCTTCTCGTAAATGTGTTCTCCTGAGCCCTACTGAACCATGGATATTAAGACTTCGTGGTCTCTCCTTCCTCTTCACTTTGGCTCGTTGGTTCTTGACATTTGCATGCCAAGCAGCGGCATCCGTTGTAGCCGTGGCAGCTAGAGAGTACACAAGCTAAACAGCAAACAAAATGGCCCTCACCAATTTGGCTCAGTGGATAGAACCTGCGGACCGAAGGGTCCCGGGTTCGATTCTGACCAAGGGCATGTACCTCGGTTGCAGGCTCCTCCCCACACCCGAGTCTTGTTGGGGAGCATGCAGGAGGCACCCAATTGATGTGTTTTTCTCACTCGATATTTCTCTCTGTCGTTCCCTCTCTTTTCCATACTCCCTAAAAATCAATGGAAAAATATTCTTGGGTGAGGATTTAAAAAAGAAAACAAACAAAATGAACCTTAGAAAGAAGCAGGCGCTGGATATAAATTAAAAAAAAAAATGTGCTCAACATCTTAGTATTTTTCACTGGATTTGCATCAAATGGACAAGAATGTTTTCAAGTACAGTTCTCTTTGAGCTGCTATGTTCTGGTCCCATGTTGCCCTGAGAAATGTTCACGTTTATAAGTTGAACCAGATACCATCAGATCTCCTTCTCCCTGGGGCCCAAAGATTCTCTTCTTTTTCATCTTGTATTTTGATCATGGAAATGTTTTCACAGAGTTCACCCCCGATAGTAAATTCCATTCCAGTCCTTTGAGTCAGAGCAGTGTTTTAACATGCACACCGACATCAGGGTTGCTATTTTGCTAGTTTTGCCTGGAGATGGGGGACTTTTAGAGATAATTTAAAAGGTCTCAAACCCACATGAACATGGGACAATGAAGACTCATGATGATTGAAAGATGGTTTTCTGTGCTTTGAAGAATCCTCACCCAAATGATGAGAACTATTTGGTATTTTCACTTCACAAAGAGGAACAGAACTAAACACAGAGGTTAAAATCGGAAGACAGTCCTGACAGTGAAGGCTGGTGTATGGCATACATTGGAAATGGTTCCCAAAGCTGGTGCGGAATCTTCTAGGAAGGAGTTAGAACTTGAACAGATTCGCACCGGTCTGGGAGAGTTTGGGTAAAGAGAAGTTAAGTCATCTCTGTTTCCTTTCCCAAATATGCAACTCAGGAATAATACTGAAGCATTATGAGCATCGTGGCTTTAGTCTTCAGCTATCGAAAATAATTCAGGGAAAATCATTCACAGCAGAGAAGACAACACTTTTTCATGCTTGAATGGCATGGTATTTGCAGGTGGCATTCAAAATTAGTTGGAAGCAATTCTGGATTTTATAAAATTTAAAGTAAAACAACTGATAAATATTACCTAAGTATAGGTAGAAATTTATTTCCACTGAAATCTAAAACCTATATGATATTGTCACCTCAGTTAGACTCATAATTTGAAGGAATTCCACTTTCACATTTAGAAGTAGTTATTAAGTCTGTAAATTCAGTACTTATACTAGACTTGGAGTATACAGTGATAATGAAGATGCTTTTATCTGCCTTCACAAAGTTTGCTGTCTTCCAGAAGTAGATAATAAACAAGCAAACATATAAATTACAAATGGAACTATTTGAGGAAGGAAATAAATAGGATACCATGATGGGCACTAACAGGGCAAACTTAGAGTGATCAGAAACAGCCTCCTAATTCATTTTTGGATTTTACAAAAGGACCCAAAAGGTATTTTCTGTAATATATTAAGTGGAGCTATGAGAATTTGCTATTATTTGGCCATACTTAAGCTACAAAAATGACTATTTCATATAGTTCAACCTAATAAAAAAAACCTGAGCCTTCTTAACTAAACTAGTCAATTAGGGCGAATTAATAAAATTTCAAATTAGTAAATTCCCTAGACATGAACATGCAAACAAACTTGTATAATGCCTTTTCACTCCACTAAAAACCTGAAAACTGGCAAAAACTGAAACAGAAAAAGTTGGAGACAGGACAGATTTTTATTTCCGTATTTAAGATGAGAAAATTGAGACCAAGAGACATTAAATGACTTACAGAAATCCTAGTGATTCCATGAGGTAGCAGCTGTTTAAAAACCAGATCTAATAGCTGTTTCTATGTTCTACTTTTCATTATTGTTTAATTGGCTGCATTTCATATTAGGCTCTGTTAATTATTTTTCCTTGCCCCTATATCTTTCTGTGTTATTAAAGGCTGGGCTTGCCCACTGTGGCTAAGACTGCTACATTATTCAAATCCCAAACTTCCTTTTCCTCAAGGACACACACAGCCTGGCTACATTTCATCATCGCCCTTGCAATTAGGTCTGCCCGTTCACCAGGGCCCTGGCGACGGACTGTGGGTGGAAGGGACGTGCCATTTCCAGGTCAGGCTCATGCAATCTTTCCACACAGTTCTCCACACACTTTCTCCTTCCACACATGCCAGTGAATGGAACTATATCAGTTGAGGTCTCCCCGAAAAACAGAAACCACTTTGAGTATCTAAAACAGGGAGTCTAATGCGGGAAAGGAGAAATGGAGAGTCAGCCACACCACCTGGGTGTCTTCTGTAAGCTACATCCTAGAGGAAGTTGAGGCCACAAGATGGAAGAAAAACTAAGCCTTGAATGACTATATGGAGGGTGACAGACCAGAACATCTGTCTGAATTCTATGGGTTAAGTAATAAATTTTAACTATATTAAGCCATGAGATTTTTCTAGTTTTGTTATTGTTGTAGCAGCTAATATCACTTACCCTAGCTAATACACGGCCATTGTTATTTTTTAAGCTTCTTGTTTTGGTGTTCCACAGGCATAGCCTGAGTTAGAAGGTGTGTACTTTTCTGTGGGTGCTGTAATAAATGACTGCGAACTTGTGGCTTAAAACAACACACATTTATTGTCTTGCAATTTGAACCTGGGTCTCACTAGGTTCAAATCAAGGTGCCAGCACAGCTGTGTTTCTTCCTGGAGGCTCCAGGAGAGAATCTGTTTTCTTGCCTTTTGCAGCTTCTAGAGACTGCCCACATTCCTTGGCTTGTTGCCCCTTCCATTTTCAGAGCCAGTAGAGTCTTTCCACATCATGTCATTCTGACACGGAGTCTTCCACATATAAGGGCCCTTGCAATTACAGTTGGCCTAGATAACCTAGAAAACCCAAGATAATCTCCTTATTTTAAGGTCAGTTGATTAGCAATCTTAAATCCATCTGTAAGCTACTTCCCCCTTGCCAGATAAACCCACATCTTCCTCACAGGTTGCAGGGGTTAGGGTATAGGTACAATGCAGTGGGGCTGCATTATTCTCCCTCCCACTGAAAGTACCTCAAACATGGCGAAGGTGGAATTGAGCCTTAAATTTAAACGAAGGATAAGCTTTGTTTTTAGCCAGATCTTAATTATATTCTGATATCTCTCAGGGTAAAAAATTAGTATGTCTCATGCATATGACATTTGCTATCAAATGTCTTTTAAAAGAATTAAGAGTGTATTTACCTAGCATCACATAGTCATTATTTCATTTGTACATTCTTTACACTTCCATATTTTTCCAAGATGGAGTTGAGCCACATTTGAACCACATTTCAAAGTAATCTCACCTATGGGAAAAATTTGGAAAAGTGATGCTGTAAACATCTTTACGTCAGAATTCTCAATTAGAACAAACTTCTAGCTGTGTGTATATTCATATGCATAATCATTCATGCACATGCATTCATACATAAGAAGCAAACCTCTCCCCCACCCAAAATAAGTTGGGGGGGGGGGGGAAGGGACTTGAACTGAAGGTATAATGAGAAAAGACACTGCAAAAATAACATTGTGGCTCCTGTGGGATCCCATATTTATCCTCTCAGATGCTTCCAGAGCAAACACAGTTCATTTATAAATGAATGCAGGACTTGCTGTCAACCTCGAAGCCCCACCTGAGATCTGGGGAGGGAGGCCCCACCCTCACTCACCCTCACTCTTTTAGTCACTGACCTCATTGCCTGACGCAAACACCAGCACCCCCACCCGAAAACCAGTCTTGGCCTCTGAAAATGCAGGCGTGGCCATCTGTGCTCACCTTTGCAGTACAGAAAAGGAAAGCATTTAGTATTTAAAATTACCCAGGAGGGATGATTTCAACATAGCCGTGTTTCCAACCTCAACAATTATATCTGAAATGACATTCAGCTTGAATCAAATATTAGATTCCCATGAACTCTAGTCTTAGGATAGAGTACAGAGACGCTACTCAGCAGTACCCTGGGTCCCACAGGAAAGGTGAAAAGGGAAAGCGAGTAGTTCGGAAGGAGAGGGGCCTCCCTCTCCCTCCAGGGCTCATGAGAGGTCAGGAATGCAGTGGAAAGAGCAGAGGTGAACAATGAGGGGCGGGTTTCAGCCCTGGCTTCGCCATACTTAGTGTCTGCCCAGGAGCAAATTCCGCACACCCTCTAGTCCTTTAAAGTTGTAATAATCATTTCACCTTCCGAGAAAGCTTTGTGATTAAATGAGAATATGTTTGTGAGAGATCCTAGCACAGTTCTTGACCCATAGTTTAAGAACATGAAGTACATTTTATAACTATTCTGCGGCTCGAGAGCCACATGCGGCTCTTTGGCCCCTTGAGTGTGGCTCTTCCTAAGCCTTAGGAGTACCCTAATTAAGTTAGTAACAATGTACCTACCTATATAGTTTAAGTTTAAAAAATTTGGCTCTCAAAAGAAATTTCAATCGTTGTACTGTTGACATTTGGCTCTGTTGACTAATGAGTTTGCCGACCACTGCCCTAGCCGGTTTGCAGGCTCAATCCCTGGCCCCAGTCAGGGCGTGTGCGGGAGGCAACCAATTGATGTGTCTCTCTGTGTGTGTCTCTCCCCCTGCTTTCCATGCTCTCTAAAAATCAACAGGGAAAAAATATCCTTGGGTGAGGATTAACCAAAAAATAAATAAATAAAAACATTAAAAAACAAAACAAAACAATTCTGACAGTGTTGAGCGACCAGCCCTCAAATCTATTTCTCAGTCTTCTCCCATCTTCCTGTCTCTCTTGGGGAGGACATGGCCCCTGCAGGCTACTGGCCCCTGGCTGGGCTTGGTCCATGGGAAACACTGGGGAAGTTAGACAGTCAGGGGCCGGGGAGAATCCAAGGTGCACTTCCCTCCCCTGGCCCCTACCTTTGGTGGTTTCTCTGGCAGCAGCTACACTTCCTTTATGGTCCCACCTGCTTGCAGACAGGCCCACCCGTGATTCCAGCTCTGAGCAGGGGATCTCGACCTCCCAGGCGTGGTTAACCCCACCTCCTTCCAGACAAGAGGTGGTGATGGCCATCGAGTTCGTTCACCGAAGATGCTCGTGTGGCTTGATCTGGCTCTCCCTTTTCCATCACTTGTGTAACTACTTTCCTGTGTTGGGCTCCATGTTTTAGATATTCAAAGGGGTTTCTGCTTTTCTGAGGAGACCTCGACCGATACAGCTCTTTTCCTCTTTCCTGAGCAATGCAGAAGAGGGAGTGATATAAAAGTCAGGAAACATAGCCTTCCTTGGATATATTTTATCACAGCGAACTCTTAGGACTTTCATCCTTGTTTTGAGTTACCCATCACCTGTTCCCTTTATGTGATCAATATGCTTATGATCTAATGATCTATAGAGAGGGAAAATACCAGGAATCACCTGAGTAGCTCCTGGACCTTTTAATCTATGCCTCCCCATCTATTTGCCTATCTATGTGGATGGTTTGAAGGGTACCATCAAGAAGAGCTACTCAGTTTAATTGTTTGTCATCATAGAGATCAGAGAGCAAGGCTTCCCATCATTTAAAATAACTCATGGACAATAGGCTGGACGTGTTGTGATGGGCAGAGTGGGTGGACTTGAACTGAAGGTATAATGAGAAAAGGCATAGATTAAAAAGTCCAGGAGCTACTCAGGTGATTCCTGGTATTTTCCCTCTCTATAGATCATTAGATCATAAGCATATTGATCACAGATTGGGAGGGTTAAGTGCCTTTTCACTTAAGGGGCCTTCAATTCGCTTCACTGTAGTGACACCTCTGAGAAGCCGTCCCTGACCACCTAGTCTAGCCCAGTGCCATCACCATCACTGCTACCCTTTCTCCTTTTGCTGCAAAGCACTGGTGAATCCTGGATTTCACATCACACATGCAGTCACTCCGTATCTATTGCCTGTACTCGTAATAGCGTCTATAAGGTCAGGGGCTTTGTCTCATTCATCACTAAGTATCGAGAACCTCGCAGTGTACATAACTCAGTCGGCACTCAGGAAACATGTTCAGTGAGTGAGTGAGTGAGTGAATGAACGTGAGGACACAGGGCGCCTCATGTCTGGATTTGCCTTTCTCCCCACTGCACACTCCCTGCCTCAGCCAATAGCATTCATTCCCTCCCTCTGCCTATAGGTCCCACGGGCCCTGCAGCAGGCCCTGCTATGCCTTAGCTGCTTAACAGAAGGCGTGTGACGGCTCCTCGAGCAATGGCTCTTACCGCTTCCCAGAGCCCTTTGTGCTGTCCACCTCTCCCAGTCTGCCTGGTTTTGCCTCTTCAGTTTTTATTGTTGGTTTTTTCCTTCCTGAGTATCTCCTGGACCCGTTCATCTGTGCCTTCCCATCTACTTGCCTGGATACCTAGTGAGCTCTGGCTCAGTGTTTGTGGCCTGCCATGAACTCAGGTGTATGTTTTGGCTTCTTACTGCTGACCTGCTATCAACACCTGACCTAGACCCCCGGCTCCTGGATTTCCGTTTTCCCACACACCCAGGTCCCCTCGATTGTTATTCTTTCTGACATAGGTCCACGTCCCAGCGGTCTCCCCGGGCTGCTATGCTAAAACAGTGGAAGGAAAGAGAAGACACAGCAGGAAAAGGAGGGGACGCTGAAAATAAAACACCTTCTGTCTAGGAATGGACTTGACCAAGAGCACCGTGAGTTCTGATTTGTTTGAGCTGAGGGCTTCATAGGTAACCGTGAGGCAGGTTATTTGAGCTTGTGGTCTAGCTGCCCCAGGGAAGCTGTGGTATAAAGCAGGAGGCTCGCTGCGAATGCTGCGCTGCACATTCCAGCCGCTAATCCTGGGCTGAGAAATAATAAGTAAAATTAGCCCTGCTAATCCCTCGTTGCTGCGGGTTTCGATGATAGATTCATGCAGCTGAAGTAAAACTTTTAAATCCTTTTCTTAACGTTCATCTCCCTAATATGGAGCCAGCGTACCCCTTGGTGGGATGGACAGGGACTTGGCCCAGGAGCACACAATCTGGGTTCGGTTCCAGCTCGGCCACTCGGCAGTGGTGTGACTTGGGGCGCCTCACCCCTCCAGGCCTCCATGTCCTCAGCTCTGAATGAAAGGCTTGGACTTGGATGATCTCTGAAATTATTTTAAGCTTCACGATCCTATGCAACCCAGGAAATAAGTGAAGGCGCTGGTATGTGAAGGGTTTGTACTAAAATGACACTCAAAACAGCGTCTTGACTGTGATATGGTAAAAGGAACTCTGGAATCTGGTGCTATTGCTTTTAGTAATTTCCTTCCACTTTATTAGCTCCCATTTCTTTCCCTATAAAATAATAGTTGGAGCAAGAATATATCTAAGCTCCCTTCGTTTTCTAAGGTCTTTATAATTCCTGTGTTTCCATAACTATACAAAGTTGATTTGCCTAGCATGAACTGTGAACAAATGTTCACATCTTTGAAAACAGCCAGCTGTAAAAAGGCCCTTGGTATGTGGGTGAGAGAGGTATAAAATCCTTTTCATCTTAAGAACCTTTCTACCTAGTAAATTTCATGAGGAGAAAAACTTATTTCATTATAAGGATGGATAGATAGAAGGAGATAGAGATTTTAAAATAGAGGGGCCAGAAAAAGGAGAAGTAACCAGCATGAATGCCATGTGACTTAATGTGATTGCTCATTTCAGACCCTAGCAAGATTTCATCTTTAATGAAAGGTGGTGCCCAATGGATCCAGTCCTTGTCCTTGTTGTATTTCTCACATTTTCCAAATTGCACTCAGGCCCCAGCATTTGATCTGCTAGAGCCAATAGACAGCCAATATCTCTAAGATGGATTGTTTTCAAACAGAATTATCAGTGTTATCCCCACAAGAGCTTTCCATTAACACTGAGAAGAGTTCATTTCTTAACTTTATCTGAAAATATTAATGGAAGTTAGATTAAGAATCACAGTGCTGCCCTAGCCGGCTTGGCTCAGTGGCTAGAGCATCAGCCTATGTACTGGAGGGTCCCTGGTTCGATTCCGGCCAAGGGCACAGGCCTGGGTTGCAGGCTCGATCTCCAGTAGGGGGTGTGCAGGAGGTAGCCGATCAATGATTCTCTCTCATCATTGATGTTTCTATCTCTCTCTCCTTCTCCCTTCCTCTCTGAAATCAATAAAGAAATATATATTTTTTAAAAAAGAATCACAGTGCTTAGAACCTCTGATTCCAGTTTCCATTATTTTCCAACAAGGCAAATGATACTAAGAGAGAGAGAGAGAGAGAGAGAGAGAGAGAGAGAGAGAGAGAGAGAGAGAGAATGTCCTATTTCTTACTGAGAAAGCAAGTGAATGCCATTGCCTATCTTAAACAAAGACTGTTATGGATAATTAAAAGGAAGGTATATGTAGAAGCACTTAGCAGAGGGCCTGGACATGGTTAATGTTTGGCAAACGTGATCTTCTTCCTTCCCTAAATGGATTCCTAGCCAGTCCTCAAGATAATCCTAAACCCCGAGAGTTCTAAGTCCACCCCACTCAATTCGCTCTGCCTCTGCTCTTTAACAAGGCCTAATACAGAGCTCTGTGCTTCACGTCCCCGCAGGCTGTTCATTTCATTCCGACTAGCGTCTGAGCCGATGACAGGCACCAGACATGCAGAGTCAGGATGCAGCGTGCTTTGGGGATTCTGCCCTCCACGGGGCTATTTTTAAGCTGTGAGCTCTGAGAACACATTGTATATGGAAGTGAGTACTGCTTGTTCACTCTCCCTTGGTTTGGGACCTTGTCCATGTCCTTCTAGGATAGTGAGGTTCCAAAGACGTGCGTGGAGATGAGCACCCTCTGTGGGGCATACCTGTCAAATTTACTGTTGGGCCCGTGGGTTTGGGGCACAGGCTGGCAGATTTCACAGGCTCTGACACCCCGTTACCTCCCCAGGCCAGAGATTACTGAGTTCCATTTTCCCAGTCATTGATTTATGCCTTACTGGTTTTTTCTAATGGTAACTAAAACTATCTAAGAATATACTTTGTCTATTTGTATGTCTTGATTTATGATAATGATACATTAGACATTGTTTACGTATACCCATCCTTTTTATCACAAAGGATTGGAATGGCTTTTAACGAAATATATTATAAATTCAAGGTAGAAAAAGGAGAACTCAAGTGTGCCAGCTGTAAGGGTAAAGTGGTTGCTGTGACCCGTGTTTAATTGTAAACCTCTAGAAGCCAGGGCCATAATTCTCGTCGGAGAGGCAGAAGTAAACCAGTGTCTAGAAATGAGATAAAACTATCTTTAGCACGAAATTCTAAACAGAATGATACACAGGCCTTTACATAAGAGATCAGGAGTTATTTATGGACCAAATCCTCATTATATCTACAGAATATTAAGAAGGGATTTCAGATGGCTGTTTTTTATGGTAACTGTCAGTAAAATGCTCAGAGCATAAGAGTAATATGTGTGATATCGTAAAGGGTCGAGACTAATTCTGAAACTCTCTGGACATGCACCTGATCCGAGGGAAGAATGTGGGGTGCATAGGGAAGTGGACAGACTATGTCTCTTCTCTTAGATAATTTATCTTCAGCTTCACTCCTCACCATTTAACTGCTGAAAAAAGGTAGAAGAGATTAGACTAGGCTGGGCTTCTACCCCAGGAGCTTGGAGAATCAGACAAGGGCCACGGCGCCAGGAGTCTAACTCAGGCTGCAGCCCAAACTGAAGACCACCCACCTCTATACAGGATTTGACTGCATGTAGATATGAGGTGAAGGATCTTCAAAATAATCTTAGCCACGCTAGCGTATGCTGAGATATAAAATCTATCAATCTGGGCTTTCCATGCACCTTCCCATCCAAGACCCACGTGTCACTGCAGCAGAGGACTGTCGTGACCTCCTGGACTAAAGTGGCCTCGCTAGTGCATGTCCCGGCCAACTACTCATCGTACTGCAGTTACATTTCATCAGCTAGTGGTTTTCCTTCCTCAGGCAGGAGAAGCAAGGGAAGCAATCTGTCCTTCTCATTATGGGTGCCGCTGGTCTAGAATAGCGCCCAGTTTATTATCCGTCTCTAAACCCCACTTGCTGAGTGATTGAATACGTAGATAAAGTGGCTACTTTTCAATGTTCCAGGACTTTTTGGTAAAAGATCATTCTACTCATCAGGAGTGAGCTCCTGTGGTGTGTATGATGGATGTGACATCGTTTAATCCCTAAAAACACTCTTTGAGAGAAATGTAATTATTGTCTCCATTACACTAACGAAAAGCCTGCGGCACAGAGAGTAGCTAACCCCCAGGTGGTGCTCTCGGGAAGGGGTGGAGCCGGGATCCTCTGGCAGGCAGTCTGGCTCCAGATCCCACAGTCTCAGCCACCATCCAATATGAGACTTAGGACCAAATTCCCTTTAAGGTTTTAATAATCTCACTCTCGCCGAGTCCCCATCTCACCCACTCTTGCTGACTTTCAGTAGTACCCGTAAGTCATTGCTTTAATCCACTTTTCTTTGATAAAAAGTTGCGATTAAATATTGTTTCACTGTTCATTAGCTCCTTGTATTTCTTTAGGAAATTAAAACGTATGTTTTCATTGTTGGAGATAAAGGATAAAGGACCAATAAATGGACTGTTGTTCAGGGTGGACCAGCAGGCCTAACTAACTGTCTAGAGCAGCAGTTCTCAACCTGTGGGTCGTGACCCCTTTGGCGGTCAAACGACCCTTTCACAGGGGTCGCCTAAGACCATCCTGCATAGCAGATATTTACATGACGATTCATAACAGTAGCAACATTACAATTATGAAGTAGCAACAAAAATAATTTTATGGTTGGGTCACAACATGAGGAACTGTATTTAAAGGGCCAGAAGGTTGAGAACCACTGAACTAGAGCGTTGCCCTCTGGGACTAGGAGGCGTGGGGGAAGGTACCAACAGCCAAGGTCTCTGTTTATGGGGTGGCCGTTAATTTATCCTCCGAGCCAGTGCCCTCCACAGAGGAAAGGGGCGCTGCAACTAAGAACATCAAGACAACAGGCATAAGCCAGGGCCTTCCCAGGCGAATGGGGTGTAGTCCCTTTACCTGACTTTTACCTTAGCGTGAGGCTGGTTCCAGGTCGGAGGTGTGGTGGCTGCTACTGGTTACCCCAAATAGTTGTATTGAGCATGTCATGTGGGCCGTGCTCATTGTTTTAGCATGTCAGGCCTTGCACAGCTATCTGTACTGCCCCTTCGCTGTGCCCTCTTGGGAGGCACACCTACTCTAATGATGTTGTAATTGTCCAAAATGTTTTCTGTAATTCTATTTGGCATGCCTTCGGAACTAGTTCATGGCCTCTTTAAAAAGTCAAGATGAACACATCTTGCTAATTTTTTATGTCACTTAGCTCCTTGCATGGAGAGACACTTAGTAAATATTTGCTGAATTCAGTGACATGGAATTAGATTCCAAAGCTCAAAGTTACCCTCAGAGGATGAAGATTCATTACCGCTGAGTCTATTCAATCAGCCACAACTCAGAAAAAAAGAGACTAGAAAGAAATATATGTTAATCATACTTACCCCTAGGCTTCAGAATTATAAATAGAAATTCAGAAAACAATTCAAAAATCAAAGTTTTCAGTATGAATGTGTATTTCTTTTAAATTAAGAAATGTTTATTACATTCCATTTTTACATAGTCTGTCTCAGGTAATTCCAAGAAGAATTTCTCAGATGGGTTACATAACGGGACCGTTTGGGGACTATGTGTACAGCTTTTCAGTAGTGATTACTTTGAAGGAGACAACACACATTTAGATGAGGACATTTTGTAATGTTTGCTTAAAAAATAATCCCCTACTTTATAATCATGCTTCTATTTTGGATATTTTCACGAATATAAGTCATGACATAGATCCTATGAGGGACATGATTTTAAAAATAAGAGAAATAAACAGTCAAGAAATAAGCAGATGACACTTGGGGTCAGGGCACGCCGCCAGCCGCCAGGGAGTGGTCTCGAAGCTGCGCTGTCCCCAGGCCTAGGAGGCGGCAGCAGCCGCTCGGCCGAAGGCCTGCCCAGCGATAAGCAGTGTGGACATCGGCCTGGCCAGGTACTTGGGGGCTGAGAACAAGCTTTATCATTCCGGTTTCAGGGAATAAAATCAAAGCATGGAGTTGCCAACAACTTGCCTTGCTGGCAGTGTAACGAGGGCCTGGGAAGCTTCCAGACCAGAGCGTGGAGCGGGCGCACACAGGGGACCCACATCAATGCACATATATTTCTGTCAACTGCATACCCAGCTAAACAGCCACACCCTCAACACAAACTGCCCCAGAAACCGAGAGCTAATGAAACACAAACAGAGGTGCTATCGCTCACCGCGGCCTGGAGTG
This sequence comes from Myotis daubentonii, assembly GCF_963259705.1. NCBI lineage: Eukaryota > Metazoa > Chordata > Mammalia > Chiroptera > Vespertilionidae > Myotis > Myotis daubentonii. The sequence goes on from NC_081843.1 coordinate 112,914,768, forward strand.
CTGCGTGGTGAGGCGAGGGGTCCTGAGCTGGAGTGAGGCCCAGGTCAGTGATGCGTCGTCTATGAGGAGCTTTCCTAACCGCCTGGTGGGAGAATGGGGAGAGCAGAGGGGAGGGCGCGGTGCTGCCAGCCCGGGGCCGGGCCAGGGCGGCCATTCTCCCAGCTCCTGGGGCCAGGGCCACGGGCTGGGGCCAGGCTGCGAGCAGATGTGGCTGCTGCCTTCTCTGTGGGTGACTGTGGGGCTGGGCTGTGAAGGAGGTGGGGGCAGTGGGAAGCCAAAGCTGGTTCCCCTCTCCCCATGGAGAGGAGAAGCGTGCTGCCCGTTGTAAAAAGAAAACATTATAAAGTGCCTGTTTATGTGCTGAAGTAATTTCTAATTACTGGAGGCAGGGAGCGTGGTCTGCTGTGGTTACAGGAGGGCGCTGAGGCCCGGGACAGTGACCATTCTGTTCTCCTTCCTGCCCGAACCTCCTCCTGTGACTGGCTGAGCCTCACCCAGCCTCCTCCTCTCAGCGCTCCTCTCCTCGGCACTCAGCATCAGGCCTTCCCAAGGCCTTCAGAATCTTAGACTAATGAGCAGTGTCCCTGGAGGCCGGAGATGTCGATGATGGAGACGATGATGCTGTCAGTTGATGGTGATGGAGGCAACAGGAGCTGAAGGGGTTCCCCCCAGGTTCTGGCCTCCCTAAGCACGGGGAAGAGCTAATCTTGGGCTATCGGCTGCTCCAGGCCACACCCTCCGACCACACAGGGAACTCACAGGGTGCTTTGAGGATAACTCAGATTAGGTGTTAAAGAAATACAAAGCGTTTCTAACACAGGTGGGGCGTTATTTTCACAGAGCCGCCTGAGGAGTCCTGACCCCGAAGCTCACCAGGCACAGCTCCTCCCTTCCTGGCCCTCTTCTCCACTGGAGACGGTCACCAGGACGGGCTGCTGGAACTAGATTGAATCATTGTTCCCTCACTGTAGTTGTTAACTTTTCTCTTTAAAAAAAATACAACAAACTCCTTAAACAATAAAGTTTAAGAAATTGAAAAGAGAGAAAATAGAACAATATTTTCTCAGCACTTGTCCTAAACCCCTCGCCCCCAGCCATCCCAGTCATATGCCCCAGTGCCAAATGCTGTCCACTTTCCTGATTGCCCTTTCGAGCAATCGCAAACTTATTAATAAACATTTGGGAGGCCATATAGTCTGACTGCCAATTCCATTATTTCCTACCTTGAAGCTCTCTAAGCTTCAGCTTCCTCATCTGTGAAATGGAGATAATTATATCGCCTACCTCATACGGATATCTTAAAGATTAAATAAGATGACACTTTGTACAGTTAAATAAATGTAAACTATTATTTTTAGGAATCTATGCACTCCTTTATTTTACAAAATAAGATTACTCTAAGCATGAGTTTTGTAAAGTATACCCAACCTTAAGCCAGAGCCCATAGGATTTCTCCCCTGTAAGGTGAGGTTATGTTCAGAACATGAACAGCCGGTCTGGCCCAGACACGAGCAGTCAGGAAGAACACACTAAGGAGCAGAACACACGTCAGGCCCTAACAGCAGGTGGCTGCCAGCTGAATGTCAGCAACGTCTAGCGAGCAACCTAGTCTCTTCTGTCAAAACGATGCCTTCATTTTCTTTTGAATGTTTCCTCATTTTTAATAGTGCTTCCAAAACAGACTTCTTCATTGATTTGTGACTTGTTTTGTGTCAAGGAACATACTCTATATGACTTTGATCCTTGGAAGTTATTTTTGGCCCATTACATGGTCAACACATTTTTGGAAATGTTCTCTATGTGCTTGAAAAGGATGCATGCTCCGCAGTTGTTGGAGGTATGTTTTTATTTGCCCACAAAGTCAAGCTAACTATTACAGCCTTCTCATGGCTATTCTTTGAAGGAATTAAAGAGGACAGGCCTGCCCTTGGGGGGCAATAGTGCAGGGTCACAGCAATGACTTAAAGATGCTGGATATGAGGTGCCAGTAGTTGAGCAGCAGAAAGTGGGACAGTGGTCTGGGGGATCCCTGTGAGGAGTCAGATGGCCATGGCGATGAGTGGGAAGGCAGGGGCCAGCACAGGAGCGCGCCTGCACCTAACAGGGACACTACCGCTCGTACATATGTTAGAGGGAAAGAAGCCTTGAAAGAAATCGTGACCCCACTCTTTACCTATAAAAGGTCCACTGGAGTTACATTCATCTTACAGAGAAGGAACTACAGAGGACAGAGATGAAGCAGACAGTTTAAGTGAACCTGTGAAGCTAGTTTGTAGAATTCATAGGAATGGAGCCCAGGTCTTCTGATGGCCAGTTTCCACCATTCCAAAAGTTGTATCTCAAGGGTCAGAAGTTTCCATTAAGAAAATTGACCAAAGGCAAAAAGCAGTTTAATCTCATTTTATTGCTGTTGTAGTGAGATGCTTACCTGTTTATGTGAAGAACTTGCTAACATCCTAGAACTCTGATCTGAGCAATAAACTTAAGCACAGACTTTGCTGTCCAAACTCCGTGGTTCTGTATCACTGTCTGATTCCACGTTTCAGAAATCCAAAAACTGCCTGTCTGGTGAGAGCAGTCAGAAGGGGAGTGAGACGGGAGCCAGGGGGACTGTCTTGTTCTGTATCTTATTACAATCATCACAACTCATCAGAGCAAGTACCTAAGAGCAGTGAGTGGCATTGTGTATTATTTAAACCTAAATAAAAATATAAAATAAATGGGATTAGCCAAACCACATTAAATTAAATTAAAACTATTACTCTTCAGCAGCACGAGTGAAGACCCCAGGCTCAGAGGTGAGCCTCTGTGCCCTTCCTGCTGCGAGGGAAAATGTTTCCCCACTGGGCTGCCACGTATCTGTCCCCTTTCCCTATCTCTCTGTGGCTGGAGAACAATGCCATCGGCAGGCACAGCGCGATTATCAGGGAAAACAATAATATTATTGCTGGAAAAATTAGCAAGTTTTTTCAACAGAAAAATTCTTTCCCAGTCATAGGGTCGCATTTCCTTTCCTCCTATTCTCTGACACTCCAGCCTCTCTACTACCGATTTTTTTAAAATAAACTATAATTCTAAGTGCTGTGTAGCTCTGTTCCTCTGTGCTTTAACTCAGTAGGATTAATTCTGAGTAAAGTAAGTACAGACTTGGGGTTTTTTTGTTTTTGTTTATTTTTGCTCTGCTTTTGAAAAGTTTTACACTTTTTTAGTATATTTTTATTTATTTCAGAGAGGAAGGGAGAGGGAGAGAGAGATAGAAATATCAATGATGAGAGCATCATTGATCAGCTGCCTCCTGCACACCCCACACCAGGGATCGAGCCCATAACCAGGGCATGTGCCCTATCTGGGAATCGAACCGTGACCTCCTGGTTCATAGGTAGATGCTCAACCACTGAGCCATGCCAGCCAGGCTACACTAACTTTCTTATTGGTCTTTTAAAAATAAACACATTTTTTTCTAATCATATAGAAAATATACCTTTGGTGTAAATAAATTTAATCCCAGAGTTAACTGCTATTCACATGTAAATGTACTTTTCTTTTGTTGTGTTCCATAGTTGAGATCATGCTGCATACTCAATTTTTTTTCACCTTTTTGTTACCTAACATTATAGCATAAAATTTTCTGATACTATTAGAACTACTTTCTAATGCTGGATATACTTGGTAATAATTGCTCCTTTATTTTTAGATTGGTCAACTAATTTTGTCAACTTTCACTTGATAATTATTTTTCTATTACATCAATTAGTAAATCAATGTCTGTCAACAACATTTTTTCAAGTTTCATGTTAATCAAAATTTGATAACCTGTATGCAAAATAATGGACAGATTGTGAGCAAGTTGAAGGCAAGGATAATATTACCTCTGTCTTTGAATTCTCCACAGTACCAACACATGATAGGAATTAAAAAGGCATTTGTAGATTGAATGAATGAATGAACTAAGACCATTGGATAATATTTTCAGGAATCAAAATGTGAGAGTAGGTGAATAGTGCTCAGTACCTATTACTTGCCTTCTGGAAGTGACATGAAATGTGCTGAGAAGTCTCAGTAAAAGTAGAGTAACTTTTAGACTATTATTTTCTGTTCTGGATTTGTTCGCCACCTTTTCACACCAGCGTGAACTACACATTGACACTGCTCAACAAACTGCTTAAGGCTCTTAGATGTTCTAGCCATAAATTTTCTAGTTTCTTTGTAATTATTTTTTACTGAATAGAAGTTGAAATTTCATGCTTTATGATGGCCCTTCATATTATTATATCAGATAGTCCTTACTTGAATATCATAAAGGCATTTTAGAACAGAAATTCAGATGTTCTAGAGATTCTTTATTCATAGAATTACTGAATCTTAAAAAGAAGGCCTACGTGATTATTTATTTCAATGTCTCCTTTTAAAGAAGAGCGAGGTAGCCAAATAACTTACCATGGTCACTGGACTAACCAGACTAATGTAGCAGCATTCTGACTCCCATTTTTGTTTGTATGACAATACACTACCTCAGTGGATCTAGTCTACGGTTCATTAAGAGCAACTCATGTTGAGGAACAATTTTCATTACTAAGATCAGGATAATGGAGGCCTCAAATGGATTACTAAAAATAAATATTCCATATCAGAAATTATTATCTAAACTGCTAAGTAAAAACTCACCTTAATTGAGAAAATCAAGTTCCTTCTCTTTTGCTTCTAAACCGGTGCTGACTCCTGGTAGATGGTCTGTAAGGACTTGCATAGTTATCTGTAGAACCTAGAGATTTTTGAACCCTCTAGAGCAGTGGTTCTCAACCTGTGGGTCACGACCCCTTTGGGGGTCGAACGACCCTTTCACAGGGGTCACCTAAGACCATCGGAAAACACATATATAAGTACATATTGTTTTTGTGATTAATCACTATGCTTTAATTATGTTCAATTTGTAACAATGAAAATACATCCTGCATATCAGATATTTACATGACGATTCATAATAGTAGCAAAATTACAGTTATGAAGTAGCAATGGAAATAATTTTATGGTTGGGGGTCACCACCACATGAGGAGCTGTATTAAAGGGTCGCGGCATGAGGAAGGTTGAGAACCACTGGTCTAAAGGAATGTCTGTAAGGAGGCCAAGAAGGGCCACAGGGAATGTTTTTTGTCTTTCTGCCTATTTCTCACTCTAAGGAACATTTATAACAATTGCCCTAAGTCCCTGGTTAGAGGAACCTATAGAACCATATCAGATAAACTAGGACCCTGTGCATGGAGCATTACATAGCTCACATGTCACTAGGCAGATAAGAACTGAGCTACATATGGTCTTTCTTCCTCATAGGAAGAGAAGATCACTGACTTGCCCCCTAGCTTTCGGGCTAATGATTAGATGGAGCTTAACAAAACCTATGATCCAGAGAACAGAAACCTGCATCAGGTAGAAAGCCTGTGGGATGAGCTCTCCAGAGGAAGAGTGACTATTCTGATCTCCTGCACCTCCCAGCTCAGGGTGGGCCCTCACCATTCACGGGACGTTTCCTAAACCAGGGGGAAGGTGAAACTGGGAAAGCTTAACATATACGTGTAGGAAAGGTGAAAAGAAGTGAAGAAAAATAGAAAGTCAAAAAAGGCACAATAAGGAAATGGAAAGGACAAAGAATCCAGCAAGATAGCTTGCTCACTCTGGTCATGGAGCGACTTTCCTTTTTTAGGTGGTGCCTCATTCTCCCTGCATCCAGGTGGTGGCAGTGGTGTTCTTTCTGCCTTACCCCGTGGGCAGCCTCCAGCTTGTCTCCCTAAAAGAGGAGGACGTCTGGGAGGTTGAAGAGATGAGACACCTGGCTACCTAGTGTTGGGTCTACTGAAACTACGCTTCCTGAAGGACCATTCCTTCGCAATGCATTACCTGAACAAGGATGTGCTCATCTGTGAGAGAGAGAAGAAAACCAGGAAGGAATTGGGACTATAATGGAATGTAGCCTATGGGACAGAGCTTTCCGAAATGGATCGGGGAGATACTTCAGTTTTTTAAGGCAGTTAAAGATGGTTGGATTAGACCACTATAATCTGCTTCATTTATATCCCAAGTTAAGCAGATTATAGTGATAAACACAGATCCGTTTCTATCATCCTCAAAAACTTGTATAGCCCCCAAACCTATATAAACTCCCCCCATTCTGTTACTCTGTCTACCTGGTGTCTGGTTTTACAGTCAGAAAGAAAAAAAGCATAGAGAAGTCTGCTGACTTAGGCAAGGTCACCTAACAAGTCACCAGTGAAGTTCTCTGGTGGGAAAGACATCAGGTGACAAAGACACAGTGGCATGACTGTGCTCACCTCTCACTTGGAAGTGTTTTGGTTAAGCTAAGAAATTCTCTACCATATCATAGATGCTTTTGGATACGTCCTTTGCAAATAAGCATTTTCCCCTGCGTTTCTAAAACTCAAGACTCAAACATAGAAATGGGTACAAATAGCAAAGAGACCATCTCAAGCTTTCAAGTGGCCCTAGAAGAATGGTCACTAATCTTGTTCATCAAGCAAATGTATTGCATGGTGGCCTACAAGTAAGATAAATAGTATTCCGGACACTTCTGTTTTGTGATTCCTCAGTAAAGCTCCAGAGAAAAAGAATTCAGGTGGGCACTATCTCTATATATAAAAGCCTAAGCAACCATTAAGACGGAATGACCGGAACGACCGGTCCCTATGACATACACTGACCACTGGGGGCAGACGCTCAACACAGGAGCTGCCCCCAGCCCACAGGCCCCGATCGCTGATGGGGCCTGCCGGCCACCCTCCTGGTCCCTTCCCCTGCAAGCAGGCCCCGATCGCCCGGTCACGGCCAGGCCCCCAGGCTGGGATGGGGAACCAGGGGTGGGTGGCGGTGGATGCAGCCCCTTTCCAGGGCGGCCAAAAGCCAGTTCCCTCCTTGGGTCTGGCGGCCAACCTCCTGGGTCCCTTACCCCATCTCTCCCCCTGGCCAGCAGGCCCCAGTTGGCCTGCCATCCGCCTGCCACGGGGGCAGTTGGCCCCTCCCCCCTGCTGGCCAACTTCCCAGTCCCTCCCCAGGCCAGCAGGTCCCAATTGCCCAATCGGGGTCAAGCCCCAGTCTGGGATGGGGAACTGGGGGTGGGTGGCAGCAGACACGGGCAACAAGGGAAGGAGGAGGCAGGGAGGTGGAGAATTGCCTGGTGGTGGTGTGCAGGCAGGGAGGGAAGGAGGAGGCAGGGAGGCAGGGAATCTGATAGGCCCTGATGACCAGCCTGGCATAGGGATCTTACCCATGCATGAATTTCGTGCACTGGGCCTCAAGTAAAATATATAAAAACACTGGTCTTGGAGACATACTGGTTTCTAGCTCTCCCCTAGTCTCTGTCAGACTCATGTCATCTTGTGTAAGCCACTTAATATTCTCTCTCTTTTTTTAAAAAAATATATTTTATTGAGTTTTTACAGAGAGGAAAGGAGAGAGATAGAGAGTTAGAAACATCGATGAGAGAGAAACATCGATCAGCTGCCTCCTGCACGCCCCCTACTGGGGATGTGCCTGCAACCAAGGTACATGCCTTTGACCGGAATCAAACCTGGGACCCTTCAGTCCGCAGGCCGACGCTCTATCCACTGAGCCAATATATTCTCTTTCTTAATCTCCCCCAATTTCTTCTCTGTAAAGCAGAGTTCAATTAGATTAATCTTTAAATTTCATCTATCTTCAGCCAAACATCATGACTTTCCCGATACTCTCTTTACAAGCAAATGTTCCTCCACCTGAAAGTACATCTACCCAGAGTTGCTTCCTCAAAGTAGTTTATCCTAAGACCACCCTGGTAGGTTTACCTGCCTGCCCTCGACTTTCTCTGTGGCTTTTCTCACAGTGTTTCAAGGCCACTGTAACACACTGCTGCAGTATGTAAACCTGAACTTTGACCAGCAATGTCCTTAGGGTCTGTGTATTTAACTGTGTGTCTTGTTTAAGTACTCACCATTTCCATGGTAACCTACAACTCTATTGTCAGCTCTCAGTTTTTACAGACAAAACAGGGCTGTAAATAATCTAAGAATGAATGTCAGTTCCAGGAATTATCCTACCACCCATTTTAAGTAAGTGTGACTGGAACTCACAGGGAAATTTATGGTACATGTTTCTTTAGTAGCAAAAGTGATCTTTTTTTTTTTTTTTTTGCCAGATATTCAATGGTCTTGGGTAATATTATGCTAAGTTAATACAAGCTGTACTGTGTGTGTAGTTTATAAAAGAAAATTTTTGTATCTGTGGCAGATTTGAGTTGATCACTAAATAGTATTCATCCTAAACAAGGGAGCGCACAACCTCAAAGTTAAAAGAGCGTTTCTACCCTGGGCCATTGACACCTTTTTGTTCATGGTGACACATAGATTTCCTTCCTGCTCCCCGGCTCTGTGCTCCCTGGAGCCATGGGGTCACCAACTGATATTGGTTGATCTGCCTAATTCTTCTGATTTAATGAGAATCAGGCAGGCAACAGGTATGATTCTGTTCTGACTTCTGGAAGTCCACATGTAGCCAAAGGACCTGATCCAAATATCGGCTATTTATCTGAAAAGTAGACTGATCCCGTGAGCACAAGTGATTCAAGATTCATTCCTGACTATCTGTTAAGAGTTTGGTGGCATCTTCTCTCTTATAGATATTACAGAAAGAAAGAAAAAAGATCTTTGACAGAGTCTTGAAAATGCACTGATAAAGTAACTAAAGAGATACGTAAATTGTTGTTGCTTGGATAATATGTTCCTTCCAGGTTTCTCAGAATTCACTAACACTATCCACATTCAACTTCCCTTTTGGCCCCTTTTCCAATTTTGCAGACCAAGCCATTTTCCTTTAAGATGGAAGGTTATGGAAGGGATGTTTATAGGCCTTTGATCATTTGTATTCTCTGGAACCCTAATGGAAGTATTAGGCTTACAGCAGGAGAGCAAGGTAACCTTAAGCTCACCCAGGAGTTGCTGGTTTTGAGAGGTTTCACCTAAGTAAACAAGGTGCATTTTAACCCTTTTCTGCTCTGACCCTTCTTGAAACCTTGCTCTTTTTTTGGTTCTTTTTTGGTGAAAAGAAGTCATGTGGGCGGCCCCCAACTTCGCATTACAGCATCAGAATGCTGTTGTCTCCCCAGCACCATGTCTGTCATTCAGATTTGCTCCTCTCAGATGCTCAGAGAAAGTGTTTCTCGGCTCCCCAGCCCAGTGCCTTTCAAATGTTTACAAACTGCAAGTCCCTTTTCTCAGACATAATCTGCTATGGGCTCTCAGCGGGTGAGACAGGTAAGATGCCTATTGAATGTAGGTAGAGGGCCCAGAGCCCCACTTGTCATCTGTACGGCTCCCCATCACCCCACAGCTGCCGTGGAGGGGGACTCATGAACCCCCAGGGCAGGGAGAGCTCCGTTTAAAAACTATCATCTTCTTCAAAAATATTTACTTCTTTCCTCTGTTTCTAACATTCATTCATTTACTCACTCATGCAGCAAATATGTACTGAGTACCAACTATGAATACCTGGCACTGAATTATGTCCGCACGTTAACGTGTGAGAGGCCCTGCTGTCTGCCCCTGAGCCCCCTTAGCCTCTCCCACCTGCCTTCAGGCACCGCTTGCTTCATTGCATTGTGTTGTTCAATGTTCCAACATGACATTATACTTTACATAAATATGTTTAGAGTTCCTTAGCTCTTTCAAAGCAAATTCATGAGTCGATTAAAAATATAGTTTAACCATCTTTGTACAGGGAAACCAACCCCTAAGAACTTGAGATAACACAAATGTTCCCCTGCTGGGAAACCTGGCATTCAAAGCTGCTACTTAAAGAGAGAAGGCAGTCCAGCCAGCATGGCTCAGTGGTTGAGCATCAACCTAGAGACCAGGAGGTCATGGTTTGGTTCCGGTTCAATTCCTTGTCAGGGCACATTCCCAGATTGCGGGCTCAATCCCCTCCCCAGTGTGGGGCATGCAGGAGGCAGCTGATCAATGATTCTCTCTCATTCTTGACATTTTTATATCTCTCTCCCTCTCCCTTTCTGAAATCAATAAAAATATATTTTTTTAAAGAAGAAGAAGAAGAAGAAGCAGGCAGAAGGAACATGTCTAGGCTATTATCAGAGATACATGACTAGGCAAGGAAAGCCCACGGCAAGACCCGGGAGTGTGGGGATCTGAGCGCACAGGGGCCTGGCCCCAGTGAAGCTTTGACAGATAGCACAGGGAGCAGTTGAGCACTGTGGCCTCAGGGGGCGGGGGGGGGGGGTGGCCTCTGTCCTCCAGATCTGCCTTTTCTGGAGTCATAGAAGCCATGGCCTTCAGAGAAAGGACAGAGTGACAGGGGAAGGCTGGCATTCCTTGAAGCCTCAGAGGAAGCATGAGGAGCTTGCTCATTTGTAAAGCACCAAAGAAATTCTTGAGGTGGTGAGGCCTGGGGAGGGATGATGGTGGAGAAATACAGCTTCAGGCAGCAACATTCGCAATTTTCCATCGAGAGCGTGTGTGTGTGTGTGTGTGTGTGTGTGTGTGTGTGTTTCATCTTTGATGTGGAAATAATTTCAAACATTTAAAAAAGTTGCAAGAATGTCTCCTATTGTTAACATATTCCTTCCATATACTTTATCAATTATATGTTTCTCTTCCTTCTTTTCTTGCTTTCTTCCTCTCTCTTTTTTCCCCTCTCTGTCAATAGATAGATAGATGATAGATAGATAGACAGATAGACAGATAGATACACACATATATAAAATTATTTTTGAACCATTTGAGAGTAAGTTGCATACATCCTGCCCCTTTACCCTTATATATTTCAGTGTATTTTTAAGAACATGAACATTCTCTCACATAACCACAGCTATAACTTTAAACTTCCTAATTTTTCATGGTGACTGCATCTCTCTTGGCATTTCTTTGACCATTTAGATGACCACTTCCTGATGAATATCTTTGGAGTTGTTCTCATGTTCTGACTCTTAAGCATTTTTCAGTGTGATTTACGATTGTGAGTAAAATCTCCAGTATTACACCAAGTTTTCCCTATAAGCTCTTGGCTCTGCTGAGTCCATATCCCCTCCACCAGGCTACCTCTGACCATGGGGTAGTGATGATGCAGCGTGGGGGTGGTCACTGCACCTTTCCACTTGATGGGCCAGTTGAAGCATTTGATCTGAAATCCACCCATTATCCTTAGAGGAAAATTAGATAATATATTCAAGAAAAAAATCAAGCCATTTGTGCTGGGGCTGTGCCAGGATGTTGGCTGCGGTTTTAGATTATTGTCCCTGAAAAACTGCAAGAGGTGAAGGACAGAACTGAGAACAGAAGAAGTCACACTCTGAAATACACAGGCAACTGGATCAACCTCATAAATTAAAATGCGGAAGCCCAGCTTTTCCAATTACAAAAATAACATTTCTCATTTTATGTATTGCTTTTTAAAATACAGTTGAGCTGAGCCATAGCATGTCCTTCCAAAAGAGAAAGTGTCTAACAAGCAGAAGGAGGCAGTGTGCATGAGGAGAGGGCAGCTCTTTCAAAACTGGTCTCCAGGGAACTTCATGAAGTCTCTTAAGTCTCGGACTGAGTGTGTGCCATTTTATAAGCCCATTATCATCAGTAAACATGAGTGATCTTTACTCTTTTTTCAAGTATGTATTCTTGTGATTCACAAAACAGTTTCTAAATTTAAAAAAAGGCATCTAAATATATGAAATTGGTCCCAGATTGGTTTTCATTATTTTGGAATGTTAGGCCTAAATTCTAATCATGGCCTCATGCATGATTGAGTCCTACACCCAGGGAATGGTTTGTCCAAATACCTGGTCAGCGTGTAGAGCAGCTATGGGCAAACTACGGCCCGTTTGAAATGAATAAAACTAAAAAAAAAAAGACCGTACCCTTTTATGGAATGATGTTTACTTTGAATTTATATTAGTTCACACAAACACTCCATCCATGCTTTTGTTCCGGCCCTCCGGTCCAGTTTAAGAACCCATTGTGGCCCTCGAGTCAAAAAGTTTGCCCGCCCCCGGTGTAGAGTCTAAATTTCCATAAAGTTAATGGATTCTCATCACTAGGGTTTCTTCCCACCATCATTCCCCAGTAGGCTGCCAGTCAGATGACCTTTGGTAAGTTAAACTAGCCTTCATGAAGACATGCCACATTATTAATTAATGTTTCATCATCATCATCATCATCATCGTTGTCGTCACCATTTCTTTCAATAGAATGTTTGAACTTATTTTATCTTCCCTGAACCATTTAATTCCTTTTTTCTCCTATGAGATTTGCATTCCAATGTGAAGCAATACTCCCCAACCCCCTTTCACCCAGTCCTATAAGCATAAACTTCACACAGTACACTCCACATTCTGAGAGGCTGCCGTCAGCATTATTGAAAATCTTTTTGGCCAATGAGGTATTTCTGTTGAATTTTTATTCAGCTCTACTGTCTACAGCTGGTATTACTATTTATAGTTTTACTCCTTCTGTTCTCTCAGCTCCTGCTACCCCATCCCATATTGCACTCCTAGAACATCTGCACCCGCCTGTGCCCTCCGGGTCCCTAGCCTAAGGAGTTCGCTAGGGGTGGCAGACAACCAGACCCATAATGTAACATGCGTTTTAGAATTTTCCAAGTGCATGCAGCAGACAAATAAAGGAGGGTGAAGTAGCATGAAGCAGAGATGGAGAACAGATGCCCTTCCCTGCAACCCTGGCTCCTCACTGTCCCAACAGCTTGTTAATGCGCTCAGTCCTCCTAACTCACTGGACAGTTGTCTTTTGCCCCCTGCCAAGATCCTCCACCATTATCCCCTCCCCCATTAAAATTCCCATTCGCTCAAAAATAGGATTTTAATGAACTATTTTAAGAGTAAACAGTAGATCAAACGAGTTCGCGCTAAAAGGGGTCAGTGGCTGCTGCCTCAATGGACTCGTTCATTCTGTTTCCGGCTCTTTGTAATGAAAGTCCTCCCCCTGAGTGTGGTTATAACAGTGTGAAGAGAGAATGCCAGTGTCCTCGCAGGGAATCTACATTAAAATCTAGAGCTAGTTATCCCTAAGGGCTACATTCCCAAAGGTGGCATTTCAGGGTGACTGGCCCATGTGTATGTGTGTTTGGAGTGGGAGGCAGGAGGGAGGTTTGCCTGGACATGAACAATTGCCCCTTACATCGCTCTTTGGAAAGTAGGAATTTTTTGCATATTAAGTGGTCTTAGAGTAGGCCCTATCTATGAAGAGAAATTTTCAAACCTGATACATGTATTACTGAGGCATATAAATGGTCCTTTGCAAGTGTATGAGTGTCCTTTTTACAGTAGGTGGCTTGTATAAGGGAGAGACATGATTTAAAATGAAATGTAGAAGTAGGGAATGATTATGAAGTTTCAAGGTAGATTCTTAGGCTGTTGGCATCTCTGAGAAATAGAGCTTAATCCAAGATGATTTGAGAAGATGAATCAGAGGTTAAATAGCACTACACAAATACTTCTGCTGTCTAAACCTAAATTGCTTTTGGGCATTCCTCCATCTGTAAAGAGTCAGGAGACAAGATTAATGTTTGTTTGACATTCTAGCCATTAGGTATAAAGTTTAGTCTTCAGTGAGGAAAGGGAATCACTTGTAGTTTCAAAAAATGGGAGACAAAAAGCCTTCAGCCAAGGAAGGGAAAGTTTAGACTAGATATTAGGAAAAAGAATGTTCTTATGCACAAGAGCCACAAAGTATTAGAGCAGGTTCCCAAAAGAGGTCAAAGAAGCTTCTGTGCAGGAAGAATGGTTTCATTAAGATGCCACAGGAATATAAGGCACGGCTTGAAAAATGCAAGTGGAGGCAAGCAAGGCCTTTTCCTGATTCTATGGCCTCAGAGGTCAGAGGCTGGGCCACTCAATAGCGAGCTGTGTTCGCGACCACAGCGAAACCCAGCACGTCCTGGAGGAATGACATTCTCCTGATGAACACGATAGAGACTGAAGAACCTCCTCCTCCACACGGACATCCGAAACGTCTTCCAGAAGTCCACTGAGATCAGCGTAGCAGGTCAGAGGAAAGAGTCAAAGGTGAGGATGAGGCCCAGAACTCCAGAAAATTTCCAACAGATGGACGTACACTTTTACTGGTAATTCCCTCAAGTGTGGGAACAGAACCATATTCTGTGAACCAGCAGATCAGTTCATGGGGAGGTCAGAAGTCGGGCATGGTTTGTACATACACAAGTCAGCTGTTAGAGTGATAGGAAGGCCTTCAAGAAAGACATCCAAGGTTCCAGTTCACCACCTAAAAGTGACCCATTACCAGGTCTATAATCGCAGGTCCCGTTAAAGCCAGCAGAACTTCTTCCACACTACAAAGAAACAAACAAAACTATAAAACTGGGATCCCCTCCTCAGACCGAAAAATCTAGCTTATGTTGTTGAGCTTCCAAATTTGAACTTAAGAACCTCCTACATGTTAGCCAATCAGTTCTAAAATGAAAAATTCATTCAATAAGCCACTTGTGTCGGCACAGCTCCTAACGTGAGTTCTGATACAGCTCTGTGGTTACAGTGGTTTTGCAGGGCCACAAACTATGGGGATGTATGATGAGCAGTCAGTCCGAGACATCTGACTCAGTTCAAGGCGAAAGTTGATTTGGTTCATCTGATTGGCTGAGCTCATGACACTTCCATCCCTCACCTGTTTTCCTTTAAAGAAGGTGAACACCCTTGAGAGCAGAAAACTGTTGGGAATATACAGGAATTCCATTGTCCCCGTTAGTATGGCTGTGTAACAAATCATCCCAAAAGTCAGTGGCTTAAAACAGTGATAACTGTTCATTATTTCTCACAGTTTTTATAGCTCAGAAGGTCCGAACCTGCTCAGTTGAGGAGTTCTGACTCAGGGTCCCTCACGAGGCTGCAGTCATCTGAAGGCTGGCAGATGCATTCAAGGTAGCTCAGCCAGTTTGCTGGCAAGCCAGGGCCGGCCTCTGGCTGGAGCCCAGCTCCTCTCCCTGTGGACATCTCCACAGCTCCTTGAGTGTCTCATGCCTGGAACCGGCTTCCTCCAGGGCAGGTGGCACACGAGAGCAAGGCTGAAGCTGCCATGCCTCGTATGACCCAGCTCTGGGACTCACACACCATCAGCTTCTGCTGTACCCGTTGGTCACCCCAGGGCAGCCCCGGTCCAGTATGAAAGGAGCCACACACGTACATGAATAACGGAGGCTAAGATTTTTAGGGCCATCTCAGTAGCTGGCTACCACACTAAGCGTAGGTAAGGCATTTGTGGGTATACAGATCATTCTTTGGATCTAAGTTTGCCTCATCCACCTAGGGGAATTGATCTTTTTACATTGATTTTTGTTGTTTTCACATGCAAGCTTTTTCTTCTCCTTGGCCTGTGGTTACCCTGTGTTTCTTCTCTTCCTCATTCTTAATTATCAGGTTCATACTGAAAATGCCTATTTTAATAGGCACTAAAGCACCATTGGTGATTCTAGCCTCCAAAGTTCAATGTCTACTATGTACAAAGGAGACAATGTTGAACAAGATAAGCAAGGTCCCTACTCTCTTGGAACATATTCTAGTGGAGAAAGACAAACCATGAAAATAAGACAAATAAAACAAATGTGTCACTTCTGGGCCAAAGCCTTTATTTGTTAATGAATAAGCTGCAAGTCTCTCTTCCTCTGTTGTGGCACCTGAGAAGGTTACGTGCCCCAGTCCCAGGTGGTAGAATGGTGGGGCCTCTGTTAAGACTGTGTTCTTGAGTGTGACTAAGGAACGCAGAGCACCGCCTAAGCACACCGACATGCAACGTGTAAGAAACACAACTTTTGTGCGTGTCTTAAACCACAGAGATTTGGGAGTTGTTAGTTCACAGAACCTAGCCTAGATACGTCTGACTAATATGCCTCCAAAGAAAAATAATTTCTAACCTGAATGGCTGTCAGTCAGCCCAAATCATTCTTTCCTAGCCACTAGTGTAAATTAAATCCTCATTCCTTCTGATCTGAGGTTTCTCTGAACAGTTTCCTATGTCGGCTCCCACCTTTGTCATTAGGAGGCACAAGACGTCGCCACCGCTTGGTAATAAATAATAAGATAACATTTATAAAGCCTGGTTTTCTTGTTCAGCAGAGGGAGTGGAGTTCATCAGCTGTGTTTGGTGAGGAGAGCTTACAGCTGCTGCCATCTAGATGTTGAGAATTCCAGAAGGGAAGGCAGAGCAGAGAGCCGCCAGCGCCATTGCTCTGCTGAGGCAGCACTGTAGTGTAAAGACTTCTTTCCCAGTCATTTACCCTGTGAGTTCTTAACCAAGTTTTGATTGTCAACTCATATCAATAGTAACAAGTAAAATATTTCTAACTAATGTATTCGCTCTATTTATGGGATATAGAAGTGTATTTTGAAAATGTAAATTATTTGAATATACTAGAGGCCTGGAGCACAAAATTCGTGCACGGGTAAGGTCCTAGGACTGGCCAGAGGTCAGGGCCGATGAGGGCCTTCCAGCTGCCAGCCAGAGCCTTCCTCCCAGCTGCTGGCCGGGGCCTTCCTTCGTTCTGTGCCACCCTCCGGTGGTCAGCACACATCACAGTGAGTGATTGAACTCCCGGTCTCCCAGTTGAACTCCTGAGGGGACACTTTGCATATTAGCCTTTTATATATATAGATATAATGGAATTATCCAATGTGATCAGTTAGGGTGGTTGATTGGTTAATTGAGAATCAATTAATCAGCAATCCAGGAATATAACTCTTAGCAGAAACCAATAATGCTTTCACCTTGATCTAGGACAGTGATGGCGAACCTATGACATGAGTGTCAGAGGTGACACACGAACTCATTTTTTTGGTTGATTTTTCTTTGTTAAATGGCATTTAAATATATAAAATAAATATCAAAAATATAAATTTTGCTTTACTATGGTTGCAAATATCAAAAAATTTCTATATGTGACACAGCACCAGAGTTAAGTTAGGGTTTTTCAAAATGCTGACACGCCAAACTCAAAAGGTTCGCCATCACTGATCTAGGACTTCCCAGACTCCAGAACTATGAGAAATAAATTTCTGTTGTTTAAGTCACTTAATATATAATATTATTTTATGGAAGCCTGAACAGACTTATACAAATATTAACTCAAATTTCAAAGACCTAAATAAAGGTGCTAAAACTATAAAATTCTTAAAAGAAAACATATTGCCCTGGCTAGTTTACTCAGTGGTTAGAGCATCAGCCTGCGGACTGAAGGGTTGCAGGTTTGATTCCCAATCAGGGGCATTTAAAAAAAGAAGAAAGAAGGAAAACATAGAAGTAAATCTTCATGACCTTGGATTTGGCAATGGTTTCTCATAAAAATACAAAGAAAGAAAAAAAAGACAAATAGAACTTCATCAAAATTAAGACCTTTTGTGCAACAAATGACACTATCAAGAAAGTAAAAAAGACAACCCACAGAATGAGAAAAAATATTTACAAGTAATATATTTGAAAAAAAGATCAGATATCCAGAATATATAAAGTATAAATTCCCTAATTAGAATCCTACAGTTTTTCTGCATATATTATCCTCCTAGTACATCATCTACAATTGCTAGTTTTAGCTTCTTTAAAGTGGAAATGTGAGTCCAGACTTCTATATTTTTATAGTCTTTTCCAACTTTTGCAAGTTGTCTTGCCCATACTGATTTAATAGCATTTGTCTTAGAAGCTCCTCTTCATCAGATTTTTCTAGAGTATTCCATTTAGTAACTCTCTTTTCACCCTCCTAATCACAGATTTATAGAAGACTTAACTTGCATAATTTCAATAACCTTTACAACTGACCTAAAAAGGCTGCTTGGTGGGCACCGGCTCAGCCAGTGAGAGGGGTTGGATGCGTACCAGAGTACAGTCTGCCAGTCGTGAGCATTCACCGCAATGTCCTCAGACAGTATGCCTTCCCACGGGAAGGGAGAGAGGCAGACGCTAATGCAGGGAGATGATACATGGAAGTTGATTAACAGAGCATCTACTGTGTTTATATAGACATAAACATATATTTTTAATGGCCGATGACTATTTTGAGAAATTTCTAATTTTGTCAACTTAAATATACTTCCACATCATGGAGGTAGTAGCTTAAGCTGATATGACTTGGCAAACTGGCATAACGTGACTCAGCACCTAGGACTTGGGGAATGTTTATGGGACTTGGCTAGCTGGGGGATTCTAAGGAACCTCCTTCACTCAGGGGGACCCAGAGGCAACGTTCACCTGAGTGAAGGAGGCAGGTTCTATGGCCCAAGAGCAGAAGGACCTATTTTGTAGCTTGAGAGGAGCAACAGGGATCAATTTGGTGAGCCAAGTTGCCCAGACTCAGTAGAGAACACTTGCTTAATGGACTGCAGAGGCTGTTTTCTGTGTTATGTAAAAGATGACTTCCCTGTGGTTCAAGAAGGGAAGATCAACAAGTCCTTTAGTGGCCTCAGCAGTTTCACCTTCACACATGGTGTGCCCAGGGGCCACCGTCCTCTCAGGATTTAACTTGTCCTAAATCTAGTTTTCCTGGATCTGTCTTCTCTCAGATGGAGTTAGCAAAGCTGTTTCTCCCTTGTTGAGAAAGAGGGAAGAATATTCTCGGGCATTCTCAAAGGGAAAGCCACATGGTCCAAGGGGGAATGGGACAGGGTTATCACTTGGTATTCAAAGCTTTCCAGTATGAATTTGTATCTATGTGCATGCCACCGTCTACCAGACCTACATACCTGCTGGTGCAATATGCTTGATTTAATATGTTATTGTAAGTACTTAGCTTCTCCCACTTCTAAGAACATGTAGTAAAGCAGAAATGTAGTTGTCTTTTCCCCTTTCAATCACCTACTACAACGATATCAGGGCTCAGCTTTGAGATCTATTAGATCTAGATTCATGCAAGTTTTAATTGTCACGGCCTTTCTCCTTTTATGGATGAGAACACTGAAAACTGAAATGTCAGGGATCACACAATACAATGGCAGAACTGGAGCTGAAATCTGGTTTCTTGCCTTTCTATTACACTATCCTTTTTCTATTCCTAGAGATTTTTTTTTTATCTCCAGGTCAAGAAAAACATCATCAAATTTCAAATGCAAGAGCCACAAACCTCCAGAAATTATCAGCAAAATGTCACATATTTAGGCACATTTTTCTGAAAAGGGAATAGGAAATTTGAACACGCAGGAGACACCAGGGATGCGCATGCACAGAGGAAAGACCATGTGGGGAGATGGCGGGAAGGCAGCATCTACAAGCCAACGAGAGAGGCAGACCTCAGGGAAAGTCTTGATCTTGAACCCCCAGCCTCTAGAACTATGAGAAAGTAAGTTTTAGTTGTTTAAGCCACCAGTCTGGTGTTTTGTTATAGCAACCCTGGCAAACTAATACAGTGTCAAAGCCCTCTGTTAAAACTGTTACTAAAGATGTATAGAAATTACTTTTAACAGCAGGGTAGATTTTTATGTACCTTTGGAAAGTTGTTTCAAGTTACTTATTTATTTTTGCTTTTTTGGCTTAACATCAGAAATGCATTATTTCATGGTTCGGAAAGCTCAAGTCCTAGATGAAGGTGTTGGCTGTTTCGAGTTGTTTAGATCATTTGTTCCCCTTCCTCCGCCCCAGTTGATTCTTTCCAACTTCCAGAAAGTGATTTGCTGATACTCTTCTAAAACGTAAAACCCAGCTAAATATTGGAGTTGGAAGATACTTTTTAGTCATTCTACTCTAACGCCTTATTTTACAGAAGGGAAACGAGGTCTCAAAATCACACCATTAGCCATTTCTGTAAAATAGAGGCCTGGAGGAGGACCGAGGGCCTTCGCCATAAGGGTACTGTGAAAAAATGTGGGCAATGCCAGCAGAGCGCCTGGCACAGTGCCAAGTAGGTAGTGGGTCCTCGGGATAAAGGAGCTCCTTGGCATTGAGAAAGGCAGGCCCTGGGTCTGGTCTGGTCTGGTCACACTGCTAATTGTTGGTAAATCCACTTTCCAACAATGCTTTTGGAAATGGGAACTTCCAAAATTCCCCCAAATCCAAGGCCAGTAAGTTTTCCCAATAGTAATAAACCTGATCTAATTTAGAGTAAACTTGTGATGACTCTGATGAGTTCTCCGATAGGCATTCTTCCAGGGGAACGACAAGGATGCAGCCCTGCTCACAGAGCTTTCGCTTGGTCCGTGGACTCAGTCAAAGCCAGACCAAATGACGGAGCCTCCAAGTTAACCCACCCCTCTGGCCCCTTCCCCTGGGATGACAGCAGAAGCACAGAGGCAGCCCAGCTCCCTTCGTGGGGCCGCCCCCAGGGTAGCAATCAGTAGCCTGGGTTTGATGTGAACCAGTCATCACAGTCCACCATCCCCCCAGCCTGATCCACTCCTAATCCTTACACACACACACACACACACAAGAAAAAATAAACAAACAAAATAAAAACATAGGCCCTGGCTTTCCCTTTGACCCTTGTCCTTGGCTGTCTCCATGGATCTCTCCAGCTGTGTTTAACCGTTCCTTTCTACCTTTTATCTTTGCTTTCCCAGCATTTCCTGTGCTAGTAACACAGGCAGATGCTCAGACTCAGAACATTTCCCAATTTGCAGTCTGGATTTCAGGGGAATACTCTTTCATGTTAAGCTTTGAAGGCCATAGTAAAGATTTCATTGGGGGACAGTTACCTGCCAGCTATTAACCATTGCCTCTGGTCTGACCTGAATTCACAGAGGGTCTGGTCACCCGACAACTTAATCAATGAGCCCCTTTGGCTTTAGGGCAGCAGGGGCCAAGAGCTCCATCAAAGAAGCCTATGTGCTCTCAGCAACTCAGAAGATTCCAGTTGTTTTCAGCAGGCCTGAGAGCTTAAAATAAACAAATATGAAAATGCCAGATTGCCCTCTCATTTCTTCTCCTACCCGGTGCCAGCCAGGGCCAGTGCCGGACAGGCTGCCCCCAGAAAGACCGCCGTGGTGCCCGGGCGGCCAAGCCACGCGACCAGAGCTGTCACTGCACTAAGTGCCGGCCTTTCTCTCGTCGCCCCACTCTCCATTTCTAAAAATGCATAAAATTCCCATTGCTGTATAATCACCAAATAAATAAAGGGCCGTCCAAGCCCTCCTCCTGGCCCAGATCCCACCCGTCAGAGGCTGCAGTTGGCAGCCTGAGGGACACGAACACTTCGGGCAGTGTTCAGACTCAGCGCCTCGCCTCGTGCAGAAAAGCCCAGCAATTGTTTGTGTTCGCAACTGTCATTGGTTGGGATTTTCATGTCCCGGAGCAGCACCGCCTGGATCGCGAGCGAGAGCTCCGTGATGGCCTGACAGGGCAAATACACGATCACTGTATGCCCTCGGCCTTTGCAGTTTTCTTTCAAAAGTTCATAAACATAGCTGGCTGCCAGAGAGCTCACAGGAAAGAGGCCGCTCACTGCGTGAGTGTTCACGCTCAGAGTCCTGCTCACAGAGCAGCTTCTGCCCGGCAGTGGGGTCACTCGCAGACGCCTGGATCGTCCCAATTGGAATGGAACGAAAAGAATTTCCACGTGTTTCTTGGTTACAGTTTTAAATGCCAGCATTCAGTCTTTACAAGTCAAGAATCCAGTGTCCCTCTGATTATGCCTATGATTAGAAGAAAAATTGTGTAAAACATTTACAACTACCTGTCTACCTTTACCCTGGCGCTGAATTTGTCATGTGTGTGCGTTGGGTTTGTTATGTGGATGCATGAGGATAGGAGGTGGGTAAAGCAGCACCTCCCTGTAACTTAGGGACAGTATTGCCACTTCGGCTCTGCTGGTAATCCTCTCAGAGTCACCAGTGATTTCCTAATTGCCAAACCCGGTGGCCACTTCTCAGTCCTCCATCTCCTTGATATCCTGGGAGCACCATACCACTAATCACCTTCCCCCTCTCCCTCATCATTCTTTTTTGCAAAAGCATCTAAACCCTGCACCATCATGATTCTTTCTGGTCTCTCTGACCCATCTTTCTCTTGCCTTCATTCTCTTTTGTTCACTATGAATGTACATAGAGTAAGTAGAAGTCATGTGAGCAACACACAAGAAAGCAGCCTTCTGCAGGGCGGGAAAAGAGCTCTTACCAGAACCCAGGCATTTTGGTGCCCTGATCTTTGACTTCCAGCCTCCAGAACCATGAGAAAATAGATGTTATTCAAACCATCCAGCCTGTATATGTTTTCATAGCAGCCAAGATGACTAAGACATTCATTATACATCCCCATTGTTTCATGAGTGCCTGATACATCATAGGAACTCCTAAGTATTTGTCAGATGAAACAATGAACATATGTGTAGAATATGTGTCCAATATTGTTTTTGATCAAATGAAGCTAGTGGGCTCTCTGATGCCCAGCAGGGCTTGCCACTCAAGCTCCTGCATCCTGACTTCTCCCTGCTGATCCCAGCCTACTTTTACCTCAGCCCAAACAGTGCAAGTTAACGACTCCTTCTAAGCCAGAGACAATAAACTGGCAGTCCAGAGGCCCTATGTTGCCCATGATTGCTTTTGCCCAACATCATAATGTTTTTCCAATTTTGACTTAGTTACCACTGTTTTTAAATTGGGAGATTTCATGTAAAAGTATGGATTGGAGGCAATGGCGGACCCTCATGACCACGGGCTAGATGGGGCTTGTATTCTCCAGCCAGAGCCACAGCTAGTTTGTGTTATTTGCTTGGTTCTGTGTAGCTGCTGGAGTTTGAGGAGTATCTTCTACATCGTTTCCCGCTCTTCCTCAGCTCTGTAACTAAAAGACTCATTTTCTGTATCTCCAACTTTGCCCTTCTTCACCTGGAAGAATTCACCAAATACCACAGCCTGAAATTGCTTTCCCTCGTCTATTTGAATTTCTGTATCACAGTAGAATTGGCACAAGTCTGCTGGGAATTAGGGGAGAGCAGCATTGTACTCTCTCACTTTTCTCATTTCTTCAAATAAGGAAGGTTAACAGTAAGGCTCCAGAAAAGTAGCCAGTGGCGTTAATTCTCACAAATGGTGTCTGACAGCACTGGCATTTGAACCCAAGTCTGATGACTTCAACTTTTGTTTTGTTTTTCTTAACGATGAGTTCTTTCTTTACTGGTTTTTGCTGTCTTCTGCAATTCAATCCAAATTAATTCAGCAAATATTTATTGAGCACTGAATAGGTTAAAGAACTCACTGTTCTCCAGGTGTCATTAAACATTTTTATTCTAATTATTGAGAAGTCTCATTCTTTGTCTGGAGACCCTGCCCATAGACCAGGGGTGGGCAAACTTTTTGACTCGAGGGCCACAATGGGTTCTTAAACTGGACCGGAGGCCGGAACAAAAGCATGGATGGAGTGTTTGTGTGAACTAATATAAATTCAAAGTAAACATCATTCCATAAAATGGTACGGTCTTTTTTTTTTTTTTTTTTTTTTAGTTTTATTCATTTCAAACGGGCCGGATCCGGCCCACAGGCCATAGTTTGCCCACGGCTGCTCTAGGGTATGCTGAGAGCTGGCAGCCAGGGGACGGTGGCATTGTCAGCCCTGGAAAGCCTGTCTCCTCCTGCCCTCTCCCTTCTCCTGGTTGTCAGCCCAATGGGGGTATTTTGTACAGAGCCACTGCAAGACAATGGGGAGATACTTGGGCTTAGAGGACTTTGCTTTAATGAACTTGTATGAATTGAGGGGGAAACAGCAGAAGGGATTTTTCTCTTGGGCAATGGATTTGTTTATCCTGCTCCTTTGAAGCCACAGCCAATAAGGTAGAAGGCTTTGGTGGCCACAACTTGACATTCGAGTGAAATAGAGAGGCCTTCTTTTAATTGCTCCCTCACACATACACACGGTGAAGAGACACCATGGAGTCATTTTGCTGAGTAACCCCACTCCCACATTCTACAAATGAGAAGAAGCAAGGCCCACAGAGATGAACTAACTTGCCAGAGGTCACCCAGTGTTTCTCCTGGCACTCACTGAAAGAGAAGGCTCATTAAGGCAGAAGTCAGACTCACCTTGCGCAGGGTTTGGTGCCCTTCATGGCTAGACACTTAGGAAAGCAGCCACCCTCTCCAGAAGCCCTATTAATTGCATTGCCATTGAGCATTCAATTCCTCCCTGTCTGCTTTTAGGTGGTTTGATTTCAAAACACATACACATCTTCAAAGAGACAGCCTGCACGTTCTCCTTCAGTGTAGAATGCGCCGTTTTTCCTTTGCCGTGGGACACCTCCCCACGGCAGACAAGGCGGGCCAGGCTGTGTCGCTGGTGACTGCCTCTCACCCGTTGGGAGGAAGATGAGCCCTGCTTGTAGGTGGCCGTGCTCAGCTCCAAGCTGCTTTTCTCCACACCTGGTTCTCGTTTGTAACACTGAAAGTATTTCATGCTTATTAAGCATCATCTGGACCCAATTTTTAAACCACAAGTTTGGCTTGGTTTGTTTTTAATAAGCGGTTACAACAGAGTCCACCTTTGCAGTGTGCTGATGTCTCTTAAACCCGGCGATGGCATCTTGGAGATTCAGACTGATGTGGCTGCTACAGGAGGTTAAAGACATGAGGGACACAGATCCTGAAGTTTCTGACTGTATCCTGCCTAGATATGACACAGATTGATTTTTCATCACATGTATTTGAAGAAAAGGATGGTCATGTTTAAGGGAAATTGTGTAACGGTCTTTACTTTTATGTGGTAGTCCACATTTCTCTGCCGGATTTTGAATTTAAAGAATTCCTATATTTTATGCAAAATAAGTTTGGGGGAGGGATAAAATATTGGAATTCTTCATCATTGCTCAATTTCTATGTCTCAGTGTTCTACAATTGGTATCGCTTAGCTTTTTGACAGCCAGTGGTTCTTTATGTGGTATTTTGTCACTGCACTTGGCCAACAGAAGAGAGCAGAGTTGAGACATTCATCTTCTTTTAAGAAGAGTGAGTCAGGAGCCTGCTAGTTCCAAGTTAAATATAATTGTAAAGTCACAAGTTTTAAAAAGGATATGTAACTGATAGTTAAATTTTAACAGGATTTTCCAGGTTTCTTTATAATGCATTTTTAAATGCCCGTTGCCTGGTATTAAACACTCGTAACCATTCATGTATCGAGGGAGGATGTTTTAATTGTAGCGTGTGAAATGCCTTGATGTTGGGTTAGTATCACAGGTTGGGACCAACGTGGCCCGAGTGGGAAGCCATCTCAATTCTCTGTCCTTAAATCAAAGGCCAGCCTGGATGGGTGGAAATATTTACTTTTAATTATAAAATAACTGTAATGGGTATTTCCAAGTTCTCCTGCCCTCAGGAGAAACAGCCCTCATATGAATGACCAATAACTGAGTCTAAATCCTCTTCCTGTGTGATTTCAAAAGTGTAGTCCTCTCCGCAAGTAATTCCAAGAAGCTCTGAAACATGCTTGTATGTCTCACATATCTGTCCTAACATAGCCTTGGCACCACCATATTGTTCTGATTTAACTGGTCTGTGTCTAAGCTCTAAGCTACACCAGTCGGCGTCCTTCTTTTACCTCTTTACTGTTGTATCCTCAGTGCCTACAATGGTGTCTGGCACATGATAGATAACAACTTAATTGCTTGGCTAATGGAGTGAATGAGTGACTAAATGAATGAGTGCATATGATGGCAATAAGCTATTGTGGTGATCTCACTTAAGGTTCAAAAGTTGGGTTTTATATGAGAATGAGCAAAAAGAGGGAAATCACATGAATAGTAATCGAAATTTCTATATTTTCCCCAGGGACTGTTTTCATTGTGTGTCCTCCTTGGTGTTGCCAGGGCTTAATATCTAGCTCAATTGCAGCATGGATCACATTGTAACATTACTATATACCATGAACTCCTTGAGACATGGAACTGTGTCTTACTCATGGAGATATGTCTCCCCTACACCCTACTCCCTCTAGTATCTAACACATTGGCCGGCATTGATACTTAATCCCGTATTTGTTGAATGAATGGCAAAAAAAACACATTTTATTTGTTTTCACGAGCTGGAGATAAGAATAGGGAAAGTCAAGGGAAGGGGTTAGGAAAGGTGTAATCCATGAAACAGCTTTTGGGGAGTTTTCTACAGGCCAGGCATTGTTCTAGGTGCTGTGTAGATATTACCTTGTATCATCTCCATGGTAACTTAGGAGGCAGCAGTATGATCCTCGTTCGCTGGTGACAAAGAGAAGACATCCCGAGGTCAGTCACATGCCCTCCGTCACACAGGCTGAGGTTCAAGTCCTATGAATGTCAGTGTTGCTTAGCCTTCTGCCTACGGGGGAGCAGCAAACCACGGTCTCTGTGGGCCTACATATTTTTTTTTTTAATTGAGTGAAACAAGTCCATTTAGATTAAGATGGAGAGGTGAGGACTGTAGCAAACTCGAGAGCCCAGACCCATCTAAAGGGAATAGCTCTGTGACATGAGGAAATGCACTCTAGTGAAGTTAGAACGTTGCATTTGTTTCATGAGAAGCGAAGAATCTGGACTCTTACCTCCTGAATTTCAAATGTTAGTAACTAGTGCTAATTAAAAATTAAAACATCTGTAAACAGGCTATCTACGGCTTTGCAAACTTTAATCTACTGCCTCCCCCCAAATGAGTTTCAAGCAGCCAGGGGCAGCATGGGGTGTAAAGTGCCATTGGAGGACAAGCTGGATGAGCTGGAAGGCAAGTCTGGTCCATCCACAGTTTTGCAGATGCAAGGAGCAGGAGGTCCCCTGGCAGAGCAAGGCCTCGGTGCAGGGAGGGGGAGGGTGCAGGGAGGGGGAGGGTGCAGGGAGGGGGAGGGTGAGGTAAGGCCCGCTGCTGGTGCGCATTCCATGGTCTCCAGGCACCCCCGGAGGGCGCATTCCTCAGGGCCACGCAGCAGAGCTGTGGATTTTAAAGATTTTTCAAATATTCTGTTCAACCCCAGCAGGTTTTTCTTGCCTTGGAAATATGATATCTGGACCATCCCTTGGACTGCGGGGCATCGGGAAAGTGAGTGGGAAGATGGTCATGATTCCAGGCCCCGGGCAGCATTTCCTGGGCCTGGCAGGTCCTCAGCCAGTGCTTCCTTCATGTCTCCCCACCTCCCCGGGAAAAGTGCCCGTCACCCTGCCCAGCCACAAGCTACCTCTCCATCCTTCCCCACAAACATCAGCTTCCGCAGAAAACTGGGAGACTGACTCTTGTCACATAGCGAATCCGCAGTCTGTTTTGCAATGAAGTGTTCACATAGTTGCAAAGTTGCATTAAAACTGCCTCTGGGAAATCTAAGTAGCTGACCCACAAGCCCATCTTCCTTGAATGCACCGGCTCCCTGCGATCGTAGGGCATTTGGGTTACGGATGGAAGAGAGGCGATGAGGCCTGCCTGAGAAGCTTCCCACGCAAGGTCCGGGCTGAGGAAACAGCCAGCTCTTCAGAGAGTGGACTGCAGGCTGTGGAAGGAAAGGCTGGGCCTGGTGGTGATCCTCTGGGCAGGGGACCCATCACCGAAGCCCACCCCACCCAGGGGCGCTGGCCTGTGCATTAGGAAAAGCGTCTCTGCTGTTTCTAATATCCTCTCCCCCCTCCGCCCCCCACCCCCACCCCACAGCCCCCTAAAGCCCATCTGAGCATCCCTGTGGCAGCAGCATCCTGGGGTAGAGGCTGCGGCTGGCCACGCTGGGCTCAGAGGACAGTGCCCTGCTCCCAGGGAAGCTGCGGAAGGTGCTGCTCACTGCACCCTCGCTGTGCCTGGGCATGCGCTTCAGGAGCAGCCCTAAGGCGCACACGCTCTCCTCCTTCGTCAGCCCCTCTCCCCCCCAAGGCCCTCCCCTCCCCCTTCCTGGCTTATGAGGCCAGGCTGCCCTGCATTTACAGATGAGGAAATGGAGGCTGAGGAGTTAAGGGAGTAATTATCCAGAATCACAATTTCCCCAAAATGTAAATCCAGGTCAGGTGGGACCCCAAAGGATCCCTCCTTCCATCCGCACACCCAGCCCCCCCTTCCTCTCCCACACCTTGGCTCACTCTCTTTCTAACACGCAGTCACGCTGCTCTGACCCCTTTCTTGTCGCTGCCGCTTACTCAGCGCCCTGATAAAAAGTCCTCTCTTCTTTTTCCCATTCGTCCTTGCCCGGCTTGTTCTGCATGTGAAGTGGTACCAGGGACCTATCAAAGAAAGCAAAAGTTGTGCCTTTACAAGTAGAAACAGACCTCATAGCAACCACACTGTTCCAAGATGGAGAGG
The DNA here is from genome assembly GCF_963259705.1 of Myotis daubentonii. Classification (NCBI taxonomy): domain Eukaryota; kingdom Metazoa; phylum Chordata; class Mammalia; order Chiroptera; family Vespertilionidae; genus Myotis; species Myotis daubentonii. Next base: position 112,942,973 of record NC_081843.1, read on the forward strand.
TACCCAAAACTCCTTTGGAGCTTCTGCAGGAATGTGCATCGGCGCTCTCCTTGTCTCACATGCGCTAGCCTTTCCTTGGCCATCAGCGGGAGCTGTATTCTTTCAGTTGGGCTTAGCTTGTACTGCGAAATGGTGATATTTCAGCTCAAAGAGACCTTTGCAGGCTGCTCTGGGAGCCCAACCACCAAACATGCCTTGGTAACTCAGGAAAAGGGTTTCTTCAGGCCCAGTGAAGCTGGCCGGGTTGGTGTGGGGTGCAGAAATATATGAGATGGACGTGCCCATGTCTCATGTCTCCTGTGCACGTTTAAGTCGGGACAGCAGCCTCCCCCTTCCCTGATATGCACTGGAGGGCCATCGCTTATTTTTCCCCACAGGGTAATTCTCTAACTCTCTAACTGTGTTTTCCTCGTATCTCCTTCAGTTGCTCCGGGACTGCACAGTTCATTCTCCTTCCCTTCGTTTCCTGTTTTTCCTCATTAGTCAGTCCCATTCTGACCCTGACCAGCTCACCCACACAGCATGGGGGGCGGGGGGGAGCAGGGGTGGCCTTATAGATAACTGAGAGATTCGATGAGATCCAGGATTTCCTTCCTTATCCCCTTACTCTTCATTTGGTGTCGACATGCTTTGGTGCCCTTAGAAACTACGTTCTATCATGAATGTATTTTTATAAAGGTCTCATCTGTTTATGAATCAGCCTCTAGCTGTGGGCACCTGTTGTAATGCCCAGAAATGGAACCTGCTCAAACATGGAGTCCTGGCCTAGGATTTATGGGGATGGATCTGATTCTGTTGCAAGACCATTTGTGTGACCTCGGGCAATTAAATAATTCTGTAATCCTCTCTATGACCAAGAGGCGTTCGTCCAAGGGACCTGGCACAGTGAACTTGTACTTGTCTCAGCCTCTGCCCTCATGGGTGGCTCACACTTCATGTGGGGAGAATAGATGCACACTCAAAAAGCAGAGACAAGTCAACGCAAACTGGAATCAAACTCTACAACTTTAAAATGCTATTGAACATCAGAAAGTGGATGCCTTGTGGACTAACATACTTGGCAATGGCTCAGTGAAGGAGACATGGACGGTGAGTCTAAGTGCATGGGTAGGTGTATTCGTCTGCTGAGCTGCCATCATGACACCAGACCCTGGGCGGCTGAAACAACAGGAACTTATTTCTCTAGATCGGGGAGCTAGAAGGCTAAGACCAAGGCGCCAGCCGATCCAGTTCCCAGTGAGCCTGGCCTTTCCTCAGTGCTGGGTGAGGCTAGAGAGAGTGAGCTCCCTGGTGCCTCTGTGTGTAAGGACCAGGCCAGGGAGATCAGGGCCTCATTCTCAAGACCTCATTTAACCTTAAATGCTTCCTTAGAGGCCCCACCTCCAACTCCAGGCAACATATGAATGTGGCAGGATATACAGACATTCAGCCCCTACATAGGATATGACCAAAGAGTGTGGGGGAGGTGGTTCAAAGCAAGGACAGCATGAGACAGTGAGGAGGTGGGCAAACCGTGTGTGTGTGTGTGTGTGTGTGTGTGTGTGTGTGTTTGTGCGCGCGCGCCATGTTAATTATTTCTGAACAAATACTTTCTGAGCACCTGCTCTGGACCAGGCACTATTCCAGGGCTGCCCTTATGGAGTTCATTGTATCAGGTGGAAACACACACAAACGTAACCAGTCAATCATTTCGTAAATGTTACTGGATGTATAAGAGTGAGGAGCGCTATGGAAATAAGACGGTGGGCAGGAGATGGGGTCCGTGGTGGAAATGGTGAGGGAGAGGTGGAGAAGGTTAATTGGGGTAGAGAGCTGGGCAAAGACTTGAGGGCGTCAGTGAAATGGATGAGTCGGGGGAAGCATTCCAGTCAAAGGAAGATAAAGCAAAAGCCTAAGAGGCAGGAAATTCTTGACATTCAAGAAAGAATGAAGATGCCAGGGGGGCCAGAGGGGAGTGAGTGAGGGCGGCTGCTCTGGGAAAGGTCAGAGTGGGCCTCAAAGGCCACCACCAGAACTTGGGAGGTTGGTCTGTGTGGATTTGGAGCCAATGCGGGGTTTGAACAAAGGAGTGACTTTTTGAAGCTCACGCTAGCTGGTGTGGGTAGAATTCGAAGCTGGGAGGCCAGGAGGTGTGTATTGCCATAAGCCCGACAAGACATGATGGTGGTTCAGACCAAGACAGTGGCAGTGGGAGTGGGAGCAGTGCTCTGAGTATGGATATGGGTTGCCAGCAGAGCCAAGAGAATTTGCTGACAGACTGTGAAAGAAAGGGAGGAATCAAGAATTATTATGAAACACCAATTCGAAAGACGACATGCGCCCCTATGTTCATTTCAGGGTTATTTACAGTAACCAGGATACGGAAGCAACCCAAGTGCCCATCAATAGACCAGGGATTAAAAAGTTGTGTACATCTATGCAATGGAATACTACTACTCCGCCATAAAAAATGAATGAAATATTATCATTTGTGACAGCATGGAAGGACCTAGAGGATATTATGCTCGATTAAATAAATCAGTTAGAGAAAGATAAATAGCATATGATTTCACTTAGATGAGGAATCTAAAAAATATACATGAACAAACAAAACAGACTCATTAATACAGAGAACAGACTTCTGGTTGCCAAAGGGGATGAGGGACTGGGTGGAAAAGGTGAAGGAATCAAGAAGTCCAATTGATAGTTACAGAATAGTCATGGGGATGTAAAGTACAGCACAGGGAACACAGTAACGTCAGAATAACTGTGTATGGTGCCAGCTGGATACCGGGAAGATCAGGGGGATCACTTTATAAAGTATATGGTTATCTAACCACTATGCTGTACGCTGAAGCTGATACAGAATAATGCACAGTGAAACTGTGATTGAAAAGTAAAATTTAAAAAGGATGACTGAGTATTGTGTCCACATGTTTCACTGGACCATTTCACTACAATTACAGCATCCTGCCCTCTGCCCCCCTCGGCCTCTGTCCTTACAGGTGAGAGGCGTGACGCAGAGAACCTCAGTGCATCACCCAAAGGCTCCGTCAAAGGAGTTAGAACCAAAACTGCATGTTTGTAATCGAGAGCATAATTTCATCTTACGTCGGTCGAGAGCCATATGTTTAAATGTGGCCATTCCTCGGTCACTCTGACAAACAGCAATCCCACTCTCCCCATTCCCGTTCTTGGTTTATTTTTCTCCCAAGCAATTGCCAACATCTAGCATACTGTACCTCTTATTTCTCTATCCTGTTTATTGTCTAACTCTCCCCACTAGAATATAAGCAGCACTTTTTCTCAGTTTGTTCATCTCTGTATCTCTACTGCCTAGAAGAGTACATGGTATATGCTAGGTATTCGCAAATATGTACTAAATGAATGTATGTGTGTAAGCAATTATGCAGGGAAGGAGAGAAAGACAGAGGGAGGGAGGGAGGAAGGGAGGGAGGAAAGGAGGGAGGAAGGGAGGGAGGGAGGAAGGGAGGGAGGGAGGGAGGGAGGAAATGGATAAAACTGCGTTAGGGGCACACATTCCACAGTCCCCTTTGCTAAGGGACACACAAAAGTCAAACTCTCTGGCTTTTTAGGTTTCATATATCCCCAACATATACAGAAACAAAGAATGAAAATTAAAAAGTAATAAATAAATGATAGTTATTTCACTTTCATAAAATGAAAGCATTGTTAGTTTTTAAAAACTAAATTTCCCACAAATTATATTGAGCCTAGCCACTTTTTCTTTACTCCAAAAGAGTTGTAGTCCTGCCAGAGTCCCCTGGGTGGGAGATGAAAGCTCCGGTAGGAGTTAGACAAGCTGTGATATAGATTTTTTTAATGAGCACTGAGCAAATAAATCAAGGGGCACCATTCTTCCAAATAATGCCGAACTATGGAAGAGGCACTCGGAAGGCTGAAGCCCCTCTCAGCAGAAGATGCGCTGTGTGCTTATGCATGAACCGAAGCATTGAAATGCCAGGACACAGGGTCAACACTCAGAAAGCTGGCCTTTCCAACCCCAGGCCCCATTCATCCAAAGGCGGGGTGGCCAGCAGGCACGGGAGTGACTTCCGGCCCGGAACCAGTAACACTGTCTGCCGCAGCTCTTCCTAAGCTTGGCGAGGGTTCAGTTAGACCTGCCCTTGGAGTATTCTCAGTTAAACCCTGCGTAATGCGTGCGCTCCAGTGTGCAGCTTACAGGGCGTGCTTTAGGCACCTTCTCCTCCGGCGGGCAAGGGGAAGCGGCCAATCATTTCAGCTCTTGAGTCTCCATGGTCCCTGTGCTGGGCACAGAGGGGAGCCGAGCTGTGATGCAGCCTCAATGGGAAGGAAGTGGCAGCCGGCTCGGCAGATAGTTGGGCAGTTCGGGGAGCTTGGACTTGAACCCGGGGTGAGGGCTGAGCCTCCCACGCTTGTGTTGATTAGTCCCAGGGGCTGACCACCGCAGGGCAGGGACGTGACTTGGTTCAGGCAGCTCTTTGCAACAAAGGCAGTCCCTGCAGGGAGCTGTCCCCAGTGGCGCTGGCAGAATCTCAGGGGACATGTTCCTCGTTCCTGAAGGTGGGCCCTGCCCTCTGCAGTAGGGAAAGGAGAGGAGATGGATCATTACACACAGCTGTCCCCAGGTCAGCCACGGAGATGTGCGCAGAGTATCGTGGGTGCCCGGGAAGGGAACTTGTTTCAGTCTTGGGAGTCAAAGAAACTTTCTGAACAAAATGATGTTCAGCTTGAACCATAAGGTTAAAGAAGACATGAGCCAGACATGATGTGGCTGCACGGTCACTGCGGGCGTGGTGGACAGGCCATGGGAGTAGGGCCTGGTGCACCTGGAAGGCTTGTGTTAGTGCATCAAGTCTGAGGCCGGAAAGGCAAGAAATTAAGCTGGGAAAGCAAGCAAGACCACACCAGGCTCCAAACACTGTGTCCAAGAAATGGGCCTTAGACTAGAGGCCGAGTGGGGTCACTGAGGAAGAGAGAGCCTCCCCCGGACACTGCCTTCCTGCGGAGGGTTTGCTGGGGCCGGGAAGGCCCTGGTCAGGATGAGTTTCAGGTTCTCCTCAGCCCGGTGCCTGTTGGTGCTGTGATCACAGGCAGCTTTTCCCTTTGCTTAGCTCCCTGTACGTAAAGGATGTCCTTATGGAGAAGGTGTCTGCCCAGGGGAGGGCGGTTCACTAAGTCCCCATCTCCAGGTGCCGACCTAGTGTCAGGCCCAGAGGGCGGACGCAGGCTGAGGCTCGGAGCCAGACTAGTGGGCGCCTGGAGGACTAAGCCGCCTGGAGGAACCACCATTCCTTTCTGCTCAATGCGGGCTATCAGCCAGTCCCATCTAAGCTGCCCAGAGGGAAAGGGTCCTGACCTTCATGCTTTGCTCTCCACCACACTAGCCACGCCCAGCAGGTTACAGTCTTCTCTGTGGGACGCCAAGCTGGAGTAAGGCCATGTCATCTGAATCAGAAGGGTGTTAGGGTCCTACAGTAGCAACTGTCAAACACAGAACCATCTCAGGTGTACCAGGTCAGCAGGCACAGGCCTGGGCTGACAGCCTCCATCACAGCAATGGAGACGGTCTCCAGCCGTGGGCAAACTACGGCCCGCGGGCCGGACCAGGCCCGTTTGAAATGAATAAAACTAAAAAAAAAAAAAGACCGTACCCTTTTATGTAATGATGTTTACTTTGAACTTATATTAGTTCACACAAACACTCCATGCTTTTGTTCCGGCCCTCCGGTCCAGTTTAAGAACCCATTGTGGCCCTCAAGTCAAAAAGTTTGCCCACCCCTGGTAGCATGTCCAGTCCTGATGTCACCTTTGCTCACTGATAAGCGTACCTGTCGTGTCAGGTTGGCCTGCGGAAGAGCATTATTCTAATGGTGACTTCTCATGACTCTATTTAGAGGACAGTTTAGAAATAGGTAGACAGATGGTCTTTAATGCTGGGTAACAGGCTTGATTTTAGTTGAACCGTATTGGATTCGTTGGCAAACATGATTTTCCCTCCAACAAAGGCTCCTAGATCAGTGAGTCTGATTTAGACAATTAAAGTGTTAACATCACCGCTGTGAAAAAGAGCAGGCTGCACACCTGGACCCTGCCCACTCCCTGAGACGTGCCCTGGGGCTCTCCTCGCTGCCCCAGGAATTCAAAGATAAAATTCCAGGCAGAACATTCTGCTCTCTTCCAGGGAGTAAGATGAGAACACCAGGGGGAAGGAAAGCAGGTCGGCCAGGGAGGAGCCCTGCGCAGGTCAGAGTTGAGAACAACCGCAATTTGTCCACGCCGTTGCTATAGACGTAAAATATATAGCCACGCAGTGTGTTGGCTGATTTCCCAGGGGCATATATGCTCCAAATTCCTCGCCCATCTGTCAAGAGCTATAAGTTGTTCGATGTTGCTTAAGACACTTTGGCTGTTGCCAATACCTTCTTCCCTTCAGGGAGCATTTCCCCGTGAATGTTTTCATCTTGGCTTGTTTGAGGCCAAGGCCTTAAACACACATCAGTGGCTTTGCTCTGGGTGTTGCCACACCCTGACTGCTCCTCCCGATTCTATAGCTCACGCCCTACAGAAACCAACCCTTTAGGGATTGTATTTGTTCCAGATACCAGGTTCAGAGGACTGAGGCAAGTGGAATAGATCAACCAGTCAACACAAAACCACAATCCAAGGTTATTATTGCAGAGATTTAGAACAGAGCACTTTGGGAAAGTTTCCAACAGTCTTGGTCCCCAACTAAATTGGGATTTTGCCTTCTTAGACTCTTACTGTGCCCCAAAGATAAATCTCTCTCCTTTAGCTCAGTCCTTTCCAGAGAGAGCATTATTCTCTGTGCTTTCTAAAGGATGGGCCTACTGCCGGGGTCCAACCCCAGCAGGTCCAGGGGTCCCCAAAGGTGTGGACGGAGTCGGTGAAGAAGGAATGATATGGAGACAGCGTTCAGTTGATCAGCAGCCTAGCCAGGATCTCTAGCCCGGATCTCCAGAGAGGTTCTGCTTCGGATCTCCAGCCAGGTTCTGTGGCCATGTTCCCTCGCTAGGTTCTCCAGCCAGGTTCAGACACCAGGTTGTAGTCAGGTTCTCTTGCCAATTTCTGTAGTCAGGTTCAGTCCAGGATCTTTTGCCATGTTCTCTCGCTAGGCTGCATCTCCAGGCTCTGAGGCCAGTCCCTCTCCAGGATCCTCCGGCATGCTCTCTCCAGCAAAGTTCTTCTGTCTCTAGGCTCCGTGTAGGTTCTGTCTTCTTGATTCTGTCCTAAGTTCTGAGTGTTTCTGTCTTGTTACAACTGTATTTATACCAGTTGATTCAATCCTATCAATCTCTATTACAAAGGTTAGGGCGTTTCTTATCTCCATTCCAGGGAGAAAAGATTATGTAGTTTAAGCATGATTGTTCGTAGTTAAAAGGATTAATTACCCGCCTGGCACTTAGTTGAGGGGTTTTATCCCCTCCCTGACTTCAGGGAAAAATCCCTACCTGGGGAAACAACCTTTCTCGGAGAGGTGACCTTGGTTAAAACACACAGCGCTAAGGGGAGCAAACATATTAAGAACAGTATGCCATATATGCCAGGTCCCTTGAAACAGCAAGGATGGACCGGCTCCCGGCAGCCTACAAAATGTAAGTATGTTTTATACAAAGCTATGAATTCATTATTCTCTTAGAGTCCCCATGTCATAAAGGTCATTGGGAGATTTTGGCTCTCTGAGGTGCCAGGCCATTCCAAATAGCAGGTAAAGACACACATAGGCTTTTGTGCTACGGAATCCACTCAACAGGAAGAGGCCTTCCTCTTGATGGGTTTTAGGCAGAATATTGCTGTGAACTCAGCCATTGGCCTCCAAAGCAGAGGGTTCTTTCAAAACAGGAAGGAGTGGCAGCTAAAGGTTCCTTCAGTTAAATTGTCTGAAAGCATAAACACAGGAATTCCACTTCCCTATCTGGGAATTTATCTCCAGCGCCTCTATTGGATGAAAGAGGTGATCTGACATTGTTCATTTGGATGGGTAACTATTTCACTTGACCGCTCTTGCAACCAGATGTGATTTGGAATGTGTTATCTATATATAAAAGCCTAAGCGACCCTTCGACCGTTCACCATTCGACCAGTAGCTATGATGCACAATGACCACCAGGGGGCAGACACTCAACACACAGGCATGGAAACATGGAACAGCCTAATGAATCTCAGAGGGAAGGGGGGAGGGAGAGGGCGGGAAGAGATTAACCAAAGATCTTATATACATACTAGAGGCCCGGTGCATGGATTCATGCACCGGTGGGGTCCCTTGACCCGGCCTGTGGGGATTGGGTCGAAACCGGTGGGGTCCTTCAGCCAGGCCTGCAGGGATCAGGTTGAAACGGGCTCTCTGACATCCCCCGAAGGGTCCCAGATTGAGAGAGGGCGCAAGCCAGGCCTAGGGGACCACCGAATCCATGACCTAGGCCTCTGGTAGGAAAGAAAAGGTAATGCCAGTTTGTGAGAACAATTATGGAGCAAGTGCCAATGGAGCTGGCATGTCTTTATAAACAGTTGCCTTCCAATGGCCCAGAGATGAATCGACGGGAAGCAGGAATGGCCTCCTCAGCTTTCACCTTGACGTCACGGACTCCTATTGCTCGCTCTCTCCTCCGTCAAACAAAGGGACTCTTGGTGAGTTTACATACCTGTTCCCACCACCAGAAGCCCTTGTGTGCTTACACGCCAGTCCTCCCTAAAGGGACCGCAGCCCTGCTGCACCAGGAAGAAGGAAAGCAAACAGACGCTTATCTGGCGACCAGGGAACAGGCTGCTCCTGGTCAGAGCCCGCGGCTGCCTTGGAGCCAGGCCCCACGAGGCACTGTCTGGCCGGAGGCCATAGTGCGGCCCTCGCTGGAGGCCCAGAGCCCTGAGAGGGTTCACTCGCCCACACGGGTGAGCAGTTTCCTGGCAGACCCAAAGACAGGCGAGACTGGGTCTGCCTGGCGTGCTCAATCTACCTTAATTCTTTTTTCTCTTTGAAAAAAAATCCTCACACTCAAGAACTGAAACTCTGGGACAAATCTTGTCTCAAATAATAGGATGATTTCTTCAAATGGAAGGGAAAAGGAAACAGCGAGGAAAGCCCCAAGAAATATTGTAGACAGTAACTCGGGAAACACAGACTTACACACACACACACACACACACACACGCACACACACACCCCGGGGCAATAATTCTCAGGGCCACGAGTTGAAGCGGCTTCCGCACCCGCGTGGGGAAACCATCGCTGTGCCCGTGGGAATGCCAGGGCCGTGTGCCTCCTCGCCCTTCCCGGCTGCATCTGCGGCCTGGGTGCCACGCTCAGGGGAGGGTTTGCCTTCGTCCTGTTTTACCTCCACAACTTCGTGGTAAAGCCCCGTGGGGACCCGAGCCCTCTGAGTTCCCGGGCGAGCGTTTCTCCCAGGGCGGCCCTATGGCTGCTGGGCGCCAGGGCGGCCCTATGGCTGCTGGGCGCCTGCACCGTGCCGGCTCCGGAAAGGAGTGTTTCTTTTGTTGCCTCTCTTTCAGCCCATTTGCTAGTGGATGCTGCACTCCCTGCGCGCGGCCGGGACCTCGGGGCACGGGGAGACCTTCACGGGTGTCCAGGCCTCTCCCTGCAAGGTGGGGTGCTCATGCGTGACGCCGACCCAGTTTCCTCCCCCACCTGTACCTCCACCAGGGTAGTCGCCCAGCAGTAACGGGGCATCTCGGGGAGTGGAAGGCAGCGAACACAGGTGGCGGGAGACAGAGCACAAGGAAACCCGGCTCCCCCCCTCTGGCTGCGGACTGTCCCATCGGACTTCACTTAAAGACACCAATTCACAGAAACAAGATAAAATTATTAAGAATTTCCCGATGATGACCACGGAGCATGAAACCCCAGGCATGAACCCGTTTCTCCACGTGGAACCTACGTACCTGCAGGGGTCCCCACTTAGGAAGCCAGTCCTGGTCTCGTCTCACACAGGAAATATGGATATGAAGGTAAACATTACGAGAGTTTCCCCAAACATGTAGCTCTAGATAAACAAAGGAAACGTGCACACATGCCTTGATGTGTGTGACCGGCTCTTCCCTGTATTGTTTTCTCAAGCCGGTTGCTCAGATGCAGGATTAGCATCGGAGGCATAAACATTGTTGAGGCGCACTGACAGAGCTGTGCCGAAGGGTGTGGTGACTCCAGCAAATCCCAGGACAAGCTGACTATATAGGGTTAGGCACTGGGAAGCGGCAGGGGAGGGAGCGGGGCGGGCGGGGGGTGGGGGTGGGGGGGCATGTGCTGATGATAAGCAGTTTTGTTCATTTAATATTTGAAAAGAGCCTAATTTCATTTTTATTCGAGTTAAATATTCTTTATGTAGTTTTTGTGTGTCTGAAATATTTTGCAATTTTTAAAAAATAATCAAAACTTTAAAAATGTTTTAAACCTAAGCATTCTGCTTAGTGATGTCATGCAACTGACACTGAAATGCCACCTTCATGCGGGTCTTAATGGGCAGGTCTGCGTCTGACAAAAAAGGAGAGGAGCGGAGGGGAAGAGAGAAGAAAAGGAAAGAGAACATTAACCACAATGGAAATGTCTTTCCTTAAAGTTGTCATTGTGGAATGTGGCAGTTGGATCCATTGCTTGTCATTGTATTGGACAAAAGCATCTAGTCCCATATGTTATCAGTGTTCATCATAAGTTCTTTATCACTTACTGCTTTTATTTTTTTAATATGCTTTTATTGATTACAGGGAGAGGAACGGAGAGGGAGAGATAGAAACATCAATGATCAGAAATGCACACCCCCTATTGAGGACTGAGCCCACCACCTAGGCATGTGCCCTGACCAGGAATCGAACCGTGACCTCCTGGTTCATGGGTCGATGCTCAACCACTGAGTCACACCGGCTGGACTCACTTGCTGTTTTTAGTGTAGTTACTTTTGTGTATGTTTTATCCCTCATCCTTCCACCCTTGGGTTTTATGCAACTTTGCGTGATCCCACAATGCTCAGCAGTGATTGGTGCATGGCCCTCACCAGACTTTCTGAAGCATCAGGAAAATGCAGACAGCTTGTACATGTTGAGGTCCCTCGTGCTATCTCTCACCCGCATGTGTAGCTATTACTAGACTTATGAGGTTCAGGTTAGAATCATATGGTAACCACGAATTAAAAGATAAAGAGACAAATTCCAAAACATTTGTGATATACGTATAAGCACATACACAAATATATACGTGTCAACGTATCCAGACAGAAGAGAGTGATGTTTTGTGAAACTTCAATACCTGCACTATTCAGAGCATACAATGGTTGCATTTTTACCTAAATTATTTCCTAATTAATATCTAAACTCAGAAAATTTTATATGTAATGGAAAAATAATTAGTTTTTAACTTAGCAAGTTAAAAACTATGTATATATCAAAAGTTTACAATAAATAATACATTAAAAATTTACAAATATTATGATGTAGCTGATAAAAATTGAAATTAAACATTTCTTCAAATATTTCAAAACTGAGTATTTTTCTTAAGACAGCATTGAAACCAATAATAATAAATATGGACAGCTTAATGCAAAACACTTCACAAATTATTTTTGAAGGAGATTCACCAAAGAATGCAGCTACTGGATACAAGTGTTCTGGCCAGTCAGAAACTCCACACATGTATGTACATGTAGATCTAGGTGATGTAGACATAAGCATTATGGGTAACTCAAAGGATTCACATCACTATGATCTCCGGGAAGAGGAGGTACTGTGTGAAAATATTAATGTAAAAACAAAGTTGATTGAGCATTCATCTTGGGAATGGTATTCTGGATTATTTCCTTTAATTCTCACTGCAGTCCTAAAGAAACAGAGACTTGCTCCTGTTGTTTCACAGAAGAGGGAGCTGGGGCTCAGGGGGTGAAGTAAGCTAATAAGCAATGGAAACGGAATATGATAGCAAACAACAGAGCCCAGCGTTAGCGTCTGCACTCGTCTGCCTCCCGTGGGGTTATTAGTGAATTCACTCTCCTCAAAGCTTAGACCAGGCCGCCAATTGCTTCTAGGAGGCAGTTTGTAGGGTTGTCAGAATTAGCAAATTAAAAACACAAGACACCCAGTTAATACTTTTTTCGGATAAGAATGTCTCAGTGTTGCATGGGACATGCTTATATTTTCATGGTTTAACAAAAATTCAAATTGAACAGGGTGTCCGATACTTTATCTGGCAACCCTACTGGCTTGCCATCTCCTAGTCCTTCTGAGGGACTGTCACGGTTTCTGAAATGACAGCAAAGTGGCTTTCTGAGAAAAATAGAAGCATAATTCTAGGTTGGAATCGTCATCAGACAAGGACAGACCCTGTTGCCATGGACAAAATCTCCACTAAACAGCAGCCAAAATGAGCATCCCTCTAAGGCAGTGGTTCTCAACCTGTGGGTCGCGACCCCTTTGGCGGTCGAACGACCCTTTCACAGGGGTCGCCTAAGACCATCCTGCATATCAGATATTTGCATTATGATTCATCACAGTAGCAACATTACAGTTATGAAGTAGCAACGAAAATAATCTTATGGTTGGGTCACAACATGAGGAACTGTATTTAAAGGGCCAGAAGGTTGAGAACCACTGCTAAGGCTTTCAGATTGCATCAAGTGGCCCCACGGAACCCCTCCTCTCCTAGGCCCTGTAAACCTGCATCAATATTTACAGATTGAGGGCCTTCTGACCTCCAGACTTCTCACCTTGTACGTAATGATAATATTTCACTGGGTTGTTTGGAAGGTCAAGTGAGGTTATGTATGTAAACATTTACTGTAAATGCTGTTTGGGGACTCGTGTTTTTAGACATATGAAATTAGGAAGTCATGTTATTTTTTTCCCCAAGAACCAAGAATGAATGCTGTTAACTCAAACCACCTTCAGTGAACATATAAACCAGGAAGCCTCATATTTAAACAAATTAAGATAAAAACTAATATACTTGAACGTGTTTTTTTAAAAGATTTAAATTGTGAAATCAGCAGTAAAAATCATTTAGCATCTGGTTAGGCAGTTATGTACCAAAAAAAATAGCCCCTTATACATGGTATAGTTATTAATTTATTTACATAATGTCAACTATTTTTAAATGCTATGATATCAAAAGCAAGTAATATTATTAAGATCATCTTTTTTCCTCTTTTTAACTGAAAAGTTACAAAAACAATTACATAGAACAAAGGTTACATAAAAACTGCTAATAGCCAGGAGTACTAAATGCAAAGAAAAGTAAATGTGTACATACATACAGGATGATAATGAAACAATGATTGTTGAGCGAATGTTTTAATTTACCAACATTTTTCAGATATTGACTCAAGTGCTTGTGTTTTAGAAGTCTTTTTTTTTTTTCTTTAAAATATCTCCCCTAATCCTGCAAATGGGAATTCCAGACTCTTTTTTTGTTCAGAGGGAAGCATTTTTTTAAGAAAAAGAAAACACCTCTGAAGAAAGGTTAATTGAACAGAAGACTCAAATATTCAAGTTGGCCAATGCAGTTTGGTCCCCCAAATTCCTTTGTATGTGGACAGCCCTCAGTCTGGTCAGAGTCAAAGTAATTGAAATATAACTCTGCTGTAGATACTTCTGAAAGAGTCTGAAGAAATGCTGAAGAGTTTGAAGAGCAGAAAGAATGAGTGGGGACTGGTGTACCTGCATGTGATCCTGAGGCAGCTGAAGGGATGGGCTGTAAGGAACAGAACGCAGACCTTGCAAGGCAGGGACACCTGAACCCTTGTCTGGCTCCACTGCTAACTTGCTGTGTGACACGGGGCATATTCCCCAACCCCATCTGAGCCTCCACGTCCCCATCTTCAAAATTGGGACCATAATAGCTCCCAGGGATAGTGTGAGGAGGAAATGAGATGATGTGGCCAAGGAATGCACTTATTTGAGGTTAACAAGTGGTTGTTATAAACAATGCTCTTAGAATATTTGTAAGGGAGTAAAACCTAAAGGGTAGATTCCATGAGGGGAGATGTAATAGGCAGAACGGGGAGTTTACTTAGGTGCAGGAAGAGGAAATGAGGTGGAAAGGTAGATTTAGAGTCCAGAAAAAGAATTATAGCTCCAGCCCAGCTGGCATGACTCAGTGGTTGAGCATCGAGTTATCATGGTTCAATTCCCAATCCGGGCACATGCCTGGGTTGCTGGCTCCATCCCAATGCAGGAGGTAGCCAATCAATGGTTCTCTCTCCCTCTCCCTTTCTCTCTGAAATCAATAAAATATTTTTTTTACAAAATAAGAATTATAGTTTCAGAAACTCTGATGTTAACTGGGACATAGACCCGGAAATGATTTTAAAGATATCCATGTCTGTGTACTCATAGCTAAAGTCATTGTATGTGTAGTTGGTCCTATAAAATCACTTCACACACTAAGTAGAGACAACCCAGGATGGGAGCAACGACTCAGGAGAATATGAAAGAAAGGTCATGTGTTTGGAGGAAGAACCCATGAGTGGATGTGATGGAGGAAGGTGTCCCAGCGCCAACCAAACCAGGTGGATGCATTCTGCCTGCGTGATTTCACGTTCTGCAACAGTTCCAAACTGAACACAATGGCAGGCAATCAGGGAGGAAATCAAGTCAAATAAAATCAAATCATGAGTTCAGTCTCACCTCTTCCCTCTGTGGCCTTGTAGGTAAGAAGATTGGATGAATGAGGTTTCAGGCTCTGCGTTCCCCAGATTTCGATATATGCATATAAGGTCATCTGAGTGATTTTCCCGGAGTCTTCTTTCCCAATTTGACTTATAGGGAACGGGAAGTGTTCCCAGCCCCCACACTCAGATGGGGGTTATCCCACCATCCTACAATGTTCTCCAGAGATGTGCTCCCATTGGCCTTGTCAAGCTTCCTATTAATTCATAGCCTTTTAAAATATAACCTCTTCTATGAGCTAATAATGGCAGACCTGGATCGCTTCCTTTGCAAATCCTGCATATTCTGAAACCTCACTCTAGAATATAGGTGTTGGCACCTATTGTTTTATTCTGGACTTAATGGGCCTCTAGAAAAACTGAGACATCAAGAAAATTCTCAATTAACATCCCATTTTATTAGTATGTTGATAGAAAAATCTAAAGGAATACACACAAAACTATAGACAGTGATTTTCAGGGAAGTGGGGATAATCACAGGGAATTTAATTTTCCACATGTCATACTTCTACTTAGTTCAGATTTTTTGTATGTGTATTTCTTACTTTGGCAATAAGGAAAAGAATCACTAATATGAATGTTCCCAGGACCCTAGGAATGTTGACTTAAATATGAAATCCAAGGAGAGAGTGGACTCTGGCTTCAAGGTATGGTGGCTCTGTAGGTTCAAAAGATGCCATCAGCTCCCGACCCTCGACCCTTCAGTACTTGGCTTTGCCCTCCTCTGAGTTGGCTTCATCCCCAGGCAGACTGTCCCCACGGGAGATAAATAGTCCTCCCAGAAGTTCCAAGTTCATCTGGTTTCTTGGTGCTCACAGAGTCAGGAATAAGGAGTCTCTCCTTCATAGAGTGCAACCCCAAAGGTTTCGGTGGCACTGCTAGAGCCACGGGACCAGTCAGTGTCCAAGGAGTACAGCACTTCGATTGGCCAGCATCAGTCACGTGCCTGCCAAGGGGCAGGTGAGATAGGATCCACTTGATTGTCAGCCCCATCTCAATTCATGTAAAGGGGAAGAGGGTGTTTTCTAAAGTGATGTAGGGTGGACATAAAAAGAAAGGATGAGGAAGGAAGGAAGGAAAGACGTCGGGAGAGGGGGTAGAGGGGGGGAGGGAGGGAAAAGGAAGAGAGGGAGGGAACAATGGAAGAAAAGTAAAAGATGACTACTAGCTCAAGAAACCCAGCATCTATCGAAACCCAGCATTTATTGACTGCTTACTGCATGCATGCTGCTGCAGATCCTGGGAAATCTAGAACCTAACATTGAAAGTTTTAGCTAGAAGAGACTTCATATCTAGAATGCTTTCAACAATAACAATGATTTTTAAAAAAAGGAGAAGGACTACAAAGATCCAAGATATGATGGCATATAACCAATTCTGTGGTGACAGTGTTTACTACATGGGAGGTTCCCAAACTTTAGCGTGTACCGGAAGCACGTGGCGGGCTTGCTGCAAGACAGATTGCAGCCCAGTGAGTCTGGGGCGGAGCCTTAGGATGTGCCTTTCTGGCAAGGTCTCAGGTGATGCTGACACTGGCAGAGCCCCACTCTGAGAATCACTGCCCTACGTCAGAGGGTTTCACGAAGACAAAGATAAGCAAGGTGGCTGCTACTAGCTTGACGCTCTGGCTCGGCAAGCATGACAACCTTGTTTAGTAAACAAGTCCGTTTAACTTCCGCGTCTCAATTTGTGGTGTTCTTGAGTTTAGGAACACCCTAAAGACTGTTGACGTATTCTTCGCAATCATGAAGGGGGTGATATTCAAGGAAGTTTCACCAGGGGGCCACCCTGGAGAACAGTGAGATTCCAGGTCAAAAGCTGGTCTTCTCTGACTGAAGCTAGAGCTTGAGGCCACGGGCCCATGCTGCCCCTTCCCCCCCGTTGCCCCATCCCATCAAAAACAATGCCAGGCACGGCCCAGGCAAAGACACCATCAGGAGGAAGCCAGCAAAACAGGCAGAAAAGACACCCGGAGTTTGAAACTCAAGATGCTTTCATCTCCAAAACAGCATGTTCTTTCTCTCCGGTCCACCCAGTGTTTCTGACGGAAGTGAAATTCTTCTCCGGCGTCCAAGAAAGATTTATGACCGAAAAGGAACCGGTTTCACCTGGCAGCGGGTGCGTGCAGGGTTTGTTCTCTTTCAGAGCCGGCCCAGTTGCTCTTTATTTTGCAGATGCTAATATTAGACCCAGTTAATCATTGCACATTCCTTTTATAAGGTGAGGAGCTACATTCTTGAAACCGCTCTCGGGAAAACAATCCTCTATTTCCAGACCACCCTGGGTTGCAGACTTGGGGTTTCGGCAGCGGTAGCGCTGCTGGGCCATGTGGCCGCCGTCTGGGCAGCGCGGAGACATCTGCTCCGCAGCCTCAACCCTTTGCAAGTGGTTCGGGAACTTCCTCTCTCCTCGCTCACTTGGCCCAACGTTGCTCCTTCTATAAACATCCAGAAGGTGTTAGTACCACCAGAGTATCAGACTTTATTGCCTCTCTCCCTGTGGGCAAATCGGCCTGTAATGAGGGCAAGGCTGTTGGAATAGGATGCATTCAATCTACTTTATGTGACGGCCCTAATTCAGACAAGTTAGATCCATCTGAGTGCTGTGCAAAATATGAAATTGTCAGACCATATTCAGTTTCATTAGTTCTCAGAGAGTATGTCTTGATTTTCATAGTCATTTCTAAGTTGATTATTGGCAAATTAATAGCCAATTTGCCATAGAAACATTGTGGTTAGATTCTGAGCCAACCCCCAGATGCTTCCTTAACTGGTTCTGTGCCTGAAACCCAGCACTACACTAACACTACCGTGAAATCGCATCGCCGCTTTCAACTCTGCTTTTGACATTAAAACATCCCGAGTTCCAACTCGGGACTTCAGGGGGTGGTTGCTGGGACCCCCCTCAGGCCCTGCTGTCCCAGTCGTGGTCATCTGCAGAGCCCCCCCTTGGTGAGAGGGGGGGTCCCAGAAAGCAGAAGCAGGGTGCTGGGGGAAAGTCTGGGTCTTCAGGGGACGCTGGCAAGCAGCAGCAGTTGCACACATTGTGCATGGTGGTCCCAGTTCTTGCTGAGTGCCATTAGGGCTGGAAACGGGGAGTGAGAGGAGAGGGGGACACAAAGGTGGTCCCTCAGGGAAGCGGTGGTGCCCGGAGGGAGATAAGCCTGGGCTACAATTCCCAGGAAGAACAGACCTGGGAGTCTGGAATGAGGAAGTGGTCCACTTGCTGACCACAGTAGAACCAAAAATATGTTGCCCACAAGATCCTTAGAAGACCCGCTTCACCGAAAGAGAGAGATCATTGGCACATCAATTCGAAATGTAAATACTTCCATATATGTATTCCCTGATGCCTTTTAGCACCTACTTCTCTGCCCACCCCAGGTCCCGTTATCAGACTATTAACTGAGCTCCTACTCTGCGCCAAGACCACCCTCCTGTATCTCCCCTTAGTTGGCACACCTGCAAGGCATTTGCTGTGTATCTGAAATAGACTCACTCGCTTCCTTCTGTCCCGCATAATGTCTTCTGGGCCCTTCTTTCTCTCTTCCTTTTCTCTTTCTCTTTCATCTCTAAGATCCGCTTAACCTGACTGGGGCCTTCTAGGGGGCCTGGTGAGTACTGCTTATTCTAGAATCTCATTCCTGGTCATATCCGAGACCCAGATAGACAAGAGCCTGCCTGTGCCCAGGACAAGGAGCAGACGTCAGTCCTGGCCGCAGCCGGACTGCGCAGCAGGATGAACGGGGCCTGCCTCCATGTCCGCCCGCATCCTGCTTTCCAGGCTCCAGTAAGATTTGCTTCTCTTTCTCCTCCTTCCATTTTTCACACTGATATCCTTTCTTGTTCCTTCTCTTTCATTTTTCCTTCCTCCCGACCTTTACATGGGAAACCCGTGCATTCCGCTAAGCAAGGGGGGCAGGGAAGGCGTTAGTATCCATGTGCCCACTCGCTCAGAGGAAGAACACGCCTGAGGCTGTGTGAGCGAAGCGGGCAGCCAGGGCCACATTCCCGGAAGAACCCTGCGTGGGAGAGACTCCCACAGGCATTCGTGGAGGGTCCAGCCTCTTAGACGAGTTTACATTTCATAGCGTTGACTGAATTTTCTTCAACTGTCTCTCCAAACATACTTCTCTGCTCCATAAACCATTTCCAGTGAAGCTGGGAGCCATTTGGTGTAATTCCTGTAACTTGGGGAGAATCTGAGGCAGACCATTCATGCCGAAGCAAACCTCTCTTTTAAAAGACCGTGTTTGCCACCACTCAGACCCGGGTGCCAATCACACAGCCCTCCCTCCTTCCGAACATTGTGTGGCCGGTCTGTGCTTCCCTGAGAGCGTGGCTGCTGGGCCCTGTGTGCCGCTTTTAATTCGTTGCTTTTTATAGACACTTTTTTATTTCTCCAACTGTGAACAAGTCTGAATTGCATGGGGCCAAATGTGAAAGAAAGGCCACTAACATTTCTATTCCCAGCCTTCCCCCACCTATTCCTTTAGGTAAACGCTTTCCTACTAAAACCTGGAACAGAGAAGGCGAGGAGGTGACTTCTCCCCGCAAACTGCATTCAGCGGACGAAGGTGATGTGTGTGACAGGGAGGAGCAGGCTAGTTTTGAAGCTCTGCATTGATTATCTAATTAAGGCGACCTCTGACCTCCATGGGTCTGAGGGCTTTGACTGGCCCACTGCTTCCTCCAGTTATACTTCCAAAATGACCAGGATGTACTTAGGAGGCAGCCTGGCCCATCCAGGCGCCCTGAGCTGGGAACTTCACCTGTGGGAGGGGCCTTAGCTCTGCCCTCGCCGCTCCGGGTCGTGGGGAGCGCACCGAGCAGGCCTCTCCTCCCCACCCGAGAAAGAAAGTCTCTCTCCTGGGAGCCCAGCCCAGACAAACAACCTCCCGCTAATCATTACTCACTATCAGTTTGGCCAAAATTGCGGGTTTGTTTTTTTTCCATCTGGGTGGCACAGGCTCTGAGCAAATCTCATCACATCAACAGCCCGTTTACAATTCTGGGTGGCTTCCCTGGGGCAGGAACTCTCTAACGTGTCCTTGTGAAGGGCTAGTGCGATCCCTTTCGCCTTAAACCAAATAGACTTGGCATTTCCGTCTATTTCCACAGACCATCACTTTCATGACATTTCCCCGAAACTGGAATGATATTAAAAGACACTGTGTGACTTCTGCTTCATCACCTGGTGCTCGGCTTGCCTCTGGGAAAGGGGAGGCGCTTTGCAATACCAGTAGTGGGTCTGGCTTTTCTTCCTCAAGATTCGTTATTTAAACAGTGGCCTTGTTTGATTTAAACAAGCCGTGTTGGTTCTCCTGCCTTCAACCAATGGAAAGTTCGTAGGAAATTCACGTTTACTCTTGTGGATGACAGATAGGCGTTATTAATGACTACGCCTCAAAGGCAATTAGAAACCTGAATCAACTTTTTGTCTCTTATAATGGCCCCTGGGGAAACATCAGGAAAATCATTTGCCAAGGAAGGCGGGAACAATTGTTAGCATTTCATTTTGTTTCGTTTCCTGAGAGGACTTAGAAAAACTGGGGAACTTCCGCCACTCTGATAGAAGACATAGAAAAAAATCAAAATATTCTGCTTAGAAGCCACAGAAGGCAAGCTGAACTAGCCAAGAGCCTCCCCGTTCTAAGGAAAAGCCAACTCATTCAGGCAAAAGCAAATTGTACTTTTCTAGAAGGTAAATTTCAGACAGCATTTTTCAAACTTTTGTTTCTACAACTCATAGCACAAATATATGTTATGTCATTTGCGCACACATATGTAGTTATCTGAAATGTGTTTTGTGACACATAACTTGTCCTTAGTGCATGCTGTGAACTGATATTTTCACCTCTGCCATTTTATCCTATTCCATCCTATGTCATTCTTCTTAAAATGCTAGCTGTGACCCACAACATCGATTTCCCAATCCATGACCCACAGTGTGAAAAACTCTTAAAGTGGGAACAAAGTGGTGAATCCTGACCACAAAGCAGCGGTTCTCAACCTGTGGGTCGCAACCCCTTTGGGGGTCGAACGACCCTTTCACAGGGGTCGCCTAAGACCATCGGAAAACACATAGATAATTACATATTGTTTTTGTGATTAATCACTATGCTTTAATTTTGTTCAATTTGTAACAATGAAAATACATCCTGCATATCAGATATTTACATGACGATTCATAACAATAGCAAAATTCCAGTTATGAAATAGCAACGAAAATAATTTTATGGTTGGGGGTCACCACAACATGAGGAACTGTATTAAAGGGTGGCGGCATTAGGAAGGTTGAGAACCCCTCCCACAAATCATCCCACTGTTATTGAAGAGACTCAAAATTTCCCGTTGAGGATGCCATTGCCTTGGCTAAACATGTTCTCTCTTATTAAAATGTAAATGAACCCTGAATGAGTAAGAGACGAAACGTGGTCCATTATTCACACCATTATGATACTGAGTACATATCACATGACATCACCTCCATCCATCACATCACAGGAGAGAAAGGAGATCAGGTTGGAGAAGGCGGGGTGGGAGTGAGAACACAAGTGCTCCAAGGAAGGGGTGGGTGCAGTAAGGAGGTCAGAGCACCCTGGGGGTCCTAGGCCTGTGGCCTTGCTCCCTAAGAAGGGGGACAGACCTAGGCTGAAGTCCCCTCAGCACACCCCGAGTTCCCTGGCCGCCCCCCCCCCACTCCTGCACATGTCACTGGGCAGGAGCCGGGAGTGCCATATGGAAATGGGAGGAACAGAACAGAGCACCCCGAGGCCTGCAGGCGGCTTCCATGAAGCATGGAGCATCCCGGAGCAGGAGGCCCCCCGGCCCTGCCTCCTTCCCTTCCCTGCACTCTCTGCCGCTGATGTTGCTCCCCATCCTCTCCCACTTTGTGAGCTCGGGGAGCGTGTTCTGCCAACACCACTCCTCTGTCCTTCCCACGCCACCTGGGCCCGCAGGCGTCAGGGCGTGGAGAGCATCGTCCATGTTACTAGATGGTCATCTCTAGCGCCCGGCACAGTGCCCATGCCCTCACTCATCCCATATGCTTTCATCCATGACGAATATTAACCTAGAGCTGGTACACCGGGCCAGGCGTGGGGAGGGCGCTGACGAGCTGCGCGGTGGACCTTGTTTTCTGCTTGCTAATGATGTCTATTTGCTCAGGAACAAAGATGTGCTGAGGGATGAGGGGATGAAGGAGAGAACGGCAGAACCCTGTACCGCCCTGTGTTGTTATTTCACTGCTTCCCCGCCCTCGCCCACCCATCTGGGACAGTTTCCATTCTGAGGAGGGGCTTAAAGCGAATCAGTCTGCGGCCCCAAAGCTCCCCTGTTTTTGTCCATAAAGAGTCTGAGCAGCTGATGACAGCTGCCGTGTCCCAGGCCCCCCCCTCTCCCTCCGGCTGAAACACCACCGGGGCCTGCAGGGGCCCGGACAGACCCACCAGCAACAACATGAATGGTTTCAGTTACCCGGCAGCCCACTTGCCTCCCTCCAAAGGCCCTTCATTTGGTCTATAATCTCCTCTCGGTGTGACCCCAGAACCAACCCACCCTCCAGGGGTGCTGACTGCGCGCCCTAAACGCGGCCCCCACAGACCTAGCCTCCCGCCGCATCAGCTGCACCGAAAAACTCGCTCTCGCTGGCTTCCCAGGGACCCGTGGGCCGCACCGTCCTGCCCGGCCTCTGGGCTGCCGAGCGGAAAGTCCCTGTGCGCCCTGAAATTCGCAATGGCCCTCGCCCGTCCCTCCCCATAAGCACATTGAAAGGGCTGTTTTGAGACCTGTTTCTTCCACAGGATTCTGTTTCACCGGCTGCAGGGCAGCCCTGACCAGGTTTCCCATGGGAATCCCCCACCGCCTTTCTCTGAGCCTCTGTGCAGTCAGGAGCAAAAGGCCCAGAGGCGAGGCTCCCAGCCTGGGGGGCCCTCACTCTGGGTGCGGTTATCACAGCGAGAGGATGAGGAGAAACCCCAGGGAGGCCGCCCAAGAGCAGCGCTGGAGGCTGGAATGGGGAGAGGCCGGGCTGTGTGTCCCTCCCCCCCACTCAGCCTCCCTGCCTCCCCCCGCTCAGCCTCCCTGCCTCCCCCAGGCTGGTTCTTCGATTCCAAGAGCCAATAAGTTCCCTTCTGGCACTTTAGCCTAATTCCCGTTGGGTCTCTGTAAGTTGCAACCAAAAAATTCCTGACTAAGACCCCTAATTTTTCTTCCTGAGCGCTGCCCTGCCGCTCCTGGCCCCCACAGTGGCATCCTGTGCTTGCCCGTTTCTCTAACTCCAGGCCAGGACTCCCATTCCCGCTGTGGAACGTCGCCTGGTATTTCATTCGTGATTCCGGGTGGCGAGACACAGCTTGCACACACGGCTCTCGGTTGTGCTAAGAAAATGTGGCTTTTGTACGTTTTGGGGAGCAGAGCTAGTCACCCTCGTGAGACACGCTAGGCAGCAAGAAAAAATAATCATTTTCTAGTAAATGGCGTCTCATTCAAACAAGACTTTGAAGCCGGAAGAAACGGATTTGGTCCTTTTGAGTAGATCCTGCCGCTCTTCTCAACATATGGACTGGCTGCAGGAGGGGGTTCTCGGGATGCGTGAGAATTTCTGGGCTTCAGGAATGACACCAAAGACATGGGAGGCTAGCAGTGGTCAGCTGCCCCTCTGTCCGTGACACACCACGTGGACATTACGGCTGCCCAGCTCATTGTGAGGCCAATTCCAGAGTTTCCAGCTTCCCGCAGCCACACCTAAGGAAACTGACCAATCATCCCAAATGAGGAACCCCCCTATACGGGCATCCCCGCAGCCCTTGACTTATGGGCCTGGGACAAGATCCCTCAGGGCCCTGCCCTCTGACCGCCAGGCCCACAGCCTCCGAGATTACATGGTAGCCTCCTTCCCTCCTTAGTGTCAGAGGCTCCTGTGACACTGTACCTAAGTTCCCTCTGCCCTGTTATTTTTGTTAAAACTCAGTCATCAAAAATGTTACTGGAACCTAAAAGAAGCTTAGGAACTCTATTTTCTCTCACCAAAGCCTGTCTTTCAAACTGTCGTGAACTCAAAACTTCCATTTTGGAATTTATAAATTCAGCATTGCCTGTGTCCTTACATTCTTGCTGTAAAAAAAAAATCCTAATTTTCCCCAAGGCTGATGGATGCCTCTGGCAGAAGAAAAGGTCACATGGAAGGAAATTCAAATGCAAAAATCATTTTAATATAAGTCAAAAGTATTATTCCCCATTACATAACATGGAAATAACAATGGAACCTAATTGTGTCATCCAAATTATTTGCTAACCCTCTGATCTCATTCACTCATAAATCTGAAAACCTTACCTTTTGTTCCTTCATGAAGACATTGTTAAAAAGGATAAAATTGCCCGAGCTGGTTTGGCTCAGTGGATAGAGCATCGGACTTTGGGCCGAAGGGTCCCAGGTTCAATTCTGGTCAAGGGCACATGCCTGGGTTGAGGCTCGATCCTCAGTAGGGGGTGTGCAGAAGGCAGCCAATCCATGATTCTCTCTCAACATTGATGTTTCTATCTATCTCTCCTTTTCCCTTCCTCTCTGAAATCAATAAAAATGTATTTTAAAAATAAAATATAAAGGGTAAAATTACTGGATGACGTAGAATAGAGCTTGGAGAAACACCACTAGAAACATGTCTGCAATTGGACAGTGAGCCACAGGGAAACTACTGTTTGCCTGAAATGTTTTGCTATGTTAGCCCAGGGAAATCACTTACTTGGGGTTGTAGTGGGCAGACCCTAAGGTGGCCCCCCATGATCCTCATCTTCTGGTATTCATGCCCTTGTTTGGGCGCTACTTGTGAGTTGCTTCTAACCAATAGAATATGGCAGCAGTGATGCAATGCCTCTCCTGGGTCCTGTGAAGCTAAATAAGGCTGTCTTGCTAGAGACTTTCTCACTTGCTGGTTTTGAAGACATAAATGGCTGTGTCAGGAGGCCCACAGGTCAGGGGAGTGAGGATAGTCTCTAGGAAGTGAGGACGGCCTCCAGCCGACAGCCAGAAGGAAGCTGGAACCCTCAGTCTCACAGCCGCAGGGAAATAAACTCTGCCAACAACCTGAGAGAGTTTGGAAGAGGACACTTCCCCAGTTGGGTCTCCAGATGAGAACACAGCCTGGCTGATATTTTGCTTATTGCAGCCTGAATCCAGAGAATCCAGCTAGGCCTTGATCAGATTCATGACCTTCAGAAATAGTAAGATATATAGTATAGAATATGTAGTATAAGATATAGTATATATACTAGTATATGATAGTGAAAGAGTAGGTGCATATTGTTTTAAGACACTATGTTTGTGGCAGTTTGTTATATAGCATAGAAAACTAATACAGGGTCATACTGTGCAGAAACATACTGTTAAGACATGTGCCCTGGTTCTGATACCTGCTTCGGATTATATTGCCTCTCTAAGCAGGTAACTGAATCACTACTCAGAAGAGCTAAGATCTGAGACAAACCCCATTAAATTATGACCAGCAATTCCCTTCCCTTCTCTGTGCCTCATTTTTCTCATCTGTAAAATGAGGACATCCTAGTGGGTGAATTCTAAAGGACCTCTAGGCTCAAATATTTTATGTCCTGTGGCCCCAAAGGAAGATAGATATCCTTGAAATGCATTTGAACTGAGGTGAAGCAGAAAGAAGTTAGAATGGAATTTGGAAATAACAAAACAGAAATGAGCAAGTATTGAAGACTAAAAAAAAAATTCAGCTCTGAAAAGAAAGTTCAAAAAGCACAGTTCAGCCAGCATGGCTCAATGGTTGAGTGTCGACCTATGAACCAGGAGGTCACAGTTGGATTCCAGGTTGTGGGTTTGATTCCCAGTGTGGGGCATGCAGGAGGCAGCCTATCAATGATTCTCTCTCATCATTGATGTTTCTCTCTCTCTCTCTCTCTCCCTCTCCCTTCCTCTCTGAAATCAATAAAAATATTTTGTTAAAGCTCATACACTGATAGCCCCATAGAAGTCAATGAAATGAAGTGACTCAGACCAGTTACAGACACGATGCTGGCACATCCAGCCAGGTGAGCACTGGGATCATTAGTATCTGCCAGCTGGGTTTTATAGATTTCATTCTGAAGACATCTAGTTTTTAAAATCTAGCTCAGATCTTTTCCAGTGAAAGAAAAAAGAACTTACCCGCAGCCCAGTGCTAAGAGACTTAGCGTGGAATTTCTCTTCATGTTCTCCACCCCTAATAACAGACGACGCTCAGTTATTAGACCACTGTCATGGCTCTGGTTAGTCGGAAGAGCAGGGCCAATGTTCTTAGAAGTAAACCAGAGCTACAAACATGTGAAACGGTTCTGTGGGTCTCCATTTTCTACCGCGACATAAAGAAAGGCTTTGAACAGTGCTGGGCTGGGAAGAACCACGGTGAGTATTTTCTAAGATTTCAAAGTCAATGGGGTATATAACTGAGAACATAAATTCTAAAACCATCAGAAGCTGAATGTTGGAAAAAATAAGAAAATGTTCTTTTCAGTGTAAAAAAAAAAAAAAAAAAGCCTGCTCATTAGAGCCTTAGAATGAATCTGCTCTTATAAGTCTAATCCATGAATAAGCTAAGAAATAGAACTTTGCTGAAAAATTCTCATGGATTTACAAGTTGCTATGCGTCCCCAAGGAGTGGGGTTTGAGCTGTAAAGTTGCCTGAGACACACAGATCTGTACAGTGTAGTGAAAACTTGAAAACTGATATCTTTCCACAACAAAGACACTACTGATACCCAAACCAGACCTATCTGGCTTTTTGTCCGCTGTATTAACTGGTATTTAGTTTGGGTTTAAGAGTAACTTAATGGTTACTAGCTTCAGAAAGGTGATTTTTGAGGGATTGTTGGATAATTGAAAGCAGATTTCTTAAAAACCTTGAAATCATTTCATTTTTATTTCAAATTTATAATTATAAATGATCTAATAATATTCAAAATTCTTAATTACTCAAAACATATTGGTCAAACCGGAAATCAAATGTACATATGCCTTTATGCCTCTTGTCAAATGAAATAGCAATGTTAAATATTCCAACAACTAGGAAATACTGATAAAAGTGGGCTTCATTTTATCTTTCATTCATTCTGTGCTTTATTCAACTCCCCCCTAGTAATGGACCTTTTTTCCCCCCAAATCTTTGATTTTGTAATGAACTCAGCTGAACATTAAATGTGTTGCTTTGGATGGACATCAGTCAAAAAACACAGTCACGAAACTGGACTATAGTAAGACTAAGCTGATAATATTGACGATCTCGCAGATTATACAATCTCTGATGCTAAATCCATTTCTGAAGTCTGCTTTGGCCAAATGCAACATTCCTTTCTTCCTCAACTGTTGAAGGATCCTGTTTACAAGTACTAGATAAAATAAGAAAATGATCAACTTAGGCATAAGACAGCCTGGTCAGTCTGAGAAAGGATTACTTCATCTTCCGTGTTTTGAATCAGAAATCTGTAAGCCAGTGATTGGTAGTGGTCGTATGACCTTAAGCAGACATCTGGATGCCCTTCAGGTGGAAAACTTCAGGGGAATGTTCCATGACCCTTAAGTCTCTACAGGATGGGTATTTTATTTACTTTTGAGTTCAATCAGACTTTCTAGTTCATGCTCGAGAATTCAACTTAAATTTTAGCCATTCCACTCTGGAAAGAAGACAGAATTCCTAGCAGTTAAGAAAAACCTAGTCTAGTGAGAGAAATGAGATGTTGTCACAAATAAACACAGTACAAGGTAGGATGTGCTTTAAGATGAGTACAGAGAATATGCATTGTGAGTTCAAAGGCAGGGGGGTTATTTGAGATTTGGCAGGATTCAAAAAAGATCCAACAGTGTTTATCATTAATGCCACAATATGGAACAATCAGAAGTATCTTAGAATCAAGGGTCTCAGAAGTAGTAGAATTCTGAGAAGTCCAATCCTTTATCCTATGGTTTTTATTAATTTATTTTTAGTTATAGTAACTATTAATATAGTTATATTAATCTTAGATGTACAGCATAGTGATTCAACATTTCTATACCTTAGGAAGTAATCATAATAAGTCTAGTAACCATCTGTCACTGTACATAATTATTAGGCTGTCATTGACTAAGTTCTCTATGCTGTACATTACACCCCATGACTTATTTTATAACTGGAAGTTTGTACTTCTTAGCTCCCTTCCGTTTTTTTACCCAGCCCTCTCCTCTCTTTCCTCTGGCAACCATCAATTTATTCTCTGTATCTATGAGTTTGTTTCTGTTTCATTTTGCTTGTTAGTTAGTTTGGGGTTTTTTTATTCCACATATAAGTGAAATTATACAATATTTGTTTTTTTCTCTGCCTAACTTATTTTACTTAACACAATATTCTCTAGGTCCACCCATGTTGTTGCAAATGGGAAGTATTCCTTTGTATATGTAAACTACATTTTCTTTATCCAGTCATCTATCAATGGACATCTAAGTTGCTTCCATATCTTGGTTATTGTAAACAATGCTGCAATGAGCATGGGAGTGCATATATCTTTTAAGATTATTGTTTTCATCTTCAAGTAAGTACCCAGAAGTGGAATTGCTGGATTGGATGGTAGTTCTATTTTTAATTTTTTTTTTCAGAATCTCCCATGGATTTTTAAATGGAAATACATGCCCTGATTTTAGGGTATTCAGACCCTCCACATTGCCTCTCATTCTGTTTCCTGTGGCGGCTCACCCTCTTCTTTCCTGTCATTAAATATTGAAGTTCCTCAAGGATTCATCCCAGGTTCACCCATCCATATTCATGACTTCAGTAGCTATATATATCAGTGACTCCTAAATTTATCTCTCTGGACAAGATCTCATTTCTGCATTCCATATCTTTCTCTGCCCACTTGGCATCTCTACTAGGAAAACTTAAATGCAATTTACATTCAATATGTCCAAGATGTACCTCATAATCCTCAAGGTATTTTCAAGTGTGCATAGGTAGGGGCACCTGCTGCCTCACCAGGACACTTGATTTTGAGAACTACCACCCTTATCACATGGCCAATAAATACGATGGTCCCAAACCGACTTCTCTGTAAATAGCAGCAGCCAATGAGTTTCAAGGTCAGAAGCATTCAGTTGTATTGGACGAAATGTTTAACAGTGTTTGGTCAGGCATAGGTTGGTACCTGTGTTGCCTTCAATCTCCTTCCCAATAAGATAAAAATATTCATCAATTGTGAGTTGTAAATTCTCCCTTTGCCATGTACTTTGTTGCATTGAATGGTAGCAGGGCTGTAACTCAAGACATGATAAGGAAACGAGAGGGAATGTAGGAACTAGGACTTCTTATTTTAGAGCCATGAGTTGGAGGAGAGGCACACCAGGCTGAAAGGCACCATAAGATATCCTCTTTGGGAATGGCATGATGCTGACAGGAACATGGGCTGCCAAGCTAAATACACCAGGTTCTGATCCAATATCAACTGCAAATAAAATTTGTTAAACAAGAAAGTCATTTGCAGTGAAAACGATATGTCGCTGGTGGTCGTTACTTAAAGCCAAGGTGACCTTTCTGACCTCCAAAAGAAACCACCCACTCCAGCTTAAGGAAAGACCGAGACTTAGAATCAGAAGGGAATGGCCCTTCTGTTTCTAGCCTGGTCCAAGCTTATAAAAGATGCAGCACAGTGGCTCCAGCATGAGCTCACAGAAGAGAAGCAGAAGCCAAGCTGAACCGGGCTTCCCATGATTAGGAAAACGCACCGCAGGCTCTAAGGAGAGCGCTATAAAGTCTGTGTAGTGAAACCAGGAGAGATTTGGTGGTGAATATTAACTGAGTGATCATTTTGAATGGAAAGAAAATATGAATATTCTGAATGTTTCCCCCTCTTGATCAGAAACTCTTAATTTGTTACCACTTCTTTGAATTTTGAAGATCATTTGAATCCCCATCTGCCATTGAAAGTTAACTGAGTATCCAAGGGTTGGCTGATTCAGTATTTTAAGACATCCATAATTCCAGGGATCTTGTGAGGAAATGTAAGAAAGACATTGCCACCTCATACCCATTAGGACAGATACTATAAAGAAAAACAGAAAACCACAAGTGTTGGGAAGCCTGTGGAGAAACTGGAGCCCTTGTGCTGTGTTGGTGGGAATGTAAAATGGTGGAGGTGCTGTGGAAAGCAGTATGAAGGTTCCTCAAGAAGTTAAAAATAGAACTACCATATGAGCCAGCAATCCCACCTCTAGGTATATACGCAAAACAATGGAAAACAGAGTCTCAAGGAGCTATTTGCACACCCATGTTCACAGCAGCACTATTAACAACAGCCAAGAGACAGAAGCAATCCAGGTGCCCACCGAGAGATGAATGTGAAAACAAAATATGGTGTCTGCATACAGAAGAATATTATTTGACCTTAAAAAGGAAGGAAATCTTGTCACATGCTGCAACATGGATGTACCTTGAAACATTAATCTAAGTGAAATTAGCCAGTCACAAAAGAACAAATACCATATGACTTCAAGTATATGAGGTATATAGTAGTCAGAGGCTAGAGGAGGGGAAAAGATGGAGTTGTTGCTTAGTGGATACAGAGTTTCAGATATACAAGATAGAAAAGTTCCTCAGATCGAATACACTTAACACTACTGAACTCTACACTTAATTATAGCTCAGATGGCAAATTTTATGTTATGTAGCTTTTGCCACAATAAAAAAAAAAGACATTGCCAATTCCCTCATTGGCCCTTAACTTCAGGAGAGATTGGGTGAGAGATAGATAACAGGAAGAAGGGCAGGGGAAAGAACACGGAAGAGTTATAAGAGGTCTGGACTTGGGAACTATTGAGTCTGTGGAGTGTAAATGAAGACAGAGCTGAGATAATAACCTTAGAATACAAAAGGGATTGAAGAAGTTCATGCAAGACACCCCTCCCGCTAACTGCAGGCCTCCTCGATTCTGCATGGTTTGCTAGATCCAGATCTTCTGATAGCACAGGCCCACCCAGTCTCTCCTCCTTAGAATCTATACTACCTGAGCTGTCAAAGCAGTCTTCAGAAGGACGTATCCAACAAGCATTCCTGTAAATGCATAGCTGAGTGCACCTAAACTCAAGGGAAAGCTCCAGGGGCCCAAAATACAGAAGGAACTGAATGAATACCAGAGCAGTCAGAGCAGGCGCCACGGGTACAAAGTGGGTGGGGAGCTTGTCAGTTTACAGAAACCAGGACATGGGTTTTAACAGCCATGCAGGAACAGAAAACAAATATTTTAGCGAAATTTTTCTATAATCTTGTATCTCTCTTGATAACTAATCATGCATCTCTCTTGGGTTACCTTGGGTGACTTCTAGCCTCCAGGTCAAAACCAGTCCCAGATCTTTCTTCCCATGAACGTAATGAAATGTCTTCAGTGCTTCTTCCAGATACATTTATCTCAGAAAGCAGAGGACAGAGAAGCCTTTTAAGTACAATAACCAACCCTGAAGGGCCCCCGGTCCTCTGTTATTGGCAGCATTTAGCCCCCCGTGAGCCTCCCGATCCTCATCTTCTCGCCCAGGTTCACAACGCTTAAGGACACAGCTCCCTAACTGCCCCGTTACAAGGCTCCTAGATCCTAGAATCTACAGCCCAAATGATCCTGAGCCTACTTTGCCTTAAAATGAACAGTCAAGCCTAGAATGACATTTCAGAAAAATTAAACACATACACGTTTTAGAAGGAGAGGGCCTACCTGTTTTTAAAGCCAAATATGATGTCTTCCATAGTGGCAGCTTTGGTCATGGCCACCTTGAGTCTAGAACCAGCACCTGGGAGAAGAATTGGAGGTCTCCGGTTAGGACACCAAAGGGTCCTGTTAGGGAACCAGTAGACACCTGGAAGGATGAAAGGAACACACAGTTACAGTGAAAACAGCTCCTTATCGTGATGTTCACTCTCCTCCAACAAGGATCTGTGTTTTCCTGAGAAGGTAAATGTGAGAAGGGCCTTAGACCTGAGATGACTCATGGACATGCACCCAGAGCGACTGTGTGATCCCTGGGAGACCCCCATGGGCATTGTGGGCTGCAAATGATGGTCATTCCTAAGAGGTAACAAGAGAGGTCCTGTCAGCTGTGCAATTGCTTTGTTTTGGCAGGACACTTTGGAGTCAAGAAAACATTGGCTGGAGTTCAAGGCCAAGATTTTGGATCAGCTGCCACCATAATTTTTCAGAAATGTGATGACTGTTCCTCAAGAAATAGTTTCCTAAGTAGGCTGCAGGAATGTCTCCTGTGCATGTTCGAAAGGGATTTAAGGAATGAAGCCCTTGGGTACTGACCAGTCCAGCAGAGTTACCATGGGCCTCTCAAGCAAAGGGTGAGAAGACTGAGTCACACCAGGAATCCTCCTCACCAAATGTAGTGGGGGAATCAGAGAGTGGCTTTAACGGAGACAGGGCATGCCTGGACTCCATATCTTACACAGTATAGGAGCACCGCAACGGAAAATCTACCAAGATTATTCAGCCAAATCCTCTCTCTCTCTATTGAAAGTTCCGTGCTAAACTAAACAGTGTAAGCTTTCTACACTCAATACTGTGTTTGGATATAAAAATAGTGAGGAGAAGAATCGTGTGAACATCTACATGACCCCCAACCATCCATGTGGGCCATGGATGTACTGTCTCCATTTCTTGCCTAGTCACAGTCCTTCATTTATATATCAAAAAGCATCACTCATACTTAAAAAACACAGGGATCATAGCAATCTGAATACCCAAGTCTAAGGCTCAATAGGGAGAACATTCCCTGCCCATTTTTAAGTAGCATAACATAGCATGTAGACAAACTCTATTATTAACACCATCTATATATGTAAAAGCTTAAGTGACTGTTATGACTGAACAACTGGCATGACCAGAATGACTGGAACAACCTGTCAACCAGTCTCTATGACATGCACTGACCACCAGGGGACAGACGCTCAAAGCAGGAGCTGCCCCCTGGTGGTCAGTGCACTCCCACAGAGGGAGCGCCGCTCAATTGACCAACAGGTGCCAGAGGCAGGGCTCATGGCTGGTGAGCACTGCTGTGGCATCATGAGCCTCTCCCAATCAGGACTAACTGGATGTGAGCCCACAGCAGGCGCAGCTGGGCTGGGGTGAGCGGGAGGTGACATTGCACTGCCAGTTTCAGACCGATCCCCGCAGGCCACACCGAGGGACCCCACTGGTGCACAGATTCGTGCACCAGGCCTCTATTATAGTTATCAAGGGAACATTTACAATGTACCTGAGTTCCTAAGATAGAAAAAAAAAGATAAAGTGTCAATGATGGGAGGCTGGGGGTGAAATTAAGAGTCAAATACTGAGTCAGAAAGACCATTTACAGAAGTATAGATGCGAGGCCTATGGAGGCACTGAGCATGCTCGGCCAGGAGGGGAGAAAGAAACTTCAGGCCTTTGAGGGCAGTAGCTGGGCCAAATAGATCACGTCCTGAAAAGATGAGGCAAGCCATTAATTTATTATCAGTTACTACATTTCTTTCATTAATTTTATGGAGTAAAATGAAGTACATTAAAAACACGTTTAAAAGATAGTGCTGGTTCTCTAGAGTTTTCAGAGTTAGCACCAATGGTTTCCCAATGGAAGCCGATGCAGGATTCTTCATTCCAAGACTCCTGAGGAAATGACATCCATGGCTCTTGAGGAAGGCGGTGAAATTTCTGTGCTCTACTATGGGTGTGCCTGGGTTGATTCTACACTATAATATTAAAAATGTCACACGAGGTAGCATTGTGCAAAAGGATATGGTATGAAGTCTCATTGGAAGGCCTACGATATAATATCAATTGTTTCTCATTGAATTTTTATTTCTATGTTTTTATCATGTTTCCAACTTTCCCATGTGTGCCTTGTATGAATACGTGGTATGTGGAGTGGGGACTGCCAATTTAGGAGGAGGGAGGGTCTAAAAACTTCAACAGCAAAGCTTCCAATTGTCAGACTCTGTGATTCTCATCCCATTGTGCCCCGCTCCCCCTTCCCATCACCCAACTTGCTATGCATTCGCAAACCTCGCCGAAATACTGAAGGTGGGGCCATAAAAGCGTTTTTGGATTTTTAAGGATTTCTGTTACAGGAATCAGAACCTTTGATCTCTTGGCAGAGGCTCAGGGCAAAACTTTGTCCAGGGCCATGGTTAAGGAGGCGGTTCCCCCGACAGTCAGGCCCTGCGTTCCGTGGCATAACCATGCTAAGCCTGCAGCTCTAGCCCTGGGCTCACTGGCTGTCCGCTGTGAGACTTTGAACACACCATTTAGCTTCCCGGAACATCGATTTCCTTCTCAGGGAAAGAGAGGTCACCGATGGCCGAGTTCTGGGTTCACCTGGTGGAAGGGAAGGGCAAACAGTGGTGTGTGGGGAAGCCTTAGCAAGCAGGTCTCCGAAGGGAACAGGCCATGGTTTGTAGCTTCTGTTGGTTCCCGGGTGTAAATACCCGTACGATGGCTGATATCAAGCTGCCAGTGTGACGTCACTGAATGGGGAGCCGGGAAGAGGTGTATGGTGGCACCCATATTCTGTACTTCTGCATGGAGACCTTGCAGATAGAGTGGGTATAGACAACCTCAAATGCATAGGTAACAGCCACATGTAGTGGGATAATTAGATGATGTTTTGAGTATTTATTACCTTTGCTTTTAATGAAATTTATTTAATTGTAGGTTTATATAATGTAGTTTTTAAGAATGATTCTGTTTACCAACCAGCTCACAAAGTTTCTGAAAATTGAGTAAATTGTTCTCACAAGCCGGTACGAGCCAGCTGTAGCCCGTCACCCGTGGTTTCTTTCAGAGGAAAGAAATGAGCCAGAGAGGCAATTAGTCTTCTTATTTATTGCGCGAGAGAAACATCAATTTGTTGTCTCACTTATTTATGCATTCACTGGTTAATTCTTGCATGTGCCCTGGCATATCGAGGCACTGCTCTAACCAACTGAGCTCCCTGGCCAGGGCCGATTAATTCTTAAATAAAATCTGAGAAAGGCTTTGGGCCAAACCTTCCTGGAATGAGAAGATATAGGACCTTGGGTGGGTAGAAATGAGAGTAAAATGCAGGAAAAGTGTCCATACTGGTGGGCAGGGTGTGGGCATCAAGGGCTTTACTTTTCTTCTCTCCCATCAAAGCAGCTAAGTTTAGAGTAAAATTAACTAATAACATTTTAATGTTTTCGCTTCAAAGGGCACACTGAGCAGAAGTCTCTGACGTGCTGTGGCAATATTTTCACTGTCATTATCGCTGTTATTCTAAGCTGGTGAATGGTGGCCTGTGACCATGGAAGCGGCTGTGATGCAGCTGAAGTGCCTGCCCCACTGCGGGCCCTGGAGGAACAGAGGGCCCTGGAGGAGCAGTGAGGGCCCTGGAGGAGCAGTGAGGGCCCTGGAGGAGCAGAGGGCCCTGGAGGAGCAGTGAGGGCCTTGGAGGAGCAGTGAGGGCCCTGGAGGAGCAGTGAGGGCCCTGGAGGAGCAGAGGGCCCTGGAGAAGCAGTGAGGGCCCTGGAGGAGCAGTGAGGGCCCTGGAGGAGCAGTGAGGGCCCTGGAGGAGCAGAGGACCCTGGAGGAGCAGTGAGGGCCCTGGAGGAGCAGTGAGGACCCTGGAGGAGCAGTGAGGACCTTGGAGGAGAAGAGGGCCCTGGAGGAGCAGAGGGCCCTGGAGGAGCAGCGAGGGCCCTGGAGGAGCAGTGAGCCCTGGAGGAACAGAGGGCCCTGGAGGAGCAGTGAGAGCCCTGGAGGAGCAGTGAGGGCCCTGGAGGAGCAGTGAGGGCCCTGGAGGAGCAGTGAGGACCCTGGAGGAGCAGAGGGCCCTGGAGGAGCAGTGAGGGCCCTGGAGGAGCAGAGGGCCCTGGAGGAGCAGTGAGGACCCTGGAGGAGCAGTGAGGACCCTGGAGGAGCAGAGGGCCCTGGAGGAGCAGTGAGAACCCTGGAGGAGCAGTGAGGACCCTAGAGGAGCAGAGGGCTCTGGAGGAGCAGTGAGGGCCCTGGAGGAGCAGTGAGGACCCTGGAGGAGCAGAGGGTCCTGGAGGAGCAGTGAGGGCCCTGGAGGAGCAGAGGGCCCTGGAGGAGCAGTGAGGACCCTGGAGGAGCAGTGAGGGCCCTGGAGGAGCAGTGAGGGCCCTGGAGGAGCAGAAGCCCCCATGGGGAGAGCAGGGCTGAGCTGCTTGCATGGCCTGCAGTTTGGTTGGAACTGACTTGCTAGTCACCTGACAAGTCAGAATGCGAGGGTCCTCCAGGTGGATAGCGGGACAGTATTAGCAACCTGGGCTGGGACACAGGCTTCGCCCGGCCCTAGAGGATGGGTGGCAGGTGCCTCAGCCACTGGTAACGAGGAGCAGGAAGGCTGGCGGGAGACAGGCCTGGCCTCACGCTTCAGTGCAGCCCAGCAGAGCCTGGGCCCTGCGGGTGCTGAGGGCGGCCTCCTGAGAGCTGTGCGCTCGGCTCCCTGGCCGCTGCGGGCAGGCGCTGCGTGAGACCCACACGGAGTTGTTGTTATTGTCCTGATTGTACAAAGAGGAAACTGAGGCTCAGTGAGGCTGGGCTGCTGGGGGCCCACACTGGTCAATGGAAAAACAGGGATTTAAGCTCAAGAGTCCTTATTAGAGGCCATTTAAGAATGTCCCAGTTTTAAGAAAATGGCAAAGCAGACACATGATGGAGTATTAACGTCACAAGAGCTACATGGTGTGGACGGTGACGGGAGGAAGCCTGGTCTCCTGAGAGGACTGCCCGCTGCTGGCTCGGCCCTTGGGCATCGTTGCTGCCTGGAGCCAGCAGCCTGACTTCAACCCCAGCCCTGCCACGTAGAAGCTGGGCCCCGTGGGCAAGTCACTTACCCTCTCTGTGCCTCCGGTCACACAGCTCTAAAGCGAGGAGACTGGCCCTGGCCTCCTCCATAGAGGCGACAGGTGGCTGGCTCACCGTGCGGGTTAGCCAGGTGAACCCCTGGTGCTGAGCCTGGTCGGGCAGCAGAGCGCTCCTTAAATCGCCGCCACCATTGGCTTGAGAAGGCGTGTGCTTCCTCGTTTTCCTTCTGTGTGAGGTGCTGAGAGTCATAAAGGTCCGCAGTTAAGAAGTCAGGTCGCAGGTTCTAGCCCAGGGGTGGGCAAACTTTTTGACTCGAGGGCCACAATGGGTTCTTAAACTGGACCAGAGGGCCGGGACAAAAGCATGGATGGAGTGTCTGTGTGAACTAATATAAATTCAAAGTAAACATCATTACATAAAAGGGTACGTTCTTTTTTTTTTTTTTTTTTTTTTTTTTTTTTTAGTTTTATTCATTTCAAACGGGCCGGATCCGGCCCGCGGGCCGTAGTTTGCCCATGGCTGTTCTAGACAGTCTCTTGTTGGGTTTTTGCCTGAAAACGTAAAATGCCTTTGCTACCGCCCAGGATGCCCTGCGGGGTAACCTGGCCCTTCACGCACAGCTGGCTTTTCTCCAGCACCCACAGAGCTGCCCCCCTCCCCCAGCGGTGCCAGCACCCACAGAGCTGCCCCTCACCAGCGGTGCCAGCACCCATGGAGCTGCCTCCCCCAACCCCCAATGGTGCCAGCACCAGCCCCTGTACTAACAGATGGGGCGGGGGAGGCGTGATGGGGCCTGGGGTGCTGCCTCCCGGATCTGCTGACCTGACCCGCGTTCTGACTGCCGGGGCCTGTGGAGAGTGGCTGTGTCTGGCTGGTCCCTGGGGCGTCGGGGCCCGGGAGGAGGCTGCCCTCCCGCCAGGAGCTGTGTGGCTTGGTCACAGTCATTCCTCACCGTCCTGCGTGACTCCTGGTCTCTCCTGGGCCACGGGAGGGGCAGTGGAATAAGAACCCGCTTCTGTCTACACTGGGGAATGCCCCCACCCACGAACATGCTTCAGAGGTGCTGCCGCTGCCCCGGGACGGGTCCCAGCTTCCCCCAGGGAGCAGGCAGTGAGGGCCGCCCCTGGGGAGGACGGGAGGGTCCTTCACGGAGGAGCAGGTGCTGCTCTGACAGGTCACATCTGGCCGCGTTTTCCCAGCGGCTGGTGTCCAGGGAGCGGCCCTCCCAGCCGGGGCAGAGGCAGAGAGGGGTGGGGGGTGGCCGGTGTGACCCGCTGGCCCAGCTGTGGCACCTCCATCCACAGAGGGCAGGTGTGGATGAGACGCGCTGAGCTTCAGAGGCAGTGGGGCCATGACCGTCCCCTCTTGGCCGTTGTCTGGACCCTCTGCCCTGGGGACAGTGCACAGAAGAGGGACTCTGCCGCCTCACTGCCTCTCATCTCATCCTCCAAATGGGCAGGACTACCTGTCACCAAGCCAAACTGCCTTGAAAGGCCTCAAAAATGGTCAACTGCGGGCTGTGTCTCCCCCTCCAAGGAACCGGGAGAGGGTAACAGTCCTTCCATTGATGCTCCCGGCGAGCCAGGTCTCAGGTCCTCGGGGCCGCCCAGTGGAGCTGGGCCCTGGCTGCTCCCATCTGCACCCGGTCTGCACCCGAGAGCGGCGGGCCAGGCTGTAACCCGGGGGGTCTGGCTCAGCGCGGCGTCCTCTGAGAAATGGGGACAGAGCCTCCCAGCCGAGGGCGGTCAGGGGTGCACAAAGCCCGCAGAGGAATTATTTTTCTTGGTTCTAGTTTGGTGCTAATAGATGGTTCATTAAATTGCTATTTTTTTAAAGACACACAGACCCTGGAACCTCTCCCAATCCAATAGTAGTTGCTATTTAAGTCCACCCAGCAGCCCATGGGCTTAGGTTCGGGTGGGGCCCTAAATCAATGGTGTCGGGCACTCCCTGAGCTCCTCCCGGGACACACGTCCCCATGGCCACAGTCCTGAGGCACCTGGGGCGCATCGTGGGGCCGGGGATGTGTGAAGAGGTTCAGGAGGGCTGGGGAGCCGAGACCTGGTGGAAAGATTCAGGGAAGCCCTGGTCCCCAGGCGATACGGGAAAGCGGTGGGAACACGGCGTGATGGGCTGAATGTTTGTGTTCCCCGAAAACTCACACGTGGAAGCCCGAACTCCCAGGGTGTCTGCATTTGGAGAAGGGTCTTCTAAGGAAGTAATTCAGGTTAAATGAGGACACAAAAGTCGGGCCCTGATCTGATCGGATTAGTGTCCTTAAAAGAAGAGACTCAAGCCCCGGTCGGCGGGCTCAGAGGATAGGGCATCAGCCCACGGACTGAAGGGTCCCATGTTCAATTCTGGTCAAGGGCACGCACCTTGGTTGCAGGTTCCACCCCGGCCCTGGTCAGGGCCCATGCAGGAGGCAACCAGTAAATGTGCCTCTCCCCCTCTCCCTTCCATTCTCTCTAAAAATCAATGGGAAAATATCCTTGGGTAAGGATTAACAACAAAAAGAAGAGACTCGAGAGATCTCTCCCCTGACCCTATACACACACACACACACACACATACACTCACACACACTCACACACATACACTCACACACAGACACTCACACACAGAGACACACAGACACACACAGAGACATACACAAACACACAGACACACACACACTCACACACACTCACACACAGACACACACACACACAGACACACAGACACACACAGAGACATACACAAACACACAGACACACACACACTCACACACACTCACACACAGACACACACACAGAGAGACACACAGACACACACAGAGACATACACAAACACACAGACACACACACACTCACACACAGACACACACACGCACATGCACGGGCCACGTGAGGACACAGCGAGAAGAACCCAGAGCCTCCAGAGGCCTGCCCGGTCGGTGGCATTTTGTTATAGCAACACAAACGGATGAGACATCCTGTGTTTCCTGGACGTTTCCTGGCCCCCCTTCATTCCTCCAGGGCCCCTCGCCCTGCCCCCCACTCCCACCCCCCCCCCCCAAGGCAGCCTCCTGCTACAGGATCGCCTCAAGCCCCTGCACCGGGGTGAGGGGTGCAGGGGTCTCAGGAGGCCCCGTGGTGGTGGTGGCAGCAGCAGGACCGAGGGAACATTGCTCCGACGATGAGAATCGCCACGTGTTTCTGGGGCTTGAAATAAACCACCAGTGACTTCCCAGACAGTGCAGCAACGTGTTACAGCTCGGAGGCCACGGGGGACGCCTGAGCTGGCTGGTCTGCTTCATGGGGTGCTCTTGAGAGTGACCAAACTAACTCAGGGCCTCGCCAAAGGGGGCAGGGACATCCTGGGTCGATGAGGACCATGCTGTAACAGTGCGGTGTTCTCAAGCTGAAGACCAAGCATGTCAAACTCGCGGCCCGCACAACGAATATTTTTGTGGCCCAGCCAGTATAACGGCGTGAGCAGTTACTTACAATTATGAAAGGAAATAAGTCTCCTGTCAGATCCAGAATTACTGACATTCACCATGGGTCGGTTTGAAAGTAATCCCTGTGAACAAGATCTCCCCCGAAGCAGGAAAGATGGTAGCAGAGAAGAGATGCCAAGTATCAGGAAGAAAACATGAATTTTATCATTGCTCTTATGCGTGTTTTTTTTACACAATACTTTTCTAAATCAACCTATGTTTCTATGGAAATTGAATCTTTTGGTTTTTTGCTGCCACATAAACTTAAACCTTGCTTATTTGGCCCGTGTTAGCCATTGAGTTTGACATGCTTGCTGTAGACACTCGAGATCATACTACTCAGCTTTCTTCCCTCACCGGCCAATTCAAGGATGACCCCTCATTTGAATAATATTCTTTTCTTATTTCTGTAAATTTCCCTTTTCTGGGCAGAAAATTCTTGAGTTAGTTCATAGGCACCAGGCAAACAATAAAACCCACCCCATCCACGGATTGATCTTTTACTTAAGCTCCTCCTGGGAGCCCACCCGGTCCCTGGAGGGTATGGACCTGGGCAGTGGGGGTGGCTGAATCACAAACAGGAAAGGCTTGCTGTGGGATGTATTTTTAATGAGAACACATTGTTATACTGTGAGCATGTGGCATTCTTGCTGAATGAAAACATTTACAAGAACACATACACATTTATATCCAAACACCAAATGAAGTAGATACTTTAAAGGACCAGTTTGCACCGGAAATAAAATATATTATACAAAACAGGGGTTATATCCACAGTCATTAATTCTCATCTTCTACACAACACAACAATAAATTAAATCACATTATATGCAGATAGTTCTACTTACATTAGAATAATCAACCGTATGTAGCAGGTGCCGCTTTTACTCTTCCTTTGCTACCGGACTCGTGGTAAGGTCATATTGTTCGGTGGTCCTGTGTTTACATTAACCATGACTAACCCGGCCCAGAAGACAAGGGCTGCAGAGGGACCCTCCACAGTGTCTGGACCTCCTCTTGGTGTCACTACCCACCAGGCACAGGGGACAAAGCTCAGGTTCCCAGGTCCCAGCACAACGGTCTGCAAACGCCCAGCCTCTCCCGGCTGCCTCAGGCGCCTCATGGCTCTCTTGTCAGTAAGACACGCCACATGGAGCACGTTCAGCTTTGGTATTGAATAATGCACAGGACAGCCTGCTTCAAAGCCCAACATGTCCCTTCTCTGCCCAGTTA
Organism: Myotis daubentonii; assembly: GCF_963259705.1. Classification (NCBI taxonomy): domain Eukaryota; kingdom Metazoa; phylum Chordata; class Mammalia; order Chiroptera; family Vespertilionidae; genus Myotis; species Myotis daubentonii. The sequence continues at coordinate 112,984,183 of NC_081843.1, forward strand.
TCATGTGCGGTGGCCGCGTTTTCTCTTCCCCAATGAGAAACATTTTGGCGGGCTCTGCTGCGACTCACCCTGAGTGAATGGGCCCTTTATTCCTTCCTGCGTAGAAATGTAGGTCTTTAACTCCTGAATCAGAGCAATGCAGCATTTTTTGCTAAATCGTAATTCTGCTTGTTCCAATCTCTCCCCCAGGAATCACCCCACACCCGACCCATCAGAGAGCGAGGACAGCCTATGGATTTTTACTTCTGAGCCTCGCTCCCATGGCAACCCTGCCCCGGTGTTTGAAGCAGCTGAAGACACGAACGTGAACAGCATCAGCTGGTGTAGAATTGCTTTGCCTTTGGTAGGAATTAACGTTAGTGGTTAATGAGAAATTTGAACCAGCTCCAATCCAGCACCTTTTGAAAGTTGTTTTAATCCTAGAGTCTAGCTGTGGGGTACGCCTGCAAGAGATGTTTGGGAGACCGGCATGCTGAAAACCAGGCCAGGCTTGTTGGCGTCTATGCACATCCCAGGCTTGAAGTGCCCCCAGGGCGTGTGTGGTCAAGTTAACATAAGGGTTCTGGTTGCAAGCCAGCGACGGGAATCTGCCCGCTCACACCCAGCACCGGGCGGGTGGCCGTCTTCGCCTGAGGAAGTGTGGGGGTCCCTCGGCAAGCTTCTGCCTGCAGGGGGAAGAGCTGGCGCACCTTCGCAGCCAGGACAGAGGTGAGTGGGGTGCGGGAGGAAGGAGGGGAAGACGAGGCAATTTGCAATTGTACCTTCTGTTCCTTTCAGAGAATGAAGCTCCTGATTCTTTCTGGGTGTGGCCTGCATTTCTGGCTGGGCCTGGCTGTTGAAGAGGACTAAATTATTGGCTACTCCACACTTCCAAAGACAACCCCAAGAAACACCACCTCCTTCTCTCCGCTGCCACCCTGACCCTCAGACACAGGCCTTGGTCTTAGAGAATTTCACTTTCCCACTGAAGGTGGGCCCATGATCAGCTCCCTCAGGAAGCACTGGGCCACAGCGCATAACCAGACAAGCCCCTGAACGCAGATCAAGGGCCTGCTCTTGGTGGGCATTTGGCTTTCTGCCTGCATCCAGTCAGCATCTAAGTTCTTTGTGTCCCAAGAAACATAGGAACGCGTGCCTTTCCTTTTAGAAACACTCCCTTAAGACACGGCCTGATATTCTATGTGGTTTCCTACAGAGACTTCCACCAATAGCCACTGCGTACTCCCAAGAAGCAGGTGCCACGGGACCTCCCTTCTGAATTCCTGTCACTGTGTGAGACCTGCACAATGGCCTTCGTCTCACTGCCAACAGCCTGTCTCACCCTCCAAAACCCAGCGCCAGACAGAAGGAAAGTGGGAAATTGGGGGCAAAGGGGGCACAGGGGCCTTGAAGAAGTTTGTGACCCTAGAAGCCTGTGAATAAGGGAGCAGTGTCTGGCCATCAAGTCTTAGAATTTCAGGAATTTATTTCCATACACGTCTCCCCTCCCTCCGTGAAATGTTGCCTCTGAAACGTAGAGAACTGTTTTAAAGCCAGTGGAGCCGTGTCTGTGGTTCAGGAAAGGACACGCTAATGGTGCTTCCAAGAAATATAATGTTTACAGGGGATTCCTCGCAGAACCTGCGGTCAGGGTGGGGGGAGGACGCACCCTCTATACAGAGAGTGTTTTCTGGATGGAAGTGACCCTCTGGAGAAAGCTTTTATTTCTGAGTCCAGGAAAACAACCTGAGAAGGTGACAATGATGAACATAAAAGCTACACTGACTTCCAACACCATAAGTAGATGTAAAAAGTATATACCTTGACCGGCGTCGATGTCGGCTGGCTTGGCCAGCTGGCACTGACCTCTTTTTAAACCCGAACTCCCTGGCCTTCAGGGGAAAACTGTATAGAATGGTTTAGGAACTAAAGCCCCATTTACTTGACTGTGTGATATGTGGCTCCTGGCGGAGGATAAATGACTAGTTGTCAAAGACGTTGCTTAGCAGTCAGGAACATACTCCGAAACTACAATCTCCACAGGTCTGAACCCAGAGTAACCTTGGGCCAAACACCTACACTTTTTGCAAATATTTCCAACTGAATGGAGTCTTCCAAAACATAAGAGAGTTTTGGTAAGTCATATGATGAGTTCAAGGCAGAAAGTAAAGACAGCAGACATAAGCGATCAATCTTAAGAGCTCTATGATTGCTTTAAGATTGGAAGAGAATGGCATCCACATCTGAGAAACCTCATGATTTGTTCTGCCATTTTTAAAAAACTAAAATTCTCATTTTTACAATTTTATCTGGGGACATAATAATATTAACTTCAGAACTATTCCTCTACCTAAAGTAGAAATAAAAGATATTTGCTTTAAAAATGTGAGTTAATGGAACCCTGTGTCGATTATAGGAAGGCTAGAAATGTTTATACCCAACGACTGCAACCAGGTAGAGTGTTTTCCCCCTGAAATAAGCACATAGGCTCAAAATTGAAATGTCTCTTTACAAACACATGATAAAAGAAAATGAGTATCTCTAAAACTCATGACAAACATCACTGAAAAACAAAAACTAGAGAGAAATAAGTTCTCAATTCATAAAAACCAAATGGAATCAAGCCTTTGCTTTGAGGAGTCCTGAGCTGCTCATCGCTTTGCTTCTCTGGTTTTCACTTCCCAGGCTCTCTTCCTATGACAGGGTTTCTGGAGCTTGCCTTTCTTGCTTTCTTTTTCCATCCTTTTTTTAAATTTAGTACTTTTTCCTTTGCATCCAGCATGGAGAACTACAACATCATTGTTCCAGTTGATCATCCTTAATTCTTTGATCATGTTCTCTAGCTGGCTGCATAACATTTTTAAGCCATAAAGGGACCATGTGCCTCACCCAGAAATAATCCATTCCCTGTGACTGACTGGAGTAGGAGTGACAGGAGCCAGCTCCTCCAGGAAGCAAGGTGGGACCAACTTCCAAGACACACGGCTTCCACTCATCGGCCTCCACCCTCACCTGTTCGAGCAATGACCTACCAGGAATTGTTCAAACTCCACTATTGACCTCCCTACACATGGTCTTTTACAGACAGTAAGATGATGTTTAAAACTATTCTCCAGATGCTCAAATGTTATCAAGGACCGAGTGACCCAATTATATGCTAGCTAGTCTAGCAATGTCCCATTCTGCCCTCACCGTCCATTTTCTCCACAAATCATACAGTGACAGCCTGAATGTCAACCTGTGGGCAGAGTACTGGGTGCAGCCTAGAGATTCAGTAAAGGCTTATTCAACTTTGTCCAAAGTCCTTATACCCACACCCACAACCATTGTTACACAGGATACTGGTGGATGACTACAGAACTCTGCAGAATTAACTGAAAGGGAATATAGTCACTATGCAGATTCTCTCTTTTAACCCAAATCATCACTGTAAGTTTTGGTAAAATGCCATGTATTTATCATTTCTGTGTTTACTGTCAAGTTCTAACTCTCTTATAAAGTTCTTCTTGAGGAAAAAGGGCTGCCTCCCCTTATAACATCCTACTTAATTCTAGTACATTTCACCCTTGATCCTGAAGCTCATCATTTGGCCAGAATTGGAAGGGATCTATCCCTAAAACAACGTGCATTTAAAGCAGGTAAATTAATGTGCTCCTGCAGGGTCTGTAATCGGAAGACATTTCTAGGTCTCTGGAATTAAAGCAGCAGTTTGCAGTTGGGTCTGGCCCAGGGGAAGAGGACAACGGGGGGGGGGGGGCAGGGGGAGGTGGGCGTTGGGAGAGAGAAGCATCTTTCATCACTGTTATACCCATGTTTTTCAAATATAAGTGAAATTTAATCTTAAAAATGAAAAAATAGACACATTTTCTAATAGCAAAATATAAGATCAAAATACTTAAAAATAAAATGTTAGTGGGAAGTAGGGCTTTGTTTTTTACATTTTAAAAAATGAAACATTTTAGATTTGCTTTTCTTGTATACATCCTCTTGTCTCGGTGATAGTTACAACTGTCCAGAGCAGCTTTTATGAGACACTGAAGGAGACAGGAGGGAATCCTTTGTCAAGAGAGAAAGTCAGGACCTGAATGCATACATTGGACAGAGCCGTCCTCAACTCAACCCGGCCAGCCAGCACTAGAGAGAGGCGCGAGCGTATTTCCCACCTTGAGATATTTCATTACATTTTCCTCTTCTTGGGTGTTAAATTCTTTCTAACAATATTCTACTTGTAAAAATGATTTTATTCTAGCTATAAAACATTTCATTTGAGAAAACCCCATTTTATAGCCTTGTGTGAAATGCCCCCAAAAGCCAGCAAGATAGGGAGACATCAGATTCTCAAACCATAAATCCAACACAGGCCCTGGAAACAGTGTGCACGTTTAACAGAGTGACATTACATTCTGGTATTTTCTTGTCATGAGATGAAAGGCCGAGAGGCATCTGATGACTAATAGTAGTTCCTGAGCTTCTAAAGAAATTTTACAACGAAATGACTAAATGCTTAAAAGAATGAGTTCTTCAAGAGCACGCCTCTGTTCCAGTCATGTCTTTCATCCCCTCAATCTCCCCAAAGAATCTCGGGCCGAAAGCAAAGGCTTCCTTTTAAGCCACCGAAAGATGGGATCTGATGGAGTCTTCCCGGAGCTCCCGATGTTTCCCGACGTTTCTTTCTTCTCGCCGGTTTCGTCTCTCAATGGTTATTCTGTATTTCTTCCTGGGTAAAGGGAAAGTGAATGTAGTAATAAAACCTCCGTTGGCTACAAAATACTATGGTTTCTCTTACAAAGAATGCCCTTGGGGGACATCTGGGTTGGGGTTGATAAATGAGAAGTGACAGAATATGAAACCCTGGTCAGAGATTAAAGTAGAGTGCCCCCAGGCGCCCTGACCTTATTCGAGGAGGAAAATTGGCCCGCTTTCTGAAATGCCATAGAACAAGCCTTTCCCTTCTTCCCTGGACGCCTGGTGGGTTCAGTCGTGCCTATTGGGCCACAGAAGCGCTCCCCAACTCCCAGGACAGGCCCCAGATAAAGATCAGATTACGTGCACTGAGCCAAAGGAACAGGAATACAATTGTTCCCACCAAGAGCCACAGACACTCAGAGCTACATTTCCATGCAGAAATGAAGAAATTGTGGTCTAATGGCTTAAGAATAAACCACAAACTCAACCACCAAAGATTACAAAGGGATCGACCGCCCTTGTGGTGCGAAACTGTCGGTATCTTGGACACAGAGAAATATGACAATTTTACAAGCCTTGGGGCTTAACCACAGCGGTAACCAAGTGTGTGGGGTCTCCAAATGCTCAGCACCGACCAGCCTGAGAGCATGGGCCGCTCGGAGCTGCCGCCTCCTCTCCAGAAGGTGAACCTAGGCACCTCCTTCTGACCCGGAGGAAGCCTGAGAACGGGGCCATCTATTTCCCCTTTGTGCAGATTCCCTCTCCACGTACACACTGAGTGGGTGGTAGGGATTCGGGTCAGAATATCTGTATCAAAGGATAGTAGCTGTTCTGTGGCCCACAGGCAGCGCAGCAGGAACCCCTGCCCTCTCCCTAGCACGCTAGCCCACAGACCACCACACCAGGGGGCCCACCAACAGATGGCTTTGTTCTTCCAACCACCATGCTTTTGGGGTAAGAGCAAGATATGGGCAGGTCACAGAAAGATCATGCAAAGGCAAGTGACAAAGGCAATAACAGAGTGAATTTTTAAACCCGATTACAAGGTCCTAACCTGAAAAAGTAGAAAGCCATTAGCAAACCAGCTCCTAGTAAGGCCCCCACCACAATTCCTGTGACCGCTGATTCTTCTAGGCCACCTGCTTGAGAAAAAATAGATCATCAGAGTTCATTTTGAGAAACAGAAAAGTCTCCTCCTAACCTTTCTGTTCTTGAATGATAAGAGCACACATTTATTTTCCCCATCACATACAGAATATTAGCAAATATCCATCACATACTAGATCATAAAGAAAATCTCAGGACATTTCAATGAATAGGTGTCATTCAAACCCTGAATTCATACGTCCTAACCTTTCATTCATTGAAAAGCTTCGTTCTCTGAATAGTGTTTCTCAGTTTCCCACTTGAGAACATTTTCCTTGCTTTTTTGAGAAAGATTTCTAGGGGATCCCGCACTTTTCCAAAGAAGCAACAAAGAGCACACTAGATGAGCACACAGCCTGCTACAGGGAGTACACGAGATGAGCGCACAGCCTGCTACAGGGAGCACACTAGATGAGCGCCCAGCCTGCTACAGGGAGCACACTAGATGAGCGCACTGCCTGCTACAGGGAGCACACTAGATGAGCGCACTGCCTGCTACAGGGAGCACACTAGATGAGCGCCCAGCCTGCTACAGGGAGCACACTAGATGAGCGCACAGCCTGCTACAGGGAGCACACTAGATGAGCGCACAGCCTGCTACAGGGAGCACACTAGATGAGCGCCCAGCCTGCTACAGGGAGCACACTAGATGAGCGCCCAGCCTGCTACAGGGAACACACTAGATGAGCGCCTAGCCTGCTACAGGGAGCACACTAGATGAGCACACTGCCTGCTACAGGGAGCACACTAGATGAGCACACAGCCTGCTACAGGGAGCACACTAGATGAGCGCCCAGCCTGCTACAGGGAGCGCACTAGATGAGCGCACTGCCTGCTACAGGGAACGCACTAGATGAGCGCACTGCCTGCTACAGGGAGCACACTAGATGAGCGCCCAGCCTGCTACAGGGAGCACACTAGATGAGCGCACTGCCTGCTACAGGGAGCACACTAGATGAGCGCACTGCCTGCTACAGGGAACACACTAGATGAGCGCATTGCCTGCTACAGGGAGCACACTAGATGAGCGCACTGCCTGCTACAGGGAACACACTAGATGAGCGCACTGCCTGCTACAGGGAGCACACTAGATGAGCGCCCAGCCTGCTACAGGGAGCACACTAGATGAGCGCACAGCCTGCTACAGGGAGCACACTAGATGGGCGCCCAGCCTGCTACAGGGTGCACACTAGATGGGCGCCCAGCCTGCTACAGGGAGCACACTAGGTGAGCGCCCAGCCTGCTACAGGGAGCACACTAGATGAGCGCACTGCCTGCTACAGGGAGCACACTAGATGAGCGCACTGCCTGCTACAGGGATCACACTAGATGAGCACACTGCCTGCTACAGGGAGCACACTAGACGAGCGCACTGCCTGCTACAGGGAGCACACTAGATGAGCGCCCAGCCTGCTACAGGGAGCACACTAGATGAGCGCCCAGCCTGCTACAGGGAGCACACTAGATGAGCGCCCAGCCTGCTACAGGGAGCACACTAGATGAGCGCCCAGCCTGCTACAGGGAGCACACTAGATGAGCGCCCAGCCTGCTACAGGGAGCGCACTAGATGGGCGCCCAGCCTGCTACAGGGAGCACACTAGATGAGCGCCCAGCCTGCTACAGGGAGCGCACTAGATGGGCGCCCAGCCTGCTACAGGGAGCACACTAGATGAGCGCACAGCCTGCTACAGGGATCACACTAGATGAGCGCCCAGCCTGCTATAGGGAGCGCACTAGATGGGCGCCCAGCCTGCTACAGGGAGCACACTAGATGGGCACACAGCCTGCTACAGGGAGTACACTAGATGAGCACACTGCCTGCTACAGGGAGCACACTAGATGGGCGCCCAGCCTGCTACAGGGAGCACACTAGATGAGCGCCCAGCCTGCTACAGGGAGCACACTAGATGAGCGCCCAGCCTGCTACAGGGAGCACACTAGATGAGCGCACTGCCTGCTACAGGGAGCACACTAGATGAGCGCACAGCCTGCTACAGGGAGCACACTAGATGAGCGCACAGCCTGCTACAGGGAGCACACTAGATGAGCGCCCAGCCTGCTACAGGGAGCACACTAGATGAGCACACAGCCTGCTACAGGGAGCACACTAGATGAGCGCACAGCCTGCTACAGGGAGCACACTAGATGAATGCACAGCCTGCTACAGGGAGCACACTAGATGAACACACTACCTGCTACAGGGAGCACACTAGACGAGCGCACTGCCTGCTACAGGGAGCACACTAGATGAGCACACTGCCTGCTATAGGGAGCACACTAGACGAGCGCACTGCCTGCTACAGGGAGCACACTAGATGAGCGCACAGCCTGCTACAGGACAGCGGGAAGAACGCCGGCTCAAGAGGACTCGAGGGAAAGTGGAACAGGTGTCCAGCTCCAATCACACATGTGTGAGTTTACAGTCAGAGAGGACAACTGGACAGACCGTGGAATCGACCCGCATGCCTTACTTTCACAGATGGGTGGGGACACGCCAAAGCGCTGGAAACTTTGGTGAAAAATTCATTGGGTTAACGTTCTCTTTTTAGATGTTCTCTCACCAAAGCCAGAGTTTCATGTTGAAATGTTCTACATAGCACTGTGAAAATGTGAGTAACAGCAGAAACAGTCAAGTTCAGTGGTGTCCTAGTCATTATATAAAAATGATAAATAGCTAGCTTATCTATAAAGAGTTCAGGGTACAGCCTTCAACCCATCATCTTGTTTAATTCTCAAAACAGTCCTAAGAGTTGGGCAGATTCCCTTCATTTTTTTTTAATCTTTAATTTCTTTATTGGTTAAGGTATTACAAATGTGTCCTCATCCCCCCATTAACCCCCAACCTCCCCCCCTTCCTCCCACTCATGCTCTCGTCCCCCTGTTGTCCGTGTCCATTGGTTTGGCTTATATGCATGCATACAAGTCCTTTGGTTGATCTCTTCCCCTTACCCCCACCCTCCCCTACTTTCCCTCTGGGGATTGAAAACTGAGGCTTAAAAAAACACAGGAATGCCCCTGGGGCCACGAAACCAGTAAGTGATAAGGATGGGACTTCAAATCCAGGCCCGATAACTCCAGAGACTATGTTCCTACTCATTTCTGCCTCACTCCTTCCTGGAATCACTGCCTACGCAAAAATACCCACAGACCCAAACACAATGTGCATACATATATTAGCATATGTGACCAAGTGGCCTAAAAGAACGCTATTAACTTTGTTCTCCCTCACTCGCTTATAAAAAAAAAAGGGGTCTTCTAAAGCAATGATTTCCAATGCTGTTCCTATTTGTAAGCTCCTTATAAGAATGTCCACTTGCTTCTGTATTTATGACAGGCCATACATAAATAACAGACTTAACACTCATTCCCCAATTTGTAATCTGTGGGTGTTTAAGGGACATCATCTGTTTGGTTCTGAGGGATCAGCGGAAACTGCAAACTTTGAAAATTAGAATGAGACTTGCTACGAGGGGTGAGTAAGTGAGTGATGTCTATTATTTGGTGTTTTGATTTTCTCTAAAATGGTAACTCTAATACTCAATGTCATTTCCTCATTCATCTCCCATAGCAAGCCTCATTCTGATTTTCAGAGTTTGCTCACAGTCAGGTTATAGTAAGAGATGAACAAGTAGGGAGAAGAAGGCTTTAGCCAGTTTGGAAACGGATGGAAGAGAAGAAAGACCTAGAAGCTCCTGGTGAAGGTGGGACGCCAGTTCGTGAGTTGTTTCTGTGGCTTTGACCACAAGAGAAATCTGAGCCTTCAGACCTGAGCCCCCGGATCACACATCTTCTAACCCCGCATCGTGCTGATGCCGCCCATGGCGAAGCAGCGGTTCCGCCCCTGGACTTACACGACTTGCAGGGGGAGCTGCTGGTGTGCTCCACAGTCCTCGTCTCGTCGATCCTCAGCTTCAAGGGCCCCCAGGGATACTTGACGTTGGGCCTCATTTCAAAGCGACCTTCTTTTCCGAAGTAATCACCAATCACCTGTTTCAAGGCCAAAAGCCAGTGGACCAGCTGAGAGGTCAGAGTCACCTGTCTCCCTAGAGGGCGCAGGGCGGGCTCCCGGTGGTGCACCCTGACCCCAGCCGTGTGTTTGAGGACTTTGTAAGTTGGGATTTACAGCTGCTGAGTCGCCCTGGAGGTGAGCATCACTGAGGGAGGGCTGTGGCCCCTCAAGGCAAGGTGGGTGGTTACACAGGGAACCATGATCTCAGGTTCACGGCTTTTCCCTTGCTGATCCGAGGCTGCTGTCCACCCATCCCTGCCGAGCAGCCCCCGTGGCCAGCCCTTCCAAAGACCCACGTTCCTCTGGGCTGGGAGACCAGGTCTGCTGGGGCCGGGAAGTGTAAGACAGGAGCATGGCCTCACACCACTCAGTCGGCCCCGCACATATGGAAGTGTTAAAGAAAGAAGCTCTTAGGGACTCCTGGCCTCACACGCCCCTGAGGCGGGATTACATTCTCCTGGCCGAGGAGTTTACCCTGCTTGCACCCTGTTTCCAGGCGGAACTCCTCTTTGATTGGTCCCTCTGGTTCCTGGAAAATCACTATTCATTTATGCTCAGTCCAAGGGTCTCTCTCAGTTTCAGGTTTAAATGCCTTTCATCAGCTCCTCAGCCCTGATCTAGAGGCACCGCCATCCGGGTCCTCGGGCTCCATCTCTCTTGTCACCAGCCCGCTCCTCCGAGTGGCTGTCACACCTCCGCCCATCCCTTTTGAGGGAGATGCAGCCGGCTCTCCAGGCTGTTCCATGGCGTGGCAAAAAGCGTTCTCCACAATCACCAGAACACAATCACTATGTCCTGACACCCTACAGAGCACCTCACACACTGTCACCCTGCACCCCCACAGTGACCCTCCCTCACAGAGGGGAGACCAGAATACCCACCAGACCCGAACCAGCCCCAGCAGCAGATCCGACCTGAAACACTGCATCCTATCTAATAAAGAGGGAATATGCTAATTGACCCTCATGCCATTGCAAAGATGGCGGCGCCCACAGCCACAAGATGGTGGCGCCCAGTCCCCTCAGCCCCCAGCCTCCCAGGGCCGTCCGAGGCTCAGGTAACCAGGGCCGGCCGAGGCTTGTGCTGCTGGCAGTGGCAGCAGCAGAGGTATGATGGGGCATCGCCTTCCCCTGATCACCGGGTCGCCTCTGGCCCCTGAGGGCTCCCAGACTATGAGAGGGGGCAGGCCGGGCTGAGGGATCCCCCCTCCAGTGCATGAATTTTCATGCACTGGGCCTCTAGTATGTGTATAATCTTTATTTATAGACTGATCATTTAAAGACCTTTCCTAGGTCTCATTTCATTTGGGGCTCATAATCACGAGAGAGCAAGGAAGATCTCCATGTGACAGCCCAGGAAACTGAGGCAGAAAGCGCCCTCCCAGTGAGGGTCAGAGGCTCATCTTTGCGTCCAGGGCACTCTTCCCACTCCGAGATGCTGTCCAGAAACACCACCATCTTTGGAAACATTAACAATTGTCCAGTTTGTAGCCCCTTCACCCCCCGCCCAAAACAAAGTCAGGTTGTAAGGGAGGAGAGAAATACACCATCTCACTTCACCTCTCTCACCCACATCCCTCCTGCATCGTAGGACTGAGCTGTCATTGGTGGCCACTAAAAGGAATGATTTCCCCACTTGGGGTAACCAGGGGACCGATTCCTGAAGTCTTCCCTGATCCCCTCAACTGACGTGAGTCCCCTTACTTGGAAACCCCAGGTTTGGGGCTCATTCTCATTTGGAGGCTGCCTTTGGGACAGCTATTGGGACATCAGGATGAACGCATTCCTTGGGATCCTAACCAGCAGGAGAGCGGGCAGAGCCTCGCTCGCTTACCTCCTGGGTGCCCGCCTCTGCGTCGGTCATGGCGATCACCGAGAAGTCCCCGTACCGGTCCCCATTGGTGTCTATGGACACCTGCCCGGCAATACCTAGAGGATGACACAAGAGGAGCACCAAGTTGGTTACTTAAAGCGCCGCTGAGTCAACGAAAATGAGGCATGAACGGACGGGATTGTTCAGGCGCCCTCTGGCCACAGGGAACCTCATCAGACGCGGAGCGTTTGTGTTGGCCTTGGGAAAGACATTGTAATTTCATCTGTGTCTGCATTCCTAAATTCTTAACATTTCTCCATTTAAAAACGAAAAGAAAAGGAAATAAATGACCTTCTTTGAGAAATATGCATGTGTGTTTTTAAAGAAGAGTAAGGCTAATCCTGAAAGCAACATGCTTAGCCCCGAGTTTTCTATTAAATTAAAACAAAAGCAAACTGCCAGGCAGAAGTGGAGGTGTGGCCGGCTCCTGGACTTGTCACGGGTTCGTGTTATCACTAGACAAACGTCAGAAGAGAAACCCTATTCCAGGCCCAGGACCCGGCCAATGTGCTCCGCTCCGGGCAACGTGGTGCGCAGGATGGGGAGTGCCTGGCCCCCGGTCATGGGAGCTGAGAGTGAAGGAAGAGTTCATCTTTCTCCCACTATCTTCATTCGCTGTTCTGTTTCTGTTTGGGGGGAGTTTTTTCCAGTTTTATTAAGGTATAATTGACATTCATCACTGTTTGAGTTTCAAGTGGCCAGCATAAAACTTTGACTTACATATACTGTGGAAGGACCACCACAAGTTCAGCGACTATTCATTATCTCACAGAGAAGCAGTAAGTCATTTATTGTTTGCCCAAATATTTGCGTGGTGATGCTGCCGCGGAGGCAAAGGTGAATGGGACACATTCTCTGCTCAAGAGAGGGGCAGCCCCCAGGAGGGATTTAGCCTGTGGAACCCAGAGGTCTGCATTTGGATCCCGGCTCACAAGCGCCGTGACCTTGAGCAAGGACTTTGCCCGGTGGGACTCAGTCTCCCGGACCATGAAAGAATCATAATAGTGCCTCCCGGCCAAGAGGCTGTTGACGAGATGAAACAGGTAAAGCCCTGTCAACGCAGGTTGAAGAGAAGTTGGTTGCTTTCCTCTGCTGTCATCGCTACGATCGCCAGGCCTGAACTCTGGGAGAGGACACCGGGCAGTGCCCACACCACGCAGAGCAGGAGGCCCAGTGCAAAGGCAGTCTTTCATGGGCACGTGGGTGAAATCCATGATTTGGACAAGCAGCCATCAGAGATGGGGGGGATGTTTGAGGCAGAAAGGCTAGCCTTGTTGGCGTTTACAAAGGCGCTGACGCTGGAAAGCAGAGTGGCCATGAGGTTTCTGGGAGGTGGCCCGTGTGCATGGAAGGGAGCAGAGAGAAAGGCTGGACCAGAGTATGGAGAGCCCTGAGTGCCCACCGAAAGACTGAATTCGCTTTTGCCAGCAATGGTGGCTTACAACAGCTAATCAACCAAGCAAGTATGTCTCCTTAGTTGATATTAAATGTCTATATTGTAATTTTCATTAACTAAGTAATAGAGTGCAAATGTCAGCTACATGCTAAGTCACCACGGCTATTTATTTTCCTTTATTTCAAACTGTGGCAGAGTTCGGTGTAATTCTTAATTGGTGTTTCCATTGATCTGGTTCTCTCCGGAAGTAAAATGAGTGTCTGGGAAAAGGGATCCCAAGGGAAAGTTCCATCCTCAAGTGTGGCTTGGAGAGGACAAGTATTTGGGTTTACTGTCCTTGGGTTGTGGTTTGAAGGCCTGCCGGTTTTTCCAGACTTTGGTCTACTTTGCCAGAAACAGAATGGAGTTGCCATTCATCTGGATGTTTTGTCTTCTTAATATAGACTGGTTACAAAGGGTACACCTACCTCGAACTTGTTTATCCTTGACAGCCTATACAACTTTTAAGTCATGCCATTTTTTAACTATATATATATATATTTTATCCCCAAACGTATTGGTTATCCCAAAACCTTTTTTATTCTGTTCAGAGGGCTTTATGATAGTGTGTTCTGTAAGTGTTTTTGCAGAGTGTTCTATAAGACAAGGTGGCCCTGGTAATCCAAGACCTCACTATACTTGAAGCTATTACAATTCTGCCAAGAAATGAGGTGAGAACCCTCAGGGCAGTCGATTAGCAAGTGAGACTTCACCTGAGAGTATTGTACCTGAGGTGTGATGGGCAGGCTGCAGCAGAACTTTCCTGTATAATTACTGAGACATCCCACCCTCATTTCTATGGGCCTGTAGTGGAGTTCACGGTTTGAGCCACAATCCTATTTACCTTGTCACTCTGACCTCTCACACAGAGAGCAATTTAGCTTCTTCCCGGGCCATGGTTGAGAGTTGGTCATAGGTTTCTCGGTAGTAAAATCTAAATTTGTCAAATAACATCCAGAGTATTTTTCCCTTAAGAACTTAATGGTCCCTTATGGTGACCATTAAAATGAAAATTGATTTTAAATTTAGAAAGGTTAAAGTTTTTCTTAGAGGTCTTTTGGGGGCTACCCTCAGCTGGATCACTGTTTAGTAAAGAGAATGGAAACTTACCTTGGCTTTAATTGTCTTTACATTTAGACAAATGAGATTCTGCCTTTAAGCTGAACTCATACAGTTGATTGTTTTAGAACTCATTTCCTATTGCCTGTGCAGACTTGGCCCTAGCATGGAAGACCAAGACGGCCTATGGGAAAATTTAGTTCATGCCCTCTAAACAAAACTGAATCCAGCCATTGTGGGCACCTGCCCTTCCCTTAACAACCTCTCTCAGAAGACCAAGAACAAATGACCACACCACGTAGTGAGGAATAGCTAAGAACGGGATGTGGCCTACCAAGATTGTGTCCACACACACACCAGTTTCTCGTGTATTGGGCACAACTTCTGGAAAATTTGACTCTGTCCTAATATGCCCCCTGAATTATCCTACTTGATTCCAGCTCCCAGCTAAAGCAGTCTAAGGTTGAGCAAGACAATCCTGGAGGCCTATTTGTTCAAATTCTACAATCTGTCAAAAGTTAATCAGATGTCACTCTAGTTTTGAGTAAGATGTGGCATCCACATAAACCACCAAGGAGCAATGAAATCCACCACTTGTCACCATAGCTAAGGCCAAGACAATTCTAGATGAAACATGACCCCTTTGTACTGCCCTACCCCTTCTAATAACTGAGAACAGAACAAGACAGTGGAGTGGATAGGAGTCCCAATTGGAAAAAAAAAAAAAAAGTGTGCTTCAAATCTAGACTTAGAAGTACTTGTTCCCATCATTGAAAATGTCATTAGTTAGATTGCAAATAAATATAGGCCTAGCCCCAGTGCACTCAAGGATTCAAAGGAGGAGGTAGCATAATGCAAAACTGAAAGGACTCTTGTCAGTCATCAACTAGTCCAACCCCCAAGGGTTAGGTGATGGAGAAGTCCAAGGGACTGAGGGTGGAGTCCATGACCAAGATGCAGGTTTCCTGGTCCAGCGATCTGTACTCTATGTTAGTGGCTCTCACATGAGGCCCATTAGCATGCTATAGTTTATTTTCCACACAGCCTCCACAGGACCCCTTTTAAAGACTCAGGATAGATCATCTTCCTCAAACCATCTGGTGGCTTTCTATCTCACTCAGGGTGGAACCCAAAGTCCTTGGTGCAGCTCCCAGGTCCGCGGGATCTAGCCCCCACTACCTCTCTGACTTGAACTCCTATCACACAGCCTCTCACATGCTGTTTCAGCCTCCTTGCCTGTCTGGGGGCACTCAGGACTGTCCCACAGGTACATTCAAGGTCTCTGCATTTGCTGTTCTCTCTGGAATGTTCTCTCATGAACATAATTTCTTTCCCTTCCTTCAGGTCTCTACTCAACTGCCACTTACCAGAGAGACCTTCCCTGATCACTCTATTTAAATTAATAGTCCCACATGACACTTTCTATCTCTCTATCCTGCTTTATTTAAAGCCCCTGATATGGCGTATCTATTTGTTTATCATTAGTTAACTCCACTACCATGGAAGCTCATATGATTGCAGGGAATGTCTTTCTCTTATTGCTAAATCCTCAGTATCTTGAACAGTGCCTGGCACATAGTAGGTGCTCAAGAATATTTGATGAACAAATGAGTGAATAAATATGCAGTTGATAACTGCAGGGCTCATTTGAGTCTCATGTTAATTTTCTTTGAGTGCTGGTGAGGCCAGAGGAAGCCAGCCCTCTATACACTGTTGGCAAGAATATAAGCTAGTAGACCTTTCCAGAAGACATTTGCCAATATCTAATGATATCCCACAACTAGAAATATTCCGTTGGACGTACTCACAGAAATTCATCAAGACACGTAAGATGCATAATAGCAGAAACTATAAACAGCCCAAGTGTGCATCAATAAGAGATTGGTTAAAGAAGTCCTTGTACAGCCATATGGTGGAAAACTACGGAACTATCGTTGAAAAATGTGCTGAACCTATGAGTACTCATATGGAACGTTTTTGGCATGAAAGCAAAATAGCTGTGATAAGGTATGGTATTCATGGTATGACGCTTTTTGTATAAATTTTTTAGATACGATATAATTCAAATGCATATGTGCTAGCAGAAGACAAAATATTTTTAAACCGAATCATAGGGAATTGTTAATAGTGATCACATTGGAGGGAGGGGACCAGGGCGAGGAGGAAAACTTTCACTTTTCATTTTGTGCATTCCTGGACTGTTTAAATTTTCCAGCCAAGAACAGTCTCATTCTTGTACAATTTTTAAACGTCAACAGAGGTTGCTGGAGTGATGAGATGACGGGCCATTTTTTGGTTGTTGTTAAGAAAGCCACAGCTAATATTCATCATTTTATAAATAAAAGAAAAGTGAGGGCTCACTAGACCTGCTCATCATCTCAAACCACTCAGGTTTGAACAGAGAAACGTATATCTGGGATCTTTCATTTTAGAACTGACTACAGAACTCTTCACAGATTGATTGTTTGTTGTGAATGAGGCTTGTGATGAATTTAATTTTAAGAAACATGGAGTTTGCCCAACAATCAGGAGATGAGCCACTGCCCGTTTCAGTGGGACTCTCTCAAAGCCCTTGCACGTGCTTTCTCTCTTCGAATTTTCACAGCAAGCCTGTGGGCCGGCTTGATTTTGACTTATTGTCCTTACTGCATAGCTGAGGAAAGCCAGGTCCCACAGTTGTAAGAGCAAAATGGAACCAGCAAAGAAGCAGCTCAAGGAGCTGCAAAGTGCCGTCGACGTAAAAACTGGAGCCTCACCTTCAAAGGTCCTGTTCCACGTCTGCTGGATAATTTTCCCTCCGTCCTTCTTGCTGTAACCAGCTCTGAGCACCTCGTGCAAAGCCAGGACGTAGAGCAGAATGGCGTCATGGAACCCTTCCACAAACATGTTCACCTGGAAAGGAAACCCCATTGGTGAGACCAAACGCCAAGTGACTCAAGTTGAGGAATAATATAAGCGAATAAAAATGATCAACACGTTAGACTCCAGGCCTGCGAGCATGGCAGAGGCGGGCAGAGGCGTAGCTAACGAGAATGGTGGCATGGTTTTCCTGGCACTGGCTTAGTGAGGAAAACTTTTCCCCAGTTTGGGAATTTGGAAAGCAGACAAGATAGTACAGAATTTTAAAAAACCTGCACCTGTTGGCTAGGTTACGTCTTCCGGGTGCATCAGCCTTGCCCATAGCTCCCTTTGCACAGGCGCCCTCCTTCCCCACGTTGCTCTCTGCCTCCAGCCAACTTGAGTCCCACCTCCCCCTTGAGGTTTTCTCCACCTTCAAAAGCCCCTCTGATCTCTCCGCGCTCTGAGTTTGGAACTTAACTAAAGGAAGAGTAGGGATCCATTCGCTCATATTCAAATGCTATTGAATGCCTGCTGGAATGCTCAGCATGCAAAGAGGACCGGGCTGCGTCATTCCTGCCTGCCGCCATCTATGCTCTCTATTCTATCAGCAATAACATCTTCGTTTCTCGTTCTAATGTGTGTCCTGAGTCGTTGCAGTGCATCTCAGTGCTCCCCAGCTCCACTCCCTGCCAAGCTCCAAGGACAGGAATGGGAAAAGGCCTGGCTCAAGTTAAGAAACTTACAGCTTCCTGTGGACTTGGGAAATTCATTTAAATCCCTTTGAGCCTTATTTCCTCCTATAAGCACCATTTGTAAGTTCTAATACTACATTTAAACCCATTGCAACATTCAATAAACATGAAATGAGCAAATATGATCCTGAAACACTGAGTAGCTGACAAATACTGTACAAAAGTATGAAGAAAAATCGAGCCTTCTTTCAGGAGAAAGCATCAGGAATGTAATGCCACGCAGCAGAATGAGCGGGCATCCCACGGACCGAAGATCAGGGTGAGGCCTTTGAG
Organism: Myotis daubentonii; assembly: GCF_963259705.1. NCBI lineage: Eukaryota > Metazoa > Chordata > Mammalia > Chiroptera > Vespertilionidae > Myotis > Myotis daubentonii. The sequence continues at coordinate 113,002,235 of NC_081843.1, forward strand.
GCTGTTTCCTGCCCCACCCCCAGTTCAAATACAGAAACATTCACAGAAGACACAGTTCAACATCCAGTTCTACTTGGCTTCTTCCCACCCAAAGGGCCGGTAAAGCCCTGTTTGTGTCCCAGAAGCAAATAGTTCAGATTTGACCAAGCCTACTGCTGAGAGGCAGGTCAGAATAATTGCAGGGAGCCCAACTTCACACTTCCTGGCTGTGTTTCCGCACCACGCTGGGTCTCAGTTTTCCCCATCTGGAAAATGAGGGAGATAGTAATATCTATCTTAGGGGGGGTGCCGTTGTGTTTAAACAAATCAATAGATGTAAAAAAGTCAGTATTCACTGTTAGCTCTTGTCGTTATTGTCTAGAGATGGCGAATTATAAAGCGAGGGGTCCTGGTTAGCTTCTCATTTCTAGTAGTGGTATTAATCAACTTACTACTGGTATAACAGATCTTACTGACCCATTTATACTTAACGGAAACTTTGTTCATGCTTTGACACCCCAACTCGTTCTCTTACTTCCTCAATGTCCGGGCCTTAATTCTGTCCAAGTATGATGGGTGCAGCCCAAGCTGGTCAATGGCACTGACCCTCTGGGGTGGGTGGAGGATAGAAAAGAGTGCTGGCTCACAGGAGAGCTCTGAATCAGCTGCTGGACCCAAAATCTAATCCTGGCCCTGACATGTTGTTTAACCTCTCTGATCTTCAATTTCCTTGTTGGTTTAATGGGGGTTTAGCACCTATTCATCTCCTAGAGCTCTCCTGGGGATGCAATGAGTGAGGGCATGTAAATTATCTAAAACAATTCCTGGGACCGTGAAAGCAAAGAGTAGACAATGGCTCTTGCTCTTAGCCGTCACGCTTAAGTCTCAGAGTCATTATTTTCGTAGGCAAAGCAGAATGTGTAGAAATAACATCTACTGGTCAAAGATAATTTTCTGCTGATTCGGCTATGCTAATTAAATTTTCCAAAGGAATATGAAATTTTCACTTAGACCATGAAGTCATTGTGGCTTGAGAAAGTACGCATGCTGATGAGTTAATGAGTTTTAATAAGTGAACTTTGGCTGTGTAACTTCATTCTCGGGCCACTAAACATATTTTTTTCAAAAGCTCTTTCTCCTCTTTGATAATTATATACACACCATCCTGCTACAGAGGGCAGTCACAGAGTCACGGAAAGTGGAAGATGCAAGGTGCTCAGAAAAGCTCTGGCCTAACCCTCTCCTTACGTGGAAGACCAAAAGAGCATCGCTCCCCCTCAGTCGTCCTGCACTCTGTACCTGAGGGCTGTTCCCTTCGTACTCCTTGTTCCTGGGGAGCCTAGGGCAGCCCTGCTTCCACTGTGAAGTGCCCCCGCCTCTCTTCCTCCTCCTCTTGACGCCTTCCCAACGTCCTAAACCAAGGCCATCATAACACCTGCCTACTGCTGGCCACCTTAAGCACTGACATGGCCCCAGCACCACCCTCATCTGACTCTCCCCCTTCCTTCTTTCTTTTTTTTTAAATAGATTTTTATTGATTTCAGAGAAGAAGGGAGAGGGAGAGAGAGATAGAAACTTCAATGATGAGAGAAAATCGTTGAACGGCTGCCTTCTGCATGCCCCACACTGGGGATTAAGCCTGCAACCCAGGCATGTGCCCTGACTGGGAATCGAACTGTGACCTCCTGGTTCATAGGTCGATGCTTAACCACTGAGCCACAGCGACTGGGCCTCCTCCTTCTTGATATGCCCTCTGTGCTGCCCCCGCTACAACCCAGGATGGAAAGCACGATCATCTGGCTGAGAAACATGAACCGGGATTACTTTTTCCTACCAGGTTTAATGGTAGAAGAAAATAGATTGGTTCTAAACACATGTCCAAATCTGAAAACCCATTCTATCCTGATTTGCAAAGAGATTGAAAATTGTACTTCCTTTCTTTCAAAGTAGCTGAGTGCCTCCCTCTCCTGCCAAAATTAGCAGGAGAGCTGCTGACCCCCACCGAGGTTCGCTGGCACCCCAACCTGCTGCGGAGGAGGTTTCATAACACCTACCTCATAGGCCCTCGAGCCAGAAGCAAAACCCTAGAGACCTTCTTTTCTCCAGGAGAACATTCTCACATCCACACATGTTTTCAAGTGGGAGGAAAGCCCATTAGCACATTATAGACACTGCAAATTAGAAGTGCAAATTTTTGAAAAAATAAGGGGAAAAAAAGTCCAGAGTATTAAGTTGCCTTTGGAACACTTTCCACTGGACCTCCAGGCTAAAAGGAAGTAGGTCATCTGGTCTGCCCCCTACCCAGCCTGTCAGAACAACACCTGGACCTCAAAGTCCTGACAGACAGACTACACAACGTCTCCAGTATTTAGCATCCTTTTAGCCAGAAATCTCCTCCTTACTGTCATCAGCCATAAGTCTTCATTAAATTCTTAAATGCAGCCATCCCTGCATCTAGTTGAACAAACAGAGAGAACAATACAATTCAAGAGCCCTGGGCATTTGCCGTCTTGACCAAACAGCATCACAGCTCCATAAGGACACAAACAGCGTCACAGCTCCATGCGGACACATAGAGGGAGTCTGCGCAAGGCGGTTGCGAAGGGGACCACCATGAGGGACAAGCCCCAGGCGATCACTATCGTGCTGTGTATCATTCCAACAAGATGGAAATCACACACCATCTTCCACCCATCCTGGGAACTTGGCCAGAACAGGGCAGCATGCTGGCATTAACTCTCTGTCATTTCATCTCAGTTCTCCTGATTTTCCCTCCGGAGCTGGCCAGCGGCAGGTATGCCAGATGGAAGAATGCCATTTTTGCCTTTGGCCTGTCTCTCTGATTGCACTTGTCAGCCGTGTCTATTTATTAGTGTGTGTTTTTCATCTCTCATGGCGAAAGCCGAATAGAAATGTTGCTATTTTTTAACTGAGCATAAAGAGTGACCATTCATGACATGGCTCCCATCTGTGGCAGGAGTGGCATCTTCCTCATTTCTCTTTGGGGAGGCAAATTCGTAGAGGAATTCCTCAGTGTTTGTGTTTCAAACAAGTAAGCAAAGATGTTGCTTGTCTCAGCTGTTTTGTGCAGTGATAGTGAGTAACACAGCAGTAATCCACCTCCCAGGTGGTCTGGGTATCTGAGACAGCCTGGAAAGCTCCCCCATAGCGTCCCGGGAGAAAGCTCCCAACGCTCAGTGCAAGGCGAGGCTGCCCGGAGATCTTGCCTGTGGCATTCAATGAACTCAAGAATATCACAAGGTGGCTCGTCTTCCTTCCCATAAACCAATGGTTCCCAATGCAAATAAGGAAAGTGGAGAGTTGGGCTGCATATCTCAAGAGTCTTTTGTCTCTTTTAATATATTATTATTGATTTCAGAGAGGAAGGAAGAGGGAGAGAGTGACAGAAGCATCAATGATGAGAGGGAATTATTGATTGGCTGCCTCCCGCACATCCCCCATTGGGGACTGAGCCCACAACATGTGCCCTGACCAGGAATTGAACCCAGGTTCATAGGTCAATGCTCAACCACTGAGCCACGCTGGCTGGGCTCGAGTCTTTTGAAAAGACATGACCCTTAACCTTCCATTCCACTGAAGGGAAGTTGTGGGGGAAGGGAAATTTTGATGGCAGGAAGGTAAGAGGAAAAATGGACTCAAGACCTGCCTTTCCCCATCACAGCAGGAACAATGGCAGCAGCATATTGTCTAATTAGCAGTATGATCCTGAAAATGGACCTGTCCTCCCCTCCTAGGCCACTGAGATGGTGGCCAGCAGAAGGACGTGTCCTTGGGATGTAGCATGTGGGCAAAAAGTTAAAGAATATTATTTATTTGATGAGCACTGTGCACATAAGCTCCGTACAATAAAAACATGGATACTATCTGTTTTCATTCAATTTTCTTTTGAATCATAAAATTAAAAATCTACAATTTAAAGAGCAGGAACTCCATAAATCAAGTGGTATCACAACCTCCTCAGCACCAGAAAGGCGGTCCTTCCTCTTCCTGACAGACACTTAACATTTGTTCTTCTACACAGGGCTGCCTGCATGGAGCTCCCCTGGTCACTTTTAGCCTTGAAGAGAGTGCAGTTGGAAATCTTCATCCTTATCCCGGCTGACCTCTGAGGCGATGCAAAGGGCAGGTGTCTTACTAACTGTCAGGTAGCAGGTCAGGGAGAGCAGGGTCCAGCTCTATGCTTGACCAAAGCACCTCCATACCGTCCGGCAGCCTCCTTTCTCCTGCACTTAAGTTAGGACTCCCTTGGGGTGGGGGTTGCCCTCACTTGCCCAAATGACAGTCTCCATCCTGGGCTCAGCTCTGCCCCTGTAGCAGTGCCCTAGACTGACACATGAACTCAGACCTTTTAGCCTGAAGTGTGAATAGAAGCAGAAAGGTACCACTCGCTATCGTCATCAAAACCAAAATGGATCTGCCCTGCTGGTGTGGCTCAGTGGTTGAGCATCGACCTATGAACCAGGAGGTCATGGTTCGATGTCCAGTCAGGGCACATGCTCGGGTTGCGGGCTTGATCCCCAATGGGGGACTTGCAGGAGGCAGCTTAACAATGATTCTCTCATCACCGATGTTTCCATCTCTATCTCCCTCTCCCTTCCTCTCTGAAATCAATAAAAATATATTTTAAGAATAAATGAAATGGATCATTAAACAGTCCTGGGAAGATCATTAATTCATATATGGCCTCTCATTCGTCTCCTATACCACAGCAGCTGGCTGCCCCTTTTATGAATGGAATAGCAGTGCTGAGGATGGGGCCTCATGCTGGTACGTGGCATCCATTCACAAGAGCAAAATGCAGCAAGGAAAGCTGCCCGGCCGCCTGTGAGGAGAAACGAGGTAGAGGGTTCCAGGCTGCTGGACTCTTGGAACTGGTGAGTGGGGAGCACAAGCTCTCCTTCTTGCCCCTTCTGATCTAGGGTGGTAACAGCTTCCCACTTCTGCAGGCAAGCGGTTCTCTGCCCTCCTTTGGTGGTTTTCCTTAGCTGTGCACAAACCTGTGTAATAGTACCTTTTGGTGTGTCTTCTGTTTCCTCCCAGGACCCAATGGATACACCCATCTTCTGTGAGCCACTCAAACTTGTTCTTGCTCGAGCCCTCCCTGAACCACCTCACTCCTCCTTTCCTCCGTATTACATTTGTGCAAACGTGTATCCCTTCGTTCACGGGTCTGCTCTACTTCGGTGCGCCTGCCCACCCTGGCGCTCCACAGCTCCTTGATGTGCAGGCCGCACGGTGGGTGTGATAGGTTCCCTAGGGCCTCGCCCTGCCTCTACTACAGGGAGACTCAGTGGGGTTGTCACCTGCCACTACCTGCTACTCTCACTGCCTCTAGCATGTCATCCTGCCCTCTGGTACTTGCCACTGCTCATGTTCTGTCAACTGGGGGAAGAAATCACAAAGTGTATTACAGCTCTACATAAAGTGGGGTAAGTGGGTTCTGAGTGAGGGTTGGACGGAGTCCCCTGTGACCAACTAATAGAGTATGTGTCCATTGTAACGGCTCCAAGGCCTTTCCCACAGACTTCTTAGCTCTTGACTGGGCCCCACAAAGTTGAGCTTGCCATAAAAATTGGTCCAGGGCGCCTGCTAAGGGAAAGACTGCTGGTCGTGCATGCACAGGGTCGACACCAAGACGTCCAGTAAAAGCAGCAGCTGGGAGGCTGCAGAAGCTGAGGGGCCTCGGACGCTGCCCTCTGCACAGAGGGAGTTTGGAGTTTGAATGCCACCAGGTTAGAGGAACTTGGGAAATGGCTCAGGCCTCCCAGTAAGACTCTATATGGGTTACATCTTAGAAGTAAAGACTTTATCCAAAAACTAAGACTAAAAACAAACCAAAACAGAACCACTTTCTTCTTTTTAAAAAAAAAAAAGCACACTTCCCAAAATTCAAAGTGGTTAGTCAAACTGCCTGATAGCACAAAATTTCTCTTCAGAGGAACAGAACTAAATGCAATCTCTATAAAATATTATCCACAACCTACATTGCTGGTGGGAATGTAAAACAATGCTACTTTGGCAGTTTCTTATAAAGCACACATCTGTGCGATGGCGCAGCAATTCTATTCCTATGTATTCATGCAAACAATAAAAATGAAAATATATGTCCACTCTAGGACTTATACCAGAATGCTTATTGCAGCGTTAGTCATAATAGTCCCAAACTGGGGAGGAAGAAGTCCATCAATACAAAATAAATAAGCAAATTATACTTATAGTTATACAACAAAATATTACTCAGCAATTCAAAAAGAGAAGGAAATGAATATTAATACATGAAATACATGCAAAATCACAAAAGCAGGACAGGGAGTGAAAGAAGCCAGACACAAGAGTATATACTGCATGATTCCACTCAAGAATGAATTCAAGAATGAGTAAAACAGCCCTAACCAGTTTGGCTCAGTGGATAGAGCGTCAGCCTGCGGACTCAAGGGTCCCAGGTTTGATTCCAGTCAAGGGCATGTACCTTGGTTGCGGGCACATACCCAGTAAGAAGTGTGCAGGAGGCAGCTGATCTCTGTTTCTCTCTCATCGATGTTTCTAACTCTCTATCCCTCTCCCTTCTTCTCTGTAAAAAAATCATTAAAATATCTTTTTTTAAAAAAGAATGAGTAAAACAAATATGATAATAGAAATAAGGAGTGGTTACATCAAAAACAATAAAATACCTAGGAATAAATTTAATAAAAGAGGTGGAAGATCTGTACACTGAATATGATAAGACATTGATGAGAGAAATTAAAGACATAAATAAATAGAAAAGATATCCCATGTTCTTGGATTAGAAGAATTAATATTGTTAAGATACTAATACTACCTCAAACAATCCACAGATTCAATGCAATTCCTATCAAAATTCCAGTAATCTTATTCACATAAAGAAAACAAAAAAAAATCTAAAATTTGTATGGAACCACAAAAGACCCTGAATAACCAAAACAATACTGAGAAAGAAAAAGTTGAAGGCATCATGCTTCCTGATTTCAAACTAGACTACAAAGCTATAGTAATCAAAACAGTATGATGCTGGCATAAAAACAGGTAAGTAGACCAATAGAACAGAATCAAGAGCCCAGAAATAAACCCACACAGATATGGCCACCTAACTTTTTACAAGTTAACCCAAAACTACACAACGGAGAAAGGATAGTCTCTTGAATAAATGGTACTGGGAAAACTGGGTAGCCACATGCAAAAGAATGAAATTGAACACCTATCTTATGCCATCACAAAAATTAACTCAAAATGGATTAAACACTTAAAGAAATGTAAGGCCTGAAACCATAAAACTATTGGAGGGGGGAAAAAAAAACAGGGGGAAAGTTCCTTGATATTGCTCTTGGCAATAGATTTTTTGGAAATGGCACCTAAAGTACAAGCAATGAAAGCAAAAATAAACAAGTGAGACTACATCAAACTAAAAAGCTTCCGCACAGCAAGGGACCCACCAACAAGATGAAAAGCAATCTATTGAATGGGAGAAAATATTTGCAAATCTTATATCTGATAAGGGGTTTAATATCCAAAATATACAAGGAACTCACGCAACTCAATAGCAAACGTAAAAACAATCTGATTAACAAAATGAGCAAAGGACTGAATAGGCATTTTTTTCCAAAAAGGACGTACAGATGATCAGTAGATGCATGAAAAGGTGTCCAACGTCACCAATCATCAGGGAAATGTAAATCAAAACCACAATGAGATATCAATGCACACCTGTTAGAATGGCTATTATTAATAATTAAAAAAAGAGGTGACAAGTATTGGTGGAAATGTGGAGAGAATGGAAAACTTGTGCACTGTTGGTGGGAGTGTAAATTGGTGCAGCGATTATGGAAAACAGTATGACACTTGCTCCAAAGATTAAAAATAGAACTACCATCTGATCCAGCTATCCTACTTCCGGGTATATATCTGAAAAAATGAAATCGGTATCTCAAAGAAATATCTGCACCCGATGTTCATTACAGCATTACTCACATTAGTCAAGACACATAAATTTTATTTTAATAAAATAATAAAGAGCCTTGCCTGTTATATACATGCTACAATATTTACAGAGGAAATGAGGGTGGCTGATATTTGCTTCAGAATTATCAGGAAGTGGGGTAATGGTGGTGAAAAGGTACAGATAAGATCAGACTGAGTTGAAACTTGTTGAAGCTGAGTGACAGGGACATGGAGTTACACTCTACTGCACTCACTAGGTTTGTATATACTTAAAATTCCCATAATAAAATGTTTTCTTTATTAATCAATTCCCTACATGAATAACCAAAACCTGGAAAATTGTGGAAACCTTTCCACAGTTGGTCCCATTGGAACATATGAAAATACATAAGGTCAACATTTATGTTTTGTCCAGTTTTGTGTTTTCTATCATTTAACCAATTTTTTTCATTTTAAACCAATAACTATTCTTAAAAAAGACTTTTTTAGAAAAAGACATTAAAAGATCTCAAACATCAACCTCAAAGTATAAGGCAACACACCAAGTGATCAACACGATCTTAACCCCATTTGGGGCCCATCATGATGAGCTGATCCAAATCATTCTGGAACCCATTTAGGACAGCTTTTGGAAACTCTGCGAATAATGAGTTTCATATGCTTCCTAACGACCAGGAAAAACAGGCATTCCTTGTAATTATCCTGAAAGTTTCCCTTCAGGTCTGCAGCTGGAGAATTCAGTTAAGTCTTCAAATTTCAAGAAAAGCCCCATAGTCTTCACAGGTTGGATCATGCCACATCTTAAACATTTTTGAAGAGATGGATCTTTTTAAGTCTACTTCATAAGAAAATTGTTTCATCCCCTTGGGCAATTAAAAGGAACGACATTTCTTTTTTTAAGAATGTTTAGGGTAACATACTCTACTAGTGTGAGGAGACTGGTTTCTCTTAAGAACATTACCAAAATCATGCAGAGTGTTCTAGATGCAGATGCAGCAGGACTATCATGGAGTTAGTCCCAATATTTTAAAGGTCGAATGACACTGAGCCTAATGAATCTACTTGCCACAACACAAGAGAGACCCCTGGGCACATGTCTCAGGGAGATGCATTCTTTTAACCTCATGGGCATTTCACAACAGCCCAGAAGGATGGCAGAAACGCAAAAGTTGGCGACTGGAAGGGAATTGTGAGCTCACACAGGCCAGCCAGCGTGTTGTGTAGGTGGGGAAGTGGAGCCACCACAGTTGCCTGGTTCACTCAACGTCGCACAGAGAGCGAGGACAGAGCTGCAAGTGGACCTCAAGTCGTCTGTCTCCAGCCCAGCATCTGCACCCACAGCGTTAATGTGTTTATCAAGCCAGGCAACCCCCTAAAGACCAAACTCACCCAGGGGTGGTGAGCCAAGATGAACAGCCTCCTATTTCAAGCCTTAATATGACTTCTCTACCAGGCGTAAGATGGCCAAGATGGTATCTGCGTATCAGGAGGGAGGAAAGAAGAATGAGAAAGTCTGCCCTAGCAATCACAGCTTTAATTGACTGTCAGGGAAATAGGATCAAAGGAAAGAAAAAGATGGTATTGGATACCAGATGGTTAAAGTCAGCTCCAGGGTTGTTGTTGTTTTATTGTAAATTGACGTAAAAGCAGGCGGTGGGGGGGGGGGGGGGGGCAGGTTAATCTCCTGGAGCCTATTGCTCATAATGTCATTATTTAAGGACCTGCCATATTTTTTAAGAGCTGAGATATGGAAAACTCCTAGCAGAGACTCTGTTCTCAAGGGGCTAAGACATCAAAAATCCTGTGTCAAATATCACCGTTACCTCCTGCAACGGCCCCCCCTCACTCCCAGAGCATGCGAACGCACTAAGGAGGTTGACAGTCAGTTCACACTCTTCCTCTCCACCCACATACCGCATTCACACTGGGCCGTCTCGTTGCCCCTGTGCAACAACGTCCCCATCCATTCATTCTGCACCACAGCCTCTGAGTTCTCCGACCACCATTGTTGGATAAATTTCATCTCCACTCAGTTTCGTCAACTCACTCCCTCCTACACATACCCTAGACCAGCGATCGCCAACCTTTAGGACCTCACGGACCACCAGTGGTCCACGCACCACTGCCCTAGACCAGGGGTCGGCAAACCGCAGCTCACCAGCCACATGTGGCTCTTTGGCCCCATGAGTGTGGCTCTTCCACAAAATATCATGTGTGGGTGCGCACGTACAGTACAATAGAAACTTCGTGGCCCATGCGCAGAGGTCGGTTTTCGGCCTGGGCGAGTCTATTTGAAGAAGTGGCATTAGAAGAAGTGGGGGGGCGGGGGGCGGTCTGTTGGGCAAGGAGAGACGTGGTGCAGGCCGCGGGATACGCAGCTCGGGGGAGGCGCTCGATTCATGCACGAGTTGAGTGAGCCAGTCGGTCAGCAGTCTCACGTGCAGTGGTTAGTGCTAGTCGCGTCCGCAAATCGCGTGTGGGTGACAAAAGTACCTACTCGAAGCATAAAGTTCCCTGTATTTTTCCAACCAGCTGCAAATCGTACAGGTATTTTTGTCATCAATTTAAGAATTGTAATTCTTTTGTGTTGGTGGCTTTATTATTATAAAATGAAACATTTTTTTAGGTGCCCTGTTTGAGATGGCTACAAAGAAGAAGCAAAGAAAAACGGAAGACGAAAACCGTGAATTTAAAGTTGGATTTCAAGTTGAATGTACCTACCTACATAGTTTAAGTTTAAAAAATTTGGCTCTCAAAAGAAATTTCAGTCGTTGTCCTATTGATATTTGGCTCTGTTGACTAATGAGTTGGCCGACCCCTGCCCTAGCCCATACATTCACCTGGGAACTTATTCAAATGCAGAGTCTGGTTCAGTAGGTGTGAGGGTTGGAGCATTATGGTTCCTCGGGTCCACAGACCAACCTTTGAGTAACAAGACCCTTGACCGTAACAGCACCGAGCTGCTCTCCTGTCACAACCCTTGAAAATCATTTGACGCCAACCTCCTACTTCCCACTTCCGTGTGCAGAACAAGTTCTTTGAGCTCAGACTTCCATCCTCCTGATTCCTCTCTATGCTCCAGAGAGCTCAGAACGGAGCGGATCAACGGGAGGATGAGACGGGGTAGACACGGTGTTAATCAGGCAGAGAGGCCAGTGGGAAGTGGGAGCGGGGTCCTGCCCTCAGAGGTTGGACTCAGGTATAAATTTAGGCGTTACCCGCACCTGGATGAAGATCCCACCCAGGCGAGTGGATGTGCTGCCCAGAAATAGTGTTTGGAGAGAAAGGGGCCAAGAGAAGAACCTTGGGAAACACTAATATTTGCCGAGCAAGTGGAAAAGAGGAGTCACACGGGCAGACGGGCAATGTAGGCAGAGAGCTTAGAGACGGTGGTGTCTTGGCAACCCGGGGAGAGGCAGATTTCAAAAAAGAGGGAACCTCTTCCATCTACTCATCTACCAATCCCCCCGCTTCAAGCCAGGCTGTTTTGCGATTCCCTGAATGGGTCTAATGCCATCTTTCGTCTACGCTTGGATTCCCTCTCGGCCTCACGTGGGAGGCTCTTCTGTACTGGTCTCTTCTGACCCATCCTTCAAGAGACATCCGCCCGGGTGTGAACGCTCCTCACAGGACCTGGCACAGTGCCTGGCCCGGAGGAGGGACTCGGTGGGTGCAGGGAGGCATGCGTCCAGCTCTGATCAACAGCCATCTGCAGGCTTTACCATCTGCACAGCAACACTCGGGGTCACGGAGTCAACAGCAACACGCATGCACTTAGAGGGCATAGAACTGTGTCTGATATCTATTCTACCCAAGAAATTCCTGGACACATGGTTACCATAACTATACATTGCTGCCGAGTACAGAAAAGAAAAAATGCCCTAACATCAAAAGGAATGTGATTTGTAGGGCAACAGTGGGTGCCATCTGACGCAGGACTGTTTACTAATGAATTACAGCTCTTGACGGTCCACAGGATAAGGCAGAAACACGGCTGATTTCGGGGATCTAGTCATCATCCCACATAAGATGACTGGGTAAAGGAAATAGTTAATCCAGGTCCCCAACTTTAGGTCAACTGTCAAACGTTTATAATAAAAAAAAAAATCCTCTGCTCACCTCCTCCCTACCTTTATATCGTAGCCTGTGGGAGGGAGATTTTTAGAACTTTGCAAAATGAAGCAAATTCCACTCCAGGAGGGGGAAAGAGCAGGAGGTAAAGACTAATCCAAAATAACTTCCTACAGCTTGAGCTACTTTCAAATTTCCTGACGGCGAAGGGGGTTGAGTCCCCAGCAATACATTATTCTAGCTCCTCTCCTTTGACCATTGGCCGGAGCCCTGAAAGGATGTCACTGAGAACTGCCGCTGTACGCTGCGTGCGGGCCACAGGGGTGCTCTGCTCCCGGCGGCCGGGCTGTTTTCTTTGGACACTATCACTCACAGCGCTCAGGCTCATAAACCCCTTTACAATCATTTTTCATAACTTCCAAGAGCAAGTCAGTGTGGTTTTCTCCATTTCAGAGATTAAAGTCTCTGGCACACAGGCTGGCAGGCCCCGGGGTCATCGATTGTTCTAATGCCCATCAATTAATATTTATTGGACCACTATGTTGGGCACCTCACCACATCCACCCACACGAACAGCAGCGCCAATGGCCAGGCCTCAGGAACCAGAACTCTGCCCCGAGACTTTAAAACCCTGCGGCTGCTGTCCGCATCAAACACCGGAGTCCTCTGTGAGCGCGGTGGCCAGCAGGGCTGGCAGGGGCCTGCAGGCCTCCCCCCTTCCCAGCTGGAAGGCTGCACACACATGGGCATTCCCTCTGGGGCCTGTCAAATTATGTGCCAGGCAGAGTCTTTCGGCTGCAGCCCTGGTAGTAAAATGTAGACCTTCATGTCGGGGAGTTAAGCTCTGAAAGCGCCACGCTGCTCCAGCCACGGGGCGGCCTAAGGAACCGTTTCCTGGGCAGAGCACTCCTGTGGAAAGTATAATCCTGCCGGCAGGTATGGCTCGGTGGTTGAGCATCAACCTGTGGTTCGATGCCCGGTCAGGGCACATGCCCGGGTTGCAGGCTTGATCCCCAGAGTTGGGTGTGTGGGAGGCAGCTGATCAATGATTCTCTCTCATCATTGATGCTTCTCTCTTCCCCCTCCCCCTCTCCCTTCCTCTCTGAAATCAATGAAAATATTAAAAAAAAAAGGATAAGTCCTGGTGTTTGAGACACGCTCTCGTCTACTCCCCCTGACAGCAGAGTAGCTCCTTTAGACCTGTTTACCTGCAGCCTTTCTTGTCCAGGCTCCTCCTCGAAATGCAATGTGAGCTGAAGCTAACCTGCTGCGCCCCACAGCTGTGCGTACACGAGTTCCTCGCCAAGAAGAAAGGGGGGTGCGGAGCCCCTGCGGCCCCAGGAGCACAGAGGCGTGGGAAAGGGGGAGAAAGGCAGGAAAAACAGAAATCTGGGCTTTCACCCTCTGTAGTCGTGCCTCAAGCTTCCTCACTTACACCGACGGGTCCAGTCGTCAGCGCCCACATGTGTTCTTTCTGGAGCCCGCACTGCTGATGGGTCTGCAGCCCATCTATGGAGTGACCTGGCTGTTCTAAGAAGACGTTCATCTGTGTTTCCATTGTGAAGAACTGGGCCCAATGTGCTGAAACGCCCTTCTATGGGGGGGGGGGGGGGTGATAGCTTAGCCTTTCTGTTGTGAAGTGCCTTTCCACGCGGCATTGCTATTTTTTTTAGCTGTACACATTTGAGTTTATTGCCACTGTTACTGCAAAATCGCTTTCTAGCTGAATCACATCACCGCACGCAACGGAAGAAAGCCACAGCCACTGTCTCTCGAAGGGCAGCGCGAAGCCTACAGCGGGGGAGGGTCACCGCCCACAGGCTCAGGGCTCTCCCCGGAGCACTTCCAGGTCACACCGGCCAACACGTTCTCGCAGCGAATCAATCCACACGGGCCGCGAGGTGGGGACCACGTGCAAATGGAACAGGTTTCTCACCAAACAGAACCACTCCCGGCAGGAGAGTCCCGAGTCTTCTCCACATTCCAGTGTGGCCCAAGGAAAGCTCTAGAAGCTACAGGAATGAGCAACTTGAAAGCAACTTTCTCTTTCATTTCAAGAAAAGGAAGGTGATGTATTTTTCTTAGATTTCAGCACATCTTCATTTAAATATGTTCTGAAAGCCCAGTGCTATTTCCTTGGCGAGGAAAAAGAACGGCGTTTAATAAGTCATTCCTCTGGCAGTGCAGGCCGCCTGATTGCATGTTCCTAATAAAACTAATCTGATTAATATGTTGGCATGTGAACTCGTCATTTTTCTGTTGTTAAACGCCAACTTGTGGTTTGCTTTTATTCTTTCAAATACAATTAGCAAAGCCCTCCAGTGCCTGAAAGGGCCTTTTCATTTGCACAATTATTCTCTGGCTGGCTTTAGAGAAAGGGGGTGAGGGCAAAGGGGGGTGGCAGAGGAGGGGGAGTCTCCTTCTATTCAGATGGTGCTGCGCAGACACAAAAGCCCGCCTGTGCACAACCTCACCAGGGCTGGGGCAAGCCGGGCCTTTATCGGCTGCAGTTTTTTCCCCTTTCACTGGCTTTGCTGAACAGCTAACTTTTCACCATCTCAGAAAGAGTACCCAGTTCCAATTAAATGATATTAGGTCAGACAAGAGGGGTGAAGTGTCTGGCCAGGATGTTATTGATGATCTGATCATTTTTCATCCGATGTCACCTCCCGCACGGCTCCTGTGCAACAGCCTGGCAAACACGAGCTGGTTCAGACAGCTCCCCTGCCCGGCCTGCCCCTCATCGCAGGAAATGAGCGCGTTGTTTTGCAACATTTTGGACTTTCCGCAGTGTAATGTCTGGCCTATCTAAACAATGATTTATTAAACCCTGTCTCTGGTCAAATGCCTTGGCCGAGGACATCGCCGGCTCCCGGCTCCCACCTTGCACCCAGTGCCGACGGAGACCTGGGCGGGAGGGGGCCCCGCGGACACCCCGCCTCCCTGACGATGCTACTGTGCTCCCAACGCCGCCGCCGGAACATTTGTTTAATTAGTTACATTCTCAACTTTTAAATAAGGAGAAAAAACAAGCTATGGGTGGCCCGCTAACCTCAAACGAGCAAATAGCCAAGGTTATAAAATCACCGCCTGCTCAGAATACCTGGTTAGAAATAAAAACAGTATTGGCCAGGTTCTCCGCGACCAGAACAGAGGTCGCATTAAGAAGCATGAAACCGAATTGGAAAGCTGAAGTCCTAAGGATGCGCATTATTTCATTAAAAAATGGACTCCGCACACTCTTTATAATTAAGACACCTCTCTCGGACAACAATAACAACAAAAAGCCACCTCTGAGATTAGTTGGAAAAATACTAAATAAAAATAAAAAACACTGCGGACCCACTCTTAAAAACTAGGCTCTAATTCTGTGTCTTGCAAAATGACACTTGCAGCTGTGCCCTCGCAAAGCAAACTGGACAGAAAACATGGCGATTCCTTCCTGTGTGGACACACAGGTGAGCTTTGCACACGCAACCAGCTGCACGCCATAGAATGCTGACCTGTTTGGAGCTGAAGAAAAGTTGGTCCTTTGTCTTTTAAAGCCAGAGTCATGAAAATTTCCAAGCGAGTTTTCTGATGAAATATCACAAGCAGCAGATTACCTTATTGAAATAAAATTATCCTAAAGTGGGGGGAGGGGGGACAGGAAGCGGGAGGAGGGGGAGGTGATGATTGTTTCACTCTGACCTTTCAATAAGGGAGAAGTAAAATCCATACCCAGATAATCACAAGGAAACACAGCCTCTAAATTAAGACTAAAGTTAGAGCCCGGCCGTGGTGGCTCAGTGGTTGAGCATCAACCTATGAACCAGGAGGTCACAGTTGGATTCCTGGTCAGGGCACAGGCCTGGGTTGTGGGCTTGATCCCCAGTAGGGGGTGTGCAGGAAGTAGCCGATCAATAATTCTCTCTCATCATTGATATTTCTATCTTTCTCTTTATCCCTTCTTCTCTGAAATCAATAAAGATATATTTTTATAAAAAAAAAAAAAAAAACAAGACTAAAGAAAGTTGGGAAGATACTTTCAACTAATAACAGAAAGCTGGGAATATGAAAGCCGCTGGAGGTGGTGGCTCAAATCCCGGGTTTTACAACAGAGGAAGCCCTAAGAAAAAGGACCCAGCCACAGGCATTCTCAGCCCAAGTCCCCTGTGATGGCCCAGGGTCGGGAGCTCTCCTTCTCTCCCACAGCACCTTTCAGCCGGACTGCCTGTGGCTCTGCAACGATGCTGTCTGCGACCTTGGAGATTACTAGCAAGTGGGTCCTATCCAGAAGAGATGGTCTCTGCCGTGGAAGGTTGCATTGGAAGGTAACGCAGCCCCACGTGGGAACTCTCTTAACATGTATGTCGTCCATTGTTTTTTAACCTTTTCTCTGAAGTATTTTGTTTTACAATAAAAGAGTCCTAATGGGTTCTAGAAAGGATGTAAAATGTCTACCAATGCATTGTGATACATTACAAATAACCTGCCAGGACACGAGCAGGCCTAATTATCTTCTAATTTAATTTTATTGATTTCAGAGAGGAAGGGAGAGGGAGAGAGAGATAGAAACATCAATGATGAGAGAGAATCACTGATCAGCTGCCTCCTGAACGCCCCACACTGCGGACTGAGCCCACAACCTGGGCATGTGTTCTGACTGGGAATCAAACCGTGACCTCCTGGTTCATAGGTCAATGCTCAACCACTGCTCAGGCTCTAATTATTTTTATGTAAGTTTCCCATTTTTTAACTTTACGATTGAGTCAACTTGGCTTTTTTAAAATCCACTTTTAAAACCTAAACTTTTACTTACACGGGCAACAGGGTTTCTAGATGATGTTCCTATATATGTTTTTTTTCTCTAGTGAAACTGGCATAAGAGCTATATTTAAGGAAATGGGTTAGCTCTGGACAGAAAGTCTTCATACACCAGTATGACAATCCTGTAAAAGAACAAGCCTTTTCTTGGGGAGTATGTATTACTGTTAATATATGCTGCTTTTGTACAATTACTTTGAAAGAATGACAGAAGCCAGGCATGACTGTGAGGGTACGAAAGTAAGCACTAGTCAGTAAATCAGGAAAAATAGCCACCAGAAGGGAAACTGTAACCAAATGGGAACTTCTAAAGGAGCTAGAGCATTCTGGCCCAAAAGAATCGTGCTGGTTCCCTCTCTCAAAAACACACTCTTTCCCTCTTCCTTCCTTGATTTTAATATAACAAGATTACCACCACCACCTCCCAAACCCCCCAAAAAGATGGAGCCACCATTTCTGAATACTTGCATGGAATGGAGATTCAACAATCCAGAGAGACTCCTAGTAAATCACAACCATTTAAACACACATTCCCTATCACCCAGCCATAAGAAAGGATGAAATACTGCCATTTGTGACAACATGGGCTGGGGGTATTGAGCTAAGTGAAATAAGTCAGACGGAAAAGGACAAGAACCATATGATTTCACTCATACGTGGGATATAAAACAGAAAGCAACAAAGAAACAAAGAAACTCACAGACAGACAACAGCATGGTGGTTACGAGAGGGGAAGAAGGGTGAGGGTGATAAAGAGGGTAAAGGGGATAAATATACGCTAAGGGAAAGAGACTAGACTTTGGGTGGTGAGCACACGATGCAATATACAGGTGATGTATGACAGAATTGTACACTTGAAACATATATAATGTATTAACCAATGTCACTCCAATAAATTTAATTTTACTGAAAATATTTTCTCCAAAATCCTGACTGAAATGACAGTAAATGAATGTTCCCATACACCCAGATGTTCCGGACAGCTCTTTAATGGCTCAACAGACAGCTGTGGATTGCCAGCAGTTTAAGGAAAGCTTGTATTATGAAAAAGAAAGAAATCAAAAGTATTATTTTAAAAATAAACTTGAAAGAAATAAGCAATTTCTTTCAAGTAAAAGAAAACTAAAAAAAAAAAAAAAAATCTTATCTCAATAAATGTTAGGTATAAGAAGCCCCTTTGTTTCACATGCCCTTAGAAAGAAAAATTATGACAGCCCACCAGTTAAAAAATGAATCCCAACTTTAGATAAGTTAAAATGTTAAAGAAGTGTATTCTAGAACTAATGAAAGGGTATACTCCGAAAAATAAGAGATTACATCTAAGAAACAAGGTCAGGGTGTGTGTGTGTGTGTGTGTGTGTGTGTGTGTGTGTGTGTGTGTGTGTTTTCTTCTTTTAAAAGGGACTCAGAGAATAAGAGAGAGCTCTTGGAAATTAAAAATATGATAGAAATTAAAAATTCACAAGACATGTTGGGAGATAAAATTGAGGCAATCTCTCCAAAAACAAAAGGAAAAGGCAGAATTGGAAAATAGGAGAGAAAATGAAAGAATTAACCGAGGGGAACACACACCCAAGTTCTAAATTTCCAGAAAGAGCAAACCAAGTGCCCTGCACACAGATTTTTGAAAGACCCACATCAGGAACATCACTGTTAAATTTCAGAACACCAGGGCGCCAACTATCTGCCTATGCGACCCCCACCCCTTCGCTGCCCCTGCTTTGCTCTGTCCCCCATCAGAGGAGGAGGGCATGCACGTGCATTTCCCTCCCAGCTGACTTCCCCTGGGTCCAGACAAGGATCCTGGTAGGAAGCAGGAAAGGGGGCGCTGAGATGTTCCTCCCTCTCGCTCTGCCTTCACTTCATCTCCAACTGAAGCTGTGCTTCCTCCGTGCTTCCAGCTCCCGTGAGAGCCCTCACTCTCAGATGCTGGTGAAACTCTCTCTTCCCTGGTCCTTCTAGCTCTCGGGGTGGTCATCGCTTTGTGCTAATCTCTGGCTCACCCTCTTCTCCTATTTGGCATTTCAGTTCTTCCTACACCTTAAATTTAGTCTCTCCTTTTAAATTCCTTCTGCTGAATTACCTGGTATAAGCTCTGTGTTCCTGACTGCTGCCCTCGACAACGCAGGGGAAACACTAAAGGCTTCTAGAGATAGATGAAAAGAAAGCAGCGCGGAAAACATAGCTAATCAGGATGGCAACAACAAACGCTGCACACAATGCGGCAATAACATCAAAATCCTGAGGGAGAATCAGCTTCACACTAAAACTTTTATACCCAGCTACGCAATCAATAAAATATAAATGTGGCTCTTCAGGTGCAGACGCACATGCACAATGGTGTAGCCTCTCCATGTGAACAAACCGGGCCTGAGACAATAGCTGGGCAAATGGCATGTGGACCAGCCTGCCCTGTTCAAGAATTAATACCTTTCTGCGACACTGAATCGGATGAGGGGTGATGGCTCCTCTCTCCAGAAATAGACACATGTGCTGTTACGCACATGTTGTGCATTGTTATAAAGAATTCATGCACCCAAATCAAGAAACCCTCTTGACCAACAAAATAAGACCAAAGCAGGGCGACATGGGACATACTGACATACCTTGGTGTGGGGTTTGGGGGACGAGAAGAGATAAACCAAAGAACTTATATACTTATACGTATAGCCCCTGAATACGGGCAATAGGGTGGTGAAGACCTGGGGGAGGTGGGTAGGGGCTGGGGAGAGGGGGGTAGATGAGGGGAAAATGGGAGACATCTGTAGTGCTATCAACAATAAAAATATGTATTTTTTTAAAAAGGAAGCCTCATCCACTGAAAGAGTCATGGAAACGTGGATGAATTTGGAAGTAGCTTCCTTCTAAAGTGAACCCACTCCCCGTGTTTGATGTCATTTCTCTGGGATCGGGGCTGCTACGAGGTACCCTGCCCAGACCTCTGGGAGTGCCAGTGTGACGGCCTGTGTCCGTGCAGAAGGGATCTGCGGACTCCGGAGCTCACAGCCGTGGGCATTCACACGCCCACTTCCGTATCTTTAGGTCATGAGGCTCCCACTGCAGAGGGGGCCACCGCGTGGTCCAGGGTCAAGCTCACGGCCATGCTCCCGGGAGCACTCCTAGCAGCCTCTGCCAGGCGAGGAAATGATGGGTCACCGTCCAGAGGAGATGAAGAGGGGACACGTCCTCGCCAGCCTTGGTCACGTGTGTGCACTCGGGCGGGCAGGGTGCAAAGAGAAGGAGGACGTTCTGTAGCCCGTGGCGCCGGCCAGGCTCACTGCGGGGCGTGAGACACTTGATCTCCGGGTCATGGGCTCACCCCCACATCGGGCACATCATTCTTAAAGGGCCAGACTGATGTAGTGGAAAAAGTCGCTGAGCCAGGAGTCAAGGGGTGCACCTAATCCCGCTTGGCCGCCACACCGCACGTTCTAAAGCCAAACAGCGTGCCTCACACTGGAACCGCCTGCGGGGCAGAGGCCAGCGCCTCCACGAAGATACCCTGAGTGAAAGCCACTGCACACGGGGGCACCCCCAACCACAGAGAAGCCAGCCAGGCGCTTGGCAACACCGTCGGAGCCGCCCCAGGTGCCTGAGGGCCTTGGAGTCTAACTTCAGGTTTCTGACGACACCCCAGAGGGTCTTCAGGACGCCCACTGTGAACACCCATTACTACCTCCCCCCAAACACCAGCTGTCACAGCGGAAGCGGAACCGCTCCTGGCTCTGCACCTGGCGAGGGCGAGGCCCCGTGTCCCCCAGTGCTGCTGTCCCGATCGCAGTCTGCGGGTCACATTCGGGGAGGCCCTCACCTTCCTGGGCCTCCCTTCCCACCACCGTACAAGGAGGGGCTGACCCTATGTCCTCTGGGTCTCTGGTAACTAAAATAATGAGCCCGGTGGTAACGGCTTCCTTTGATTGGCTGCTCCCCGTGTGCCACGGCTACGGGAGGGAACGCAGGCTGAGCAGAAAGAGACATGTTTCTGCTGCCACAGAGGTTAGCTGGTGGCAGAGGCCCACTTCGTCAGAAAACCCCACGCCCGTGTGTGTGATCACAGCCTGCGAGGCGGGCCACGGTGGGAGGAGGGAGAGCCAGGAGGCGGCCTGGAGAAGGTGGCGCTAAGTTAAGATGTGACGGGTCAGCAGTTCTGGGAACATCAGGCAAGCAAGAGCAGCAAATCCCCTGGTCCGGAGTATAAGAAACAAAACTAAAAGAGAGAACAGCTACCATCCACTGGACACGTGCTGCGAGCCTGGCATTGCATTAGCTATTACCTGCGTATACAATTCTTGTGTTCTTTCAACAGCCTTCTCAGTTTAAACATTATCACCCCCATTTTATAGTCAGTAAACGAGGGCACGGAATTTCGGAAATGTGCCCGAGATGAGGATAGTAAGAGGCAGAGCCAGGGGGATGACACCCCAAGCCTGCGTGTTTAACCACTGGGCCATACCGCCTCCAGTGGTCGCCAGTGGGCCCTACTGAAACATAACACGTCAGAATGGAATTGGTTTCCACCTGGTTCGCTGTGAGGAGGACAAAGGTGCTTTTGAAAATGTCATCAAATTCCCCAGGGAAATGGGGGAGAAACTGTCAGGAGATACAAGTCCTGAAACTAGACGGTTACGGTATATGCAACACCCAGAGCCCAGAGACAGCGGCCCTACGCAGCCTTATTTTCTGTCACACCACACACATGCGCCACCAGCCACCCCAGCGGTGAATGAAGCCAGTGTAAACACTGGACCCAGAGACACTGATCTACAGGCAGCACTGGCCTTTGAGACGACCCAGCCTGGGAAACGCCACGTAGGCAAACTTGTATAGGTTCCACCATGATTATGTTCTCCAACATACGGCCGGGGAAATAGAGAAGGTCACCGTATGAGGTACAGAGAGACTGGAGTTATTCCAGGAGCGCAGAGAGTATTAAAACTAGAAAAATCTAGCAATGCAGGTGATCAAAAGGTACACCTTACATTTATGAGATGATAAATTCTGGGACATCAAGTACAGTATAGTGATTGTAGTGAACACTGGCATACATTTGAAAGCTACTAAGAGGAGAGATCTTAAATGTTTCATCACAAGAAAAAATGTTTGTAGCCAAATGAGGTGATGGATGTTAACTGAAGTAATTGTAGTGATCACTACACTACAAACATATATATCAAATTATTATATTGTACACCTTAAACTTACACAATGTTATATGTCAATTATATCTCAATAAAACTGGGGGGGGATCTAGTAATACAACAAATTATGCTATAACAGAATAAAGAAAAATACATTTGATTATCTCAATAGAAATAGAAAAGGTATTTGATAAAATTCAAATACCCCAACCCTCACAGATGATAAAATTGCATAGCACTTAACACACGAACACACACACACAAATGAAACTGAGGAAATCTGAAATCAGTGCATTGTATCAGTGTCAATATCCATCTGTGATTTTATATATAATTTTCCAAAATGTTACCAGTGGGGGAAACAGGGCATGTATACAAGTGATCTCTGTACTGCATCTTAAAACTGAATGTAAATATCCAATTAGCTCAATTAAAAAGTCGATACTTAAAAGGGCAAGAGGTGGATATAGAATGAGGAGAGAGGAAGGAAGGGAGAAGGGGGAGGATGGGAGAGGAAATCAACTTTCTGGAAACAAAATTTCATTAGCCAGCAAAATTTGGTAAGTTTAAAACATAAAATAATAATTGATTTTAAAAATCATAGCCACTCCATCCTTCCAATGTTTCATTAGAGCCTTACAAAAAAATGTTAACGTTTTGAATTTTTGCATTTTGAGAAGATCACACGCCACCAACATGCCAATATGACAAATGTGATACTAACATGTATGACATAGTCAGGGATAGAATACAATGTATAATACCTGCAATAAGGTCCTGTGTTCAAAGTCTTCCCTCAACCTACATTATAAAAAGTGTGGTGTTCGTTGTGTTTTGCTTTTAATTATCCTAAAAAAAGATGTCATTTTGACAAAACAAAATTTCACCAACAAGGAGTAAAAGGGAATTTGCATAATCTCATGAAGGTGCTCCCCAAAACCCCACAGTAAGCATCATGCTTACGTGGTGAGATGAACAGGGATGAAGTCTGTTATGTTCTTCCTAGTAAAGTGGAGAATGAGGCAAGGGTGCCCACCTCACTGCTTGTATTCAGTGCTGCCTTGGGACGCAGCCAGGCCCATCAAAGTTTATTTTGTATTCCCTTCCTGTGTGCGCGGCTCATGGGAAGCAGCCAATAAAAGTAAGCTATTATTAATAAATACTTTAGTTCATTTAATACACTTGAGTAAACTTTTAATTAAGCATACTTAGAAGGATTGAAAAGAAACAAATGTGTCCTTACTCACAGGCCAAGTGATTGTGTAGAAAATGTGTGGTAAATTGGGAAACTAACCAGAGAGTCCATGGAAGTTTCTGGATGTAGGATCCAGAGCAGGGGCTGAAGAGCCCACGATGGGTGTCCTGAACTTAGGTTCTAAGTAAGCAGATGAGTACAAATTAGAGAAGCAGAAAGACCGAGAAAAGAGCTGAGCCCCAGAATGAAGACCACTAAGTCTTGCTGGTCTTGTTTAGCATCTCCTGCACATTTGACCAGGAATTGCCCATGAGTCCCAGCCACACTGGCTCCTGGTTCTTGGGCGCCCGGGTCTCCCTCTCCCACTGTGGTCACCATAGCCACCTGTCTATGCTCACCTGTCTATGCTCCCACTGTGGTCACCATAGCCACCTATCTATGCTCAACTTCTGCAACTGGCCTTCAAAGAGCCTGAGGAATATAGGCATGGATGTGACAGACAGTCCACCTTCAGCACTGCAATAAGCAATTGCAATGAGGTCCAATTTCTACTTAAAATTACCATTTTCTGTATTTATAAAATCAACTAGAGGCCTGGTGCATGAATTCGGGCACCAGTGAGGTCCCTCAGGCTGGCCTGCAAGGATTGGGCTGAAACCCGCAGTCCAATGCCACCTGCAGCTCCTACCTGCCGCTCCCACTCATCCTGGCCCCATTGCGCCTTCCACGGGCTCGCGCCAAATCAGTCCCAATCAGGAGAGGCTCGTGCTGCAGCAGCAGCAGCAGTGCTCACCAGCCGTGAGCCCTTTGTCTGGTGCCTTCCCGAGGGGAATGGCCTGCGGAATTGAGCTGAAACCAGCTCTCTGACATCCCCTAAGGGGTCCCAGATTGCAAGAGGGTGCAGGCCAGGCTGAGAGACCCCACCAGTGCATGATCAGGACTAGGGAGGGACCTCAGGAGGGCTCCAGGGCATGTCCAGCCCATCTCTCTCAGTCCCAATCGGCTAGACCCAGCAGCAAGCTAACCCACCAGTTGGAGCATCTGCCCCCTGGTGGTCAGTGAACATCATAGTGAGCGGTTGAGCAGCCTTAGCATATCATTAGCATATTATACTTTGATTGGTTGAACAGTTGACCAGTCACCAGATGACCAGACACCTAGCATATTAGGCTTTTGTTATATAGGGTTTTAGATGATTCCACCATGAGAGAGAAGCAGTGCTATAATCTACAACTACCAATAATCTCTAATGCACTTGGTTTGGAATGTATTACGGATCTTTGTCGTAGGAATACCTTCCCAGTGAAAAGTTTTCTTGCACTACCCTTAAAATAAGACTTAATAGTCTGAATAGAAGAAAGACTGGTAACAAAAAAGAATGATCCAGTAATGTGTTGGAATGCCACTTTTTGCCCAATGAGTATCATTAAGTTGGACAGCCTATACTGAAATACATGAACTTCAACAACCTCAGGAAGGATGCCAGATAAAAAGGACACCGTTGTTGAGCTCTGAAACCATAGATTAATAATAACCCTGGTAAAGTAAAATAACACAGTGGCAGGTGTGAAAGACTTGGGTGTCTTCCATTTGGCCTAGGCCACCGCAGACAGCCCGCGAAAGGAAGCTCCGCGCCCTCTCTGTTCTTTCATGTTCTTGGGGCAAAGGCTTTGGTGATGACACTGCCATGGCTTTCCTTACACTTGGGCTCTATGCCACTGGGCCTGTTTCTGTCATAATTCCGAACGCACTGTCCAGTGTAGCAGCCACCAGTCACGCATGTTTCCTGAGCCCTAGACCTGCAGGTATGCGGTAAGGGCAAGATACACACTGGACTTCAAAGACTTGACACGATAAAAAGAATATACAATCTCCTTCATAATTTTTACATTGGTTAATGTTGAAATAATCTTTTTTATGAGCCAAGTAAAATGTCTTATTAAAAGTAATTCCACCTGGTTATTGTCATTCTTTTAAATGTGGCTACTAGGAACTTTTAAATTGCATATGTGGCTCTCTGGCAGCTCACGTTGCATAATCACTGGGCAGTGCTGATTTAGAGAGACAAACGGTATTCTAAATGATGTATGTATAATATGCAACATCTTAGACAAGCATGTAGTTTAAATGAACGAGGCATGTAGCCTGCCAGCCGCGAGCTTGACATGCTTGGAAAACATTAGTCAATATGATTATAAGACCCTTTGTGTGTCGTTGGATGGAAAAGTCCTATGGAGGCAGGTATAATATTATAACAATAGTATAAAAGAGGCCTCATTTATTGAGTTCCAGCTTTTGACAGGGATACTGCTAAGTGCTTCAAATAGATTATCTATAATCCTCCCAACAGGGAGAAATAATTTGGACCAGAGAGACTAAGTCATTTGGCCCAGCTCACACAGCGAGGAAGTGCTAGAGCCAGGCTCTGAATGGAGGTCTGCCCAAGGCCAAGGCCTGTACCCCGTGGTTCTTCAAGGAAAGAAACTGGGAGAGGCCTGTTTGGAAGTGACCTTCTCTTTTGAAGTGGTTGCTATCCACCTTGGGCAGGGACTACCCACGCCATCCATCGGTCATTACAAAGCCGCTCCCCTGAGACCAGACTGGTGATTGCCAGAGGGAAGGGGGTGGGGGACTGGGTAACAGAGGTGAAGGGATTGAGAAGTACACGTTGGTAGTTACGGAATAGTCGCAGGGCGTACGGTGCTAAGTGAGATAAGCCAGTCAGATACCATATGATTTCACTTATGTGTGGAATCTAATGAACAAATAAACAAACAAAATAGAAGCAGACTCATAGCTACAGAATAATCAGGGGTGTAGTGTACCCCATGGGGAATACAGTCAATAATACTGCGATAACTCTGCATGGTGCTGGGTGGGTACTGAAAATATCAGTTTGTAACGTATACGATTATCCAATCACTGTGCTGTACACTGGAAACCAACACAAAACAATACTCAGAGTCACCTGTCATTGAAAATGTAAGCAAATTTTTTAAAAATTAAGAAGGTGCTCTATATTCTGCTCTGGACTCGGGGAGTGGACAGTTTTGAAAGGCAGCACGTCTACCCAACCCGCCTGGGGCCCCTGCTCACCCTGCTCTGCACAGGAGTGGCTCCGGGATGTGCGGGGCACCCAGCAAAGCCTGCCCGCGACAGCAACACATGGCGCCACGTGAGGTTGCACCAAGGAGACGAGTGCCCCTGTGTCTCCCATAGTCTGGCCTGGCCTGACTCCCGTCCACTCTTGGAAAATGCCGCAGTCACAACAGCACTAATTGATGGGCAGTGCTGGGATGAGGGGGAGGAAACAGCCTGCAGCCAAAGGGGCCATGACACAGCCACAGAGAGAAGAGGCTTGTCAGAAAGCCGAGACCGACTGCCAAAAGACAGTCAGTCTCTCAACCCCAAAATACCGCCTGCCTCCGAGCTCGGGGAAAATCAGGCACGCGAGCTCCGCACCCTTCGTCCCCCTGCTCCCCAGCACGCTCCTCGCCGACCAAGTGATGGAAGTCTACAGACATCTGCTCGGCCCACCACATGCCCACGACAAGCAATCTGCTCCCTGTAGCAGTTGGAAAGCATAAGTGCAGGG
Source organism: Myotis daubentonii (assembly GCF_963259705.1). Classification (NCBI taxonomy): domain Eukaryota; kingdom Metazoa; phylum Chordata; class Mammalia; order Chiroptera; family Vespertilionidae; genus Myotis; species Myotis daubentonii. The sequence goes on from NC_081843.1 coordinate 113,028,996, forward strand.
TGGGAGTGCTGGGGGGGGGGGTGCTGGGATAGGGGTGGGGGGTGGAGGGAGCTGGCCAGAAAAAAACACACGCAGAGAAAGCACAGTGACATTCAGACATGAGCCTGGGAATCTCCGAATGGCTCAGACGGGACACTGTGTCACCTCTGGTTTAAGCAGGGGACTGTTTTCAGAATGCTAGCGGCTTCGGCGCGCCATCAGGCACTTACGTAATCCTCCTCGTTGAGCCCTTGTTTCTCCACAGAACTCTTCACCTCCATGGAAAACTTCTCAAACTCGGGTTTCACTGTCCTCAGCAGCGTGACTGTTTGGAGGGATGAGTACGCCTGCTTCGCTTCAAAGTCGTGTTTGTCTCCCCTTTTCCACGAGCCATCTCCTGCGGGAGAAGTGAAAATATTTATCATTCCAAGCCAGTCACCATAAAGGGCCCTTTCTCCCTTCCCAACCGCCATGTGTCTCGACAGGTTACTAGGGGCAGCGTGGGCGAGGGGTATGGTCATGGTCTTGCGCTTGGATACCGTGTGACAACGAGCATCGCGATCCTCAGAGAAGGCCCTCCGGACACGTGTCCCTTTGAAATGTGAGCGAAATAAGAGCTCTGTGGCCTATAGTCACCGTGAAACTGTACTCTCAGTCCCCGGGAACTGCAGGATGGGCGGTGCGGGAAGTAAGTTTCGCCCAGCCGGCGTGGCTCAGTGGCTGAGGATTGACCTAGGAACCAGGAGGTCACGGTTCAATTCCCGGTCAGGGCACAGGCCTGGGTTGCAGGCTCGATCCCCAGTGTGGGGTGTGCAGGAGGCAGCCGATCCATGATTCTCTCTCATCGCTGATGTTTCCCTCTCCCTCTCCCTTCCTTTTTGAAATCAATAAAAACACACTTTTTAAGAGAAGTAAGTTTCACTCTTTCTCATTCACACTCAGCTGTTAATCCCCACAATCTACTGGGGAGGTCAGCCAAGCTGTTGCTTTGGTGCCATCGGCCTGACACTGGGCGGAGGGGGTGGCAGGAATGGCTATGTGACGACGGGTGTGCGCAGGGTGAGAGATGTGGCACTGCTAAGGCGGACAAGTTTCAGATTAGCAATAGTTCTTGAAGCATTCTGGAACCTCTTCAGAGTGAGAAGTCGTTTAGGTGAGTGTGAGAGCTTAGCACTGGCAACACCATCACATTATTTACGGGACAGTGTTCACTGGTGCATCCGTGAAACGAAAACTGCTCCCACACACTGAGCAGATAGATAGTAATCATCTCCCGTTATCGAGCACTTTACAGTTAGAAACTCACTTCATCCTCCCAGGACCCAGGGCTGTAGGTACAATGATCGTCTCGATTTCACAGAGAGGAAACCGAGGCACGGGAAGCTGGGTGCCCCGCTGCCTCCCAGCTCTCCCTTCACAAAAGCAAAGGCAAATGACGTGGGTGAAAACCAGCACTTTCTATTATTTTGCTTTTTAAGAAAATACGTGCCCTTCAGCGCCCCAGAAGGAAATGTGGCCATCCAGGGTTGGACAATAAGCTGATGCTTCCATGAAGTGTCGTTGTGATCCCTGGAGACCTGGGAACACAGCAGGGAAGTCAGCCCCTGGAGTCCGACTCCAAAGTCATGTGTTCGCGCTGAGCCCAGGCCCCTGGCAGACGCTGGAGTGTGAGGCCAGGGCTCCGAGGCCCCTCCCCACTCTTACAGAAAAGGAGCTGGTGGCCTTGGGATTTCCGTCACGGCTGAAGCCGGACAACATGGGGTCACTGAGCCCTGGTCAGAGGTCTGTGGAGCCACCCCCGTGGACTTCATAAGTGTCTTGAACAGACTCCACCCCCTTCGAGAAAAGGAGTAGAGACAGCCGGGTGGCAGCTGAGTTATTACAGGTGGCAGCTCCCTGGGGAGACAGAGGGGGTACAGTGCAGGGTGTAGAGGAAGAGGCAGCCAGCTCCAAGGAAGGATTTTAACAGGCGGTGAGGAGGATGGGAAGGCTCGCCGGGCAGAGCAGGAGGCACAGGCTAAGGTGCAAATGCGGCCGCAGCAGCTGTTCAACAGTAAGACAGAGCCACGGGCAAAATTCATTAAGGGCTGGATCTGTGCTCAGTGAGCAAAGCCTAAATGTCAAGCCACCCAACAGGACCTGACAAAGTCCTCCTCCTCCCACACGAAGCCTCCCCAACACGGAGGAGGCCTGGTGTGAGGAGCAGCCGCGATGCCTGTGCTCAGAGAGGGAGCTGTGGGGTGGGCCGGCTGGGGACCAGCTGCTGTCAGGAAGGCCCCAGAGTGTGGAGATGCCCAGAACCTCTGCCCGCCGTGGAGGAAGCCATTCCTCAGAGGCCTGCGATCAATGCTTATTGATTCGTTTCTCATTGATTTGCGGTGCCAAGACTCAGCAGGAGTCGTGTGTCTGAGGCAAAGAGGGTGGAGTTTCTCAGCTGGGGGTGGGAGGGGAGGGCTCTCTCCTGGGAAAGCTTAACCCTGCTGGTGCTGGGCTGTGCAACCAGAACAAGCACACGGCGCTGGAAACAGCCACCCTCTGCTACTACAATAGGGAAAACCTTTTTTATTTTGAAAGAAATGAAATCCAGTCCAATAAATCTGTCTGCCATCATCTAAACATAAGCCCGGCCAGCGTGGCTCAGTGGGTTGAGCGTCAACCTAGGAGCCAGGAGGTCACGGTTCGATTCCTGGTCAGGGCACAGGCCCGGGTTGCAGGCTGGATCCCCAGTACGAGGCGTGCAGGAGGCAGCCGGTCCATGATTCTCTCTCATCACTGATGTTTCTGTCTCTCTCTGTCTCCCTTCATCTCGGAAATCAATAAAAACATATTAAAAAATAAAAGATAATGATTTTGAAGTTTTGTTTTCTGAAAAAAAAAAAAGAATGGAAACAATAGTGCATAATAAGCTTAAGTCAAAATAAATAGGTGTCTAGTCGCAAGCATAACTGATCCTAGGACTTGCTGCTGCTGTGGGTTTCTCAGTGTGTTGTGTCAGTAACGCCTCCCACACGGAGCTGCTGGGCACGGGGGAAGCAGAGGTCGGCTTGGCGCTTGGCATGTGGGACACATTTAATTCCACAGACACCTGGGGGCCTCTGGAGATTTATGAGTGGAACGGAGGTGCATGATCAGAACCAGGCCTGGGAAATCGCCATGGATTAGGGTGGGGGGCACCGAGGGTTCCCAGCCACAGGCATCCAGGCGAGAGGTTCCATGTGGGGAGTCATACCCCCCAAATTAACCGCGGTTCTCTGGGTGGTGAGAATCATGGGCGAGTTTTTCTCTTTCTTCCCTTTTCTTTCCCTTTCTTCTGTCTGGGCTGTGTTTTTCTGAATCTAGGAAATGTTCCCTCATAATTAGTTACTGCTCTTTTAATCACAAAAACAGGGAGGGCCTGGGAATGCAAGCAGAGGACAGCGCAAGAGGAATCTCAAGACTCCGCAGAGCGAGGGAGTGAGGGACAACAGCGAGAGGCGTCAGCGGTGATGCAGGGGGTGAAGAAGGGGGTGTCATTAGAGGAAAGAGCACAGTCAGATGGAGGAGGCGGATGGACATCATAAGGGTGTCAGTTAGGGTCACGGTCAACCCAAGGTGACGGCCTGCAGAATGCCCGGTGACGGCACCAGGCTGGGTGGGGAACAGCAGTCTGAACAGAAAGAGGGGTGAAGGCTCGAGGAATGTGGGTGTCATTTCTACAGCCTAAGGGTCAGAACCAGGGGCTGACTGCGCTGGGTGAGAGAGTGCAGGGGAGTGGGGAGGAGGGCTGGCACCAGCACTTGGGGAGGCTGTTTTTGGGGGGCAGAAGGAGGAGGGGGAGACAGGAGCTCACAGAGAACCAGAAGTAGCCGGTGCCACCAACACTCGGGAAAACAGGGCTTCCAGGAAGAAATGGCTGGAAACGTCACTGTCTGCGCTGAGCTGACCCATCTAGCCCAGGAGTCACTAGCCACACGGGTGACGGGTTCAACGTAAATTAATTAAAATTAAATAAAATTTAAAACCTTGTTTTTCCATTGCACTTGCTACATTTACGCAGAAAGGAACACATCCTGTGCCCTCCGAGTTCTCAGAAGACGGGAAAGTTCCGAACAGTCCCAGCGGGGTTGCCCCAACAGCCTTCCACCCAACTCACTGCAAAGAAGACGCCGCCATGGTACTAACAGACACTCAAGGGGACAGCGTACGTCATCTTCTCTCCAGAGCAGGGGCCCTCAAACCCCGGCCCGCGGGCCACATGCAAATACAAATACTGTATTTGTTCCCGTTTTGTTCTTTTACTTCAAAATAAGATGTGTGCAGTGTGCATGGGAATTTGTTCATAGTTTTTTTTAAAACTATAGTCCGGCCCTCCAACGGCCTGAGGGACAGTGAACTGGCCCCCTGTTTAAAAAGTTTGAGGACCCCTGCTCTAGATTTTGTAAATCTATCCTTTCAGTCTTATGTTCCATCATTCCAATTCCCCCATAATATATGCTGAGCTCCTGTAATTCAGGCAGACATGAGAGTATCTTTGAGAGCTCATCAGGATCAAACAACCTAGTAATCAGTCAATATGAACACGCTGTCAAAATGTTTTCAAAAAGTCCAATATCAAAGCAAGGGAGGGGGTGGGGGGTGGGTAAGAGATCCATCAAAGGACTTATATGCACACATCTAAGCATAACCAATGGACACAGACAGTAGGGGGTGAGGGCATGTGCTGGGGGGCGAGAGCGGGTGGGGAGAGGTCAATGGGGAAAAAGGGAGACATGCAATACTTGCAACAATAAAGAATTTAAATTTTTAAAAAAGAAAGAAAAAATCCAGTATCAATTAAATACTAATTGAAAGAGAACCTTTCTCTAGCATGGGCATTAGAGCTCAGGGTGAGGGCGCACGGGGAGAAGGGCGCTGCAGAACTCTGCCTGAACATGCAGGATCCTTAGGGCACCACGTTTCGGGGAACGCCCTTTACTGACGATGGGCACCAGGGCCCAGGGCCCTGCTCAGGGCCACTCTGCCGGCCACAGGCTCTGTTCACGGCCTCTGCTCTGAGGAGGAAAGTGCTTCGGGGTCTGGGACAAGCATGGACAGGGGCCTCTCTGCCTACAGCCACCGTCCCTTCTTCCTAACGATTCCTGCGTTGATGAGGCGTTGCGGTGAGTTCAGCGAGATGTACGCATTTCCTCACAAGGAGGGGCAGGCAGTGCTGTGTAGGCAGGAGTCAGTGAGGGGCTTCCAGAGAGCTCTTCACAGGGAATTCAGTCAGCTGCCTCTCATCTTCCCCTTTGTCTTGCCTGGAATGGAGACACGGCCCCTGGAGCCCTCACTGTCCTCTTGTGTCACTGAGGTTGGGTGTAATTCATTATGACTGAGAGCGTGGAAAACAGAAGGTGCTTGTGGAACCCAATGAACAAAATAGCCCGATGAGCAAAATAGGTCCAGAGACATAGAAGCGCAGAACAGATGGACGCCTCTCAGAGGGAAGGCGGGGGTGGGGCGTGGGGGCGCTGAACGTGGCAGAGTTCAAATGAAGAAAAAATGCGAATCTTTGCTTATGGACATGAAAAGAAATTAAAATAAGTAAAGTACTTTAACAGTGAGATGACAAAGATGTAGGAAAACAGACCATCTCATACACTGTGGCAAAGTGTAAATTGGTAAGCTCGCTAGAGCCGTGATGGCGAACCTATGACACGCGTGTCAGAGGTGACACGCGAACTCATTTTTTTGGTTGATTTTCTTTGTTAAGTGGCATTTAAATATATAAAATAAATATCAAAAATACAAGTCTTTGTTTTACTATGGTTGCAAATATCAAAAAATTTCTATATGTGACATGGCACCAGAGTTAAGTTAGGGTTTTTCAAAATGCTGACACGCCAACCTCAAAAGGTTCGCCATCACTGCTCTAGAAGATAACTTGGCAATATCTATCAAAACTTAAATGCATATAACCTTTGACCCAGAAATTCTTCTAGAAATTTATCTTACAGAACAAGTGTGTGTGTGTGTGTGTGTGTGTGTGTGTGTGGACATACAGGCATGCACACTCAATTAGCCTCATTCTGGGAGCAACACAAATATTTAAAAATAGGAGACAGAAAAAGTAAGGTGACATGTCGACATTATAAAATACTGTGCAAATAACTCATTAAATTGTATATATTTGTTTTATATTTTCAATGCATTCTTAATCTTTAATAAATAATTAAATAAATAATCTTTAATAAACAATAAATAAATAAATAAATAAAATACTGTATACCCATACTATAGCGATCATTTTATTAGAAATATTTTTGTAAAGTCCTGACTGGTTTGGCTCAATGGATAGAGTGTCAGCCTGCGGACTGAAGGGTCCTGAGTTTGATTCTTGTCCATGGTACATGCCTGGGTTGCAGGCTCGATCCCCAGTTGGGGGGGTGGGGGGGCATGCAGGAGGCAGCCGATTATTGCTTCTCTCTCATCATTGATGTTTCTATCTCTCTCTCCCTCTCTGGAATCAATACAAATATTTTTTTAAAGAAAGAAATTAAATGCTTTCCATCGCCTATGTTGATGCCTCCTGAGCTTCTACATGGGAGCTTAACTAATAAGTAATAAGTAATCTGAAATGAAGGGGGGCTGGGAGCAGAGACTTTCAAAATGTTGCACCTCAGTTTACGGTAATGATTGTTTTCTTTCTTTCACATTGTGGCCCATGACAAACATATGAGTAACATGCATAAATATATACACATGAACGTATCCTATATAATAAGAGCCTAATATGCAAATCGACTGAAAGGCAGAACCACAGGTTGGCAGGGGGCAGGGCCGGCGAGTGGGCAGTGCCAGGCCAGCCAAGGAAGGGAGCGGGCCTAAGCCATCAGTTGGACATCCCCCAAGGGCTCCCAGACTGCGAGAGGGCACAATCCGGGCTGAGGGACACCCCTGAGTGCATGAATTTTCATGCACCAGTCCTCTAGTTACTAACATAAAAGTTTTATGAAACAATACATATGCTATGTGTGACCCACTTTGACGTATCCTATTCCATTACATTGATATGTTCTAGTCCCGTGGTCGGCAAACAGCGGCTCGTGAGCCACATGCGGCTCTTTGGCCCCTTCAGTGTAGCTCTTCCACAAAATACCACATGCGGGCGCGCACATACAGTGCTATTGAAACTTCATGGCCCATGCGCAGAAGTCGGTATTTTGTGAAAGAGCCGGTATTTTGTGGAAGAGCCACACTGAAGGGGCCAAAGAGCCGCATGTGGCTCGCGAGCCTCAGTTTACCAAGCCGCAGTTTGCCGACCACTGTTCTAGTCTATCCCATCCTATTAAAAATTATCCCAGCAGTCCATCTGGAGGCAACCTGCAGTTGGAAGTGCACGAGGCAGGGGTCTGTAGGGCCTGGATTTAAGACCATCCGGAGACAGATGCCCTAGCATCAGGGTTCTGTGGGATCTTCCTTGCTGAGTTCTCAGAGAAGCAAAGCTTGAGAACTTAGAAGTCACAACCGTGTTCAGGATCCCAAATTTCTAAACTCCTAGCTATGAAAATGAAATCTGTTGACGTAACTCACATTATTGGCTCTCTCCTGCCCCTTCCTGACACCCCAGCCCGTGAGGGAAAGGGGCCGAGTTACCGTAGGAGGAGCTGTTGAAGAGCTCGATGTTGAAGAAGGCGTAGTCCCCGCTGGTCATCCCATGTCTGTGTGCCGCCAGCATGATGCCCCGGATGGTGTCGCTGCTCGCACACATGATCACCACTGGGAGGGAGGAACAACAACACGTGTGAGACACCCTGTCAGGACACAGCAAGGACGCCGAGACCAGCGGGGGACGGCCGGCAAGGTGCGGGGTACTCACATCCCCCCCAGTGTCCTCATATGGATTACAAAGGGGAAGAGTAGTGACATGACAGTGGAGAAATGCAGAGGATGCCACCATAGCCAAGGATGGAACCAATGTCACCAACCCTAGGAAGAGACTCCTGAGCCTCCAGATGCAGCCCACCCAGGACCAAAGCCGACAAAGTGGGTGACCTGAACCTAACGGGAGGGGGCGGGGGGAGCGGCCAGTGTGGGGACAGTCTGTAGGAGAGTTGGCCTGTGTGCCTTGAAATGGTCAAGTTCATGACCAACAAAGACAGGCTGGGGAATGTCCTAGACCAGTGGTTCTCAACCTTCTGGCCCTTTAAACACAGTTCCTCATGTTGTGACCCAACCATAACATTATGTTCGTTGCTACTTCATAACTGTAATGTTGCTACTGTGATGAATCGGAATGTAAATATCTGATATGCAGGATGGTCTTAGGTGACCCCTGTGAAAGGGTCATTCGACCGCCAAAGGGGTGGCGACCCACAGGTTGAGAACCGCTGTCCTAGACGAAAAGACACAGAAGAACAGAAAGCTCAGTGCAACGTGTGCCCCTCGAGTGGACCCTGGCCCTTTAAAAAATAATAATAAAAGTTTTGCTATACACAATTCACCATAGCTAAGATCTGGAAACAGCCTAAGTGCCCATCAGTAGATGAATGGATTAGAAAACTGTGGTACATCTACACGATGGAATACTATGCTGCTCTAAAAAGGAAGGAACTCTTACCATTTGCAACGTCATGGATGGAACTGGAGAGCATTATGCTAAGTGAAATAAGCCAGTCAATAAAGGAAAAATACCACATGATCTCACTCATTCGTGGACAATAGAGACCATTATAAACTTTTGAACAATAATAGATACAGAGGCGGAGCTGCCTCAAACAGATTGTCGAGCTGCAGCGGGAAGGCCGGGGAGGGTTGCGGGGCAGGAGGTAGGGGGGTAAGAGATCAACTAAAGGACTTGTATGCATGCATATAAGCATAACCAATGGACATAAGACACTGGGTGATAGGGGAGGCTAGGGGACTGTCTAGGGCGGGGGGATAAAATGGATACATATGTAATACCCTTTGTAATACTTTAAGCAATAAAAAAAAATAAATAAATAAATAAATAAAAAAAAAAAAAAAAAAAAAAGTTTTGCTATAAAGGGCATTATTGAGACAACTGGAGAAACCTGAATAAGGTCTGAAAACCAGGTAACAGTATTGCATTTCTTTTTTCACAGTTCTGCTGTGGATGTGTAAGTGAAGTCCTTTTCCTGAGGAAACACACCTAAGTACTTAGGAGTCAACGAGCATGACAGCTGTACTTACTCTCAAATAGTTCCTTATAAGATAGCAATGTGTCCGTGTGGTGTACATGTGTATGTATTTGGAGGGAGGGGGGAGAGGGGACGGGAGGGGAGGGGAGGGGAGGGGAGGGGAGGGGAGGGGAGAGGGGAGAGATTTGGAATGATGAAGCGAAAGCGGCAGAATGTTAACAATTGCTAAAAACCTGGTGAAGTCTATAGCACAGATGGCTTTTTATTAATTTCTTACATCTTTTCCCAAAACGTAAGATTCTTTCAAAATGAAGTTTTACAAAATGCTCCCAATGAGTCGCCAGATTTGCCCAATAGGAGACAGCGGGGAGTGCCAAGTGCTTTTTATACCTAATCGCGTGGTAAATACCTTTTCCCGAAAAAGCAAACTTAATGGTTCTGGGGAGGCCCTTCATGTGGCAAATCAGGGGACGAGGGAGGGGCCTGGGCTTTCTGCTGCCTTGATTCTGAAACATTCCTCCCGAGCTGTGCAGCATCAGAGGGACAGGCACAGCGCCGGGCCCTCCCCCTGCTCTCTCCGCGCAGAGCCAGGCTGTCAGGCACGCGGGGCGCTGAGCAGCTCCAGGGGATTGCTGCCTGCTCCTAAGAGCATCCACGGCCTGGAGTGAAGCAGGGGCCTGGCCATGACCCAGGAAACCGGATCACTGTCGCTGTCCCTCGTCCCCATGACGGGGACCCCGTGCCTGGTGCACACAGAGGAGGGGAGCGACCTGGAGAGGCTGGGTGCCACCCCGCGCGATGGCTCTCGGAGCTGTGTCTGCTCTTTGTGAAAGCACGGGCGCGGGGAGATGTCGGACCAACTCCAGGCCGAGCCAAAGCTGCCCTGGCTACGCGAGGGCCCGGGCTTGTTGGCGTTCCGTGAGCTGCGACCTGCACGGAGAGCGTCGGATCACGGCTCCGACATTCCTCATGCAAAGGGGCTCCGTGTCCAGGCCTCGGGCTCCGGAGCACTTGCTTCTAAACAATACAGAGCTCGTTAGAGCTACCACTGTACGAGTAGGTGCTGTGTGTGCCCATGAAAATATTACACGTTTAGGAAACATAATCAAATTCCCAGATGCCTCCGTAAGGGAGTTTTCGAAGAAACACCTCGTTACTCATGATGTAGAGCTTTGTTTCAGCAATGATTAATTCTAGTCCCTGACACCAAAAAGGAGTGAAGGTGTCCCACAAAACTGCCAAGAAGGGGCTGAAGCTGGACACGTTCGAAGCGCGTGGGCTCCATGAGCGGGCGTCTCTGGGAGGGTCAGGTAGACTCGGCCGGCGGCCTGCCCGCAGCCCTCATCACTTTTTGTTAATTCCGCACAGTCCGAAGTCTGCTTCTCCCTCCCGGACGCAGCACCTCCTTCTGCCAGCACATCACTAGTGGAGGGCAGCGTCCGCATCACCTGACTCAGCCATTTTCAGATGAGCTGAAAGGCAGACGACCGAAGTTCAACGAGGACCAAAGCGCATGAACATGTCTGCGCCGCCGGGTCCCCAGGCACGCTGACTGGGGGGGCGGTGAGGATGAACTCAGAAGCAGGTCACTCCGTTGGATGACTCAGGCATGGAAGGCATCGGGGCTGGATGACTCCACGTGTCTAAGAGACACCTCCCCGGCCCAGGACCAAGCAGGCTGGGTCCTCCGGCCAGAGCAGAAGCTTCCCTGAGTCCTGGCTGGGATCCGCCCGGCACTGGCCTCTCTGTCACTTCTCTATTTTTACAGTCCTGGCCCATCTGCTGCTCTCCGTCCCCCTCGTCATCAAGGCCCATTCCTTCTGGCAGACACATTCTCTCTTTAAATGTCAGTGCCTCCTTGGACCCAGCAAGAGTGACCTCAGTGGCATTGTGTGTGTCTGAGCAGACTTGGATGATTTGTGTGTGGACCATGTGGCTTAACTCTCAGAGGGAACCCTTAGCTTCCAAGTTCAGGGCAGGGTACTGTTTTTCTTGCATAAAAATCACAATTCAGTCTAAGTTGGAGCAAGGACTTCAAGATGCTGGCAAGGCGGGCAGAGCGGAGAATCCGCCCAGGTTGGTAGGATAATCCCTAATCTCGGATGGTTGTTTCATTCCAGCCTAGCTCAACAGCAAGTATTTTTAGAAACCTGCCTTTAGACGGTCTATCAGGAGATTAAAATAGTTTTCGTTAAAATAGCATTCTCTTCCTACTCGTGTTTCATCAGTTTACATAACTCGTCAAACTACATGCTTAAATGAGTAAGCAGGACTGGCAGGAACAGATTTGGGGACAGCTCTTGGGAAGTCTCTGGACAAGTGTGAGAGGTCCGCAGGCCCCCTGCCAGCGCGCACCAGCAGGCAATAATGTTTATAGAGAAGAGGCGTCAGCTAACCCTCTAAGCTGCTAGCGCAGAGGTCAAGTAAGACAGTTTCTGCCCAGCCGTGTGGCTCAGTAGTTAAGCATCCACCCATGAACCAGGTGGTCACGGTTGATTCCTGGTCAGGGCACATGCCTGGGTGGTGGGCTCAGCCCCCAGTAGGGGCCGTGCAGAAGGCAGCTGATTGATGGTTCCCTTCATTGATGTTTCTATCTCTCTCTCCCTCTCCCTTCCTCTGAAATCAATAAAAATATTTTTAAATTTTTTTTAATTTAAACATGTAGACAGTTTCTACTGTATTTAAGTATATTTAAATATACAAATACTAACTTAAGGGTCAAATTTTTAAAATTCTAAAAGGGAGGGCGGTGTGACTCTAAGTTTCTGGATACAGTTTCCGTCAATCTGCCCTGTTTTCTCCAAGTTGCCACAGAAGTTGCAATGTTCCATGTCACCCTCCACTTCCTGATCTCGCCAGTGTCTTCTGTAAGAGGCTCCTCGCTCCTGTGCACGCCCGAGGGCACCCTAGGAACGGCGGAGAGAAGCGCGAAGGGATGGCTATAGGAGTCCATCCGGAGACAGAAACATTACAGGTAGCAAACCTGAAATGGGGGTACGCGTGCCTTTCCCCAGGCTCCGGTTTATGTTTGGAGCAACTTCTAATACGGTGACACTCAGCTCTCAAACTGCCTTCACTTACCCGCTCTGTCCGCACAGAGCGAATTGTCTGACCGGTGAGTTGAGAAGAAAACCCTGGGCACATTGGACTCAGCCCTTTCCTCCTTCCTCTTTGAGATGTGTCTGCTTTCGGAGAGCGCACGGTGTGCTGACCTTCGTCATGTGGCCGGCGGCCTATGCTGGAGGGGGCCTGCAGCCCGACAGCTGATCTGGAACTCAGTGGACGAACCTGCCTAATTCAGAGGGAAAGTAACGAGCAGCCCTTTTGGCAGCAGAGCTAAGTCCATGTTCTCAGTAAGTTTTATCGATATTAAAAATCGTATTGTCATACTGTCTATGTGACTCCTGATCCGTCTGTCATTTCACTCTGTACCTGAAGGGAACGGGGCGCTTCTGCATGGCAACAAAGCAAGGTGTGCATCTGCCGCAAACTGAAAACATGACAGCAGAGATGGAAAACCAATCTCCATGGTCGCTCTGGGAGTCGTCAAAAGAATAAGTAAGAAAGATTTTTTAAATATGTGTTTACTGATTTCAGAGAGGAAGGGAGAGGGAGATAGTACATCAATGATGAAAGAGAATCATTAATTGGCTGCCTCCTGCACGCCCCTTACTAAGAATCATGCCTGCAACCTAGGCATGTGCCCTTGATGGGAATCAAACCAGGGACCCTACAGACAGTAGGCCGACGCTCTACCCACGGAGCCAAACCAGCCAGGGCACGAAGGATTTTTGTAAAGACAGGTGGTAAACGGGAGAAAAGGGATAAGAAAAGTAAAGTATCAATCCAGGAGATCTAACATACAAATAAAACAAGCTCTAGAAAGAGAAAGCAGAGAAAATGAAGATGATAAGATTACTGAAGGAATAATTTAAGAAATCTTCCCAGAACTGTCCGGCCGGCGTGGCTCAGTAGGCTCAGTAATTGAGCATTGGACCATGAATCAGGCGGTCACAAGTCGATTCCCAGTCCGGGCACATGCCTGGGTTGCTGGCTCAATCCCCAGTAGGGTGCGTGCAGGAGGCAGCTGATCAATGATTCTCTCTCATTGATGTTTCTATCTCTCTCTCTCTCTCCCTCTCCCTTCCTCTCTGAAATCAATAAAAATATATTTAATTTTTTTAAAAAAGAAATCTTCCCCAAACTAAAAGACATGAGTTTCTGGATTGAAGAGGCCTACCCTTGAATATCCTCAAGTGCATAAGGCAAAATACTGGCATAAAAATCTATCAAAATGGAATGTAAAAACATTGGGAGCAATAAAAATAGTCCAAAAAATTCCAGGACAAAAAGAAAAACACAACATTCTATTGATAAAGAAGTGGAATCAATTCTAGCTTCCTAATAGCAACATTGGAATCTAAAAGACAATCCTTCAAATTTTGAGGGAAAATAATTTCATACCTAGAATTCTGTAAATACATGTAATGGTAGGATGAAGAAATTTTCAGTCATGAGATGTCTCAAACTTTAGCTCTCATTCATCCTTTCTGAGAAAGCTCCTGGAGGATGTGTTCCACTGAAACAAGAATATGAACCAAGAAAGAACACAGAGGGACCTAATCAGAGAGGGGGGTGGTGGGAGTTGCAGGAGGATGTTGAAGAAGGAACCCGGAGTTACAACAATGCAGCATGTTTAGAAAATAACTAAACTGGAGCAGCTCAGGAGACTTAAAATATAAAATTGGTAGATGATTTAGTAATTCCATGGGAAACTAAGCAGACAAACAAAAACAGACTTTTTTTTAACCCCAAGGAAAACAAGTAGGGCGAGAAAGGAAATGTCATCGTAGTAGCCTGTATGGCGCAGCTACAAATAATTTTTAGAAGGTAATAATAATGTAGACACGAAATACTACTGAGCTAACCAAAAATTATAATGCGATCATCTTGGAGGGGAGACTGGAAGGAAAACTTGAGTGTGTGGTTAATAGGGAGTAGACGAGAACTAAATCAGCATCTTCTTCTGGGATGGTAAGAGATTAAAATCTAAAACTGAAAAAATCAAAAGCAACATGGGACTTAGAGGTATGAGGTCAAATACCTACAGAAACAGCTGCAAGCATTGAAAACAGTTGCCTCTAGGCAGTGAGAAATGGGGAGAAGGAGACAGTAGGTCTGGTTTGCACTGACACCTGGAATTTTCTTACCTTGTAAACAATATAACTGTGTAACTAACTTACGTAAAAATAACATGTTTTCAAGAAAAGTGATTTCTCTCTGGCTGATCCTACACTACATAACAACGGGTTTTATTTGCAAAATAGAGATTGCACCTTTATTTTTGTTGCTCACAAGGCTCCCGCTTCTCCCAAGGTTTTCAGCATTTCCACAGGGCAGCCGACAGTGCTTCTTCCCCGCTGCTGGGCCAGTTATTTCACTTATCATGGGTTCTTTGCTTAAAAATTCTGCTGATCAACCATTTGGTCATTTCCCCCAGCCTAATTCTAAAAATAAATGACTCTCTTCTGATTAAACACAGTTATCTCTACAGTGGTCATGCAGGCCCAGAGTAATGACACATTATTAACTACAGGCCTGGTGCACAAAGTTTGTGCATGGGGTAGGGGCTGTCCCTCAGCCCAGCCTGCATCCTCTTGCAATCCAGGTGATTTGCGAGACCCCTCGGGGGATGTCCGACTGCCGTTTTAGGCCCAATCCCACAGTGGGACCGGGCTTAAACTGGCAGTGAAACATCCCTCTCGCAATCCGGGACCGCTGGCTCCTAACTGCCTGCCTGCCTGCCTCACCGCCCCTAACCACTCTGCCTGCCTGCCTGATTACCCCTAACCACTCACCTGCCTGCCTGATTGCCCCTAACTGCCTCTGCCTTGGCCCCTGCCACGGCGGCTTCATCTGGAAGGAAGTCTGGAATGACATCCAGAAGGTTGTTCAGCTGTCCGGTCTAATTAACATATTATACTTTTATTATATATTAGTTTTTCTTTCTACAGTACAGCATATAGCCAAATGAAATTTTAGTCATATTAGTATTTGAGATAGCAGCATTGTTAGTTTTTACCTTTTAAAAGATTCAAATATTTGTATCTGATTTTGAAGATGAACTTAAGTCCAAAAAAAGTGCTAAAATGTGATCTCCAAAGGTGGTGGGTGGGTGGGGGGGGGGCGGACTCTCTAGCTCTATGATGTTTAATATGGAATTTTCAAAGACAGAAACACAGTCCATTGCATCTTCACACTTGAGTGAGCACCCATCAGAACCACCGACCGGCAGTGTGAAGGGCCTGACTCTTGGGCCAGCTCTCCATTTCACAGAAGAGGAAGGGCCGCCTCAGAGCAGGTAAGTGAGCGCCCAGGCCAAGCAGCTGCTGAGTGGAGAGGACACACCAAGTCCAGAGCACCTGCCTCTGACCCCGGGTCCTTCCCCAGGACACCGCTGGCCTTCTAGTGGCAGCGAGGCTCATCACGTGTACAGACTGCCAGCCACTGTAACAGCACTTCACGTCCACGGTGCACCACGCACCTGGCGCACGTGCCTGTGTTCGCTCATTTAATCCTCCCAGCATTCCTAAGATGGGGGTGCCCCTACGCCCCCCACTTTACCTGAGGAATCTGAGGTTTAGTAGCAGCCCAAGCTCCCTCTCCAGTGAAGGCCTGAGCCTGGACAAAGGCTCTGGAAATCAAACCCCATTGAACCCAGTTAACCCATTAACTGCTTATGGCAGAGTAATGGCGATTAGCAAAAGGGAAAAGATCCCCAGAGAGAGCCATGTCATCAAGCAGCTCTCTCTCCTGGGGGTAGGGAATTTCGGGGAGAGGGGGAGAAATTGTTCTGTATTTCTGACATCTGCCAAGTCACGGTCAGAAATACACTTCCAAGTAGGAATGGCACCCTTTGTCCCTGTAAAATACACAGGCCAGCCAAGCAAACTTCCACCACTAAATTCAAGTTTAGACCAAAAGGAGCAAAGACTGGGTACATGGGCGAGGCTTTTGTAATGAAAAGCTAATCCTCAGCAACAGGCTGTAGTCCAACCCCTCGGAAGCCCCAGGCCCACCAGGGCACAGTTGCCCTCCCTGCTGCCTGGGCTCAGCCACCCCTTGTGCGGCTGAGGGGCCCCTGGCTGAGATCTGCCCTAATCTGGGATGACAGGTCCCCTGGGCCGGGAACCCCGAGGCCATGAGACCTTCAGAGCAGATCTGGAGGGTTGGGGGACACACCCACCCCAGCTGGCCCTGGGAAATCTCCAACTCCTAGCTCCCAGGCTGAGCCTGGGGTTCCGGAGGCCAGAGCAGCCCCGCTTCTGCAGGAGCCCGCAGGAGCCCGCAGGAGCCCGCAGGAGCCCGCAGGAGCCCGCAGGAGCCCGCAGGAGCCCGCAGGAGCCCGCAGGAGCCCGCAGGAGCCCGCAGGAGCCGGGAACGCTGGAGGCAAGAAGCAGATGTGGGCTGCTCCGCCTGCCGGGCGTGGCCAGTCCGCAGCCTAGGAGACAAGCACCGTTTTTCATAATCAGCGCAGCCGGCGCGCCCCGCCTGGCTGGCTGGCAGGGATTCTGCGCAGACCGCCTGGAGTTTGAAAGCTCAAAACTTGGCCACGCACCCCCACTGTCAACACCCCCCTCCTCCTCGCGCTGAAGCGTGTGCTCCCTACCAGGCTGAGTGGCCAACTTGGGAAGGGCGGTGGCCGCTGCACCATCCTCCAGGGCCCCTCCACCCACTCTCACCGGCTGCTGACACCTCCCGGCTCCCACGGCCAGCGCCCAGGTGCCCGGCCGACCGTGCCCAGTCGGGGGATAGCCCTGCACCTGGCTCAGCCCTGGCCCCTTCGGCTGCTGGGCGTGAGGTCGTGGAGAGCTTTGCTGGGGTTGCACCACTTACAATCCAGGCGCGAGGGGGAGCAGAGGCGAGATCCCTCCAGCTCTGTGCACCCCAAACCTGACACCGGTCCGGAGGGAACTGCGTTTGGCTGCCCTCTCGGCCCGCCCTTCCCCACCGTCTACTCGGCAGTAGACGGGCCACATGGGCGCGTTCGCGATTATGTATCCGCGACCACCCGCTCCCCTCCCGCTCCCTGTAGCGGTACCTTAGTCAACCCCCCACCCCAGACCCGCGGGGAGAACGTGGGAAGCCCGTGGAAAGGGGCGTCCGCGCCGCTTCTCCAGCGCGCGCTCCGGCCAAGCCGCCCTCCCAGCGCACAGGCGACCGATGCCGCGCTCGCGGGGAGCGGCCGCCGGTGCAGGCGCGGCAGGCGTTTTCGGGGGAAACCACACACGTTCGTCTATAAGAGGCCGGAGGGGCCGTGGAAGCACTGAGGGGGGCGGTCAATGAGCCTTTAAGAGAAAGGCGGGGTCTGCGGAGGGAGCCACAGAGGGTACCCGAGACCCGAGCGGGGAGCCCAGTGGTGGCGCGGCTGAAGCGAGTCCGCCCGCGCTCCCGCACCCGGAGGGGCGCACGTCCGGAAAGGGCTGGGCGAGTCCTTCGGGCCTCCGAATGCTTTCATGTCCCAGCTGGAGCCTGGCACCCGCCCGCAGTGCGCCCCTAATCGCTCGCCAGGTGCGGGCGAAGGGGGAGCCAGGGAGAAAAAGCCCAGGCGGCTTCCCCACACCTGTCGGAGCTGCGGGCTCGGACGCCCCTCCCCGAGGCCCCATCCCCTCCGCGGGGCTTTCTACCTACACCCCGCGACAGACCAAGGGTCGAAGGGTCCTGGCAACCAGACACTCGCCCTCCCCGAGTCCTTCGTGCCGCAGAGAAGCGCACGGAGGTGCCGGGGAGCCGGGGAGAGCGGCTGGGTTGCCGCGGGGTCCACGCCCCTCCCGCTCACCTCGCTCACTGGCCTGGATGTAGCGCACGATGTCCTCCAGGTCCAAGTCCTTGGTCTCGTCGAAGCTGTAGGCGGACGTGTGCAGACCCTCCTCCTGGAAGACCTCGTGGACGCCCTCCAGGGTGAAGAAGCAGTTGCGCTCCAGCTTGTCGTCGCTGTAAAGCAGCGCGGCTCGGTTCCACTGGTGGTGGCGGAACAGGGCGAGCATCATCTCGCCCATCTTGGCGTAGGCGGGCGACACGCGCGTGAGGTGCGAGTACTCCGTGTCCTTGTGCTGGAAGCCGGCGGCCAGGGCGCCCGCCGACAGCATGGGCAGGTCCCAGTGCGACGCCAGCCGGGCCACGGGCGCCGCCGCGTACTCGCACACGGGTCCGAGGATGAGGTCCGGCTTGGCGCCCCGCGCCGCCGCCACGCGGTCCACCAGGCTGAAGAGCGCGCGGTTGCCGCAGTCCGAGTCCTCGTAGGCCACCTGGAAGCGAGTGCCGGGCGGCAGCAGCCGCGGCCCGGTCCCGTTGCCCTCCACGCTGCGCAGCGCGTACTCGATGGCCGGCCGCACCCGGGCCAAGGAGAACAGGTAGGAGTCGTCCCGGGGCAGCAGCACCAGCACCTCGATCTTCTGCGGTGGCGGCGGCGTCTCTCTCCCCCTGCGCCCGCCGCCGCCGCCCGCGCTGCCGGCCAGCACCGCCCAGCCAAGCAGGGCGCACGCGGAGAGAGCCAGCGCCCGCAGGGACGGCATGGTGCCGCAGGAAAGCGCCCGCCCGCTCGTCCTCGGCCCCCCGCCCACCCTTCCTCGGTCCTCCCCACGCTCCGCGCCCGGTCCCTGCGCCCCCTCGGGCGCTCTAAGAACACCAGATGACCCCCTGCGCGCACTCGCCAAAAGATAGAGAGGAACCAGAGTCCTTTGCAAGGTCACTCGTTAAAAAAAAAAAAAAAAAGAAAGAAAGAAAAAAAAAAGTTCACCGGATGTAAACCTGTACGCCTGTAAATATTTACATATATATACTTATTATAAATATATATATATTCGCCCTCCCTTTATATATACTATTTTGCTTAGAGGTGGCTTCTATTTGGGCGTTGCTAAGGTGGCTTTTGAAAGCGCATTTGTAAAAGAAAAAAAAAGTTCGACTTGTCCAAGTGCTTGTAATTGACGGTGCATCTCCCTCGCGTTTGATCTCATTGATTCGCGCCGGTTCCTGGATCCATAACCGGCGTTTAAATAGCGTGGCGGCGGCCGAGCGCGTTACCACACGGGGCGCGCAGAGGCCGGGCTTGTATTTCCAGCGGGTGCGGGGCGGGGTGGGGCACGGTGGGGGCTGGGCTGGGGGAGCGCTCATTAACATTCTTACATCAGGGCTCCTCCCCGCACCCCTTCCTTTCCCACCCCTCAGCCGTCCCTAACCCCGGCTCCCCGCTAGCCCTGGGCCTTCCCTTAAAGCCGAAGTCGCCCGCGTCTACGCCGGCAGGAGCCCCCACCGCCCCGCACCGCCTCCGGGGCCCCCGCCTCTCCCCCAGCGTAGCACGGGCGCGCTCTCCCCAGCGTCCAGCCTTAAAAATGAAAATGCTTTCGAAAGTACAGGAATGCGCGCAGGCACACGCACGCACGCACACCACGTGCAAAAATAAACAGGATCAGAGAAAGGAGTGGTCCTTCAAACATGGTCTTTTCGGTGCAAACACCCGTAGGTCCGGCTCGCTCTCGCCTCTTCCTCACTCCGGCCACCTTCCCTCTGACACCCTCCCTTCCCCAGCACGAGGTAAGGGAGCAGGGACCCGGGACCCTGAACAGGCGGCGGGATCGCGAACCGGGAGCGCCCCGCTGGGCTCAGCGTTCAGCCCACCCCTCCTCCCCGAGCCCAGGCCCGGCCCCCGCCCCCGCCCCCGGGCAGCGCCGGTGCCCCCCAGAGGTGTCCGCCAGAGGTGCCCGCTAAGCCTCCGCGTTGTGGGGATGCCGGGCCCCGCGCATAGACCCTCGGCCGCGGTGCTGCGAGCAGGAAAGCGAAACTTGTTGCTCCCAACAGCGAGCGAAGGGTTGGTCTTCTTGAGGCGGCGAAGAGCCTGAGAAGCATCCTCCAGGCGTCCTCCGGGCCCAGGTAACCAAACAACAACCGTTACCCTGGGGGTCCCGGAGTGCAGGCGCCCCTCTGCTCCGACCCGAACGCTGGGCAGGCAGTCCAACTGTCTCCTCCGGAGCGCGCCAGGCTCGGTGCTCTGGGTCCTGCAACTCCGAGGAAGCTCCTGCCTCGGACCCGGTCCTGCCACTGGTCACAGCCGCAACCGCAGTGGGGCCGGGGCTGGGACCGGCCGCGGAGCCGGAGCCGGAGCCGTCCGTGGCCGGCGGAGTCCACCGCGCTGCAGGGCAGCTCCGAACGGAACCTGACCCCCATCCGTGGTAACACGCTGAGGTCATTTGCAATGCGAACGTGCGGCCTTGGGGACACTGAAGTCCCGCAAATTAAAATAAATTGAAAATGTTTTTAAAATGGTCTTTCATGTGACGCCTGGGTGTCGTTCTCCACAAATACGCATCGGCCTGAGGCGCACGCCCCCTTTTGGCAGGAACTGGGAGCCACTAGTGCCTCCCGTGGCTGGAGCCCAGGCATCCGAGTTCCTGTGTGTTTGTTGTGTTCGTTCGTTTAGACACCAAGGCCCCAAAGAGCCATCCCTGCAAATCGGGGTTCCAGAGACGCGGCATCTCCAGGCGTCAGCGCTCGCCCCCATTCATAGCATCCTCCGTGCAGGTCTTTCTGGAACTGAAAATGTAATTATGGGTGACTTTTCATCCTCCGGGTCATGCACCTTTCAGACTATGCACCATGACCCCTGAGGTAGGGGGTTCTAACCCCTGTGAGAACTTCCCCATTCATTTCATTGGCGCTGCCAATCAGTAGCAAAAGAGGCATCTATCTGCACAAAACTTAAACCCACAAGCGAGGTAAGACCCACACGATGGACATGGAAATTTAGAGCTTTGCAGCAATTAAATCCTCCCTGAACATCTAGGAGAGAGGGAGGGAGGGAGGCATGCAGGCAGGAGAGAGGGAGAGGAGGAAGGAAACAGAGAAAGAAGGAAGGAAGGAAGGAAGTGAGAACAATGGCTAAAGCCAAGGGTTTTTATGGATTTCCAAATTGGTGGCCAGGACGCGCCAGGAACCAGGGTGTCCCGTTACTGCCGGCTGTGCCCTGTGTCTGGGGAGCGCCGGCCAGTGGCGACAGGGTTCTGCGCACCCAGTGCCACCGGGCGGGCGGCGCGCATGCCTCTCCCCTTGCAGGCGCTGCCCACCGCCCAGGGTCACGCGCAGGGCAGGGAGGTGACGTGTGGGTGCGTGTGGGCCCCCCCGTGGCCTCCGGATCAGAGCTCTCAGCTTCCAGCTGTCGCTCAAGAGCACCAGGCCGGGAAGGGAATAGCCCCCACCTGGACGGCAGAACCAGAAAAGCCAGTGCCGCTGCTCTCACTGCCGCTCAAAGCACCCTTACGTTTTCCCGAAGAGCAGAAGTGATGATTTCCACCACCCCCAAAAAAGAGGGGGGCTTTCAAATGAAAATAGGCTATAGGAACACCCACCAAGTGATACAAGCATACAGATTTTAATGTAATGGGTTTGTTTCCTTTCCATCAAATTAGATCTTTCCCAAGCAGCTGAAAATCCGTGTGAATATTATGAGTGTCGTGGAGTTCTCCAGTCTTAAGGCTGGAAAAGACTGGAAGCCACCCAGCACTCCAGAGATGAAGAACTGGGGCCTAAAGGATGTGCGCGGCATATTTAATAGCTTCGCCCCCTGGGAACATGTCCATGTGGAATTGGGTTAGAAATAAAGCAGGTCCCACCTTATGCACCAGGTGAGAGAGGGAACCAAGCTAACTTTCACTTTAAGTGATACCATCCTTTATACCCAAAATTCACTTTGAGTGAAGTTTTGAGACTATACAACACAGTAAGATTACTAACATTTCATAATAGACTTTCTGCAACATTTATAAACGTGAAGATGAATCACACCCAGAAAGAAGGAAAAAAAATATTTAAATAACTTGTCGATTTTTAAATATTGTTTCTTTCCAATCTGTAAAATACTGAAATGGGGAAGGGGGGAACACCACCTTTTTAACTCTCAAAGAATTGCTAACCTGTTCACTCAGTGCATTCTTTCAGGCTACAATTGTTGAATAAAAACAAAAGAAAGTTACAGGGAAACACTGCAAAATAAAATTAGCGCCCCCCCCCAAAAAAAAAACAAACCTGGGGAAATAGTTGTAACCCACAGTACTGAAAGGGGCTAATTTTATTTACAGATATAGAAATTATTTTTAAAGTTTGATGAAATTTAGTTTGTGGAACATGTGAGTAAACACATTACTACTTCTTAAAAAAAGAAAAGAAAACCTTAAAAACAATGTTAGCCCTAAACAAGATGTGACAGACACTGCCACTTTTTTATAGGCTTTAGAAATGTTTTCATCAATATCTACAAACCATATTTTTTTAACTTTAAGTTGCTAAAATACGGTGGCAAATTTTCTATAAAATATTCGACTCCTTGTTTTTCAGCTCTGTGAAATAACACCCCTGCCTACATTCATCCTCTGCTAGCCGGCCAGACAGCGTTACATGGGAAACCTTAGCATGTGGTTCTTTGTTAGAAATGCCATCAGAGTTTTCTCCACCAACTGTCGTCCGTCTGACCTTCTCCCCAAAATCCTGGTGGCACCCTCTAAAGTCGGAAGGAGCCCTTCCAGGTTGTCAAAGAGTCTCCTCTTCCTGTCAAGCCATCCCTGAAGTCACACTGGAGACCGTCCCCAACACCGTAGCCCACAAAGAAAATACCTTCCGAGGACGGAATTGTTGAAAACACACTTCCCCCTAGAGGCAGAAAAGATGAAACAATATTGCACAGAATTCAGGAATATGTTTGTCGTGAAATGAGTGCTGGGATTTTATTTTTAACATGCAGTTGGTGTTTCTGAGAAAACATTCAAGATGTGGGAGGAAAATCAATGAAAAAATTAAAACTTTGCCTCTAGGTCTTAGCTTTCCTTAGCAGGGACTCTGTTAATTGGGCCCTTCCTTTTGTTTTGTGTTAATACAAATCTAAGATTTTTTTGCCAGCACTAAAAATAATGGTGATCATGTGTTTTTTCTAGTTAGGTTTCTGATTCAATTTCATCAGAAACGGCAGTCAAATGTGGCCTTGAGGGGTGCTTTTGAAAACACGGCCCTAGCAGATTTATCGCCTGATGGGTTTCTGTATTCCTGCCCTCTTTTTTTTTTAATTTTTTAAAACATATTTTATTGATTTTTTACAGAGAGGAAGGGAGAGGGATAGAGAGTTAGAAACATCAATGAGAGAGAAACATCGATCAGCTGCCTCTTGCATACCCCCGACTAGGGATGTGCCCGCAACCAAGGTACATGCCCTTGGCCGGAATTGAACCTGGGACCCTTCAGTCCGCAGGCCGACGCTCTATCCACTGAGCCAAACCAGTCAGGGCTATTCCTGCCCTCTTAAGTTTCCATCAACCAGTCTTATTGTCATTTCTTTGGAGCTGTTCTGAGACAAAATGACATTAGAAAGACTTCGGGAAATACAGAGCCGGTCCGTGGTTTAACCTGAGTATCACCATGAGTTTTCTAGGATTTGCAAGCCACGCGAAGAATTCCCATATCACTGACTTAGGGACACATCATTTGATGTAGATTATTCCATTCACAAAAACAGTGGCTGGACCTCAACTTCACGCACACCAATATTGACTATACTTCTTTGGTTTATTTAGTTGTACCCTGCGTTCGTCCAGCAAGGATTTGAGAAGACACATAAAAAGGGAAATTTTAGAAAAGTTTCCTCAGGCCAAAATGCACAGCCGTCGGGTCCGACACTCTTGGGCCCGACGCTGTCCCTCCAGCCTCTACGTGACTCCAAAGCCTCCGCAGCACCATCCTCCCCATCCGAGTTCCAGGGTTCCCGGTCACAGCGGTTTTCTTTCCGTTTCCTGGGAGGGGTGTCTGCGTGGACCAGGCTTCGGAGCCGGATTCCACGGAGACAGGAGGCGTTTAGAAGCCTCACAAACACGTCCTGAGGTGGTCACCGAGGCTCTTTGACCTTGTTTCCTCGCTGTTCTTCAACCTTCTCACGTCTAACACGGAGACCATGTCATCGGCCTGGTGTTGCAGAAGGAAGGATCAGAAAGGATGGATGCCAAGTCCTTCGAATGCAGTGGGAAGTGAATACATGGCAGTTCTTACAGGCCCTGGAAGGCCTGGTAAAGAGTACACGCCAAGTAAGTGTTCACGAAATGCGATGAAATAAAGGAATGACTTCCAAACCCAAAGTGAGGTGGCTCTGTGTAACTTGTTGGGAAGCAGCTATTGTCCAATCACAACAGACCTTATTTAATAACGTTGGTTTGGTGACGGTGGCTCCCCTGGGGGAACCACTTGGCAATTACCTTGAGATTAGCCCTGGGTTCCCACACGCAGATGTTTCCTGGTAAGCTGGAGACAAGAGCGGGTTCAATCGTCTTTCCTCTCTCTACATGGTTCACAAAGACACCGGGAGCTCAGCTCCCTTACGGAGACGGAGGTACATCAGAGTGATTACGGAAAAAACAAACAGACAAACAAAAAACAGGAAAAAATAGAAGTGGCTGTACAAAGGGTCGGGACTTTGAGGATGAGGGGAGGAATAAGCAGAGTATATGGAAGCAAAAGAGGATTGTGCTAGGAGGAATGTATTTAATTTCTAGATCAAGTGTATATTAATAGTGATACAAGTGTAAAATGTATCCTAGTGCACTAAGTACACAGGCTACAAAGATGTCAGGCCGGGGTTTAATGTTCTTGTTTAATTCAGCCTTCAAACATCCACAGTGTGTCAAGAGCTCTGGTTCTCCAGCTTACGCCCGTTGTATCAGACATTCATTTGCCTGGGGATGTGATTTGACCCAAGTTATATTTAACTCTTTGTGATCGTCAATCGTGTTATGACAGCCAAACGGGCTATGTTTAAGAGACACTTGAGCAGGACAAAAATATATTCGATTTCAAAAACATCTTATAAAAATAATTTTCCTGGTGTCATTGCATCAACATATTGAACACTTTGTGCTCTAAATTAACCATCATCAATCCGTGAGAATATAAACTCCATGAGGGTTAGGATATTTTTCCTTTAATCCTGCATTCCCTCCTTCAAGAATGATATATGAAGTAGGCACTTAAAATTTAATTTCATCAATGATAAATCCAAAATAAAAATTAGCATATGTGTGTAAATTCATATACATATAAACTTTTTAAATAATTTTCAGAATATTCAAATATTATGTTGGATTTCTGATTATGCAAAGAATATGAGAAGCCAAAGATCCTAAATACCAGCTTTGAGGTCTTAACACATTGCTATACCAACACCTCATCACCTAATTCTTGATTGTTTCCTTGCTAAAGAGGAAAATGCCGGATCCCCCCAAAAATAAATAAGAACATTATTTTTTGTAATGCTGTGAACAGAAATTAAAGGTGATGAGGAAAGTTTTTGTTACCGCCATGTACAATGTGGGAAGATATAGTTTTTATTTCTTTCCAGTGAGTACATTCCACGAGGTCTTAAATCTTGGATAGCTGATGCATGAGACTAAAATAGAATAGAATGCCATGAGGAAAACATCAGGAAAATTCTTAACATTTGTCTTCTTATATTTTTGGTGATCATGTTGCTAACATTAAATTTCACTATGACATTAGTGGAGAAAATTGTTTCATCAAGCTTACACTGTTATTTTATTTTATTTTTAATAGCTATGTGTTTATCTCCATTTTATTATTTATATATTTTGTCTTTTCTTTTTAAAATATGTTGATTTTAGAGAGAGAGGAAGGGAAAGGGAGAGGAAGAGAAGCATCGATAAGAAACAAAAACATCAATCTGCTGCCTACTACATGCCCCCTGACCGGGATCGAACCGGCAAGTTCTCAGTGCATGGGTCGATGCTCAGGCCCTGAGGAACCAGGCTCTTATTATTATTCTTAAATAAGACCCATGAACATTTCTCGTGTTTCAATTTTTTAAAATGTTTATTGAATTTACTGGGGTGGCATTGGTTAACAAAATTATATAGGTTTCAGGTGTATGATTCTGTAATACATCTGTATACTGTATTGTGTGTTTATCACCCCGAATCAAGTCTTCCTTCATCATCATTTACGCCCCCTTCTACCTTCCCCTGCCCCTCTTTCCCTCTGGTAATCACCACACTGTTGTCTGTGTCTATGAGTGTTTTTTTCTTTGCTGAATCCCACCATCTTTTGCACCCAGGCCCCCAACCCCCACATTGATATTTTCCAATTGTTGGTAACTCCTTTGGCATTAAATGTTCTTTGCTCTTCATCCATCCTACAAAAATATTCTTGCAGCCTTTATTTCTTTTTCCCTGTACTAACTGCCGGGGTGGCGGGGAGCAGGGGGAGGGGGCGTAACAAAGATTATTTTAACTCAAATCTGTCATTTTACAGACTCTTGGAAGTCTTGAGGTATGACATGGAAATGACTTTCTACTTGGGCAATTTCTTATATTCAAGTGTATGTAAGTGTATTAAGTATCTCAAGTTGTAAAGCATTCCTGTTCTAGTGAATCGCTTTGGTGGTGTTATTTTTAACCTCAGGTACAAAATTTTTTATTTCAGCACTTGGCACATTCAGTACCAATCTGCAAGGTTCTTGTCTTATTTTAATGTCTTCCCTTCATTGCTCTCTTCATTCCTTTTGCTCCATACGACTCTTCTGTTTCTAATATATGTAGATGGGTCTAAATCATTGAAAAAGAGTATTTCTTGTGCATGCATGTGTCATTTCAGTATAGAAATTGTATTACGCTATTTCTTATTCTCACAGAGAGTGACATGGATAGATCTTAACTATTAGGTGAAAAATCTACCTTATTACTTTGGTTTTGTTTAATTTTTAGAACTGGTAATATTTTTTCAAACTTTCTTGTAGAATAATTGACAAATATAATTGTACAACTTGTGTGATACACATTGTGGATATTTACCAAGACCAAGACAATTAACACATACATCACCTCATATAGTTGTGTGTGTGTGTGTGTGTGTGTGTGTGTGTGTGTGTGTGTGGTGAGAATGCCTAAAATCTACTCTCAGCAACTTTTCAAGCGGCCAATACCACATTACTAACTATAGTCACCATGCTGCACTATTAACCCTCAGAACTTTTTTTTAAATTTATTTTATTGCTTTTTCACAGAGAGGAAGGGAGAGGGATAGAGAGTTAGAAACATCGATGAGATAGAAACATAGATCAGCTGCCTCCTGCACACCTCCTACTGGGGATGTGCCCGCAACCAAGGTACATGCCCTTGACTGGAATCGAACCTGGGACCCTTCAGTCCGCAGACCCTGAGCCAAACCGGTCAGGGCCCTCAGAACTTCTTACAAGTGCAAGTTTACACTCTTGACTTACATTTCCCTACTTCCCCTCCTCCCCCGCACCCAGTGCCTGCCAACCACCATTTTATATGGAATCGGCTACTTTTTAATCCCACATGTGATACCGTATAATATTGGCCTTTCTCTGCCTGGATTATTTCACTTTGCACAGTACCTTGCAGTTTCTCCCACGTTGTCCCAAATGTCAGCATTTCCTGTGGCTTCATAATGTTTCCTTGTATATTCCTTATAATATTCCACTGTGTGTGTGTCCCATTTTCATGATTCACTCGCCCAGGAGGACGTGCGGGCTGTTTCATGTCCTTGCTGTTGGGAATAATGTTGTCATGCACACGGGAACGCCGGTGTCTCTTCTGAGATTTGATTTCATTTCCTTTGGGTGTACACCCAGGACGGGGATTGCTGGGTCACATGTTTATTCTATTTTTTAAATGTTGAGGAACTGCCACTGTTTTCCATAATTGCTGTACCCGTTTACATTCCCACCAGCAGAGTAAGGGTTCCCTTTCCTCCACACCCTGGCTGTTGGTTACCTCTTGTCTTTTCTATAAGAGCATCCACAACATACTGCACTAAGATGGCGAGTTTCAAGTCACCTAAGGGAAGAGGTATGACTCTCTGGCCAAAAATTGAAGCCACGCAGGACAAGCCGGTGTGCCCCCGCCCAGAGTTAACGGCCAGTGCCCACATCTGGTTGGAGCTTCCCCAACGCAGAAGCCAGAGGGCGGGTCGGCGAGCACCCAGGAGCAGCCCAGCACCACCCAAGGTCGGTGTATATACACCCCATGGCCCACCCCACTTAAGCGAGACCATGCTGAGACCCTGGCTCCCACCACGGTTTCCCAGGCTCCCCTGCGGATCCAGAGCCGAGCCCTCGTGGCTGAGTGCACACCCTTCATTAGCTCCCTCCCCCTCCCCATCTCTCTTCTCACTCTCCTCCCCAATGCTCCCTGCACCTGCCAAATAAACCGCCTGCACTCCAGGTCTGTCCTCAGGGTCTCTTCTGGGTACAAACTCAATGGGGACTCTCAGCAAAAAGAGATTTCACCCGAAGGCTATTGGAAGCTCAAAGAACTGAAAGGAGTGGGAGCTCCCAACCAGGCCCAGCAAACAGGCAGGCCCAGGAGCTCAGGAGGCCGGGCCTGGCCAGGACCTGCAGCGGGAAGAGCCAGTCCACGTGTGGCCACGGCCCTCAGGGAAGAGCCAGTCCACGCGTGGCCACGGCCCTCGGGGAAGAGCCGAAGGCTGAGAGCCACGTCCAGTTTGCAGAGTATAAGTCAGGGCCTGACGGTGGGTGCAGGTTGGAAAAAGAAGATGCGCCCTTTGGCTTCGGGGTGGGAGATGGGTGCTGCCCCCTCCCCAGACGTGTCCCATAAGCTGGGTGCTCACAAAGAAGAGCTGGACGCTCAAAAGACCAAAAAACACAAATGTCCACCCCAAGCAGAAAAAGACCTATTTTTGCTTCACATCTATTTCGTGTTATTCTCCAGGGACATGAACAGGGTGTGAAACCATTGGCTGTTTCCTGTTGTTACCATCAAAATGACAGGCAGAGCCCTCCCCGCCAGCCCTCTGCTTATTAAAATGTCCGAGGCATTACAGTTTCACGGGAGACCAAACGTTATGTTCCTCCCCAGTCGGATACTGGAGGGGGTTTTTATATAATTTTTAAGTTAACCTCTGCCTTTGTAAACTCCACTGTGATCTTTCTACATGCGCAACATAGTTCAACTCTTACACTAGACACTCCTTTCCTCCAACATCCTTTATTGTGTTCACAAATCACATCTCATTTTGTCTTCAGTTTTCCTAATCCTACAAGACCATAAAGCACAGGACTGAGGTCCAAGGTGTCGACATAAGAAAAGTCTAAACCTATAGATCAGTGGTTCTCAACCTGGGCTGCACATTAGAATCACCTGGGAATCTTTTTAAAATCCTGATTTCTGGGCCTCCTCCTCCGGAAATTCTGTTTCTTTGTGACTAATGTTGTGGCCCCACCCCATCACAAAGAAACAGAATTTCCAGAGGAGGAGGCCCAGAAATCAGGATTTTAAAAAGATTCCCAGGTGATTCTAATGTGCAGCCCAGGTTGAGAACCACTGCTGTAGAGAATTGTTATGAGCTTATTTGGGCCAAACTGACAATTGCTGGGAAACGAAATCTCCAGGAATGGAGAAAACGGCAGTTTTGCAGCTGAGTTGATACATCAGAATCGGAGGAGGAGGTGGAAAGAGGCTCACAGGAAGTCCATGGCGGGAGATGAAGGGGGCGGGAGAAAGCAAAGAGGGGCAGCCTCTGAGGTTGGGTGAAGAGTAAAGGACAGTTAACCGTCAGCACTGACAGCACAGGGAGATGGCATTTCTGGGAACAAGATAACAATGAGGGTGTCTGTGAGCTCGTGCTCTGGTGTGTGGCTGTGCCCTGAGAGGTCTGGAAAAGGAGATTACTGACTTTTCACAGGTACGTTATCTCCGATGCAAAAGGACAACAGACAGGCTCCGTTATGGTAAAGACTGACCTCTGTCAAGGAAGCTACAGGCCTAGGATGTGACTACCCCCAGGACCTGCTTTTCGTTGGGAATTTTAATGTTCAGACCCTCCTGGGTGGTTACTTTTGGTCTCTGAGCCTGTAAGGCCCACCCTGCAGGCCTCCCCTGAGCCTGTCAGGTTTCGTGTGCGGCCCCTCTTTGGTCTGCAGAGGCAATAGACCAGCGGTTCTCAACCTTCTGGCCCTTTAAATACAGCTCCTCATGTTGTGACCCAACCATAAAATTATTTTCGTGGCTACTTCATAACTGTCATGTTGCTACTATTATGAATCGAAACGTAAATATCTGATATGCAGGATGGTCTTAGGCGGCCCCTGTGAAAGGGTCGTTCGACCGTCAAAGGGGTCGCGACCCACAGGTTGAGAACCGCGGCAATAGAGCGTAACAACAGGAAGTGCTTCTCCAGCACCGCTCAGCAAGAGCAAGGGGCTAAGTGCCCTGTGTGCATTGTCTCACCAGTCCCCACAGTCACTCCCAGTCCAGATTCTCATCAGCTCTGTTTTAGGGATGATGAAACTGAGCTTCAAAGCCTGGAATAATGTGTCTGCATTCGCCCTGGTCATAGGTGACAGGGCTGGGGTTTGAACCCGGTTGTTTAACTATCGCTCATATTCCTAACAAGCACTCCACGGGCAAAACAAGGGGTCTGGAGTCTACCCGCATGAGGATTGAAGTTGCCCAAGTCAACGGTCACTTCCATATCAGAGAGCAATTCCGAGCCCCCCTCTGCCAACCCAATGGTGGGACCCCCGACCCTAACTGCGCTGAACACGAGCTACCCTCCTTGCTTTGAGGGATAATTGTCAGAGTTTTCCATTTCAGCCATTCATCTTTTTATTTTTCATTTCTTTATTATAAAATGTAAGTGCATGTGTCTATATTGTGGCACATCAAAAGTCTTAGGTAGTGCTAATAAATTGAGAGGCAAAATCTCTCTGGGGGGTGGGAGGGACAGGAGGTTCCATTTAATGACCTAAAGATGGGCCTGGAAGAGTCATAGAGAGAATCCCGCATAAATTATTCACGTTAGAATTTTAGAATGGGAGGATGCGGCCATCCAGTCCTTGCATTTCAGGGAGGGAGGCCCTGGGGAGCTAAGAGAGGGCCCACTGCCACCAGATGGAACCAAGCAAACCGAGAACCAAGGCACCGCGGCTCTGTCATTCCTCACCCGATGGAGGTTACTGCGCTTTAATACATTATGCTAAGAACTCTGTGGGGTTTTGTTCGAGCCTGAAGTGTGTAGAGGTGCTACTCAATCCTTTAATGTTTGACTTAATTTCTGAATTCAGCACTTTATCACGTGTCTTTTTTTAAGCTATCACACTTATTTTGCAGGGGAAACGTGTACTGTGTACCTAACCCCGTAGTTCTATTTCTGTTTGATTTGTCCTCTGGTGAGGAATCACTCACTTTCTTAGAGTCCTGTTTCCTCGTCTCGGAGCAGCAGCTGCTGGTTCCCAGTGGCGGCCATGCTGAAGCAGCCAGGGTTGTGCACATCAAACGGACACTGCGGGTGACACATCTGTCGCATGTCCAGTTACTGGGCTTGGGGGCAAGAGCCACATTGTGCAAAGTCTACATTTGGGCGGCGTGGACATGTTCCACCACATAAAACCCGGGGGGCCTCTTGTTTCTATTCAAAGACGATGAAGCAAAATAATGGGTTGGTCTATTCTTCTTTTGAACAAGGAAAAACACATGAAAATCCAGTTTAAAAAAAACAAACAAACAAATTGCAGCAGCCAAAGAGTATTTGGTATTATGGCGGGGAGTGGGGGAGGGGGAAATGTGTCCACAGTGCACAGAGCCTCGGGCCTCGGAGGCGCATGTCCTGCGTGGACGCTGCCAAGAGCTGGGCACCTGCTGAGCATTCGCACAGAACTGGGACCCGGGAGCCCTAGCTGGTTTGGCTCAGCGGATAGAGCACCGGCCTGCAGACTGAGGCAGGTCCTGGGTTCGACTCTGGTCAGGGGCACATGCCCAGGTTGCGGGTGAGATTCCCCAATGTGGGGACGTGCAGGAAGCAGCTGATCAATGATTCTCCCTCATCATTGATGTTTCTATCTCTCCCTCTCCTTTCCTCTCTGAAATCAATTAAAAAAAAATTTTTTTTAATTAAAAAATAAACAAAACAGAATTGGGACCCGGGGCAGCTGTGGAATGTTTGCGGCCAGGAGAGACAGGCTGGTTTTCATCAGGAAGGTGAGATGACAGACAGAGGCCACTGCCTTTGAAGGAAGAGTTTATCACCTACATTTCCTAAGGGAAGGGGGCAGGCCCTCCACACAGGGCCTCGTGGGAAGCACCGTGGTCCCTCGGCCAGGAGGCAGAGGAGCAAAGGAAGGAGGATGGGCCAGAGCCTTCACTGTGGATTCGGAGGGACGGACGCGGGGATGGCAGACAAGCTGGAGCGAGTTCAGGGAGGAATGGTTGAACAATTCTGTGAGACTGAGCTCTAGGCGTGCTCTGCGTTTGTCTGGCGCCTGGCGCCCGGCAGGGAGATCTCGCTTGGGGTGTGAGAATTAATGAGGGCCGTGGGGTGGCCGACTTGCCTATGAAAGGTGCTCACAGGAGGGTCACTGGCTACCTCTAGGAAGCACCTAGCCCTGGGGGGGCGCTCTCTCCCCAGCCAGCCAGGCCCCTGAGACGTGAAAGCATTATAAAACATACAAAGTAAAAAGCATGATTAATACAGAAGACAACCATTGCACAAGTTGTTTTTAGGCAGTTAACCCAAAATAAAATGTGTCGATCAGCAAAACCTGTCACAATTGCTAGAAGCTGAAAACAACCTAACTATCCCCCGCTAAGAGAGCAAGAAAATCCTGAAATATACACGCAGTGAAACATGAAACAGGGGTTTAACATACTGTTGCTGAAGAACGAGGAGTAAGATGGGAAGTGGTCAACACACATGAAAAATGTAAGTTACAAAACCCCATGTTCTATATGACCTGCTTTTCTGAAAAAAACGGAAAGTTATTTACAAGCATAAAAAGGAGAGACTGGGGAGATGTGCCCACGGTGAGGTCCACAGTTATATGGCTTGTGAGGTTATAGTCGATTGATTTTCTTCTTGCTCCTTATTTGTATTCTTAAGAGAACATTCCCGAAGAAATGTTCCCTACTGTTGGTTCTGCTGGGTCATAGACCCTAATCCGTGGTCGGCAAACTGCAGCTCGCGAGCCACAGGCGGCTCTTTGGCCCCTTGGGTATGGCTCTTCCTAAGCCTTAGGAGTCCCCTAATTAAGTTGATAACAATGTACCTACCTATATAGTGTAAGTTTAAAAAATGTGGCTCTCAAAAGAAATTTCAATCGTTGTCCTGTTGGTATTTGGCTCTGTTGACTAATGAGTTTGCCGACCACTGTCCCAGTCACAGGGCAGCTGGGAGGACCATGTCTTACCGCAGGCCCCATTCGAACCCACACCCTCTGGGTTGCCCAGTGACCG
Source organism: Myotis daubentonii (assembly GCF_963259705.1). Lineage (NCBI taxonomy): Eukaryota > Metazoa > Chordata > Mammalia > Chiroptera > Vespertilionidae > Myotis > Myotis daubentonii. Next base: position 113,062,408 of record NC_081843.1, read on the forward strand.
AGCGAAAGCAGCATGCCCAACCGGGGTACCCATGCCTCCGACACCCAAACAGGCTCGCCGAGCTGTGTACCTCACTCTCAGCGGTGAGCAAGGCTGTCTCTCCCCCACAGTGGTTCTCAACCTTCCTAATGCCGCGACCCCCTAATACAGCTCCTCATGTGGTGGTGACCCCCAACCATAAAATTATTTTCGTGGCTACTTCATCACTGTCATGTTGCTGCTGTGATGAATCGTCATGTAAATATCTGACATGCAGGATGTATGTTCATTGTTCGCGACCCACCGGTTGAGAGCCGCTGCTCGGAGTAGCTCCAAATGCCCAGGTCACTGGGCTCCAGAAACCTGCCGAGAGGGCAAAGCCCTAGCGTTTCCTGGGGCGCGTCGCCTGCCAGCAGCTCGCACGTGTCCTGCTGAGGGTCACGGCGTTTGCTGCTCCCTAACCAGGCCCCACTAGCACACTCCCCTCCACAGCAGGACACCAAGATGGTCACTGTCCCTCCAAGCCGCCGTTCCCCATTCACCGCCGAGAGCGCTGAAGCTCAGAGAGGCTAAGTGCGTGCTCGCAGTCACACACGGCGCTGAGGGAACCAGCTCTCTCCAACTCTAAAGACACTAGTCCCCACGGCATCTATAATAATAAAAGCGTAATATGCTCATTAGACCGGACATCCTTCCGGACGTCCTTCTTTCCAGACAAAGCCGCAGCAGGCGGGGGCCAAGGCAGAGGTGGCAGAGGCCCCTGGCCACAGCGGCAGCGGGCAGAGGCCAAGACAGAGGCGGGCAGGGGCTGAAGCAGAGGAGGGCGGGGGCCAGGGCCAAGGCCCTTGCATGAATTTCGTGCATCGGGCCTCTAGTCTTTCAATAAGTGTTTATAGAACAAATAGCCAGACAAGGAGCCCAATAAATCCTGTACATGTGACTTTACTTCCACATTGTTTTGTTGACTCCAAACAAAATTTCCTGGCCTTATCACAAACCAAGCTTCACTCTTATGACTCCATCAATGGTTGCATGTAACAAAAATCGCGTCTGGCTAAATTAATCAAAAATAAAGGGATTTTTGGAGAGGTGGGGAGAGATTAACCAAAGAACTTGTGTGCACATATGCATAACCCATGGATGCAGACAATAGTGTGGGGAAGGCCTGGGGGAGGAGAAGGTCAATGGGGGGGAAAATGGGGTATCTGTAATACTTTCAACAATAAAGAAAAATTAATTAAATAAATACATCTATATATATAAAAGGTTAATATGCTAAGTGTCCCTCTGACTGGTTGCTATGATGCACACTGACCACCAGGAGGCAGGCGCTCAACACAGGAGCTGCTGAGCTGCAGTGACTTGGCAGCAGCGGTTCTCAGGTGATGCACCCCAAAACCAGAGAGGAGGGAGCTCAATTCCTAGCGGGACTGCGTGATTCCACCTTCGGTTGTGGGTTATGTTGTTGCTGGGGCACTGTTGGCCCTGAATCTGGTTACTGCTCACTTGCATTGGCGTTCCACACCCTGTACAACAGCAACTTTGCAGTGTGCCCTCTCGCACTCTGGGACCCCTTGGGGGATGTCGGAGAGCCGGTTTCAGCCCAATCCCCATAGGCCAGGCCAAGGGAGCCCACCTGCCAGAGGGACCCCGCTCACTCCACAGAGGCCCTTCAAGCCACGGCGCCACCCCAGGTGTGGCTAGCTGGGGAGGGACCACGGGATGTTGGCTCCAGAGTGGGACTGGGCGAGACGGGCCTGTCTTGCCCAGTCCCACCCTGCCGGCCACCTTCTAATTAATTTCCTTTCAATGTGCACGAATCCGTGCACCAGGTCACTAGTAAATAAACAAAGGGATTTGTGGAAAGATAAGGATTAGCCCATGGAATTAAAGCAACTGCTGACCAGCTGTTGAGAAAGACAGAAAGCAGGTAAAACTGGGAGTCAAGACGCAGAAAGTCACAGCGGGGCTCTTTGGGCCTCCACCATGGGGTGAATCAGCTGCCACTATTTCCAGTCCTTGTGTCACTGCTTCAAGCCTCGCATTCCAGCATGTCTGACTGACATCATCTGGACCCGTGTCCAGCCCGAGGCCGGGGACGAGGGTGCAGAGGAGCGGGGCGCCGTGAGAGGCAGCTCCACCAAGACTGCGTTCAGGAAAGGAAAACATGGACACAAAACGTCGGCTACAACGACAGTGACACACCGAGACCGTGACCGCAGGAGCAAGAGTTCTACCATTGGCAGCATTCGAAGAGACACACTCCCTACCAGCACCTCCTGAAGAAAGGTCCAAACCATTTAGGGTGCTGCTTCTTAAAAGGATCGCTTTCCACTTAAAGCAAATAAAAGCGGTTACAAGGAAAGCTCTCACAAGCCGTCTAGTGTTATCTCAAATGACTTTTGACGGCAACGTTACTTAGAGGTGCACAAACATAAAATTAGGGAGATAAAAATCTCTCGACTTACAGCACTTGTTAAATTATAAAGCCGCAATAGGTTTTAAAATTCAAACAAAATGACAGAAGCAATATAATTCCAATTACTCACGGAACTTGGTCTTGGCAGGTGGCGTTGCGGGCGCGTGGAACTCGGCGTGGCTGTGCTGTGGCCGGTCTTGTGATGACTCCGTTCTCCCGCCACTTTGTCCCGTCAAGTCAATCCTCCGGGAACCTTGGGACAGAGGGCCAGGTCATGACTGGGGCAAGTTGAATTATCTGCACAATTCAAGATGGGTGAATCGGTGGATAATACCCAAAAGATGTGTAGATGCTTCGGCATCCCCTATCACTCTGAAATGTCAGCTGTTACAGGATCTTATAAGAGGAAACTTGGGAAATGTTAGAAATACCAGAGCAGGTGTCGAGTACCCCTTCCCTGCAGAAAGCGTGGAGCATGCCAGGGTCTCCATTCTCTCGCGGGATGTGAGCTCCCTGATGAGCATCATGTGAGGGAATGTCACGGGTGGGCTTTAAAACCAGCCGGGTATGGGGCTGAACACAGGCTTTGCCATTTACAAACGGTGTGGCCTCAGGCATGTCCTTAACCACTCTCAAGCTCAGGTTCTCAGTCCAGGTAAAGCAAATAACTTCCCTGCAGGAGTTAGAGGGCTGGGTTTCTCCCCTGGCTAAGTCACTCTGTCATTTCAGCAAGTCAGTACGACCTCTGCAGCCCTCCATGTCTCCGAGTGAAAGTGAAGGCGTTAGTGGTTCTCAACAGAACATTACTGTCCCCCACCCCAGGGACATTGGGGACTGTGCGGGGTGTCTCTGGGTTGTCACAAAGACGAAGGGAACCAAAAATGCTAAACGCCCTGTGGTGGGGAGGACAGTCCCATAAACAGAATTGTCTCCATCTGAGCACCAGCAGAGCCTGTTGTGGAACTAACCTGGGTCACCTGAGGTGCTTTCCACTTTGACATTTTATCTTTTATTTTGTGTCGTTATTTTCTTTACGGTTCTGCGGGAACAGATAGTTAACTGCTGTGAGCCACCAAGACACACACACAAGCATATTTTATCGAAATAAAACCTGTGGAGAAAGAAGCGGCTTGTCCGGGTGGAGCAGAGGCCCCGGCAAGTCCATGGTGTGTGAGGCAGAAGCTGCCCTGGGAGGAGTTCCTCGCGGAGCTCACTATGGAGAGGAAAGGAAACGCAGGTTTTTTAAATACAGTGGGGCCTTGACTTGCAAGTGTCCCGACTAACGAGTTTTTTGAGATACCAGCTGTCTCTCGGCAGATTTTTTGCATTGAGTTGATAGAGTAATTTGAGTTAACGAGCTCCTTAACGAGCTCGGTCTCAGAACGAATTAAACTCGTAAGTCAAGGCCCCACTGTATATTTTTATTTCAGAGAAAGCGAGAGGGAGAGAGAGATAGAAACATCAATGAAGAGAGAGGATCATGGATCGGCTGCCTCCTGCATTCCCCACACTGGGCATCGAGCCCGCACCCAGGCACATGCCCTGACCAGGAATGGAACCGTGACCTCCTGGTTCATAGGTTGACGCTCAGCCCCTGAGCCACGCTGGCTGGCAAGGAAACACATTGAATGAGCACAGTTGCAGCTCCTCTGAGCTGGGTTGTCCCACGGAACCCACGGCAACCCTGTGTGCTAGGGCCTGTTCTCTACATTTTGCAGGTGATGAAATCTACCCATAAATCCAAGGATTGTTTTCTAGTCTAGATGAGTTAAATTGTGTGCATATGTGTGTGAGTTTCCAAAATCCTGGAAGAGAAACAGAGCATCGGTTGAAATCCTGCACCTTGTCCCGGAGTCCTGCCCCCTCTGCCTTCGGGGCCCAGACCCAGGGCACCCACCGCCACAGGCGGCCTCACTGGCCCGGCCTCAGAGAACAAAGGGTGCTCCTTCCCCACCGCCAATGCTCCCACCTCCTTCCCCAGGACTGACCTCTTTCCAGGACAGCTGGTGGTCCGGCTGTCTGTTCCTTTCGGGGCAAACTCCAGCCTCCGCCCCCAGGACTCCAGTATTGTTCTTTTGCCCCAAAAGACGTCAGCACACATTGCTCTACAAGTGCGTTTGCCAAGTGGGCTATTCAATCTTTAGTAAAGCCATGTGGGACCAGCCAGAACCCCAGGCAGGGCCCTTTGCTCCCAGCACAGCTCCTGGCACGCTCTCCTCTGGCTGAAGAAAGAGGAGATTGTGGTGTGGGTGTTGCCAGAAGCTCCGGGGTCTCTGCTGCTGATCCCGGACAAGCATACTTTCCATCCTCGCCGTGGCTTCCCCGCAGACATGCACCGACGGCCAGGCCAGGCCGGGTGCAATACCAGCCACATGCCCAGAGAACCCCAGGAAAGCTCCGGGCCAGGTGCAATACCAGCCACACGCCCAGAGAACCCCAGGAAAGCTCCGGGCCGGGGCAATGCCAGTCACACGCCCAGAGAACCCCAGGAAAGCTCTGGGCCGGGGGCAATGCCAGCCACATGCCCAGAGAACCCCAGGAAAGCTCTGGGCTGGGGGCAATGCCAGCCACATGCCCAGAGAACCCCAGGAAAGCTCTGGGCCGGGGGCAATGCCAGCCACATGCCCAGAGAACCCCAGGAAAGCTCCAGATCCGGAAGGAACATGCAGAGCAGCCGCAGCCCTGGGGAAACCACGTGACTCCTGGGGCATATCTAGAAAAGGAAACGCAGGTGGAAGTGGGGCTGTAGGAGACAGAGCCTGGAGGTAAACCCTCCTGCGTTTCTGCGCGAAGCCTGCGGAGGTGAGGGAGCGGAAGGAGCCCCTGCTCCACGGCCCGGGGCTGCGGGAGGAAGGGACTGACCGCCCTGAGAGCTGGCCGCCAGGGCTGAGCAGAGACCCGGAGCCCGGGGAGGCCAAGCAGGGAGCAGGTTCTTCAAAAGCTCTTTTCTTCAATGGCTCCACGTGTTTGTAGTGAGGTTAGGACGAGGGGCTTTTCATTATTCAAAAGCACACATAGCCAGCCGGTGTGCTCACTGGGTGAGCGCCAGCCTATGAACATACCTATAAAAATAAAAGGGTAATATGCTAATGAGACTGAACAGCCCAACGACCTTCCGGACGACCTTCTGGAAGAAGCTGGGGCTGCAAGGGCCTCCCCCAGGGGTGGGCAAACTTTTTGACTCGAGGGCCACAATGGGTTCTTAAACTGGACCGGAGGGCCGGAACAAAAGCATGGAGTGTTTGTGTGAACTAATATAAATTCAAAGTAAACATCATTCCATAAAAGGGTACGGTCTTTTTTTTTTTTAGTTTTATTCATTTCAAACGGGCCGGATCCAGCCCGCAGGCCGTAGTTTGCCCACGGCTGGTAGCCCCTTGCTTGAATTTCCTGCAGCGGGCCTCTAGTTATATTATATAGTACACATTATGTAACTCCTCCTCCACCACCTCTTCCTCTTCTTCCTCTTCCTCCTCTACCTCCTCCTCCCTACCTGTACCTCATCTTATCCCTCCTCCTCCTCCTCCCCCACCTGCACCTCATCCAGTTCCCCTCCTCCTCCTCCTCCCCCACCTGCACCTCATGCAGTTCCCCTCCTCCTCCTCCCCCACCTGCACCTCATCTTATCCCTCCTCCTTCGTGAGAGTGCTGGCATGAAGAGGAGGGCTTCCTCACAGGGAGACACTAGATGGGGTGTCAGGCAGGGTGAGAACAGTCTCTCTGTGGAAAGGCAGCCCAGCAAATGGGGACAGCCCCCAAGGAGTGAGGACATGGGCAGGGGAAGGGGTGGCAGCGGAGGTGTTAGACTAGTTACATACCAGGGGGTTGATCAAATGAGTAAATAAATAAAGATAATGGAGCCAGGTTTCTCACGCCGATGAGAAGACTGGAGAACTAGTGCAAGTGATGCGCAGAGTAAAGACTGTACCAAGTGCCAGGTGACGAGAAAAGGATGGGCAGGAGTTAAATTCCTAAATGGCAATTACTTTTGAACTTGCCTGGAACATCTTGTATAAGGCAGAAACCTAGACCTACTGAGGTTGATTCTCATATTATTGTTTTGATACTCAATATTATTATAGTGAAGATAATTCTGCATTCATTATAAAAGTTTTAGCTAGCATATGTTTTCATCTAGTTCCAATATCTGTTGCATAAGTTCCTGGGGGAGAAAAATTCTAGAACATTGATCTTACCCTGTGAGTTCATGTTGAAATCATCCAACCAGAGATTTTAAGTAAGAATTAGTGTTGGTATAAACCCTCCTTCTCCCCTTTTCAAGTGGCATTTGTATAAAAGGAGAAAAAGAGAATAAATTCTCACTGGCCATGCTGTTTACGAAGACAAGGAGGGAAATTATTAATTACATAATAATTGAAGCGCTTGAAGTTGGCGTGCTACATCAATTTTTAGTTGGGGTGCAGTGTTGAAAAACTAACTCATTCATTGGCTCAATATGTAGTTTGACTTCGTAATGGGACTATTTCTTTTTATTATTATTATTGATTTTTGGAGAGAGAGAAAAGGAGAGAGAGAAAAAGAGAGAAAAGCTACCACCTACATACCAGCTACTGGGAATTGAGCCTGCAGGGCCGGGCAGTTGTCCCTACTTGGAATGAAACCAGTGACCTTTTGGTGCATGGGATGATACTCAACCAACAGAGCAACACCAGCCAGGGCCCTAATGGAACTATTTCAAATTTCTTTTTAACATGGAATTATAGAAAACAATTGCTTTTTAAAATCATCCAAATAACTACACTATGTCTTATGCTTAGATTTTTAAATTAATTAATGCTTTATTATTAAATTAGAGGCCCGGTGCACAAATTCATGCACCAGTGGGGTCCCTTGGCCTGGCCTGTGGGATTGGGCCAAAACTGGCTCTCTGACATCCCCCGAGGGGTCCCAGATTGCAAGAGGCACAGGTCAGGCCGAGGGACCCCTCTGGTGCACAATCGGGGCCGGGGAGAGCCATGGGAGGGTTCCAAGGCATGTCTGGCCCATTTCACTCAGTCCCAATCAGCCAGACCCCAGCAGCAAGTTAACCTACTGGTCAGAGTGCCTGCCCCCTGGTGGTCAGTGCACATCATAGCAAGCAGTTGAGCGGCCTTAGCATATCATTAGCATATTATGTTTTGATTGGTTTAATGGCCGACCTGTCTACCGGACACTTAGCATATTAGGCTTTTATTATATAGGATATTTCAAAATATACATGGTTTCTACCACTTAGATATAACAAATATTTCATTTTTCCTAATCACATTTTTTTATCGTTACAAAAGTGAAATTCACCAATGTGGCTTCTGTCCTTTGTATGACCTTGTCCAGTGCCATCCCCATCCCTCTGGTCCAGAGACTACTGTTCTGAGGCTGGCGCATCCATCCCCAGCATATTCTTACACTTTTACATCCTATGTACATAAACAACATAAGTCTATTGTTTTCCCTTCATGTTACAGTTTTAATATTTTTCCTTATTGATATGCATACTTCTAATTCATTCCTGGTGATTTCTGTAGGGTCTTATCAGTAGTTTATCTATCCATTCTGCTCCCAAAGGAAATCTTGGTTGTTAGCAATTTTGCACCATTACAAACAAGACTGTGTCGGTGGGAGGTGTGCAGGAGGCGGCTGGTCGATGTTTCTCTCTCATCGATGTTTCTAGCTCTCTGTCCCTCTCCCTTCCTCTCTGTAAAAAACAATAAAATATATTAAAACAAAAAAAGACTGTGATGAATGTTCTGCATTCTTCCTGGAGCAGAGGGAGGCGAGATTTTCCAGAGAGACCTCTCCATCCATTTGCCTTCCATTGCTTACATGATGGGGATATATACGGCTGTAGCGAGGGCCCAGAGGTGGCTGCACAATTCTTCCCCTCATGGAGGAAACAGCACGTACCTTCCAGCCCGTCCTCCACAGTGAGAGCTAAGACATCCGGGGCACGCAGCTGGAGGGCCAGGCAGGTGCTTACAAAATCTGGAACCACCGGTGCAAGCAGTGGTGTGTGCATAGGACACACAGCCAAAGCTGGTTGGGGGTTCAAAGGGGAACACACAGTAATGGTGGACTGATCAACAGTCCCCCAGAGATTCCCCCATCTAACCCTCAAAGCCGGTGCGTGTTTCCTCACGTGGCAGAAGGCGCTTGGCAGGCGGGACTAAGCCAAGGAGCTGAGACGAGGAGAGGACCCGGGATGATCCGGAAGGGCAGTGGGGTCCAATGTAATCACAAGGGCCCTTATCAAACAAAGCGCAGGAGGGGTTTGGGGAGATGCTGGGAGATGCTGGGCTGCCCCAGGAAGAGGAAGAAATGCAGGCGGCTTCTAGAAGCTGAGAAGGGGAAGGACAGGGGGCCTCCCTTGGGCCTCCAGGATTGCAGCCTCCCCAACACCTTGATTTGGGCCCAGTGAGACCTATTTTTTTTTATGTTTTTATTGATTTTAGAGAGAGGAAGGGAGAGGGAAAGAGAGATAGAAACATCAGTGAGAGAGAAAAATCATTGATCAGCTGCCTCCTGCACACCCCCTACTAGGCTCGAGCCTGCAACCCGGGCATGTGCCCTGACTGGGAATCGAACCGGTGGCCTCTTGGTTCCTGGGTCAACGCTCAACCACTGAGCTACACTGGCCAGGCGTGAGACCCAGTTTTGACTTCTGACCTCCAGAACTGTGAGGGAATACATTCGTGTCCTAGGTCACGGAGTCCCTGGTAATTATTAGAGCAGAATGTGAAATTCACCCCAGCAGAGGTGGTGAGGGTCCACCTGGTGCCATCACTAACGAGGAGGCTCACCGCGCCTGTGGTCCCGAGAGCAAGGCTGGCGGGCGTGCGGACTGGCCCGAAGAAGCCGCCAGCCGGGACGGGAGCCACTGGCATGCCGGGGCCCCGCAGCACGGCCCCGCCTGGGGCCTGACCACCAGCCCCTGCCGACAGCCGGCGATGGCCTGTGCGGTCTGTGGGTCGGGGTGGCTGAAGGAAGCCCGTGTGCTCTGTTGACTTTCCTGTCTGGGACCTGGAGGAAGTTCTCTCTGGCATCACTTGGCTCCGTCGTCCACCCCTGACCTTGGAGTCCCAGGCATTGTTTCCTGTGTCCGGTTCTGCGTCTGAGGGCGGCTCCCTGACCTCACCCGCGGGGGTCCTGCGCCCCAGCCCCAGGGGTCCATCCAGACCTCCCGCCGGCTTGGACCGCCGCCTCTGCCCTCTCACTCAGATCCGGCTCCGGCCGTTGGCTCCCGGCCCGGTCTGTCTGAGCAGGTCTGTGCCTTCTGACCGTTTTGGATCTGGTTGTTCATTCCCTGGACTCCTGACCTGGCTGTGCTGGTCCTGACGCTGAGACCGAGGCCTTGCCTGCCGGTCACATCTTGTTCTCGCTCTGGGGCTCTTACACAAAGCTCGCTTCCTGGCTCATTCTCCCACCGGCTTAGTGTCGCACCCATGTCCAAAGGAAGGTCTTTCTCTGCTGCACCCTGAATAAAGGAGCAGCCACGATGAATCCACTACCGACTGGGGTGCCAGGAGCCATGCTGCGCTCTCCCCACACATCCCATCCGACCCGAGAAGACCCCAGTGTGCGGGGTTCGGAATATCAGTGCCCAAGGCCTCTTCTGGGAAACACAGCTCCTTCCTCTGGCAGAACTGCTCCCATCAGCCCCTGAGGACCATGTGGACACAGTGGGCGCAGCTAATCCTTATTCTCCGCTCGCCTGGCCTCACAGCGCCGTGTGAGCAGAGCTGATTCGAACGCCCCCCACACCCGCCCGCCAGGACTGGGCACAGGCCTCGGGCCAGGGCCGAAGCATGGCCTTTCCCCAGAACCCCATGCATGGAGCCTGGAGGAGGAGGCCTGTTCCTGGGAAGGAGGTGAGGGGGCACACGCAGAGGCGGGAGCCAGGCCTCTAGTCTCCTGGGCAAGCTGGCCGAGGAGAGTGAGAGAGGCCCAAGGACACGGGAGTCACACCGAGAAGATGAACTGTGACAGCAGTCACGTCCCCGGAGACACAGTGCGTGGTGGTTCCAAGTGTGAGCTTAGAGTCAGGCCGCTTAGGTCACCTGGGGACACAACCTCTCTGCGCCCGCGCTCCCACCTTTGTAAACAGAGGGTCATAGAGCACTGACCTCGCAGGGCTGCTGTGAGGACGGGAGGACTCGGTGCCTGTGAAGCGCGCCTAACGGAGCCCGGTGCCCGCACACGGTCCTCACCCAGTGACCACTGTCAGAGGCGGCTCCAGCGGCCCCGCCAGCCGGCTGCTCCTGCCTTGGCCTTGATTCCCTGAGCACATGGTTTTCTCTTTTTGCCTAAACTACTGTTTGGCCCCTATTGTAACCTGAAGAGTCTTGAGGAATATAGTGATTCTTTTCCTAAATTCCTGAATTCCAGGAGATGCTCTAGGACAGTGGTCGGCAAACTGCAGCTCGGCAAACTGCGGCTCATGAGCCACATGAGGCTCTTTGGCCCCTTGAGTGTGGCTCTTCCACAAAATACCGACTTCTGTGAATGGGCCGTGAAGTTTCAATCGCAGTGTACGTGTGCTCCCACACGTGGTATTTTGTGGAAGAGCCACACTCAAGGGGCCAAAGAGCCGCATGTGGCTCACGAGCTGCGGTTTGCCGACCACGGGTCTAGGAGAACACGGTTTATCTAGATAGGTCTGGCAGCCCTCGGATATTCATTGTATTTTGATGTGCGTAGTTCTCCCCTCTTTGCTAGTCTCCTTGTACTTTACTCCATTAAAGGCTCGGGATGACTCTACAATTAAAACGCCAGATGAACTTGATTCAACCTGGCATTTCCCATTTGTATTTAACTCCAGTTCCCACTTTCTTTCCTGGGACCTTTCTCTCCTAGTCTACAGGACTAGTGTTGCACAGAACACACTGTGCTGTGATAAACAGAACATACAGCTGAGAAGATTGAAGAATCTGCTGGGTGACAAGTTGGAAACGCATGCTCCTTCCACAATTGTGCACGCACACAGATGCCCCCAAGTATTACTCATCATTTGGGAAGGAAGTGTTAGATATACCGGTTTTGAGGTCACCTGTCTGTTTTAAGTGTTCGTTTCTCAGAGAACAAAATCTCAGCTGCTTGCTCTTGAAGATGCATCTAGACCCGTGGTCGGCAAACTGCGGCTCGCGAGCCACAAGCGGCTCTTTGGCCCCTGAGTGTGACTCTTCCTAAGCCTTAGGAGTACCCTAATCAAGTTAATAACAATGTACCTGCTTATATAGTTTAAGTTTAAAAAATGTGGCTCTCAAAAGAAATTTCAATCGTTGTCCTGTTGATATTTGGCTCTGTTGACTAATGAGTTTGCTGACTACTGATCTAGACCATGCAAAATTAAGTAGAATTAAATATTTTTAAGACAATTTTGAGGAAAAAAAATTATCTGAGGCATGCAACAGGCCTCTTCTTTGAAAAATTACAGGAAGCGCGGCTTTGCTTTTCTGGCTGCCAGAGTCCGTTGTGGAAGAAAAACTAGGCTGGGAGGTGTTCCATTCTAATTCACTCTGTCAGATACCTGTGTCTTCATTTACGGGTTGGCCAAATGGTTGCACAAGTACGCCCATGTCCCGGGCGCCACCTTCTCGCTTCTGATCATCCAAAGCTGTGCTTCTTGAGCTGCAGGTCAAACCTGAGCAGTGGATATCCTCCTCCTCATCACCACCGTCATCATCATTACGGGTTGATATTGATTGCCAGGCCCTCAGAATTGTCAGAGGGGACTTCTGGACCAAGGGCGAGACCCGGCTCCCTCTGGCAGCCTTAACAATCTAAATTAGACTGCACTGTATAACAGTTTTTGGCATCCGGCATGGGACTTGCCAAGTGTTATGGCTTCAGGCACACGGAATGCACACCCCTGTTCCAGGGAGGCGGAATATTTTTCCAAATCAGTAGATAAAACAAACTCCCTGACCTCAACTTGCTTCCTGGCGCCCGGAGTCCTGAGTCGCCGCTGAAGAGTGTCTGTCTGCTATCAAGTGACAGGCACATCCAGACTGGCTCCTGCGCACAGGACCGGGTGGCACCCGATCCCGGCTCCATCTTCGGAGCCGAGATTCTGGCTGCAACCTAAAGATCTGAGTCCAGAGGGCAAGGGGCCAGGGCAGATACCATGAAATGCCATTGGGTCAGCCTGGAAGGGCAACTGTGGCTTCTTCGGGCATGAGGCAATGTGCTGCGGCCGCAGCTGCCGAGAGCCGGCACCGGACCCTGCTCAAAGCACGTCTCCAGCGTCCTGCCTGGAATGGAGACAGGCCTGCGGCCCTGGCCCAGGGGAATGCTACGCACAGACTTTACACTTGACCCAGCCAGCCGAGGAGGGAGCCACTCCAGCTCAGGGAGCCGGAGGCTTCCGCCCTAAGCGCTGGGTTAGGGGGACACCTGAGCTGTTGGACAGTGACATCTGCTGCCTGTGGCAGACACTGCCGCCTCCCAGGTGAAACAAGGCTTCGCTGAGCTTGGAAGACTCAAAAGCAGTTAAATGAGTGGGGACATTCCAGGGATGGTGTAGAGAGAAGACAGCAGCAGAAGTGAGAGTGCAGAGCTGAAAACCCCTTACAGAGTGTTACCTTGAGCGTCTGTGATCACAAAGTCTTTTCTGCAGAGGAGTGGTCACAGCCAGGGTCACCAGCGAGGGGGAAACGGACATAGAGAAAAGGGGCTTAGGGCCCAGCCAGCGTGGCTCAGTGGTTGAGCACCGACCTATGAACCAGGAGGTCACCGTTCGAATCCCGGTCAGGGCACATGCCCGGGTTGTGGGCTCCATCCCCAGTGTGGGGTGTGCAAGGGGTAGCGGGTCAATAATTCTCTCTCATCATTGATGTTTCTATCTCTCTCTCCCTCTCCCTTCCTCTCTGAAATCAATAAAAATATATTTTTTAAAGAGAGAGAGAGAGAGGGGCCTCACCCAAAACCAACCCTGATACACCTTGATCTCGAACTTCCAGCCTCCAGAACTGTGAGAAAATGAATTTCTGTTGTTCAAGCCCCGCGGTCTGGGGTATTTGTCACGGCAGCCCAAGCGGACGAACCCAGACGGCAAGGCCCTCGCTCCTGGGACAGCCTGGCCCCTGGCGAGGTGCCTGGGAGACGGAATGTAGTCACAGGCTGACGCAAGGTCTCCAGGGATGGGCCCCTCGGGGGAGGGGCCTGTCCACCAACTCGCTGATGGTTTGCACAAAGTTCAGTTTCACGCCCTGGGCTCCCAGGGGAAAGGGACTTCATGATCAAAAGACAACAGCACCTGTGGTTTCACAGCACTTCCTCTTCCGGAAAACCTCCCCTCCTCAGAGAACCTCATCCATGAGGCTGTAAACACCGTGGCGGTACTTCATGGTCTCCCTCAGACGCTGTGTGTGCCGGTTGGTCTCTTGCAGGGACAGCACCATGTTCAGCCTGATGCCTGGAACACAGTGGGCCCTCAGCCATTATCTGTCAACGTCAATTGAACTTCAGAAGAAAAGACCAATGACCGTATTTGTGAATTTCAACCATTCTGAGGGCAAGAATGAGGATGCATCCTACCTCCCGGCCCTAGCGGGTACACAGAGGGCTTGCAGCCAGGAGATGTTGGCTCGCAACGGCATTCAACAGAACAAGAACCCAGCCACTTGAAACATCTGCTGACAACGGGGGTTCTTTCTCGCGTGGGTGACGTTTGCTCATCTTTGCCTCAGTTTGACTAAGGTTTCTCAAGCTGGTTTTTCTTTCAACATTGCTGGCGTCTTGCCAGAAAAGCGTTATAAAACAGCAGTCTTGAGACAGTCAGCAGAACATCTGAGTCATAACCGAGGCAGAACCCAGGAATTTGAAGTGCAAATAAACCATTTTTTTCTTGCAGTATCTGAACCAAAAATACATAGTAAATACAATCTAGAGATACAGGTGGTTGAAGAGACTGGGACTTTAAGATCTAATGTTTTTTGGGTTTTTTTTTTTTGCAGCATTGGATGAGTAAAACAGATACCTTCTGCTCCTTCCTTTTGGTCGTTCGAAAGCTGTCTCTGACCCATGAAGGTCAGAACAATGGGTTGAGTTGGATATGCAATAACTTTCCTTCCAGAGCAGCAGCATGACTATTCAATAAGGTAACGGACATCGCTGTAAACCAGTGGTTCTCAACCTTCTGGCCCTTTAAATACAGTTCCTCATGTGACACAACCATAACATTACTTTCGTTGCTACTTCATCGCTGGAATGTTGCTACTGTTATGAATCGTCATGTAAATATCTGATATGTAGGATCGTCTTAGGCGACCCTGTGAAAGGGTCATTTGACCGCCAAAGGGGTCGCGACCCACAGGTTGAGAACCGCTGCTGTAAATAAACCTAACCGTTCCCCACACAGCCGTTCCTTTGATTAAAATGCTTACCTTGTGAGTTTGCGGTATCTCCCCGCGCTTGAGCGTTGCGCTTGTACAGTGAAGTTTGGGGGGCAACTAGCCGTGCTCTGTGCCCTGGGACGTGGACACACTTCCGCCTCCTTGCCTGTGGATGAGTCGCAGCCGTTATGAGGTGTTGACACAGTAAAACCTAAAAACTCTGGGGAAAATCCTTGCCTCTGCTTAGGGCTCTTCACCTGTGGGGGCCAACCCCCGCCGTTGATCTCTATCAGCCTGTGTGTCTATTCAACATTTCTCTGACTTTTGAGCCTTAAAAAAAAAAAAAAAAGGCAAGGATTTTTGTTGTTGTCATTTTATTACTCTTACCAAAATCCTCCTTATTCAGTCGGCCTGTTTCTGGAGGCTCACACCCAGGTTCTGTGCTCCCGCAGCCACATCCCCACACCCCCTCTCTGCACCCGGAAGCGATTCCACAGAAGCTGTTGTAAATGCAGAGTCTGAAATGTGGTGGTTCATGGGTCACGTCAAGGCTCCAATGTGATTAGATTTGGGGGCAATTTTTGGCTTTTATTGCTTCTTAACCTATATAATGCTGAGGGTTTTTTAAAATTTATTTTTAAATATATTTTTATTGATTTCAGAGAAGGGAGAGAGGGAGAGAAATAGAAACATCGATGATGAGAGAGAATCATTGATCGGCTGCCTCCTGCACGTCCCCTACTGGGGACTGAGCCCACAACCTGGGCATGTGCCCTCAACCGGGAACTGAACCGTGACCTCCTGGTTCATAGGTTGACGCTCATTTAATGTTGACTTTTTAAAGAATCATTATCGATGTTAAGATAAAAACAGGTCTGGCTTTCCTGAGCCTACATTTCTAAACGAACAAAACTGGCTGAGCCCAGTAGCAGCTGCTCTGGACAAGGGGCCTCCCCTGGGTCTGGCCCGTGCCCCCCTCTCCCTAGCGCCCAGCCCGCCTCACTCACCCCCTTCCCCGGCTGGCTCCTCTCCAACCTTCCTCCTGGGGCTCTGAAGCAGACTCAGCCGCCCTGGGCTTGGAGGGCCAGCGCCGGTGCGTGTGGGAACAGGGCCGGCTGCGCCACAGAATGAACGAGCTTGCTCCTGCATCGTCCAAAGCTCCCCTTCAAATGTGCCCACGGCTGCCCCACCGCCGTGGCTCAGTGACTGAGCATCATCTACGAGCCAGGAGGTCACAGTTTGATTCCCGGTCAGGGCACATGTCGACCCGATCCCCAGTAGGATCAAGTGCAGGAGGCAGCTGGTCAATGATTCTCTCTCATCATTGATGTTTCTCTCTCCCTCTCCCTTCCTCTCTGAAATCAATCTATGTATATAAAAGCCTAAGCCACCATTCCGATGGTCGCTATGACGCGCACGGACCACCAGGGGGCAGATACTCAACGCAGGAGCTGCCCCCTGGTGGTCAGTGCACTCCCACAGCCAACCTCCTCAGGTCGGCCAACCTCCTGCGGTCCCTCCCCTCCCCCGCCCCCGCACCGATTGGCCCCGATTGCCAGGCAGACCCAGAGACCCCACCCGTGCACAAATTCCTACACTGGGCCTCTCATAAATACATATTTTTAAAAACAACACGCACATACACATGCCAACTGCCGGATTGAGAAATGGCATCTAATGAATCCACAGGCCTGGAGAGGCAATCTTTGCTTCTTGGTTCTCCTCACAGCCCACAGCCCCGCACCCTGCAAAACCCTTGCCCTGTGCCCGTGCTCAGAAGTGGGCCACGGATTAGAACGCTGTTGAGGACTTCCCCGGAACTCCCTGACCGTAAGACTTGAGGCATCGCAACCGCGGCTCTGTTGCCAGAGGCGCCTGTGGGATTTTGTTCTGTGGAAACAGAATGACAGAATTTTAAGGCTAAAGAAGCCTGCCAAGGCCCCTCCTGCCAAGGCCGGGCTGGGAGATGCCGCCGCTCCGGACAGGCTGCCCGCCCGCCCTGGCCCTCCGTTCCCCAGAGGTGGGTGAGAAGATGCAGACAGGTTTTCCTGACGCCGTTCTCTCCCCCAGCTTTTTCTCTTATTGTTCCCTTTCCTTTCTGAAACAGCAGCTGTGGCGTGATTCGCTTTCTCGTTCCACCGCTTTCCTTTGGAGAGCGGGCTGACTGTGGTCGGATGGCCCGGTTGGCGCACCACTGTGCGCATTTCTAGAAGCAGGGAGCTCGATCCGCTCACCATCCATCTACTGGTCACTTCCGACCCTAAATTCAAAAGCGAGTAGTACTGACAGGGTAGAAACTTAGTTTCATGAAGAGGCTTGGCCTACTAAAGAATTGTTTCAGAAGCACCCATTTCACCAAACTTAGAGTGACAATCCTATTTCTCTTATAGTTCTTTTCTTTTAATAATTCCGAGTTCTAAAAACAGGACTATCAGATAAAAATCAAGAATTAAATAAGCAGGCGGCATGTCACTGTTTTCCTGGTTTGGGGGGGCGTTGTGTGTTTTTGGGGGGTGGGGGGCCGGGGCCGTGTTTGTTCTCATTGAGTGCTGACACTGCACGTTTCACCCAGGGTCAGACTGTACCTTTGCTACCACCTTCTGGCAAAATAATGAACATCTGATGGGTTTTGTTTGCTTTTTCCTAGAATGAGTTCCATGATTTTATTTCACCTGAATCTATTGGGCTGAAAACAGAGGCTGTTCAAGGCAAACATGGCAGAGGCAGGCCCGGTGCAGGCCCCTTCGCCAAGACCTGCAGGAAGAATGTCTTTTCATGTTTCAACACCCAATACTCGGCAGTGGTGATAAAAGAACAAAATGGGGGCCAAGAAAATAAGCAGGAAATCCAGGAGGAAAAGTTCCAAGTGAAAACCCTCCACAGTAGAACCGCCCCCCCGCCCCCAGCTTTGCCACAGGCAGCAAGGCTCCCGGGCACTGGGTTGAGTCGGGGAAGCAGGCCTGATCCACCAGAATGGCACGTGCCCATGGCCCTGTGAGTGAGCCCCAGACAGGACATTTCAATGGGTCAGGAGGGAATACAAGACCAGGACCCCCAGCCATGGCTGCACTTGGTCCCAAAAGAGCTGGCCCTGCCCGCCACCCTCAGCCCCCCTCCGGGGGAACACATGCCGTTGGGGCACAGAGGAAGGCAGGGAAAGCAATACCCAGCCGTCACGCTGTCATCGAAAGGGAGCAAGACAAGTGGGCCCTACCCCCGACAGGGACATAAGGGAAGTTCTGCCCACACCACATACGGGGAGACAGACTTGAACAGAAGTGCCACAGTGAACACAAACAAGGTGCGGAGAAGTGGGGCAGGGTGGGACACGAGACAATGAAAGTGAGCCGCCTGGCCCTGACCGGTTTGGCTCAGTGGATAGAGCGTCGGCCTGTAGACTGAAAGGTCCCAGGTTCGATTCTGGTCAAGGGCATGCACCTTGGTTGCGGGCACATCCCCAGTAGGGGGCGTGCAGGAGGCAGCTGATCGATGTTTCTCTCTCATGGATGTTTCGACTCTCTATCCCTCTCCCTTCCTCTCTCTAAAAAATCAATAAAATATATTTAAAAAGAAAGTGAGCCGCCTGTAGCGTCACACACAGCGTGGATGGACCTCACTACCCAGAGGCTGAGGGAAAGGAGTCGGTGCAGAAGAATGCATGCTGCGCCATGCTACTTACCTGTCCTACAGCCACAGGCAAAGCTGGCTCCACTGCCAGAGGTCAGGACACTCATCGCTGTGCTGGGAGCAATGGGTGCTGGGACATCTGTGTCTGGGGAATAACTCCTCTCCCAGTTCCTGACCATCTCACCCAAGGTTTCGTGGCTTCTTACATTAAGAGAAAAACATAAATAAAACATAAACAATGTGCTACATAACATGTAAATTATACATTATAATTATTTAAATAAAAAAATAATTAATATAATCTATCTATATAAAAGCCTAAGCGACCATTACGACCAGTCAACCACTCGACCGGTCGCTATGATGCACACTGACCACCAGGGGGCAGACGCTCAATGCAGGAGCTGCCCCCTGGTGGTCAGTGTGCTCCCACAGCAGGAACACCGCTCAGCCAGAAGCCAGCGGCAGGCGCAGTGGGGCTGGGTGCTACCGGAGCAGCCAGGCTTGGGCTCCTCGCTGGCCGCCTGCCGCTTTGGGCACTGCTACATCCCGCAGGGGCCAGGCCAAAACCAGCAGTTTGGCATCCCCCGAGGGGTCCCAGATTATGAGAAGGTGCAGGCCAGGCTGAGGGACCCCATTAGTGCACAAATTCATGCACCAGGCCTCTAGTTATTATATAATATTATTATAATTATATAAAAATAATTTTCTATTTTATATTTTTATGTATATATTTTATATTAAAAATTCCTGATGCATATCAACTTTTACATATTGAAAAAATATAATATGGAATCACTTTATTCACAATTCACTCACTCTAAAAAAGACCTCACTGTATCCCCAATAAAGAGTATTGAGTCAAGAAAGTCAGGTGTGGGGGCAGCTCTAGTCGTTGCATTAGTCAGCTTGGGCTATTATAACAACAGTCCATAGCCTGCATGTTTAAACAGCAGACATTTTTGTTGTAGTTGTTGTTGATAATCCTCACCTGAGGATATTTTTCCATTGATTTTTAAAGAGAGTGGAAGGGAAGGGGAGAGAAAGAGAGACATCAATGTGAGAGACACATCCATTGGTTGCCTCCCACAAGCGCAGACCAGGGCCAGGATCGGCAGATGAGGTACATGCCCTCGACCAGAACTGAACTGGGGCCCCCTCAGTCCCAGGCCGGGCGCTCTATCCACTGAGCTACACCAGCTGGGGCGACAACAGACATTTATTTCTGCTTGAACTCAGGATTGAACTCTTAGTTTAAAAGTTGGTTCCTACTTTTTAAAGATATTACTTGAACAACTTTATTTGTTTGCCTAATAACTGAAATATTTTAATACCTTTATGCATCATGCTCTCCAATGGCAAGTAAGAGCTAAGGGCAAAAAACAAAAGTTATAATTTGGAAAGGCAAAAATGTATATAGACTGAAATAACATTTACCACAATTTAACAACAATTGCCAGTACTTTAGATACCATATAGGATGTTTTGAATTTTATTTTCCATCAAAAGATGGAGATGGATCTGAAATTCATTTATTTTATCAAAAGATAATTTAACTGTAGGAATACAAGATAAATTGTTAGAATTGACTGCTTATGAAGGATCTAAAGTGACTTTTGAAGCTATAACCTCACTTGCTTAATTCTGTATAAAAATTAAATGAATATCTTGAGTGTGCTGAGATTGCATCATGCCTCTGTGAGCTGTGTTATTAAAACAAAACATTTTTCCCTGAGAGTAACATTGTCATTAATTCACCTACATTAGGTGTTTTATCAAGCAAGACACAAGTTCATTTATCACATTAGAAACTTATTTTTGCATAATTTAAATATTGGTATATATTTGTACAAATATTTGGTACAAAACAAACATTGGTACATATGGTGTTTGTTCAAAACTGTGTTTAGGCCCTAGCCAGTTTGGCTCAGTGGATAGATATCAGCCTGCGGACCAAAGGATCCTGGGTTTGATTCCGGTCAAGGGCACATACCTTGGCTGCAGGCTCCTCCCGGCCCGGGCCCTGGTTGGGGCTCATGCAGGAGGCAAACAATCGATGTCATATCCATATTTCTCTCTGTCTTTCCCTCTCTCTTCCATTCTCTATAAAAATCAATGGGAAAATACCTCGGGTGAGGATTCAAAGAACACACAAAACTGTGTTTAGGCATTTATTATGGGGAAATCGCTATTTCACGCTAACTTTTTTAGTTCTATTTACACTTGCAATGAACAGTGCGCAGTTTTTATTTTATTTCCCCCCGCGTTTGTTCTGATTGCAGTTATTAAAATATTGTCTGTTGAGTCTAATAATAAAAATCGAGCCTTTTATGTTGTGTTTGTTTATTACGTAATTTTTCTAATAATTTTTTGTTGTATTTTACAAAAATATTGGTCCCCCAACCGTTTGGAAATGACATGCCTTTGACCACACAATCATTTGAGCAGCACTGCTGCTCCCTAGATGGCCACTAGGTGGTGGCCAAGGACCTTCTCCTGGACTTTGCATGACCTTCGGAATGGCACCTCCAATTGAGAAAAAGGCACTTCCTTGCCTTCAACCTTTTCCGGAGAAGTCCGCAGACCCATCACAAGCCCACAGGGAAGGCAATTCAGTCTCCCTGTACGGACATGTGTAAAGGGGGTGGGAAGGAGCCTTTCACACGGAGGGGCCTGGCAATCACCGCCTGGCCTAACAGTGATCAAGCAGAATGCGCAGCCGGGCCTGCTGTGCTGATGGGTCGTGCAATAGAAACGTCACCTCTGCGGTGTTCCTGCAAAAGGCATGTCATTAACCAAATGGAGCCATGAGGAAACAGACAAGCCCAGAGCGTGGGACGTAGCGCAAGGTACTTGGCGTGGACTCTTGTAAAAGGCAACGTTAATGAAAAACCAAAGTAGTAGATCATTATTTTACATTAATAGAGGCTCATCGCCAACCGAAGGGCATGAACCTTGGTGAGGTACTGTATCGGGAGGAGACAAATGGGGGAAATTTAAATATAAGCTGATTCTTAGATAAAATCACTGACGTTTTCTGAAGTTGTGGTCATTGTGAGGTTGGCGGAATGTCTCTGTTCTTGGGAGAGGCGCGTGACCTTCAATGGCTTCTGGAGGAAGAGCACAGCGCCTGGTGTGGGTGGTGAACTGAGCTAGCGTGCCCCTCCATGGGACCACTGTCACCCTGGGAATGACCCACAAACTGTATGACTACGACGCGGATGTGACCGACATTTCTCAGACATGAACACACCGAACCCCACTTCAGGGAAAACAGCTGACAGCTCTGTTGTCAATGGTGGAATGCACCCTGTCAAGCAAAATTTACACAGGGCGACTGACCTTTAAGAAGCTATCCCTTGCTTGACCAGCAGGGCTCCGTGGTTGAGCGGTGACCTCCACACTTCCCTGGACGCCCATGGCCTGCAGGGGCAGGCCACTCCACTCCCTACTGCCTCGGCTCCTTAACCAAAATTGCATCCCAACATTTCCTGTCCGATTGACAGGGCCTGCTTCAGGAGAGCGCGCCTAGAAACAAAGGAATTTTAACACTTCTCCAACCTATTGGAGCAGCCCAGAGAGCATTCGTGGGAGTACCTCCTAAGTGTGTTAGACCAATGGGGTCACACGATGGGAGTGGCCCCTCTCACTCTTACACTGGTAACCACTTGAAGAATGCACTCCAGCCCAGTGACCTTGGACTTGATCCTCCCTCCCCCCACATATTATATATTTTTTTATTGATTTCAACGAGGAAGGAAGAGTGAAAGATAGAAACATCCGTGATGAGAGAGAATCATGGTGGATCGGCTGCCTCCTTCAAGTCCCCCACTGGGGATCGAGCCCATAACCCAGGCATGTGCCCTTGACCGGAATCGAACCTGGGACCTTTCAATTCACAGGCCGAAGCTCTATCCACTGAGACAAACCGGCTAGGCCACGTATTATATTTTAAAAATTTTCAAATCTACAGAAAAGTTGAATGAGTAGTCAAAGGAACAGCCTTATATCCTTCACCTATTATTTCACACTAGAGGCCCCGTGCAGTGCCGTCCAGGGAAGTGTGGAGTTCCCAAGTTCCCAGCCCGAATGCCCTCGTGTCCTTTCCTGACAAGTGCCCTTAGCGATCTAGCAAGACTGAATGAGTCATCGGTGATATGACTGTGCAGTCCTCTCCACAAACCATGGGCTTGTCCCAGGGCCACAGGGTGAGAGATCTGGGGGAGCCCTGGAAGGCAGTGACCTCGCCCTAGTGCAACCCTGTGCTGCGATGCAAGTGCGGCCAGCTGCCCTTCTGGCTGCACGGGGATGTGGAGAAATGGTTTTAAGCAATTTGCACAAGAGTCACTGGGTCAGACCTGGCCCTGGCTGGTGATGCCAGTGAGAATCAGGGTGGGGGTTACTCCAGTAGAGTAACCCCGGGTCAATGAACCGAAAGAGGATTCTGCCAGGGTCCAAGGTCTGAACATAGGAACACAGTGAAGGTAAACATGGACTCAGGCTTCGAAGTCGGCCAGATGTGGATTCAAATTCTGCTTCTGCCACTTGTGCTGCTACAGGCAAGTCAACTACTCTCGGGAAACCCATTTCCACCTGTAAAATGTGAATCGTACGAGTCCCCTCTCGCAGATATCACAGCACAGTGCTGCGGCCTTTCCCAAGATAGAACATTTCCAAAGATGAAAGCGTCTCACCCAGATTACTTTCAATACTTGCAGGAAAGAATCCTAAGTCCTTGCACGTTCCCCTTGCGGATTGCTAAAACTGAAGATGTTGCAAAACCCAGGCCTCGATGCATTTTTAAAATGTTTCAAGTTGTCACACCCATCAACGTTTTGGAGTCTTCTAATGGCTTGCCGCCAACACTGTTTGAGTCCATCTTACATACAGCAAGCAATCGCTACCCTTCTGCGTAAGCAGTCAAGAGCCAGTGTTACAGGACGTCAAAGTTTTGAAAATGTTCTCAGTTGTTTCTAAGGGCTCTCTCTGAAAAAAGTCACTGATCAAAAAAAGAGCTACCTGAGCGCCTGGATATCCAGACATTGCTTCCAAATAAGAATTTCAGGAAAACCGTAGGACTTCTGGTCCTCAAAGCTCCAACTTCTGCTGTGCCTTTCAGTGCCCTCTCATCCTGTTAGCACACAGCGTGAGCGTGCTTTTTCCTTTTTGTCTCCCAGGGCCACCATGACCAGGAAACAAAGCTCGCGCTTCAACCAATAGGCGAGGCTCATGACTGCCTCTCACACCGAGCACGCGGGCTGCGCACACACAGCTGGACAAGGCCAAGGTCTAGGCTTGAGAAACTCAGCTGTCGGAGGGAAAAGTGGTTCGAGAACCAGAATGACCAGATTCTTGATGTTACAACGAAGTGTGTGTGTGTGTGTGTGTGTGTGTGTGTGTGTGTGTGTGTGTGTTTTAATTATTAAAAGTACTCACAGTTCAGATGGCACTTATGAACAAGGCACCAGAAGCCCGAAGTGGGAAGCGACTGAAGCTGCAGCGGACAGTTAATTTACGCGTGTGCTGAGCACGCCAGATCTGCCCTCACTCCGACGCTGCCCCGCTCACCCCGTCCTGGGGGCCAACATCCTTCCTAGCTGCCACCCCATTTCTCTTTATCTCACACCCAAGCGGCCGCGTCTCCACTCCCGACGCAGACTCTGCCTCCCCCTTGTCAGCATCACCAGGGACCTGCAAACCACACCTCAGAGCTGTCAGGTTGGGGAAGGGGAGGGAACACGGAGGGGCTGTGTCAGACTTAAGGCTAGACAGACACAGCCATCAAGTGGGCTGGAAGCTGGTGCTATAGGTATTATCGGGACAACGGGCAAACCGCATTGGGCTTCTGGGTGAAGGGATAGTGGGAGTTCTCTGCCATTCTTGCAACAACTACTTATCCTATATAATAAAGGGGTGTTATGCAAATTAACCCACACCCTCACAAGATGGCTGCCTATGACCAGGCCGGCAGGGGGGTTAGTGAGGGACAACAAACGACCAAACAAGCAGGCTGTGTGGGGCGACCAGGCCAATGGGTGTCCATGAGGGGCAACCAGTTAGGTGGGGGGGGGGGGGGTGAGGGGGCAGTTGGGGGTGATCAGGCCGGCAGGGGGGGGGCAGTTAGGAGCAATCAGTCGGACATCCCCTGAGGGGTCCTGGATGGGAGAGGGTGCAGGCTGGGCTGAGGGGGGACGCCCCCCCCCCCTGCCTCTGGTCTACAATAAGGTGTAATATGCTAAGCAGACCAGACTCCCGGATGACCCTCCAGGGCTTTGAGGGCCAAGCCCCTTACCCGAATGCTGTACATCAGGCCTCTAGTTCGGAAAAGAAGGCCAGAGTGCGAGCTGCCAGAAGACGCGGGCTTCATGAGAAGCAGCCGAAGTGGAACCTCTTTCCAGGACATGAGCTATTCCGTAGGCAATTTTAGTGAAGTTCTGACTTGACAGCAGGAAAGGCACTTTGTGTACAAT
The DNA here is from genome assembly GCF_963259705.1 of Myotis daubentonii. NCBI lineage: Eukaryota > Metazoa > Chordata > Mammalia > Chiroptera > Vespertilionidae > Myotis > Myotis daubentonii. Next base: position 113,087,232 of record NC_081843.1, read on the forward strand.
GTTTCTCTTGCCGAGGTTCTAGTACCCAACTGCCGGAATGCAGGCTAAGGGGCTTGTGTTCTGGCAGAGAGGATGAAGTAGCCTACAGTCACAGCAGGAAGATAAACTCTCCACAGCCTGATGATGGAATCAGACGAGAAAGGAGTTCCGCTCTGGTTGGAAACGGGTCACTTTAACCTAGGACTGAAATGGCTGTAACAGCCAGGGACGGTCTGAACTCTGATGGGCTTCTATAAAGGGGGGAGGGGAGCCTTGTGTAGTAACAGTATCTTGTACTCAGATGGACATTAAGTCTGAGATGAACTGTTACACAGTAAATAATTGCATATTATTTTTTAAATGTTTCATGCTTTAAAAACCCCTTTCCTCACCCGATTATGCCTTTGAGCCATACTACAGAATTGTCAAGGACTGTTTTCTGTTTTTCTTCTTGACCGAAGTTTTGTTGTTGTTTTAAAATACATTTTTATTGATTTCAGAGACCAAGAGAGAGGGAGAGATAGAAATATCAATGATCGGCTGCCTCCTGCATGCCCCCCACTGGGGATCAAGCCCGCAACACAGGCATGTGCCCTTGACCGGAATCGAACCCGGGACCCTTTAGTCCACAGGCCGATACTCTATCCACTGGGCCAAACCGGCCAGGGCACTGACTGGAGTTTTGAGTCCATGTGTTTTACAGTCAATCAGGTGGAGCAAAATTAGTCATATTGTAGTGTTCCACAGATCTTCCTATCCCTGTGTAAGTTTCCCTTAACAGAAATTTATAAGAGATCTCAATATATAACTAAGCAAAAGCACTAATCAAGATGGGGAAAATAGACACTTCATAAATGAAGATGTACATTTAAGTTACACGAAGAAGTCCATTATACAGTTAAGTACACCAAGGAATAATCAGACTACACAAAACTCACAGGGCAAAGACAAAAGGAGGCTGTGCACTCCTGTTATTTGCATTTCCCCTGGGGTCATGTAGCAGTCCAGGCCCAGAGGGCTCCGAAGACTGAACGTGCCAAGGCTAACTCACATTCCAAAAGCTCTCATGCAGAAAGGCGCTTCACTTCATAAAACCCACTCGACAGGTAACCTAGCCATTCATGTTCAGGCGTGTGAAACTGGGATGACACACAGGGCACGTTTCTTATATTTTATTTCAACATTTAAAATATTCACAGATGTAGTATAGTCATTGGCATCTCCATGGAAGATGCACCAAACAAAGCATACAGGTATTCCACAGTTACAGAAGTACATGTGTGTGACTATGTAAAGATTTTACTCCTAGAATTTATCTGGAAAACCACCACTAAAAAACAAAGAAAAACACACACAAAAAAAACCTTTTGAGTGTTTCACTGGATTTCCATAAAAAGTGAAAGACTATCAAGAGAAATACCTAAATATTAGCCAGCACTTTTGTACTATTTCAGACTTTCATATACTCTTTCAACATACCCATGTCATCAGGAACACTTAATTCTCAATTATCTTTCTTTTCCCCTCAATAGCCAAGGCCAAGATGTATATATTTATTTTCATAATCTTTTTTCCAAAAATATTACGCAGAATAGGTTGATCATCACTGGATCTTGACTAGCTAATGAGGTAGGAACAGTCTTCAAAAGAAGTTCTTAAGCATTTATGAAGCAAAACAAAAGAGAATAATCAAATTATATGCAGTTTTTCTTTTTTAGTGGTAGTTCTTTTCATAAAATGCCAAGAGCATTGGAAACTGGTCACATGCTACTTGTATGTAAAAGACAGAGAGTAAAACCCCATGAGAAAGCCCTCTGCTGAGCACATGCCAGGGCCGGTGGTGGTTAAGTCCATGCTGGCATCACAAGGCAAGAAACGGCTGCCCCCAAATGCCAAGCTTTCCTTCTGAGTGATCTTACCAAAAAGATAAAGTTTAAACAGAAACAAAAGTACCCTTTCTTTCAGTAGGAGTTAATTTGGCTCTTATTTTAACCCAGCTCTCATCCTTCCCTACACACACACCCAAAAAAAAGATTAATAATTTCTATATAGTGCATATCCAGTAGCATTATTTAAATGAATTTAGCAGTCGACTTACCAAATTCTGCCAGAAAAGCACTCCTTATATGAAGGTTTAACATCGTACACTAAACAGCTGGAAAATGCCTGGGTAATAACAGATTTCAGCACCATCTCTCTATTAGCAGGTTGTTTCAAAATGCACACACTCCTTAAATTCCTGTAAACCTAGGAAAGTCAACAATTATCCCCTCTCCATCTACACCAAAATCAAAGTTCTGTGTTCTAACTACCCTTTCTGTATATATAAGGAATATTTTTCAAATCTACCCAATCAAGTTAACAGGACATGTTTCCAAAACAGGGGAAAATTATCAATCAAGTATGCATTGTCTAAAAGACATTATTTGAACACTTTGGTGCCTATTATTTGATGAGGCTAAAATACCAGAGAGTTTCTTTATTTCCCCAATTACATACTGATTAGGGTTACTGCTAAAAACACTAAAATAAAAAAAAATCTAAAAATGTAAAAAAATACTTAGAATAGCTGCCAGATAAATTGGTAACTGTATGTGGTTTGGAAGATGGTTTTGAAATCAAGTCCTTGACAATTCTATAAAATGTTCTAGACATAGTTAGCAATCGAACTTGGTATGACAGTGCAACTCTGATATGGCAATAACCAATTACTATTTTACTTTAGCTATCAAAAATAATTTGTCAACAAGCATTTTTTACATCTTTAAACCTTTCTTTTGACTATTCTATCTAGAATCGTGTCCTATCTACATGATCAAAATATCCTTAGTTTGCAGAGAATTCTCCCGCCGTCACGGCCTTCTTTAACTTCGGTGACAGCTCCCTTACCTCCTTTTCCTAAGGCACACCAGGCCCTGCTCATTGCTGCCACGGCCCTGAAACCTGTATCTCAATCCATGTCTCTGTCATTGGTTCAGTGAAGTCCTACAGAGCACTGCTAGGTTAACTGAACGAACAAGCCTACTTCTGAAGCAAAGGCCAACCACCACGAGGCTATGCTCTTTCCCTAAAAACCAACCACACTGCCGCCCCAACGATAAAGCTCACGACATCCCTGGCTGCATACACTCCATAGTCAATGTTTCAAAATAAAATGTTAGGCCAGGAAACTTGCACAACTTTTATTAAATCCTAGGCTAATTTAACAATATCTGATTCTATAGACATCATCCTACGGTGAACACGTTTAATAAGAGAAAGCAAATCAGACATCTAAGTCATTATTTCCTGCAGACTAAGCAATAAGATAACTACTACACAGAACGCTACAGGTCATGACATACACTTACTTGCTCAGAGCTTTCACACAAGCCGTATTGTTTATCAAACTATGTCTCCTAATATTTAATACAGTAGAATTAGTGATTGTAGTTCTCATATAATATTTTAGTTACAAGTACCTTATTGAGATAACTAACATTTAGACAGTTTCACTGACTTTCCAGATTAGCAGAATATATTCAAGAAAAAGCAAAAAGTGAAATGAACACTGAACATGACAAGTTACAGAAGGAAAATGAAGTAAAGATAAAAAGGGAAGTGAAGTATCAGAGGGGTTGAAAATCAGTCTAGACACTTGTTTAGAAGAATCAACTATGGGTTTCACAGATCAAGTTTATAAATTCAATACAATATAAATCCTTTTGAATGTAAAAGCCACATTGAAATTAAAAGGTCTATAAACTGTTAACTTTTGGCCTTAAATAGTACCAATTCTTCTGATCAAAGAAGGCCACAACAGTTAAGATTGTATTACTTGATTTTATTTTACACTAGGTGGTGGGCACAAAGCAACCCCCTTAATAAAGTTGACAATTAGCTTCACTCAGAACATTTTTAATAATGCACGTTAAAAAAAAAAAAAGTATTCTTACAAATTGTTCTGCAATCCAAATATACAATAGCCTGGAAAACAACATTTAAAAAACAAAGCCAATGTAAAAAGACAGGTTAAAACAACTAGGACAGTACAGGTTTATATGGCTCAGATTTTACAGTTTTCTCACTGCATCGTCAATGTCAGAAATCTGTTCCTTCAGCTGGCTCCATTGCTCAGGGTTTAAGGAAATACCTAAAACAAAGTTTTAAAAATCAAAAGTTGAAAATGTATTTAAACTTTCCTGAGGGTTTTTAAACTTCCAAATAAAATACTGTTTCATCAAAATTGCCATTTTTGAATGGCACAATGATATAATATTGACAACAAGATATCTTGTTAACTATAAATTCATCATGATTGCCCGGGATGATCAATGTTATATCTAGTTTTACTTCCCACACTACATCTGCAAGACACATACTAAACTCAGCGAGAACAAACAATGACTTGAAGCTTAGCTCACAAATGCTTGCAAACGAGCAATTCCAGTGGCCAGGTCCAGGTTTGGTGTGTGACACCCATTCATTTCTACATTCCGTTGGCTCCAACATTTGCTCCCAATTCCCACAGGAGCTCAGGTGAATGACTTGTACGGAGTTCTCCCGGAAGCCTTCATTTCACTTTGGGAAATCCCTGGGATGTAACTTCTTGGAAGGTACAGTCGAGAGACTGGATTCAAATCCCAGCCTCACTGTCACTAACTACATGACTTCAAAACAATTACAAGTACCTCTGAGCCTAAGTTTTTTTGGCTGATTTGAATTATAAGCTTGGCATATCACTGGGCATCACAAACAAAGCATAATTTAAAATGTTAAAATTTAAAATGTTAGCTAATGACATGTCAAACAGAGACCTCCTGGTTCACAGATCAACGCTCAACCACTGAGCTACGCTGGCTGGGCTCTGCCATAATTTTATCCTCATTAAAGTTAAGCGTTGTCCTGGCAGGGTAGCTCGGTTGGAGTATCATCCCATACATCAAAAAAAAAAAAAAAAAAAAAAAAAAGGTTGCGGGTTCGATCCCCGGTCTGGGTATGTTCAGGAAGCAACCGACCATCGATGTCCTTCCTTCCTTCCTTCCTCCCTCTCTCTAGAATTCACAGAAACATATCCTCAGGTGAGGATTAAAAAATAGGAAGTATCATTGCCAAAAAGACTACAGATGATAGTGAACCAACCAAATGAGGATCTTCCTAGTGCACTGACAACATTATTTCATTTCAAACTAGGTCACTTAATTTTTAATTTAGTTCCAATATTAGGACCAAATTCAGGAAATCAAATCTCACCTTTTCTTCCTGGTTTCATTTCACCTTCTTGATCCATCCAATATTCTCTAATATCAATTAGGACTTTTCCTTTAAAGTCCCGTACGCTGACGTACCTCATTTTCCCAATCTGCAAAAGAAACAGAACATAAAAAAGTATTTATAAGTCCATATTTATATTCACAACTTACTGCATACTCACTACTCTCTTAATCACAAAAATAACTACTACTATCAATATCAAAACTACAATCCAAAGGGAATGTCACTATTAAAAAAAAAAATCTTTGTAAATGATGGAACTAAACAAGCACAACTCACATTTCTAATCATTTTACATTATAAGAATCATTAGCAAAATAGTGCAACCGCTATGGAAAACAGTATGGAGGTTCCTCAAAAAATAGAACATATGACCCAGCAGCCCCACCTCTGGATATGTACCCACAAGAAATAAAAGCAGGATCCTGAAGAGGTATTATTTGTACACCCATATTCATAGCAACATTACTTACAATAATGTTTGGGATAGGGCAACCCAATGTCCATCTTCTGATAAATGAATAAACAAAATGTGATATACACAAGCAATGGAATATTATTCAGCTTTAAAAGAAAGAAATACGTTCAGATGCTGCAACATGGATGAGCCTGAGGCCATTATGGTAAGTGAAATAACAAGCCACCAAAAGATACAGATTGTATGATTCCACTTATAAGATGCCTAGAACAGTCAGATTCCTCTCTGAAATCAATAAAAATATGTATGTATTTTTAAGTGTAAGTATCTTAGGCGGCTATGGCACTGAACTAAACATTTTCATTTTGGTTTTACAATAAGCTTAAGAGCTTGTTGAATAGATACAATTAAATCTACTGAAAATCTACTAAAATAATTTTGATTATTAGATAAGTCAAATAAAAGTTCAATGTGGGCTTGAGCAAGTGGAAGAAACTTTAGATGATAGGATTTGACCTTGAAAAGTGATCAGCCATTAAATAAGTAAAAAGGAGAAAAAGGTGACAAAGACATAGAAGGGAGAAAGCAGAAAGATACAATACTGATTTTCAAGGGCAGGCTGACCACACTGACCTATACTGCAGAGGACTGGAAAACACTGGAAGAAAATTCTGAAGCCTGTACAGGTTCTTAGAGCAGGGACAAAAAAAAAAAAAAAAAAAAAAAAAACATCAGAAAAATACTACTACTACTGCTTGTCTTCTGCAAGACTCATCTTCCTAAGATATCAGAAACCTGCAAAGAATTTAAACTCTCACTAGAAAAAGTAAACGTATTTTAAAAGAGACAAGCAATGATCACAAGTAATTGAAGAGGTAGAAAACTGTTGCTGATTTGCATTTAGCCAGTGACAGCAGTCCTGAGGCGGTGAAGTGTGGAAAAGTGGAGATGCTGCCAGCTGACCTCCTGAAAGGCACCTGGAACAAGTGCTGAAAGGGCTCCTTTAAGGTTGGGGGTGGGGATGAGGGGGGTGTCGATACATTAAGAAAGGAAGTATTTGTTTATAGACTAACCAGTACCTTAGCCATGTACTGTACATGAGAAAGGCTAAAGCCCTAACCGGTTTGGCTCAGTGGATAGAGTGTCCGCCTGGGGACTCAAGGGTCCCAGGTTCGATTCTGGTCAAGGGCATGTACCTTGGTTGCGGGCACATCCCCAGTAGGGTGTGTGCAGGAAGCAGCTGATCGATGTTTCTAACTCTCTATCCCTCTCCCCTCCTCTCTGTAAAAAATCAATAAAATATATTTAAAAATGCTAAACAGGGATTCATTTGGGGTCTGGAACAAATTAATTCAATTTACATTCTTTCTAATGAGAAAAAATGATTTGGCTTCCGAACAAATTGGGTCTCGAACAGCCTTCTGAAACAAGTTAAGTTAGAGAACCGAGGTTCCACTGTACTTTCTAATGTGCAGTTCTCAATCTCTTCTTTTGGATTTCTATAGCTTTTAAATTCACGTTGTTTTAAATACAGCAAAACTACAGACTTGTAGGTGTTAGCAATAATCTAGCATTTGAGGTATTGCTCCCAGGCATGCTGTCAATTTTGGCTCAAATTAAACTCGTTAAAAAATTTTTTTCAGCATCTTATAAATTACTTTCATTTCTACTAACATGTTCTTGTATTTCAATGAATATCCTTAGTCAAGAGCACTCTAATGTAATAAAGATTGTGCCTTATTTGATTAAGGCGCTCTGATCGTTCTTCAGGTCCAGCCAGAGAAGAAGTCCTCTGGACCCAATAACCAACCTTACCTGGAACATGTTGTCATCCCTGCTGCTGCTGCTCTGTTTAGAAGACGACAGGGCTCTTGAAGTCTCACCAGTCTTTTGCTTCTTTACAGGCTTTTCTGAAGCAACTTGCTTTTTCCTCTTTAACTTGAAAGAAAAATATGAATATGGTTAAAATTTGCACACTTAATAAAACACTTCTCAGATTGATGTACAAGTTCAGTGACCAACAGGAACCTCACAGGACGATCTGACCATAGATCCTACCTGGGCAGGTCAATGCTGTACCTTTTAGTACAAGGTGCATCTTTGCATTAAGCCCTGCCCACTGTTTCTGAGCACCTGGGTGCGCACACCTTTGAAAGGCCTAGTTTTCAGACGCCTGGGAGCTTCGGCACCCGCAGGAGAACACGGTCTTGCTAACTGCCCTGTAAGCCAATCCCAGCCTCGCTTTCCATGTAATCTTCCTTGTTTCCTTCGTAATTCCAAATGTACAAGAGAAAGTGCAAGTGTCCTTCTCCAGAACATTAGGTCTTGCTTCCCAACAATGTCACCAGTTTGGTGTAATTAACTCTTATAAAAACTCACTACAAGTTTAGACATTTCTTACATGTCAGGGTCAAGATTCCAATACTTTTTAATACTTAAAGGATCAAAGTCTGCATTTGCTCATTAAATAAAAAATATAAACATAGCCAAAGATCCACCTGACAATGAAACTTTAAAACTAACCTAACACTGGTATATAGTAGTATTTGCAAACAGTTCTGAGGCGCCCCAAAAATACTTTAGGCATTAGAGTGGTATTAAGCAGAAAAATTTATTTTGTAGATCAGAATCCCACATAAGGTTTCTTTGGGAGGAACAACAAAAAAAGATGAGGGGCCTAATATTTTTGAATAAACTTTTGGGAACCACAAGTCTACTAAAGCTATAAAGGGGACATACTAACTAGGAAGAATACAACCAACTTATTCCATTTCTAGGATATGATTATCTATTTATGCTCTGTCTATTCCAAGAGACACTTACACTGGCTTAGGGAATCTGAGTGGACAAAATTAAGAAATCTATTTTGTACTGCACACAAGTCAACTCTAAAACGTCATCACACAAAAAAAACACACAGCTAAAGATAGACAGCAATGTATTAGACTAGCCTTCAGAAGCAAAACAATGTTTTAAAAGCAGCATCATTGCAAAAGCTTTTTATATAATCTGTCTCAAAATGAGCTAACAGCCCATGAAAACCAGTAGAGTTCCCAACCCAAACAGTAGAGGGCGCTCATGTTCCTTAGTGGAAAGCCTAAGCTAGTATGGGGTGGGCAAAAGTAGGCTTACAGTTGTAATAATGAATAATGCAACTAACAAATAATAGCGCGATAAACTGTTTCATGTATTCACAACTGGAAACCTACTTTTGTCCACCCGTGTATATTAATTTACTAATTTAGATGAAGCTGGACATAACATAATGTACACAAACAAAAAGAAATGGATGTATTTATGTCCTTAGGATTAATAGTACTATTTGGGACAATCAGCAAAAATTAACTCTGCTCAAGAAGCAAAAGCAGCCCTGACCAGTTTGGCTCAGTGGATGGAGTGTTGGACTGCAGACCCAGGTTCGGTTCCGGTCAAGGGCATGTACGTTGGTGGCGGGCACAAACCCAGTGGGCTGTGTGCAGGAGGCAGCTGATCGATGTTTCTAACTCTCTATCCCTCTCCCTCTCTGTAAAAAAATCAATAAAATATATTTTTTTAAAAAAAGCAAAAGCAATTATTCTTTACATCAGGGTCTGTAATGATAGTCCCTGTGGACTGGTACATGCCTGACACACAAAAGCTCAATAAAAATACGTTGAATGAACGTATTCAAATGCTCTGCTGGTGTAATAGAGAGATTCCCTACTACAGTACATATATTCTCTGAAGCCTGTTTCACTCTTGCAGATGATATCATGTTCTGTATTTCCCTATGAAGATCCATCTCCCCCAAACTCCCCCTTAAGCTCTCTCTTAACTGACACTGCCACCTAGGCTCGGAGACCCCACTGCGGGAGCTTCTAGGAGACAGAGGACAGTGCGTGGAAGGCAGGCCCGATGACGAGCGAGGTGCTCAGCGAAGGAGAATAGTGCACCACGCACAGTGCAGCGGCCATCTGATGCGGAAAAAGCCTACTCTGCCTCAACAGGCAATTTCACGCCAGCTATGCTGGGGGCTAAGAGGAGGGAACCAGAGTAAATAGCATTCTAACTTAAAATGCACCAAGCCTACACTTTAAGTAATACTTGTGGCTGGATAAACACCAATGACTGAGACAGTGGTCAAAATTGACATATGCATTCAAGGAATACAGATAATTTGGATCAATTACTTCATACAATAGCTACAGATGAAGCCCATCTCTAAATAATGGCAAACAGTGACTTTGGCCTAATTCTAATGCTATTCCTCTAGGGCAGCGGTTCTCGAACCTGTGGGGGTTGTGAACAATGAAAATACATCCTGCATATCAGATATTTACATTACAATTCATAACAGTAGCAAAATTAGTTATGAAGTAGCCACGAAAATAATTTGATGGTTGGGGGTCACCACCACATGAGGAACTGCATTAAAGGGCTGCGGCGTTAGGAAGGTTGAGAACCGCTGCTCTAGGGCCTATGGCAGTGGTCTGCAGGTGTGGGGCTCCTCACAGAAGTCAGTCTGAGGCTGCCTGGAGTCTGATTTAGGGGCGAGGGGTGACATGGAGCAGCACTCTCAGCATCCGAGTGAAGATCCAGGCCACCCCACTTTCAGAAACACCCATCCTGTCTCTCACTGTAAGATTCCCACACACGGTGCTGTCCCTCGGAACTGGCCATGGCAATGCTGCGGAAGGAAGGACTACAGAAAGGACCTGGTGCAGTAGCAGTTACCTTTTTGTCAACTTCACTGTCAGAATCGCTGCCAGAAGAGCTTGAAGAAACAAGTTCCTTTGATTTAGGCATTCTGAAAGAAAAACATATTATGTAAGTAATTTACAAATTGCTCTATTACATTCATTTTAACTCTCCCCCAACCAAAAATTTAAGAAGTTCCATGGTTCATGCTACCATTTTGTGGTACTGGAGTTTATACTGAGGGAATGCTACAAGTTATATTCTAATCTGTGCTCTTCCAAGCTGAAGATAACATGCAAAGTGTCGTACACATCGCACACTCTTACACCCTTTCTCAGAGCCAATGTGCATTTTTCTTCTTCATTTCAGCAGGGTTAGATGTCCATTGCAAGCAGCAGCTGACAGCCACCAGGGGAAGCCAGGGAGAGTAAGTCCTCTCAGTAAGGCTTTCCACTTCTCATTGTTGAGACCAAACATAAAATTATTCACCACAGGAAATAACCACAACATTCACACAACATGGGGAATACTTGCACTATACCAGTGGTTCTCAACCTTGGCTGCACATTAGAATCCCCTGAAAATCTTTTCAAAATCCTGATTTCTGGGCCTCATCCTCTGGAAATTCTGTTTCTTTGTGATGAGGTGGGGCCACAACATCAGTAACAAAAAAAAACAGACTTTCCGGAGGATGAGGCCCAGAAATCAGGATTTTAAAAAGATTCCCAGGTGATTCTAATGTGCAGCCAAGGTTGAGAACCACTGCACTATACAGATGTTGATATACAATTAATTGCCATTATAATACTAGTAAAGGCCCAGTGCACAAAATTCGTGCACTCAGGGGGTCACTCAGCCCGGCCTGCACCCTCTAGTGGTCCAGGAGCCCTTGGGGGATATCCCACTGCCATGCAGGCAGGAGAGGCTCCTGCAACCACTGGACGGCTGGCAAGCACCGCTTCTGGCTGCGCAGCACTCCCCCTGTGGGAGCACACTGACCACCAGGGGGCAGCTCCTGCACTGAGCGTCTGCCCCCTGGTGCTCACTGCATGTCATAGCAACCAGTCCTTCTGGTTGTTGGGTCCTAACGGTCTCTTAGGCTTTTATATAGATAGATTTTTCTTATTTTGTACACGTTCTTAATTTTCTTTGGCTTTTTGACCATGCCATCAAATAACAAGGACTAATTCAGAGCTCACAAAGTTATACATAATTCACAATTCGTTACATTTTAACACTGATTTTTCTACTCTGGAATATACTAAAACTTGAAGACTGCTTTTGGCAGAGGCAAAACCTGTCCTCAAATTCCCACGGAGACCCTTGCTCCCCAGGTGCCTGAGCAGCAAGGCAGAGAGCCCTGCGCATCTACATTTGCAGAAATTTGTTTAAAGCCTAGATCCCAAATTTCAAGGAATTCCAAGACCCGCTGAACCTATTTTCAAGGCACTTACACCAGGGCGGTAAGAAGTTATCTTCAGCTCTCTCCATCTCCCCCTCTCAAGAGACTGAGCCAGAGTTTTCTATGCCCTAAAGGGTCCCATATGCACCACACACAGTCTTTCACGTGTTTAAAAACCAAAGGCTTCATTTCCTCCTTTAAAAAGTCAGAAATAACGTAGCACTCTAGAGGGAACTTGCATTAGCAGTGGCCTTGACTGTGTCCACAACAAGGTAAAGGGCCCCATCCTGGACATGAAGTTCCAAAGGGGGGGGGGGAGCAACCTGCACGACCACGTCTCGCCCGTTATTCCTGCTCCTGCTCCATGTCACAGCCCTATCTCCAAATCTACCCCGTTGTGTGTGCTAGCTGCTGATAATGACAGGAAACATTTCAAAACTAAATTAAACAGCGCCCATGCTTCCCTCTGAAACGCCGCCATCTGCCTAAAGCAGCCTGGGGCCTAGGCCCGTTTCCAAGACACCCACCCTCCTTTTCACCGAGTGCGACCATTAACAGGACAAGGTAATGGCACCGAAGCCGGCCTCTCAGGACGGATGGAAATAGGTATTTATGTTCACCCCAGAAGCCTTTATTGTTCCAAAAAAAAGAAAAAAAAAGGCAGGCAGGCTCGTAGTTCAGGCAAATGATACTAACATCGCTAAACTACATACAAAACCAAACAAACAAAAAACACGAAATCGCTGGCGGGGAGGACTGGAGACAGGCAGTCAACAGATCGGCCAGGACTAAGGGCACAGGGGCGCGGTGCAGCCCGAGGGGGTCCTCCCGGGGCGCGGGGGCTGGAGGGGGGCCGCGGCTGCGGGGGAGGGGGCCGGGGCTGCGAGGGAGGGGGCCAGGGATGCGAGGGAGGGGGGCGGGGGAGGGGACCGGGCCGGCCCGTGGGAGGGAGCGGGGGCCGGGCTGCGGGGGAGGGGGCCGGGGCTGCGGGGGAGGGGGCCAGGGATTCGAGGGAGGGGACTGGGTCGGACCCGGGGAGGGGGCCGGGTCGGGCCGGCGGCGGCGTCGGGGGCGTGGGAGGCGGCGAGTGCGGCGGCGGCCGAGCGGGAAGGGGAGGGCCTTGCACCAGCGCCATTTTCTCCGCTCGGAGCGCTCGCCACCCCGGCCACCCCCGGCCGCCCTCGGCCCCCCACCCCGCCCTCCTCCGTCGGGGTCCGCGCGCCCCCGCCCTGGAGCGCCCCCGCCCGGGAGGCAGGAGCGGGAGCGGGGGCCCGGGAGGCCTGGGAGGAGCGGCCCCGCACGCGCCCCCGCCCCCTGCCCGAGCCGCCGCCGCATTGTCCGGGGCGCCCGGCCCCCTGCCCGTGGCTCCGCGTGCCCGGCCGCGCCCCGAACCCCGGGCCGCCGCGCCCGTCCCTGGGCCGTTCGCGGGGGCAGCTCCCGGCGCCGAGGGGGCTGCGGCTCCCGGGCGCGGGGTCCTGGCGGAGGAGGGGTCGGGTCCCGGGGTGGGGTGGGGGGGTCCGTGGGGCCGAGGCGGGGAGGGGCGGGTCAGCAGCGCCGCCATTTCCCGCTCGGTCACCGCCGGGGAGAGCGGAGGCCGCAGGCGGCGCGGGGCCGGGGAGGGTGGGCGCGGGGCGCCGGGGGCCGGGGCGCGGGTGGGGGCGGGCCGCGTACTCACGCTGCGCCGCTGCCGCCGACCTGCCCTGCTCGCTCGCTCCTCGCCACTGACAGGGAACCGGACGTGACGGAAGCCGAGACCCTGGCCCCGCCCCCGGCACGTGACGGGGCGTGGCCTCGCTGGAGAAACCCGCACCCAGACCCTTTCCAGGGCCTTAAAGGGACCGCCCCTCGTCCTAAACCGCTGTGGTTCTCAACCTTGACTGCACATTAGAACCACCTGGGAATCTTTTTAAAATCCTGATTTCTGGGTCTCCTCCTCCGGAAATTCTGTTTCTTTGTTGCTAATGTTGTGGCCCCACCTCATCACAAAGAAACAGAATTTCTGGAGGACGAGGCCCAGAAATCAGGATTTTAAAAAGATTCCCAGGTGATTCTAATGTGCAGCCAAGGTTGAGAACCACTGTCCTAAAGAGACGAATGAAAAAAACCTGAAAGACCAGCACCGAGGCGAGAGAGACCAGGTGGAGTGGGAAAAGGAGGCTTGAGTTCAGTGTGCCACGAGGAGGAGGAGTCAGGCCTGGGGGCATCGAGAAAGAGGCGGGGGGGGGGGGGGGGGGGGGCATTGAAGCCAGAGGGGAAAGTGCCTTAAACCAAGTGCAGAGAGCTTGGACTTTATTCCAGGTGAAAAAGAAGGCAGTGAGCCCTGGCCGGTGTGGTTCAATGGGTAGAGCGTCGGCCTGCAAACTGAAGGGTCCCAGGTTCAATTCCAGTCAAGGGCACAGGCCCGGGGTTGTGGGATCCATCCCCAGCTGGGGCGTGCAGGAGGCAGCTGACCCATGATTCTCGCCATTGATGTTTCTCTCGCAAGCCTTCTCCCTCCCTCTCTGAAATCAATAAGAATATATTGTTTAAAGAAGAAGAAGAATGAGTGTGGAAAGCTTCCGAGCAGTGAAATGTCTTCGGGAGGGTTGAAGGAAGAAGAAGGGAGAGCTGGGAGCTGGGAACAGCGTAGGGGAGGATGCTCTAACAGCCAGGGTGAGAAGGGACCGTTCCTAGAATATCAGAGTGACTGTCCTTTGGACTCGGCCCCAGCTGAGCTCTCTGTGCCCGTGTCAGGTCCAACAGAGGGAGGGAGCATGACGAGTAATAAGAAAAGATCTGTTCTAAACGTAAACCCCCGGGAGCAAGGGGCTCTGCTCCGAGACCCACTCGTGAGCAGGGGATGCGGAGGGGAGAGAGCCAGCCTTCCTTCGTAGCCACTGATTATGGCACAGCTGTGGAGTGGTGTCCACCGAAAACAAACTCCTAGACCTGCATGTGCAGCAAGAGAGGAGGCCCTACCCAGGAGGGAGAGGAGGCCGTTGTAGGAAGTAGGCCTCTGTGGTCCATCTCCAGCATAGTCAACTTTTTAAAAAATATATATTTTATTGATTTTTTTACAGAGAGGAAGGGAGAGGGATAGAGAGTTAGAAACATCGATGAAAGAGAAACATCGACCAGCTGCCTCCTGCACACACCTCCTACTGGGGATGTGCCCGCAACCAAGGTACATGCCCTTGACCAGAATTGAACCTGGGACCTCTCAGTCTGCAGGCCGCTGCTCTATCCACTGAGCCAAACCACAAGTATAGTCAACTTTTAATGGAAACAGTTACTGAATTTCCCCAGAGCAAGCAATGTAGGGGGATGGGGGGAAGAGGATATAAGAACAAAGAACTGGGGACGTGAGCCAGCATCATGGTGGAAACCCCCAGGTCCCGGCCTCAACTAGACAGGGGGAGGTGGCAGCAACTAGAAAAGGCCTAAGCCCAATTTTTGTTAATGACCCAATGGGAGACAATAAGACCTAGGCTACCAGTGGGGGAACAGGTGACCCCATAACACTCAGCCAATGAGGAACAGGAGGAGGGAGGGTAAAAAGGCTATGATTGCTACTCCATGTGTGCCTGGACAATGGGACAGACGCCGCTCTCTCGAGAACGCATTAAAGTCTCGTTTTCCCCATACTCTGTCTCCGCGTCCCTTATTGGAAGTCGGACAGATGAGCATTTCTCACAGCACGGACCTCAGCAGAGCAACGTTTGGTAAAAACAGTGCTCAGTGGTGATGGCCAGCCCGGGCTCGCTCACTCCCAGAGGAGGAGCTCTGAGAACGCCTTCGCGTGGCCGCCAGAGCAGAGAACATACACAGTGCAGAACCCCAAAATATGGAGAAGGACTGCAAGTGGAGGAAGGGGAAGGGACTTGGAGCAAAGTCGAAGCGGAATGCTATCGAAGCTCAGAATTACAGGCCCAAGATGCCATGGAAAGTTAGGGGTGCAGGGATTGGGGTGAAAAAAAGGGGGGAAAGATGGGATGTCCCTTTATGGAACCTGACCCTCAGAGGGGAGGGGAACTGTACCTTATCTGGACAACTTAGAGGAGGGATGGAGGGATGGTATGTGTGAAGGGGTTCCGTGGCAAATAGAATACAGGAGACTGAGTCAAAATCCCAGACCCTTTCCCCTTCTAGCACTAGTTGACTCTTAAAAGATTAAAGGCAGACAAAAACACAATTTCTTTTTAAAAAATTGTTAAATCTAAATCATAATGAAGTAAAGGTAGCGAAGCCCGACTGGTGTGGCTCAGTGGTTGAGCCTTTGACCTAGGAACCAGGAGGTCACGCTTCCATTCCCAGTCAGGGCACATGCCCAGATTGTGGGCTCCATCCCCAGTGTGGGGCGTGCAGGAGGCAGCCTATCAATCGATGATTCTCTCTCATCATTGATGTTTCTATCTCTCTCTCCCGCTCTCCGTTCCTCTCTGAAATAAAAAAAAAAAATTTTTTTTTTCTTTAAAGTAGCCAAGAATATATACACTGACACAGCTGCTGCTCGGCCGCCCTGCTCACCTCCACCCTCACACACACCTACCTAAGGACACGAAAGGAGAAGACATTTTCCTCCACCTCCTTGGGGTCTTCGCCAGGCCTCAGAATTAAATGACATCAGACCGAAAAGCATACAGATTTACTTAATATGAGCTTCATGTGACACAGGGGCCTTCATAAGGCAATGAAGACCAGAGAAGTGGCAAAGCCTAAATGCTTTTATACGTCATCAAACCAGAGGTATTTGTGGAAAAAGTGACTAAGGTATGTAGGGAGACTAAAGGTGGAAATAATTTGAACGAGATCTATTTGTATGGAATTCTCTCCGTCTCAACTTCCTGTCGTGATGATAAGAATGCTAACTTCCTTCCTGTATAGGAAAGGCATTTCCATACAGTGGGTCTTATCTGCTGATTTGAGAGAGGAAAGGGGAGGATCAGGATGTCCTCATACCGCTGTTTGGCGTGCGTTTTTAAGTGCCTGTAGCTCAAAAGTCATTTGTATGTCAATTTTGAGGCCTATTATGGGGCGACATAGTCTGGTCTCCGTCAAAATCATGCTCGTCACTCCAGGTAAACTGAGCACACGTAGACAAGAAGTCCTGGGCAGGGCCACCCCTTCTCCCATTAACAAAGGTGTCTTTCAGCTGCAGTGTCATTGAAGGAACTGGGCGGGGCCTGCGGTCCGGTTGGGTTTCGATTCTCTGGGCCTCCGGGTGAACTGCTAAGGAAGTAGGAATTTTTAGAAGCAGGGAGAGGTGATGTTTTGCATGTGAATGCAGTTGGCTCAGTTTTCTTGGGTGGTGAAACGATTCACACACCCCTGATCATAAGTGATTTTTCTTTTCTTTTTTTTTCAGTAGATGTAATTCAAAAAATAAGAATAAATTCTTACATTCGAGTGAAAGAGGGAGGAAAAATCTTATTCGAAGCAAAAGAGGGCCACAGTTGCTTTTAAATAACAGGAAGGCAAGCACTTCCACACTCCTTCACACAGCATACACTGCTCACATGGTGCCGACAGGCCAAGGTGTGTCTGGCTCCTGGGTGCGGATGCTTCGACGTATGAATTATAGATCAGTTCTCTTTGTTCCAACCAGCACCACCTGGGTAGCCCAACTCTCCTTACCGCGGGTACTTGAAAGAAAATGCATTTCTTTGGATTGTCTAGCGCAGAAAGGCAAAAATACATGCACACGTGCACATACACATAATAGGAGGGAGGTGTCATTCACGAGCATTTGTACAGGATGGGGTGGGGAACTGCTCGTTTTACCAGAAATTTCTAGAGGGACTCTTTGGATGTAAAGGACTACCTACCTGCCTCCAGGCTTTGCTCTGGAAGAAATGGGTGATTCCTCAAAGAAGCGTTAGTAAATAAATGAACTGCATTTGGAATATCTGCCGGTAGACCAGAATGGGAGGCGGTTTGGGGAGCAGGGAGAAGAGAAAACTGCTCGGAGCCTGCGGAACAGCCAGCTCATGAGAGGTTCCTGGAGTCTGGGCGAGGTTGAGGGGACTTTTAAGGAGTCCCTGCGATGCTACACGGCAAACACCCTCCATTGCTCATTTCTTCCGAAACTTCAAAGAAAGAAGCATTCAAGCAGCAGGATATTATTGTGAAATGTGGCCCCTGTTCCCAGCACCTCTGCTTTCTCTCCCTGGCCCTCTCCCACTCCCCACTTTCTCAGCCATAGCATCCACAAGGACCAGAGGGTTATAGCAGAGCAAGGGGGGCAGATTCTTAGCTTTGGGCTTTTAAAATCTCGGGATTTAAAAGAATATGTCATTAGCCAAATCCTGTTCTTTCTGCCCCTATCCTGCCACCCTCCAGATATTCTCCCAACCCGGGGAAGGGGGAGTCAGAGAGAAAGGAGATGAACCTTCTCTTCAGGGTCTTGGAGACTTAGCTCTGCTCCCGTCCCCCGACCAACCCTGGCAGAAGATCCCCAAGGAGACTGGGCATCTGAGAGCACAGCAAACCTGCACCTTGCTTCCCAGGTGGGCAGGCCCCACAGGGTGTGGGGAGCCATGTCCGCCGCACATCAAGGAGGGGGGCCTACGACAGCTTTGCTGAATCCCGGGCTCCCCAGGTGCTGCAGGACTCGGCAGAATGTCTTCCTCACCGGCCCTGGCAGCCAGCAGAGGTGGGCGGCCAGCAGTCAGGGTGCGGCTATCTCACCAGCCATGATCTCAACAGAGTGGACAGAACAAAGCACATCTCAACAATACCCGTGTGAGGAAGGACGTGGGACCAGAACCAAACAAGAGGGACTCTGCAATGCAGACCAGCTGGGGAAAGGGGCTGGATCCCACCACCACCCTTGATGCTCTGACACCATATACGCCCGCCCGACGCCCACCCAGAACTTAGCTGGGGAGAAAGACGGAAGGGGAGAAATTGTGACCTGAAGTTGGCTAAGATGACGTTTCTGCCGCTGGATGCAATGGCGATCATGAAACGCAATCATAGAAAATCAAGACAGTCGCCTTTCTCCTGAACCTCAGTTTGTAGCACAAGAGCCCTACCTGTGATGGACCAAGAGGAGGGAACCAGAAATAACGGGAAAGGAGCCGTGTTATGTGCCAGGGTGGGGTGGGCACAGAGCGCGGTCAGTCACCCCTGGCTTAGCATCCAGGCTAGAACGGGAAAGCAGACCGCAGCTCGGATTAACTAGACCGTCACTCCTCCAGAAAGTTTTGGGAAATGGAGGCGGAAGGCCAGAGGTCCTGTGGCACATGAAATGTTAGCAGCCGCCATTCCCTTGGCTATGAGAGGAGCGTTGGCTCCCGGTGTCTTGGGGACACTTAGGATGGGGCCACTTGGATCATACGTGCAGAAGGGAAGCCAAGCGAAAGGGAGTTGGGAAGGGAGGGGACACATGTAAGGCGGGTACCCCCTCTTCCTAAGAGGAGACCCAGAAAGCATCTAACTTCACAGGGTATGAGTTACAACCCTCGGACGCAGTGAATGAGAAAAAGCTCAGCAGAAACAAGCCATGTTTCATAGGCTTTGAAGAAGAGGGTAAGACTGGTTTTCTTTCTCCTTTCCTACCCCACATTCTGGAGCATTGGGCCCAGAGACAGAGAGGGAAGGGACCAGCAAAGCATTGTCCTGGTGTTCTATAGGCCTGACTGTAAAGGGACACAACACAGATCCAAAAGTCACCAGCAGCCCTTGCCGGTTTGGAGCGTCAACCTGAGTTCGATTCCGGTCAAGGGCACGGGCCTGGGTTGCAGGCTCAGTCCCCAGTGGGGAGCATGCAAGAGGCAACCAATTAATGATTCTCTCATCATTGATGTTTCTCTCTCTCTCTCACTCTCTCTTCCTCTCTGAAATCAATAAAAATATATTTTTTTAAAAAGTCGCCAGCAAGAGCAAAATTCCTCTGTCAGTCGCTGTGGGTCCTGCTGGTCATCTGGGGACTTAAGAAGACGAATTGATCCGAATGGGAGGAGAGAAGGAAAGGTTGTGTTTGCTCCGAAAAGGGCAGGGCTAGGAGCTCCCTGCTAAAATTTTCTCCTACCAGACGAGCTCCTACAGGCCCTGTATTTATCTGCTGAAATCAACCTTCATAGCACAACATTAAAAAGTTAATGACTTGTGATTCCAAACGTGTAATGCTCCTTCTCACTCAAGTAATTACAAATGAACATGAATTATATGTAAGGTCAAACACAGCGAGGAACAGGAATATATTTAAGAAAGCTATTTAAACACAAACTGCTAAGCATTTTTTTTTCCTAGGGTGACTTTGTTGAACTTGGTAGCAGAGCTATTCTTAGATCCAACTTTCCTCAGATGTGCTATCTCACCTTTTATAGAAGAATGCTTCTTATAATGGCAAAAGTCTATGTTCCATCTTTACTAGGTGAGTAGCATAACTCATCATACTATTTATACCTGACTTATTTAATGTTCTATAAAATAGTATAATTAGTTTCTAGTAAATATGCCATAACTTACATCCAAATGAGCATTTTCCCCTTCAAAAGTCACCTTCTTCGAAGGTGTGTGATGACTGCCATGACTCTGACATTGGTCGAAGTTAACTTTTAGAACTCTCTTCTGAGCACAGTTGTCAGAGCTTGAGGCATGGTCTTCATATGTCCCTAGAGACAGGAAACCTTTAGCTTTTGAGGTCAATTTCTATTTGTAAAGAGCAAAAGAAATTCTCAAATCCTTGATGAGGAATATGAGTGATTAAGACATTCATAAAATAAAGTATCTTTATATGGATCACTAATTGGCCCTGGTGACAATTCTTTTAAAATGTGGAGTATAAATGTGGTATCACCGCTTGAACAAGTACATAACGTCCGAAGGAGACCACCATGGAGGACGGTCCTTCAGGGGTCGTACTGCCTAGGTAAACTTTCTTGGAGTTCTCAGCATTTAACACGCATCTTATGTTGCTATGCCTGCGATCGCAAATGAAACCAATATAAAAATCCAACCCAAAGAGTCTCCTCTTTAGCTGGGGCCTAGTACCAGGATCTGCCTGGCTGGTTGACCATCACACCCCCAGGGAGAGTGTCCAGTAGCATAGCATGAGCTGCATCCGCCAACAGATTAGGAAAAGTGACTAAACAGGTACTCTATTACTGTCATGGTCTCTGCTGAAACAAGTACTCAATCCCCCAACAGGCTGCAAAGCCACTTAACCAGAGACCACAGCACTGAGCGAGGCTGTGTTGGCAACCCAATCTGGCAATGCCTCAGAAGGCTGGCTTCAGGAGAGCTGTGGAGGTAGGATCCTTGACTCTGGACCAACCCAGAAACCAGCAGCTCAGCTCAGGGTCAAGATGGCCCTGCCAACTTTATCTCATTCAGATCTGTGGTCTTCTCACATCACTGTATCTTTAGTAAATGCATGTTGTTCGAAAGCAATCTGCTTATTTCCGTTTCAAAAATTTAACTATGATTAACGGACCGAGACAGGTGTAGAGACTCTGGTATTTCTGTTTTTTTAAAAGTCTACTTTTTAGTAACATCTTATGTGGACATTCTTGTCCCTCAGTGATATCTGCTAGATCATCAGGCCTAGATGGGGGAAATGAAATAGATTTGTTCTTCCACAGCAGCACCTAGGTTATTGTGGACTTTATGTCCCCAACTATGACAAGGCTGAATTCGGAAAGTCATGTGGAATTGCATCGAAGTTAGACCGAGACATGGAACCAAATAAGGAAAACATGGACCTAAACTCAGAGGGACATCGCAGTGAAGAAGCCAAACCATCATCTCTACTTTAATTATTTTTTATGAAAAACATAGATGAATAACTTTCCTCACCCTACGCAAAAGACATTTTTCAATTATTTAAAAATTGTTAGTAAATTATTTCTCCTCAGATTTTTTTTCAATTTATTCACTAAAAAAAGTTGTTATGAAAAAAAAAATAATAACATAAAAAAACTTTGTTAGCATTTAAGCATACTATTCTTCAACAATTCTCCTTTCTTCTACCCTGCTGGTTTTCTTTTCTGCTTGTCCTTCACTTTAGCTGTCACTCAAAATATGCCTTTAAAAAAGTTCTAGAGATACCTTACCACATTAGATTCTGCTAAAATATATCCTCAGTTTATTAATTTCTTTGATCTAAAGATCTAGATTTTTTAAATCAAATGACAAGTGCTGGTGAGGATGTGGAGAAAAGGGAACCCTCATGCACTGCTGGTGGGAATGCAGACTGGTGCAGCCATTATGGAAAATAGTATCGAGTATCCTCAAAAAATTAAAAATGGAACTGCCATTTGACCCTGTGATTGCACTTCTAGGAATATATCCTAAGAAACCCAAAACTCCAATCAGAAAGAATGTATGCATCCCTATGTTCATAGCAGCACATTTACAATAGCTAAGATCTGGAAACAGCCCAAGTGCCCATCCGTAGATGAGCGGATAAAAAGCCGTGGTACATTTACACCATGGAATACTATGTAGCAGTTAAAAAGAAGGCAATCTTACCCTTTGAGACAGCATGGAGGGACCTGGAGAAAGACAAGTATCACATGATCTCACTCATATGTGGAATCTAATTAACAAAATAAACTGATGAACACAGTAGATCTAGAGACATGGGAGCATGGAACAGAGTGCAGAAGGCGGGGGAGGGCGGGTGGGTGGAAAATAATCAACCAAAGACCTGTATGCATATATGCAGAACCATGGACACAGACGATAGGGTGGTGAAGGTCTGGGGGCGGGAGTAAGGGTGGGCTGGAGCGGGTCAATGGGGGAAAAGGGAACATATGTAATACTTTCAACAATAAAAATGTTTAAAAATAAATTAAAAAATAAACATCTAGATTTTTAAATATCTTCTATGAGTTTGAACAGTTCTTCTACAAGACAGTTTTCTAATAAGACTTGTCCATTTATACAAATGAACATTTCTTAGGTTATTGAGAGAAAGAAAGAAACATCAGTGTGAAAGCGATACATCGATCAGTTACCACCCATACACTCTGCAACTGGGGCTCGAATCCGCAACCTAGGCATGTGTCCTGAAAGGGAATTGAACCGTGACCTTTGGGTGCACTGGGTGACGCTCCAGCCATCTGGGCCACACCAACCGGGGGTTGATGCAACTTTTAATAATTATTTAGTATTCTGACCCAAAGCTTACCTTTAACGCTGAATTAGGAGCCCTCATTCAAAAGTACAAATGTCTTTGTGTCAACTCTACATAGAAAGTGGTCATTTATGTCTCATAAAAAATACCAAAGAGTTGCTGCTATATCCATGTAGAGCCCTAATTGTGCAGAAAAGGTCATATTCATTGTGGTTTGAGGGAGGAAGGAAGTGGAACCAGAAAGTGCATCTCAACAGTGATTTTTCAAGAGGGACTGGTCGTCATGCTTTGTGAAGAGACACTCAGAGAATGAGTAGCTGGTCTTTCTATAGACTCTCTGGGTCTCAATTGTCTCCAGAGACCAGGCTGAATATTCCGTGTGATTCCAGGCAACTGGGGTACAACCAGTGGCTGGACCCCACCCTGGGCTGGTTTTATTTTCACTTTTGTTTCTTTGTCTCGTCTGTAAGTTTCATTTTGAATGTCAAATTTTTTAATGTTTTGCCTGTGGATTGATCACATCCACATTTAAAGGTTTCTTTCTCGTATCTGTTCATCCTCAGGCATCAGTAGCCAATGGAACTATTTTTATGCCAATGCCATGTACAGTATTTCTTGCTCCTTCTGAGCTGACAACAGCTCGCACCTGGGAGGCAGGGCCCAAGCCAACGACAGCAGGTGCAAAAGAGAACAGGGCTGTTTCAAAACAGGAGCAGTGAACCATCTCCACAGTAAGTACCAGTACATGGCCGGCCTTTGGAAGCCATCAAGCGTGTAGACGAGAGTCATGTCAATACTAAATCGGGGTGTTTTCCGGGATGACTTGCTTTAAGAATGCAAAGTAGGCCAAAATGTGTCTCAGAGTATGCCTCCACAGCTGTGCCTCCCTACAGAATCAGGCCAGCGCTCGGCGACACAGCCTGTGCGACTGACATGGGGGAGCGCAGGCCCCCTCAGCCAGGAGGAACCAGGCGGCTTGCACTTCGACTGGCCCTTCTTAGAGTAACAGAGCTATTTCTAACACGTCTGCACTCACAGGTGAATCCTGTGGAGGAGCTTTCGAGGCAGCCTCCCAAACACTGTTCAGTTTCCTCTCTTGCAGCGACAGGCTGTGTGGCTGCCCCTGGAGAGAGCAAACAGGTCCCTGCGGTGAGAAGAGTGAGGAAACCGGAGGTCTTCGTGAATTCCCTCGGGGGGGGGGGGGGGGGGGCACAGCCTCACAGCATCACAGGAACTTTCCTGTGTCTTTCTAAATGCACAGCGAGGATGGTAATAGTTGTTGTTATTGATTATAGTTGTTATTGATGTCATTTTATTATCCTGGTGGGGGGAAATCTGATTTCCTGAGTTTAAATGTGGATGTTTGTGATTACACACACACACACACACACACACATTAAAGAAGGTGACCGATTGTTACTGAATGAAAAAGGAGTGTCCCTTTAACTCTACAGGAGATGCCAATAAATCTATCAAGTACTGGGTGAGTCTTATACGGCAGATGCTCTCAGCCACTTTGAGACAAAGATTATTCATTCAAAAGATAATTAAAGTGACTGCTAACTGGGTATGAAGTTTCTTTTGGGGGTGATAAAAATGTTCTGGGGCCCTAGCTGGTTTGGTCAGTGGCTAGAGCGTCGACCTGCGGACGGAAGAGTCCCCGGTTCGACTCCAGTCAAGGGTACATGCCAGGGTTGCGGTCTTGATATCCCAGTAGGGGGCATGCAGGAGGCAGTCGATCAATGACTCTCTCATCATTGATGTTTCTACCTCTCTCTCCCCTTCCCTTCCTCTCTGAAATCAATAAAAATATATTTAAGAACAAACAAAAACACACACCTGTTTTTAAAAATTATTCTGGAATTAGTGACGATTGCTGTACAGCTTTGTAAACACACTGAAAACCACTGAATTGTACTTTAAAAGGGTGAGTCTTACGGTATGTAAATTACATCTCAATTTTTAAAAGTATAATTAAAGAGTGGCTATTATATGCAGAGACCCTGTGCCAAGGAACTGGATAAAAAACATCTAACCCTCTTGAGCCTCCTACTATGTGTCGGATGCTGTGCCATGTCCTTTGCATTCATGCTCTCATTAATCTTCATAACCCAAAGGGAGAGAGTGTTTAGGTGACCAATTGTCGTTGAATAAAAAAGGAGTGTTCCCCTTTATACAGCTGAGGACATGGATTTAGAGTCTTTTGTTTAAAACCACATATGTGAAACTAGATGGATTCATATGAAACTGCCATTTTATAGGCTACTTTTGTATTCAGATGTGAATTTCTTTCAGCTCAATCTAAGACTAGCTATACTTTTCAAGTTCTTAATTGCACACAGCAGAAACCACTCCAGTGAGATTAGGCAGTAAAGAGCTCCCAGATAGCCAGGGCCTCATTCCCTGAATGGCACTGTGCACCGGAAAGGACTTCATGTGAACAAGCTATGAGCTCCTATGGTGTGAAGCCACAAGTAACTGGAGTTTCATGTGTCATAGCAGCTCACACCACCTATCCTCACTAACATACATGATCTACTGGACTTCAGCGCCTGTGATCCAACCCAACAGTAATTTGCCTTTTCAGCTGCGGGGAACCTGGAGGTAGGTGCATGTACAATGTACTAGAATACTAAAATCAAAGACAGAAACGGATGAGTTCCACAGACCGCAACAAATAATGGATCGTAGGGTTAATGAAACAGAGAACACAAAACGTAGTGGTTTAACCAAATAAGGCCAAATGAGAAATACTGCTCAGACCGTCAGGAAGAGGAG
This sequence comes from Myotis daubentonii, assembly GCF_963259705.1. Lineage (NCBI taxonomy): Eukaryota > Metazoa > Chordata > Mammalia > Chiroptera > Vespertilionidae > Myotis > Myotis daubentonii. The sequence goes on from NC_081843.1 coordinate 113,112,801, forward strand.
TATCAAGGATTTGGAAATGGAAAGATAATACAGACATTTTAGGGAACCGAGTAAAATAATCCTGGACTAAGAATAGGCTGGGTCAGAGCTATAAGGAAGAATTTGAGCCCAAGAGACCTTATTAGGGTTTACCTCCAAAATTGGACAAAAGGAGATTCGAGATTGTGGAGAGCGGCTACAGCGTTTGGACAGGTTCAAGCCTGGGTCTGATGAGAGGGCACGATCCTCTCGTGGCAAAGCCACGTGCAAGTCCCAGCACAATTATAGCCAAAGGCTATCGTTATAAGCTCGACCTTATGGTCTGAACCTGTGGACCCACGTGGCTGAGTGATGTGGGCTGCAGGAGGTGCAGCAAGTAAACAAAGCTTGATCAGGTGCATGTATTTGAGTAGATTCGAAACCCGAAAGAACGTTGTCACCAATCCCTTACTTTGCCTCGTGGGATCTGGCTATAAAATGAAAACACAGCTTACAGGCCAGGGCACTGTCTCTCCATCAGAGAGGGCAGTGTCTCTCCTAGCCCAGTTTTATTTATCTTGTCTGTCTTTTCTAAATCCTCTACCACCCCCTCTCAGGTTCACCCACGGCTGTGCCTGCTCGGCACATATGGTGCCCAATGTGGGGCTGAGTATGGGTAACAGGGGCCTGAGCCAGGTTCACCCATGGCTGTGCCGGCTCGGCACATATGGTGCCCAATGTGGGGCTGAGTATGGGTAACAGGGGCCTGAGCCAGGTTCACCCATGGCCGTGCCGGCTCGGCACATATGGTGCCCAATGTGGGGCTGAGTATGGGTAACAGGGGCCTGAGCCAGGTTCACCCATGGCCGTGCCGGCTCAGCATACGAGATCATTCATGAGACGGGGATATCTGCTCATAAGCGTTGTGTACCCTCCTGTCCTTTGCAATGGCATAAGGCAACTCCAGCCCCTTGAGAAGGTTGGGGGAGCTCAGGGCCAGGGGTAGGGTGAGACAAGAGAGTCCCTGAGACTCTGTCAGCTTGGTGCCACACTGACCCTGAACTTGCAGAACCCTGAGAGTGAATCTGAGTTTTGTGCCCTAAACACCTCACTTTTCTCCTTCCCAAACAAGCCCCAGGCCTGGGGAGTTTCTAGATCAGTGGTTCTCAACCTTGGCTGCACATTAGAATCACCTGGGAATCTTTTTAAAATCCTGATTTCTGGGCCTCATCCTCCGGAAATTCTGTTTCTTTGTGACTAATGTTGTGGCCCCACCCCATAACAAAGAAACAGAATTTCTGGAGGATGAGGCCCAGAAATCGGGATTTTAAAAAGATTCCCAGGTGATTCTAATGTGCAGCCAAGGTTGAGAATCACTGTTCTAGATACTGGTAAGCTTGCTTAGGCCTTGACCAATATACCACGCCTTAAACTAATGTTAAGAAAGGCATATTTTTTTCTTTATTGATTAAGGTATTACATATGTGTCCTTATCCCCCCCGCGCTCATGCCCTCACCCCCCTGTTGTCCATTGATTAGGCTTATATGCACGCATACATGTCCTTGGTTGATCTCTGCCCCTTCCCCCCACCCTCCCCTGCCTTCCCTCTGAGGTTTGACAGTCTGATCAATGATTCTCTGTCTCTGGATCTGTTTTTGTTCATCAGTTTATGTTGTTCATTATATTCCACAAAGGAGTGAGATCATGTGATATTTATCTTTCTCTGACTGGCTTATTTCACTTAGCATAATGCTCTCCAGTTCCATTCATGCCGTTGCAAATGGTAAGAGTTCCTTCTTTTTGACAGCAGCATAGTATTCCATTGTGTAGCTGTACCACAGTTTTCTAATCCATTCATCTGCTGATGGGCACTTAGTCTGTTTCCAAATCTTAGCTATGGTGAATTATGCTGCTATGAACATAGGGGTGCATATATCCTTTCTGATTGGTGTTTCTGGTTTCCTGGGATATATTCCTAGAAGTGGGATCACTGGGTCAAATGGGAGTTCCATTTTTAGTTTTTTGAGGAAGCTCCATACTGTTCTACACAGTGGCTGCACCAGTCTGCATTCCCACCAGCAGTGCACGAGGGTTCCTTTTTCTCCAAATCCTCGCCAGCACTTGTCGTTTGTTGATTTGTTGATGATAGCCATTCTGACAGGTGTGAGATGGTACCTCATTGTCGTTTTGATTTGCATCTCTCAGATGATTAGTGACTTTGAGTGTGTTTTCATATGTCTCTCTTTCTGAATGTCCTCTTTCGAAAAGTATCTATTTAGGTCCATAGCCCATTTTTTGATTGGATTGTTTATCTTCCTTTTGTTAAGTTGTACGAGTTCCTGTAAAAAGAAAGGCATTTTAAGGTATATAATTTGTCAGCCTTTCTCCTTTCATGACCTTTTATAGACACTCTAATTTCTTTTTTAATTTTAATTATTGATTTGAGGGGGGGAGTTGGGAAAGAAAGAGAGAAAAAAAGACATTGATTTTGTTGTTCTGCTCATTTGTGCATTCATTGGTTGGTTCTCACATGTGCCCTGACCGGGGATCAAACCCACAACAGCTGTGAAGAGATTTGCTAGCCAGGCACATCAGGACGACCCTCTAACCAACTGAGCTACCGGACCAGAGCCAGACACTTAATTTCTGAGTCCAAACAATTGTGATGAAGCAAGGCATCCCTCACCCAGGGGAGACCCAAAGAAAAACTGAGTGTCCCCTGCCATTTGCTTTAGGTTAACTTTCCTCCAAGTTCAAGTGCCTTGAAAGTATATATATATATATCAGGAGGCCCCAGCCCGGCGGATCCCTCCCTGCGCTGGAGCCTGCTGGGCCTCAGGCCCGCCTCTTTGAGGACCACGGGAGGCACATAGACACAGGGCCACTCACTCCCCCCTGTGACCGTGACCCTGTGGACGGCCTGCGCACGGCTCTTCTGTGAATTTGGTGATAAAAAAAAAAAAAACAAGGCAAGTTCAAAAAGACGTAAGAGTTAAAGGTATCAAAGTCTAAACAGGAGTGCTTGTTTTTATTCATTTTAAAAACATATAGTGTCTCCGGAGGAGGCCATCCCAGCGAAAGGAGAAAAAGGTCCAAAAACACGAGAAAGAAAGAAGCTGGGGAGGTTTGATGCTCACACTTTGAGCTCCTGTGAGGAGTGGGAGGAGGGGCCAGGCTGAAGGAGTGCTGTTTGCTCCCGGCTCCTGGCAGGGTTCTCAACTGCTATGCCATCCCATCCGTGGCATCTGGGATGGGGTCAATCTTTGCTGTGAGGGGCTCTCCTGTGTAGTACAGGATGTTTAGCAGCAGCTACAACTAATAATCCTTTTATTTTATTTTATATTTTTAAAATATATTTTATTGATTTCAGAGAGGAAAGGAGAGGGAGAGATTGAAACATCAATGATGAGAGAGAATCATTGACCGGCTGCCTCCTGCACACCCCCACCTGGGGATCAAGCCTGCAACTGGGACATGTGCCCTTGACCGGAGTCGAACACAGGACCCTTCAGTCTGCAGGCCAACACTCTGAGCCAAACTGGCTAGGGCTTAATGATCTTTTTAAATTTATAATTCAGAGAATTTCAATGGAAATTGTCATATAGGTGATAATCTTTTAAGTGCTGAAATTTATTATATGTCATCTATTCATCTATCAAATCCATAGATAGATAAATAGATGACATATAATGTATATAATTTTATTTGCTACAGCAACCCAGGAGTTAATACAGGAATTCGTCTTCTCTAGGTACAGAGATAACAGCAAAATGGATGATGTTGGCGTAGCTTCAGGTGCTTCGACACAGGTCATCTCGCTGGATACTCACAATAAGGTGGGAACACATCGGTGTCATTTCTTGTGTATTTGGTGTCCATGTAGGTCACAGGGATAATGGGCCCTAACTACCTGTCACCAGAGGACGTGCAGGGCGCCAGGAAAGAAATGGCCTGTCAGGATTGTCCCTTTCTGCAGCCCCAAGTCCTGTCTCCCAGCTTTTTATTTGTGTTGCTTAAAAAAAAAAAAAAAAAAAGCCCAGGCCTACCTCGACCTTCTTCCCCACTACAGCCCGTCCCCTCCCTTATGGGTTCTGCCTGCAGCCAGCTCTAAATTCATCAATTTCAATCACCTCAAGCCAGCACCCCAGCATCCTCCCAGCCTCCCCTGCAGTCCCCCGCACCGCTGGCTGGTGATAAGCTGGCACAGGACAGAGATGGACCATCGTGGCCTTGACCGTCTCCTCTGTGCACACGCCCAAGGCGGTGGGGAGGCCGGAGTGGGGAGAATAAACAGCCTCAGGATGAGTAGATGGAGCTGCGATGGGGAAAGAGACTGATTTAAAAAATAAAAACGGTCCTTGGGAGGCAGGCTGCTGCCAAGCTCCCCTGCTGGTTAAATCAGCTGGCAGTGCGCGTGTATGTCCTCCAGGCCTCCTGGCCTCCAGGCCTCCTGTTGCCCCAGAGCCAGGCCACCCCACCAGCTGCAAGTACCCACCCTAACTCCAAATTCTAGGAGCGCAAAGGCCATGTGTCTTTGGACTTTATTGTATTATATTAGGGTTCTCCAAAGGAAAAACAAGTGATAGAGGGTATGCTGGGGGCTAGGGGGGTGTGTTTAGAGAGACAGAGAGACAGAGAGGGAGGGACAGAGACAGAGGGAGAGACAGAGAGAGTGGAGAGGGAAGGAGGGAAGGAGGGAAGGAGGGAAGGAGGGGGGGAAGAGAGAGAGATTAAGAATTGGCTCCCAGAATTGAGGGGACTAGCAAATCTGCAAGGCAGGCTGGACACCCAGGGAAGGGCCAGTGTCGCAGTCCTGAATACAAAGTCTTGAAGTTGCAGATTGCAGGCAGAATGCCACCTCACGTCCCTTGGGATGCCTACTATTCTTCCTGGGGAATTTCTGTCTTTGCTCCTAAAGCCTTCAGTTCACTGTACGAGGCCCACCCACATGATGGAGGATAATCTGCTTTACTCAAAGTCTACTGATTTAAATATGAATCCCGTCTAAAAAAATGCCTGCGTGGCAACATCTACAGCAGTGGTTCTCAACCTTCCTAATGCCGCGACCCTTTAATACAGTTCCTCAAGTTGTGGTGACCCCCAATTTCACTGTTACAAATTGAACATAATGAAAGCATAGCGATGAATCACAAAAACAATATGTAATGATATATGTGTTTCCCGATGGTCTTAGGCGACCCCCTGTGAAAGGGTCGTTCGACCCCCAAAGGGTCGCGACCCACAGGTTGAGAACCGCTGATCTAGATGGTGTTTGACCTTGCCATAGCCTAGCCACATTAACACATAACACTGCCCCTCACTGGAGTCCTCGAACCCTACCTCAGGGAGCAGGACTGGACTCAATAGGCCTCGAATCAGAGCTAACAGAGCCAGAATGTTATAGGACTTGAATCAGAGCTGAAGTACCAGCAGCTGCTCGAGGGAGCCTCTCTGCAGAGGCGTGGACTTGGGGAACCCCTGCATGAAGGAGAGGTCTGCCTTCCACAACCTTCTCCTTTCCCATCTTGCTACGCTGCCTCTGGAACCTCACCATTTCCCTCCCGAGCACTCACGGTGCCGGCACGAACCCCTCCTGCACGAGGGCTTGCTGGGCTTTGTCTCTAGTTCCGCGTCAGGAGGGTGTGCTCGGCGACATGAGCTCTCACCCAGCGCAATGTGTCAGACGTCCACTAAGAATGAATGAATGCCACCTCACACCCATTAGGATGGCTACTATTTAAAAGCAACAAAAACTAGGAAATAACAAGTGTGAGCAAGAATGTCGAAGAAATCACAACCCTTGTGACTGTTAGAGGGAATGTAAAATGGTACAGCCTGTGGGAAACAGTATGGCGGTTCCTCTAGACATTAAACATAGAATTATTGTGCGATCCAACAATTCCACTTCTGGGTATGTACCCAAAAGGAGTGAAAGCAGGGACCCAGATGTTTGTACTCCCATGTGTATAGCAGCGTTGTCCACAACAGCCAAGAGGCGGGAGCACCCAGTGACCACGGACAGGTGAGAGGATAAACGAAATGTGGTAGGTACATACAGAGGACTATTGCTCAGCTTAAAAAAGGAAGGAGACTCTGACATGTGCTACAAATGGATGTACTTTGAGGAGATTATGCTAAGTGATGTAAGCCAGTCACCAAAAGACAAACGCTATTAGGTACCTAAAGAAGTCAGGTTCATAGAGACAGAAAGTAGAATGGCGGGGGAGGGGGGGTGTGTGGCTAGGGGCAGGGGAGAATGAGGGGTTGTTGTTGAATGCATGTAGAACTTCAGTTTTGCAAGATGAAAAGAGTTCTGGGAACTGGTTGCATAACGATGGGAATGCACTTAACACGACTGAACTTAAAAACGGTTAAAATGGTACATTTTATGTTATGGGTATTTTACCACAACTTAAGCAACTCCTCAGTAATGAACGTAGATACGTTCAACATGAATCAACCGTGGATACATGGACTACGGGAAAGGAGCCAATAGCAAAAGACCACATACTGTATAAGTCTGTTTGTATGAACTGCCCAGATGCAGCAAATGCATAGACAGGAAGTAGGTTCGTGGTTTCCATGGGTTGGGAGAGGAGGGGGAATTGCGCATGACTGCTAACGGGAACGGGAACGAGGTTTCTTTGGGGGGTGATGAAAACGCCCTAAAATTAGACAGCAGTGATGCTAACTCTGTGAATACACTACAAACTACTAACCTGTACACTTTAAAAGAATGATGTTTATGGTGAATTATTTGTGAATTATTTTCAGTAAGCTCTTATTCTTTTTTTTTTTTAATGAATGTATGGATGAATTGGGTTCTAATTATATCCAGATCCTTGGGATCATTTTAACTCAGTGTCCATCCAACAGAACAGAGGTTTGTCATGAATAATGTGGGTCGAATATAAGGGAGCAAGAGGTTCAAGCAGGTCGCCCTGGCAGAGGCCCAGCACCTTTGAAATGTGTTGGCTTGTGGTCTGGTGAGGGCTGCCGGAGGCCGAGGCTTGGGCCGTTGGCCAAGGGACCCTCATCTCCCCGGAGCCAATGGTTGGTCAAACCCTGGCATCTCTTCAAGGCAATAGGATTAGAGAGAGGACATTTATGCCCCGGAAACGCCCTCCTGGGACTCAGTTTACTGCTTGTCGTTACGATGATGTCAGTGCATGCGACTCATTGATCACGTGCAACAAACATCACAGGAAAGTATAGACAGACAGCTGGTGAGCAACCTCCTTGCAAAATGCTTAAGGCAAACTTCAGAGGATTTGTTAAAATCGCCTTTGCCACCCCGATGCAGCCATCCCAAATGTGCAGCAGAGCATATGCGGCTGCTCGGAAGTGACATGGCACATGGTCAGAACCGTTCACAGGAGAAAACCCGCAGGCCATGACGAGCCAGAAAGAGGAATGATGATCCGCTGGTAGGCCTCCATTCCCAGCAACGATCCAAACTCCTCATGCTTCAGAGCGCCATCTGTCCCCAAGTGCGTCTTCATCCAGCAGGAAATTTCATCGGCTTCTCCCACCTGACTTTCCCCCTCAGCCAGCGGGAGCCTGGGAGCCTCCCTGATCAAGGAGCCCAACCTGTTGAGACCTGTGTGCTGTTGCCTGCTGGGCTCATGCGAAGGGTAGTCCCCAAGATAGAAGCCTGCACTGAATTTCTAACAATCTGAATGGGCTTCTAGAATTGGATGTTTGAAAAATAACACACACACAAAATTAACTAAGTCTTTGAAAATTAATACACCTCTTGCAGAAAGACATACAAACAGCCAACAATCTATGAAAGGATGTTCAACCTCACTAGCAATCAGGGGAATGCAAATCCAAACCACACTCTTACAATGGCTGTAATTAATAAGATGGGCAGCAACAAGTGCTGGAGAGGTGGTGGAGAAAAGGGAACCCTCATTCACTGCTGGTGGGAATATAGGCTGGTCCAGCCACTAATAAAAACAGTCTGTGATTCCTCAAAAAGTTAAGAATAGAGTTACCATTTGACCCAGCAAACCCTCTTTTAGGTACCTACCCAAAAAACTCACAACATGTATTTGCAAAGACATATGCACCCCTACATTCATTGCAGCACTATTCACGGTGGCCAAGACACGGAGACACCAAAGCGTCCTTTGACAGAGGACTGGATACAGAAGATGTGGTCCATGTACTCAATGGAATCCTACTCAGCCATGAGAAAGCATGAAATACTGTCATTTGTGACAACCTGGAGGGACCTTGAGAATATGATGCTAAGCGAAATAGTAAGTCAGAAAAAGCTAAGAACCATATGATTTCACTCATATGTGGGATATAAAACTGAAACTCACAGACATACACAGCAGGGTGGTGCTTGCCCTGGGAAAGGGGCTTGGGGTGGGGGGTGGGGGTTGAGGATGAAGGGGTCTAATAGATGGTGACGGAAGATGATTTGACTTTGGGTGGTGGCCGCACAGTGCGATATACAGGTCTCGTATCATAGAAATGTACACTTGAAACCTATTTGATCCTAGTAACCAATGTCACCCCAATAAATTAACAAAAAATATGAACAAACCAGCCCTGTGGCTGGAATATAAACATATGTAAACTATCAATGTAGGTAGGCTGAGAAATAAACCATTATTGCAAGTATAATAGGCATAGTTTTGCTAATCACCAATTCCTCGTTTCTGAGAAACGGATAAATTCTTCAAGCCCCAGGGGGGAAAAAAAACAAAACACAAAACCGTCTTAGGCTCTACCAGGCTTATCACCTGAACCCTGGGGCTCTATCTGCAATCTCTTGAGGCAGAACAGGCTCTGTGCTGCTTCTGAGTTTTTATCCACAGGATGTGGGCTAGCTTTATTTACTGTGGTTGCTCCTTTCTTTAAAAAATTTTTTTTAATTGAGATATAATTTATATACCATAAAATTCACTTTTATAGGGTTCTGTTCAGTGGGTTTTAATATATTCCCAAGATTGTGCACTATCTCACTTCAGAACTTTCTTCCCCCAAAAGGGAACCCCATGCCCATTCACAGTCACTCCTCATTTCCTCCTTCCCCAGCCCCTGGACACCACTTAGCTATCGTCTGTGTCTACAGATTTTCTTATTCTGAACATTTCGTGTAAACGGAAGCCGACAATATGTGTCTTTTGTGACTGGCTTCTTTCGCGTGGCATAATGTTCTCAGTGTCCACCCGTCCTGTTGCCGTAGCAGATTTCACCCTTTTCTGTGACTGAGTAATATTCCACTCTAAGGCCCCCTCATGTCGGTCCACCCATTCCTCCCGTGATGGGCCCGTGGGTTGGTCCCCGTTCGGCTGTGATGAGCAGTGCTGCTGGGAACATTGGTAGCAGGTGTGTGTGAACATGTGCCTCCTGCTCTCTCTCTGTACCGAGGCGTGGGTTTGATGGGTCGGAGGGTGGCACTGTGTCTGGCCTTTCCGAGGAGTGTGCACGCTGTTTCCCACAGCGGCGGCACCGTCTCATATCTATGGCCGCTCCTGGTGATGTCTGGGCCTCTTCTCGGCCTTTGCATTTTGTGCTCCTCGTTCTCCCGCCTGATCGGCAGGTCCTCTCACAACACGTTCCGGGCGTGTTCTTTCCTCCTCCCACTTGCCTCTCCCTTCGGGCAGCTGCGCCCGAGCAAAGGGAAGGGAGAGAGAAGGAACACAAGGCGAGGGCCGCTGCGCGCCAACCTCTGTACTCCACACTCCATGTGTCTGGTTCTTTCTTACTCACAGGACAACCGTGAGGTGTCCCCACCCTGTCGACCAGGGAACCGAACGGCCTGTGCTGGTTTCACTGCTCCGAGCTGTCTCCCAGACCCGGGACCGGGGTTCTCCATCTGTGCCCATAGAATCCACTGCTACAGCAGAACCCCCTGTGGGTTTTAACATATTCCCAACAAATTCACAGGGATGGAGGGATAAATGCATACCATGCAAGCAAGCTTGGGTTTCCCCTTCTCTCCACCAATCAGAACGAGGCAGGAGTTCCCACAGGCTCAGTTCTTCTTTCAAAGTGTCGGAAGCCTTCGGGCCCATAGAATGGCCTGGAAAGGTTCTGACTCGGTAGACCTTGGGTGGGGCGCAGGGATCTGGGTGTGTAGCAAGCACACAGGTGATGGTGACGCCAGAAGTCCCAACTGGTTTAGTTCTGGATGGGCAACATGAGGTTCCCACCCCTGTGCGCGCACTATGTTCGGCAGGCTTACCCAATATTTCCCTTGTATTCTTCTCTTTTGCCCATTCTCCGTTTCCAACAGATAGTCTATTTCATGCCATTGCCATTTGGAAGTGCTGTGAGAGGACAGAAAGCTAAAGAGAGTGAGAGCAAGAGACACAGGCAGACAGACAGACAGACTTCCTGACTGTGGAAGTGAGAGGAGTTGGACAGAGCCAGGGGACTGGCGGAGAGGGGACCTGAACTGTCTACCCCAGAAAGACCAATTCATGCTAAAAGCGTCGCCTTTGTACCGGGCGATGGAAAGGCGGCTTTTACACCAGCTCCGGGAGTCCAGTGGCCAGTGAGGGGCGGTAGCATCTCGGTCTCCTTCCTGCAGTGAGACCTGGATGGACGCAGATATGCAGAGGGCAAGAGAGAACCCCACACGCATTCTCCAGCCACAGCTGTTTCTGCATAGGAACCTTTCCCGCTCAATGAAAAAGCAGCAAGGTCTGGCCTGGCCGGTGTGGCTCAGTGGTTGGACCTGTGAACCAGGAGGTCACAGTTCGATTCCGGTCACGGCACATGCCCGGGTTGCGAGCTCGATCCCCAGTGGGGGGCATGCAGGAGGCAGCCCATTAATATTTCTCTGTTGTCATTGATGTTTCCATCTCTCTCCCTCTCCCTTCCTCTCTGAAATCAATAAAAACATATTAAAAAACAAATCAAAAAAAAAAAAAAACTCAGAGAGGTGTGTCCTTGTGCCAGCCCCACCTCTCCACACCTGCCAGGAGCCTCCACGGGGCAGCCTGCCCAAAGCCCCCTGGGGACAGGGGTGGGCCTCATTCCTCCTCCAAATGCCGCAAGGCTTTTGCTTCCCCTTTTCCAGGCTTGGAGAAATGGCACCGGCGGTCGCAAAGTGGGTACAGACAGCTTGCTTAAGTGACTCAGATGACAACCACCATGTCTGCCTGCCCCCGCTTCCTCTTCCCGCTCAGCATCCCCGAGAGCTACCCGTGGCGCCGCCTCCTTTGGCGGTGGCACCTACATTGACAGTATGGCCTCCCCGCTCTATGGTGGGACAGCCAAGTGGAGGGGAGCCCATCGGTTGTAGGGTGGCTGACGACAGTCATGTGGACAGAGAAGGGGAAAGGCGGGCGTTGGAGGGAAGGAACTGTGAGGCGGAAAAGTGAGAGACCGTCGGCCAGTCCTGCTCCTGCGAGTTCACTTCCTGCCTCTGTACTTCCACAAACTTAACAGCCCTTGGGTTCCATAGAGCATCATTGTGCATCATCCCAGCATCTTATGACTCCATCTGGGATCCACCAACTGGACTGTCTACTCCTCTCACAGTCATGCAGGCTCTCCGGGACACCAGCGGTCTCCTCCATTATATGTCTAACTCCAGCCCTTGATGGAGAAATCTGGCACAGAGAAAGTGGTTCAAGTGTTGGTTGAATGAATAAAAGGATATCACACGTTATCCTTAAAGGACATATGTGTCATGACCAAAATTGTTAGATGTCATGTTTAGTGCTTTGTGCACACGCACACATGCACACACACAGACACACACACACAACTTTTTTTTTTCCAACCACAGTTGACGGTTAAATAGGATATTCTTTTGTAAGTAAACATGATTATTTTTTCATCACATGCTTTTTAAAAATATATTTTTGAATTGATTTTAGGAAGAGGAAGTGAGAGGGATAGAGAGATAGAAACCTCAATGATGAGAGAGAAACATTGATTGGCTGCCTCCTGCACACTCCTTACTGGGGATCAGGTCCGAAACCCGGGCATGTGCCCTGACTGGGAATTGAACTATGACCTCCTGGTTCATGGGCCGATGCTCAACCACTGAGCCACACTGGCCGGGCTCATCACACGTGCTCTGTTGGGCCTAGAAATAAGGGCTCCTGAGTGGCACTCACGCCTGTGAACTCCCCTGCAGGACCTTCAAGAGTGAGTTGTTGCCTCCCTAGCAGCCATTCTCCCGCTGGGCAGCAGCACCCACAGCCGCCGGAGAAGTTAGCAATGCCAGAGCGCAACTTCCGCCTCCTGTGCAGCTAGAGCACAGACAGATGGCCCGGTCCTGGCTCCTGGACCTGCCACGCATCTGCCCTGACCCTCGGGGAAAGCAGGTCCTCCTTGGTGATGAAGAGGAAGGACGGAAACAGCCTCCCTTGTTGCTGTGAACAGGCCTCGTGAGGATGTGATGCTTAGAGCCCTAACGCGACGTTCAAACCTCCAGGGGAGACGGTTTTCCATTGAGAATGGATGAGCTGCCGCTATAAACATGAAAACTTGGATGGATACGGAGGGCATTATGCTTCACTTACATGTAGAATCTAAAAAACAAAACAAGCCAGCACACAAAATAAAACAGGAACAATCTCATAAATACAGAGAACAAACTGATGGTTGCCAGAAGTGGGGGAGAAGGAGGAAGGAAATTAAGAAGTACAAACTTTAAAAAAAAGTACGAACTTCCAGTTACAACAATCGTCAAGGGGTGTGATGTACAGCATAGGGAACACAGTCAATAATATTGTAATAACTGCCTATGGTGACGGTTCCAGTCTGTGGAACCTGCAAATCTTACCTTATATAACCAAAGGGGCTTTACAGAGGTGACTAAGCTAAAGACTTTGAGCTGAAGAGATTCTCTGGGATTGAGCAGGCGGGCCCTAAATGTACCCACCGGTGTCCGCACAGGAGGCAGGCGGAGGGAGACTTGGCAGAAGCAAGAGGGTTGGAGTCATTTGGGGAGGATCATGAGCCAAGGAATGCAGAAGTCTCCAGAAGCTAAAAAAAAAAAACAAAAAAAACAACACAAAAAAAACAAACAAAGAAACAGATTCTTCCTAGCGCCTCAGAAAGCAAACAAGCAAATAAAAACCCCCAGTCCCGCCAAATGACTTTTGTCCAGGGAAACTGACCCGGGCTCCTGGCCTCCGGAGCTGGAAGAGAGCACAGATGGCTGAGCAAAGCCACCAAGTTGCTGGTAATTTGTCACAGCAGCAACTTGTCAACAGCGAGCCAGGCTCCCACCTCTGGACTCCTGGTGGAGCGACAGCCTGTCCTGTTGACGCCCACGCTTCTAAGCCGCTTCCAGCAAGGCTGCTGCTGACAGCACAACGGGCTCGCCCCCCCCCCCCCCCCCCCCCCCCCCCCCCGGTGCCGTGGCCAGCCCGAGGTCCCGGAGCCACACCTCCCGGTCAGGGGAGCTGGGAGTCTTTATTCCAAGGGGCCCACTTAGGAACCCAGGACGAGAAGGGGAAAGCACGCGTTGGGGAGTGGCAGGCCTGGGCACCTCTGGAGCATTCGTGTTCAGGGAACACGCTTTGGAGCAGTGCGTTGCTCTATGAGGAAGCAAAACTGTGCCGCCTGGACTGCAGGCCCACACTGCCAGGCAGCAGTGCTTGGGGGTTCCCAACTCTGCGGCGTTCATTTCTCCTGCGAGAGCTCCCCAGCCCTGCAAAGAAGCAGGACTAGCCCTCGCCGGTTTGGCTCAGTGGGTAGAGCATTGGCGGCCCGAAGGGTCCCTGGTTTGATTCCCCTCAAGGGCATGTAACTCCGGTTGCAGGCTCCTCCCCAGCCTGGGCCCTGGTCGGGGCTAATGCAGGAGGCAACCCATTGAGGTGTTTCTCTCACATCGATGTTTCTCTCTGTCTTTCCCTCTCTCTTCCACTCTCTCTAAAAAAGAAATCAATGGGAAAATATCCTTGGGTGAAGATTAACAAAGCAAAACAAAACAAAACAGGGGCTGGACTAGTCCTATTGCTGCATCCAGGGCCTGGTACCTTTTAGAGTCAGTGGCCGTGGGGGAAACGGAGGCCTGAGCACTCCACTCAGCAAGTGAGAAGCCATTTTCAATTACACCCTGTGGCTCACGGTGCTACCTGAGGCCAGAGTGAATGCTGGTTGCCATGGCACTGCTTTAATCATGTTTGTGCCCACACACTGTCACATGCTGCCCCCATACACTGGAGCCACAGCGCTCTCCCTACCGCGTCTTGATTGATGCTTGAGCTCTGCACCAGGCATGGAGACGATCAGCAGGAGAGCGGTTCCTATGCCAGGCACCAGGCATTGGAGACGCCTGAACCAGGAAACAAGAGCCAGCTCTGCTTGCAGATCTCCGCTGGGTGGCTTTGGGCAAAGGTTTTCATCTCTGTGCCCGGGGTCCCTCCCCCCGTGCCCTGACAGATGGAGGGCACGCGCCCAAGGTCTCCTGACCTCCTGGGGTAACGGGCCCTGGTTCCCCTTCGAAGCTGCAGGGTGAGCAGAGTTGTGGGGAGTGAACATCACGGCCTGAGGGAGGCCATTCCTGTAAGCTCCTGCACAGTCCTCGCCCACCGACTGCTTCTGCAGCTCCCCTCCAGCCCCTCCGGGGCCCTCGAGATGTGTCTTGAGTCAAGTCCCTGGCAAGATGCCACTTGCCACTTCCCTTCTGAAGGGCTAAGGGAGCTGTTTTGCACTTGGGTTGAGTCATTATTTGCCCTGGAAATGATTTCTTCTTGGGGGAGCCCCTGGTTCAATGCTCAAGACTCGGGTCCCAAACATTGTTTGTTCCCCCCTCAAATAAAGTCTGTCACAAAACTAGAGAAAGGCACTCCGTGAGCCTGGCCCAGGGGCCTGCTGGACAGGGAGTGTCTCCTGGGACAGAGGGAGCCATGAGGGAGCAGCTGTCATGCTGGTCTAACCAGCCGTGTACAGCTGGGACCACCAGGCAGCATGCCAATGAGGTCATCTCTACATTCCTGCCTACAGTGTCCTGACCCCTCACCTGCTGACTGCAGGGCTCCTCCCCAGCCCGGCCGGCGTGGCTCCGTGGTTGAGCATCGACCTATGAACCAGGAGGTCACAGTTCGATTCCTGGTCAGGGCACATGCCCAGGTTGCGGGCTCTATCCCCAGTGTGGGGTGTGCAGGAGGCAGATGATCGATCTTTCTCTCTCATCATGGATGTTTCTATCTCTCTCTCCCTCTCCCTTCCTCTCTGAAATCAATACAAATGTTCTTTAAAAATCTAAAGTCTCCTCCCCCACCCTCAGTTATTTCTGAGTGTCTCATGTATCTCCACAGAACAAAAGCATGGCCTGGGAAACAGAGGTTACAACAAAGGTTTATGTCTTGTCATAAACCAGAGCTACACATGTCATAGGGAAAAAGTCCAGGCCCTCGACAACAATCACCATCTCAGTAGCAAGGATTGAGCACCTCAGTTTGCCTGATGGGGGGGGAGGGGGGGGCACAGAAAACTCTAGGTAGACTTTACAGAGGAAGCGGACCTCTGGCTTCCCTCTCAAGGACAGATGGTAGATCATGATGATACCTTCGGAGAAGACACGATGAAGCAGATGTGTAGGGCCTTGCTCCCTGACTAGCTAGCTAACTAACTGGCCCGCTCTCGACTGGAACATTTGTTCATTCATTCTGGTTTTTTTAATTGTCCAAACTTAGAATTAAGGCAAAAAGGTCAGTGCGTGTCCTTTTGATGTCACGCTGACCCTCCCGGGTGCCATCAGACACTCAAGCAGAGTGCCTTGGAGAGAGGGGATGGGTGCAGAATCTTGTGAATCTACTGAAACCACTGAATTGCACACTTTAAAATGGAGACTTTTATGATATGTGCGTTATATCTCCATAAAGCTGTTATTTACAGAACAAAAGAGCCCTACCTGGTTTGGCTCGGTGGATAGAGCGTCAGCCTGCGGACTGAAGGGTCCTGGGTTCGATTCTGGTCAAGGGCACGTACCTCGGTTGCAGGTTCCCGGCCCTGGCAGGTGGCAAGCGGTAGGCAACCAACAATGTGTCTCTCTCACATCAGTGTTTCTCTCTGTCTCTCCCTCTCCCTTCCACTCTCTCTAAAAATCAATGGAAAAAAATATCCTTGAGTGGGGATTAAAAAAATAAAATAATGAACAAAAAGAATAGTTACTTCCCCCAGGCTGTGGGTCTAAGGTGGCCTGTATCCTGGGACCAGATGTCAAATCTGATTTCCAGATGCTGAGCTTTTTGTATTGTAGTAATACCAGTGCCTTGAATCGCTTTGAAAGCTATTTTCACTGCAGAAAGAGAGAAGACAACCTCACCTGTCCATGCCAGCATATAACTGCACCAAAGAGCGCTAAATTCAGCCCAAATGAAACCACGTTCCACCATTCTTGTTTAAGCATCCTCCAAATCCATTCTCAGCACATCATGGGGACTGTTACAAATGTAAGCAAGCAATGAGCTACAGATGTGGAGTTCCTGGTCCCCTCCCGGCGGCGGTGGCTGGGTGGAGCCGGGAAATGGAACCCCTGGACTGGTCACCCCAGCTGTAAGCAATTGCGTCTGTGTAACCCGCCTGCTGGACACAGGATCATTTTTTATTGTCATGTTCTGGCTCATTTCACAACCTGCTCTGCCCTCCCCGCTCCACCCCCGGCCATGGCGTTTTTAGAGTTTGGTTACTGGGGAATAGTAAATGGGAAGGAGGGCCTGCATCAATTCCTACTCCATGGTGGCGGTGGCGGGCCGAGGTGGGGGGGAGGGGCTACTCCCTCCTTCAGGCAAAGGAGGGACCCCTCCTGAGGCAGAAAAGCTGAGGGAGTTGGGGTTCAGAAGCCTTTGATGTTGGAATATTCCATTTTTAGTTATTGTTGTTGACCTAATGGATCTCCTTGATTTTGCTTTCTAATTTAATGCTCCCCAACTTTTTTTTTTTTTTTCCCATATCATGGCACAGTCTAACCCAAGCATGTCAAACTCACAGGCTAACACAGGCCAAATAAATAAGGTGTAAATGTATGTGGGCCACAAAAAAACAAAAGCTTCACTTTTCATAGAAACATAGGTTTATTTCGATAGAGACATGCTGAATACAAGGGCTGAAATAAATGAGTCATCAACATAAAATAACAGAACATTTTAATAAAAATTAATATTTTTTCTTGAACATTAACTTACCAGACACTGAATAACTGCACAAATTAATAAGCGTAATGCAAATAAACCTATTTTTCTTGTTTGCCGGAAGCGAAGTATTTCCTGTTATACACTCAAAACAAGTCAGTCCAAGAATAATGACATGGCAGTCGGCTGCTAAAATATTCGCTGCTGGTATTAGTGGAGAGAAATGATGCACCTGCGCATAAGGCATGTAAGGGAAATGAATGCAACATGATTATAGTAATCAGTCATTAGTGAGCGTTGTAGTTCATTATTAGTAACTAGGGGCCCAGTGCACGAATTTGTGCACTATGAAAGGAACTGTGGGCCGAGAGGCTGCATTGGGCACAGGGGTGGTTCTCAGCCCCTCCTGCCGCAGCCCAGGTCCCCTGTCTGCCTTCAGCCCCACTCCTGCCGCAATGCGATGACAGCGCCGGCCCCACTCTCACCTGCTGACGATGGGGCGGTGCCAGGCACTGGCAGCGAGTTCGAGTGCCAGGTGGGACCGCAGCACACGGGAGCAAAGAATTTTCAGTAATCACCAGAGGCTTGCCCCGATGACAGCGACTGGTGCCCCGCCTTGGTCTGGCACCTCGCTCACCTGCTCCACCATCCCGCCCTGGCCAACGCTCGCCATGTTCCGCACTCTGCCACCTGCTGCTGATACCCACCATGTTCTGCACGTGCCCCCTGGTGGTCAGCGCACGTTATAGCGACCGGTTGTTCAGTTGTTCCGCCACTGTCTATTTGCATATTAGCCTTTTATTATATAGGATTATGTATAACAGGCTATCATAAAAATTAAGCTACAAAATTTTTATTAAAATGTTTCTTACATACCCTTATATTGACTGGGCTGCAAAAATATTTGTCGTAGGCCAATGGGCTGTGAGTCTGACATGCTTGGTATAACCCCCACTGCCTCTAAGTCACCACACCAAAGTGTGTGCTCTTACCCAGAGATGCCAAGTGCGGTCATACCTCTGGACCGTTGTCCGTGCCATTTCCTCTGGATGATGTGTTCGTAAGATCAGTTAAGTCCCACAAACATATGGGTCCATACCACATAACAGGCTGTAGCACTGTACCTTCCCTCCACCCCACACCAGCTCTAAGTGGCCTGGCCCGAATGTCACCTCCACACAAATTATGCCTTGTCTCCACCACAGGTGGATTTAATAGTTTCCTTATTCTGTGCTCCCACACAGTTTTTATACACATTTCCAGTTCAGCCAGTTCAAAAGGTACTCCACAGAGCGAGTCTATAAAGTGTCATCATTTGTCATTTGCCAACACACAAATGGGCGCCATCCTCCCTGAAGAGCTGTGAAATCAGAGTGAATTGCCTCCTCGCAGGAGCCTTTCCTGACACTCCATCCCACTCACTCTCGGACTGGGGGCCCTCGGAACCAGTGGCCACACGTACAACTCTCCCTGCAAAGGGGAATGACAGCATTGCATTGTTCACACCACAGAGAGCTTGAAGGTGGACGATTCCGGGGTTCGCTTCGCTCCTCAGCACTGTCCAGGCTCTGGGTCAGGTGTTTGCAGGACACAGCCATGTCCACATGGACACAACATGACAGTGGCAGCTCCAGAGAGTGTCTTCTCACGTAGCTCTGCTCACGTTTCCCCAGGAGGCAAAACTTCCTCCTGAAATTCCTCCATAGGCTTTCCTGCTCACTTCATTGGCCAGACCTTGGTCATGTGCCCAACCCTAAACCACATGCCAGAGCAGGTGGGCCATGTGGCCACGCTTGATTTAGCTGAGCGACCCTCCGGCCAGCAGCAGCAGCATGGCCTGGGAACTGGTTAGAGTGCAGATTCTTGGGCCTCACCTGGACCTCTTGAGTCCGCAACTCTGAGGGTGAGGCCTGGGGTTCTGGGTGTTGAAAGCCCTCTAGGTCAGCGGTTCTCAACCTGTGGGTCACGACCCCTTTGGGGGTCGGACGACCCTTTCACAGGGGTCGCCTAAGACCATTGGGAAACACATATATCATTACATATTGTTTTTGTGATTAATCACAATGCTTTAATTATGTTCAATTTGTAACAATGAAATTGGGGGTCACCACAACATGAGGAATTGTATTAAAAGGTCCCGGCATTCGGAAGGTTGAGAACCACTGCTCTAGGTGATCCTGATGCATTCGAACATCTGAGCGGCACTGGCTAAGATCTCTCATGTTCATCCCGAGCCTGTGCAAGTCCCGAGCATCTTGCCTCCTTGAATAAAATCAGGATTCCATGAACTAAGGAAGAAGAGAGGGATGCTGGTGGGTAGGCATCACACTTGGATCATTTCCAGTTAACATAGCACTGATTACATTATTTATCCATCCATTTTCTTGCCTGACTCTCTAACGCACCTACAAGCTTCCTGAGAATAGTAAACAAGAAACTCACACGGCCAAAAGCTTTTCTGAAAGAAGGGGTTTATTGAGCCAAACACTGGCCAGAAAAGGCCCAGGTCCTGGGGGAATGCAGGCCCCAGAATCGCAGCAGAGCTCCTGGGCAAAGGGCTCTCTAGGCAAACAGCTGGGGGAGGGAGGGGGAGGTTGTTTGGAGAGAATTCACATTGGCTATAGATGCAGGGGCAGGAGGCGGTGAGGTGGGCCGTCCTGCCACAGGTGCGGACGTGTAGGGAGGAAGTGTTTGTGCCTCTGGATTGGTTGTGCACAACAGTCCAGAAAGTCAGTGCTGGGCCCAGAGGGGTGGCGCCTGCCGGCCTGTGGCTCCTGGCTGTTCTCTTCCGGTGTTCCTGCCACGGCTCCCTGGGCGTTCATGTAAAACTTCTGTTGGCTTTGCCCTGCAGCTGTTACCTGACTAACCTCTCCTGTCTGTCCCCTCCGGCCTGCTGTGACTTCATGCGGGGCATCAGAAA
Source organism: Myotis daubentonii (assembly GCF_963259705.1). Classification (NCBI taxonomy): domain Eukaryota; kingdom Metazoa; phylum Chordata; class Mammalia; order Chiroptera; family Vespertilionidae; genus Myotis; species Myotis daubentonii. The sequence goes on from NC_081843.1 coordinate 113,132,746, forward strand.
GTTCTCCTTGTCCAGGGCGTGAACGCTGTCTTTTATTCGTGTTTCCATCCCTGGCACAATAGGAGGCACTCGGTCAATATTTGCGGGACAGATGCATAAATACGAAGGTGGCCTCTCCTTTCTACTCGCCACGCCCTTCCCAGCTGCTTCCTGCTGCCTTCACTCAAGAACATTCTCACGGCGGCTCCTGTCAGCGAGCCAAGAGCTGTCTCTTCCAGGGGCTGGGGACAGTTCTTCCTTTACACTCGGTGCCAGTGGAAGGGCTGGCTTTCGGGACGTGTGTGGGGCTTGTACACACATGCGTTTGTGTGCGGGTGTCCTGGGAGAGTCCTGCTCACCATAGCACAGCTCTGAACATGCTGACTGTTCCGCGGGTGCCGGCCGCCAGCCTTTCTCGGGAGCAGCTGTGCTCCCAGGCAGCCGTGACCCGGAACCGGGCAGCCCGCTCCATCCACAGCGGGTGCGGCCCGGGCACCGCCAAGCAGCAGCGCCCACTGTGCTGCCCGGCACAGGGGCCGGGACGAGCCTCCCGGGCCCTCCAGCCACGTGTCCTAGGCAGGACCCTCTGGGTTGTCAGTGACAGAAACCCAAATGGAAAAGGGTGAAAATAAAAGGGAGGGAAGTAGGCTTTTAGGCACATATATTTGAAAAGTCCTGGGGTGTGTCAACGTAAAAAAAATGTCCAAACCTGTAAGAATGTTTATGAATTTATTTGAGCCAAGCTGGTGACAATGGCTAGGAAGCAAAATCTCAATGAATTGAGAAAATGCTCCGGAAAGTGGTTGTTTGACCACTTATTTATACATCAGAATCAAGGGGGGAAAGCACAGGGGTTACATGAAATCCATTGGTGATAGATTAGGGAGGTGGGAAGAAAGCAAAGTGGGGGAATCTCTGGGATTGGATAAAAAATAAAACAAATAGACACACTTCTTTTACATGGGTGGGTGCAGGAGAGTTGACAGTCAACAATTAACAGGATCGCAATGACCATGAGGGGCTCTGTGGGCCCCCGCTGTGGTGGGAGACTGTGCCCTGAGGGGTCTGGGGGGAAAAATGAGATCACCTGACACTCCCCAGGTATGATATGTAGCTGTAGAAAGACTATAGGCAGGCTGTTAAGGTAAAGACTGACCTTTGTCATGAAAGGTACGGGCCTAGGCCTTGACTACCCACCACACCTGCTTTTAGCTGGAGAGTTTCCATGGCAGACCCTCCTGCGTGGTCACCGGAGGCCTCTGAGTTTGGGAGGCCCCTGCTGCAGGCCTCCCCTGCGCTTGTCAGCTTTAGCACGCAGCCCCCTTTGCGCCCACAGATAGTATCAGTTCCAGCTGCAGCCACTGGCTGGCTTCTTCCTGGCCTCCTTCTCAGGCAAGCTGTCACGCCTGCCTTCTAGCCCACCCACTTAGCAGCCACCGCAGGAAGCCACCCTCTTCCACAGAAGGGACCCCCGAAGTCCTGAGCTGACTCCCATCTTCCTAACTCAAGTCTTGTGGACACCCCCCCCCTTCACCCCCCTCCCCCACCGCCATGTACGGTCACAGGGACCAATGGCTCAGGTTGGTGTAAGTGCCCAGTTTGGAGTAGGGGTGCTGGGCAGGGTGAGAGCCAGTCGCACTGACCATGTGGACTGAGAGTGAGGAACGGGGTGTTCCCCATGAACCACCGGCTGTTGCCAGAGGAGAGGGAACGGCTGCAGGAGGCAGGATCCACACAGGCCCGGGCTGATGCTGAGTCTCCGGTGACACTTCAAGAAAGTCGCCCACATACAGACATGCAGAGCTGGGAATAATTTCCCCAAACCAGGGAGAAAAGAAAGTGCCTGCTAAAAGGTACAGTGCACTCTTTCCCACTGGCTTGAAAGAGCTCCCACCCTACTGAGCTTGGGGGAGAGTGGAGGCGGGGAGGAGGTCGGGGGGAGCTCGGGGAGGGCCGAGGACGAGGGGCACCTACCACCTCATTCTCTGTAATTCGATCCCCGGGAGCATCTGCCCTGAACAGTCAGCTCTGAGAACAACCCCCTCTCCTCCAAGGGTTTCTTGGCCCGCTTGGCGGTCTTTTGTAATCATCAGCTAACATCTGCGATATTTTCTATGTGGCAGGAAAGATATTTTTTTCCTCCTTTACCCTTCTTCCTCCTGGGGTTGAATACAAAATAGATTAGAACGAGTGAGGCAGCCTTGCTCTTAACAGCATAGCCTGCAGATTTGTTCAGCTGGGAGCTTCCGTGGTCTGGACACTTCCCTAGGCCACTCCCCGAGGGCAGGCTCTTGCAAAGGCCTCTCCGGCCCTCCTTTCCAGTGTGCTCCTGGCCCAAAGCCCTGGATCTGGTGGCAGTGGGACGGCACCACAATGTTACCAGCGATGGGACCTCGGGTCAGCGACCTCGGTATTTGAGTTCTGGCTGAGAAAGAATTCAGAGCCAAGACTCAAACTCTAAGACAAAGTTTATGTAGAAAGTCTCTGAGGTAGAAGTGAGCTGTAGAAGAACTGGACTCAGGAAACAAGTAACAGAGGCAAAAGAAGGGCCCTTGGGGTGGCGGGGTGGGGGTGGGGGGCAGGAAGGAAACGGCACCTGGGGCAGGTGGGGAGAGCATGGCTGTGCTCCAGAGAAAAGCAGAGCTGGGTCTCCCATTGAGGGCATTGATCTGGGCCTCGCAGGGGAGGGTCCTCATAGAATATTCACCAGCTGTCCAGGTGTGCCCTTCCGGGATCCTGGTCTCCCCTGATTGGTCAGTCGGTGCCAGGGCAGGGGGTCATTTGTCCACGCAGCTGGTCCTGCTGTCAGCTATGGCTTGTCTGGTTTTGCTGCTTTTCTGGGCCTGGAGCTGAAACAAAACTGGGGCATGCAGGAGGCAGCCCATGGAGGTTGCATCCTCCCAGCAATGTTTCTCTCTTCTCCCTTCCTCTTTCTCTAAGAATCAATAAACTCTTCTTTAAAAAAAAAAGTAGATGGCTGGATGTACATTCTGTGGAACAGGATTTCATCACGTCTTGAGCAATGTTAACAAATGTTAATAGCGCACTGCCCTGCTGGTGCCAACAGGCTGGTGGTTGGATTCCTGGTCAGGGTACACGCCCGGGTTGTGGGCTTGATCCGGGGCGAGGGGTGTTTAGTTCTTACATCCATGTTTTTCTTTCTCCCCCTCTCCCATCCTCCTTCTCTAAAAATCAATTATTAAACATCTAAAAGAGAGAGAGAGAGAGAGAGAGAGAGAATACTTTCTTAGCACTTAGACTCCTAAGGATACCAAGGAGTTGACAAAGAAATTTAGTGTTCCTCGGAAGCAGTGGCGTCAGACCAGCGGACTTTACCCTCCCGGGAGCACTTTGCAAAAGCTGAAGACATTTCAGTTGTCACAACAGGAGGGGCTGTTTCAGGCCCACAGCAGAAAGCTGGGCTCGGAGGCACTTGTGAGAGAAAGAGCTCTAATGGTCTTGGGTCTTCAGTGCCAGGGATCAGGGGGAAGATAAAACCCAGAGAAGGAGGCAGGGGAGGGAAATAGAATCTGAGTTGGAAACTTGGAGCTTGGCTAACAGACCTGCCAAGGAGCCCTCCAGCTTACCAAGTATCGGAAAACTTCACGGGGTGGTCCCCGCGGGCCCTCACACAGAAGGGTCCAATGCTCAGTTGATGTTCAACTGCCTCCACCTAGAGCGTCTTAATTTTTAAAAAAATATATTTTATTGATTTTTTACAGAGAGGAAGGGAGAGAGATAGAGAGCTAGAAACATCGATGAGAGAGAAACATCGATCAGCTGCCTCCTGCACACCTCCTATTGGGGATGTACCCGCAATCAAGGTATATGCCCTTGATCGGAATCAAACCCGGGATCCTTGAGTCCACAGGCCAACGTTCTATCCACTGAGCCAAACTGGTCAGGGTACATCTTAATTTTTTTTATTTAATTTAGTTTTATTTCTTAAAGTATTACAAAGAGTATTACACATGTCTCCTTTTTTCCCCCCCTTGACATTCCCCCGGCCACCCCCACCCCCCAGAGTCCTGTGTCCATTGGTTATTCTTATATGCATGCATACAAGTCCTTCGGTTGATCTCCTACCCCCCCGCAACCCTCCCCAGGCTTCACACTGTAGTTTGACATTCTGCTCAATGCTGCTCTACCTCTGTATCCATTTTTGTTCATCAGTCTATAATGGTCCTTATTATCCATAAATGAGTGAGATCATGTGGTATTTTTCTTGGCTTCCCAGGGGCTGTCCCAGCCTCACCGGGGCCATCTCAACCCCACCGGGACCATCTCAACCCCACCGGGGCTGTCTCAACCCCACCGGGGCCGTCTCAGCCTCACCAGGGCCGCTTCAGCCTCATGAGGGCCATCTCAGCCTCATGGGGGCCGCCTCAGCCTCATGGGGGCCGCTTCAGCCTCATGGGGGCCATCTCAGCCTCATGGGGGCCGCCTCAGCCTCACGGGGGCTGCCTCAGCCTCACGGGGGCCGCCTCAGCCTCATGGGGGCCGTTTCAGCAACACGAAGTTTGGCATTCTGTCTTTTGTTGGGCGGCTCCTTGCTGGACAAAATCTCCAGGCGTTCTTGGTGGCTGAATATTTGGTATGCTTGCTTGGATTTTGTTTTCTACTAAGTGCACAGACTGCCTGTCTGCCATCTCCCAGCATCCCATGTGAGACTGGATGTGATGGACCTGTTTGTGTGTTTGCTGGTACAGCGGTTCCACGTTGCCGGCCCAGCCGGGTCCGGCTCCGGCTTCCTCCGAACCTGATTCTGCTTCTTGAGTATGTCCCTTATGTATGCGAGGAGTTGAAATCTGCAGTCTGCTGGGCTGGGCTGCAAAAGCGCAGGTGGTTCATTTTGTGCCACTGGCACAGCTTGGGTGGGGATGTAAATTGAGTAGGGCGGGCCTCCGGGAATCACCAGGGTGGGGCAAGGGGCAATGGCGTCTCCGAGACTCCGAGTCTCCGTGTCCCCGAGTGCCAGCGAGCAGCTCCGAGAGACAGCCACCCTTGCTCTCCAGGCCATTGCAAGGACGTCCCGCCTCTCCCCGTAGGGGTCTGGGACCTCAGAATCCCGCCCCAAACAAGCTCAGTGGACTTGAGACTCTGCAGCCTCTTCCGATTGAAAAAAAACCGCGCATCCAGTTGCAGCCCACCTGGCGCGCGACTCCGTACCTCCGTTCTTGGAGCCTCTGCACAACCTACTCAGTCTCAATGCTCTTCTTCCTTTCCTTCCAGTTGTAGAGCTTCCACTGGGCCAGCTTTCCCATGGTTCTGAATGACAGCTGTTTGTCTTATAGTTGGTAGTCTCGACGTTGTTGTGGGAGGCAGCACGCACAGGTCTGTATCCTATGCCGCCATCTTGGTTCTCCTTAATTTTTAAAAAATTGATTTCAGAGACAGGAGGAGAGAGAGAAACATCAATGACGAGAGAGAATCATTGATCAGCTGCCCCTGCACACTCCCCACTGGGGATCAAGCCCAAAACCCGGGCATGTGCCCCCACCAGGAATCCAACCCTGACCTTCTAATTCATGAGTCGACGCTCCACTGAGCCACACCAGCCAGGCCTCAATTAATTATTGGTAAACAAAGGCCCCTGCATTTTTACTTCCTATGAGTCCCCACGTATTATTTGCTTGTCCTTAGCAAAGGCATTTACTGTATGGGACCTGAGAATCAGAATCCTGAGCAGCTATTTCCTGGCTTCCATTTAAGCGAGGGAATGAGCATAGCTGGCTCCTTTCCTAAAGGAAAGATTCTTTTTGTTCCTTCTCTGATGAGCTGGTGTCACAGAAGGAAATGCATTGAAGGAGCCACAGCAGACGCGAGCGTGGGCCCAGCTCCCTGGGCACCGGCCACCACATCCACTGCGGTCCCTGCACCGAGGGCTGCTTACTGACCACACCTTCCTCCGCCTGAAGACACCTTCCTGCTTGGCCTGCCCGTGGCCAGTCCTGAGGGCCAGAGTGGAAATGCCTCCAGAAACGGCCTCCAGCCAATGAGGTCCAGAGATCTCATGGATGTTCCTCACCCTCCTCACCCCTCTGGACCAGGGACACTTGAGATGATGCTCAGCGCTCCCTCCGGAGTGAGCCTAGGGGCCCTGCAGTGGCCGCTCGCTGGCTGACACACACTCGATTGGCTCCCTTCCCCTTCCCACCTCAATTTCCCATCCCCCTATTAGAGTTTCCCCGAGTTACCTCCTGAAGAGACAACTTGCACTCAGTTCTTCATTTTGGGATACTTCTGGGGGAACCCAAACAAAGGCAACAAGTCATTTCATCAAATCCAGGGCAGGTTCAAAGAGTGAGCTCAGGGAGCTGATGTCACGTGATATACTTCAGCCAATGACTTAGAGTACAAGTGAGATGCATCCTGTGTGAGCTGAACGTTAAGAGCCTATGATGGCTAATTTCATGCGTCCACCTGGCGAGGCCATGGGACCCAGTTTGGGTCAAACACCAGTCTAGGTGTTGCTGTGAACGTGTGTTTTAGATGTGACCAACATGTAACACAATAGGCTCTGAGTAAAGCCGATCGAGCTCCATCATGTGGGTGGGCCTCATCCAATCAGTTAGAGGCTTTAAGAGAAAAGACGAGGTCCCCCAGGGAAGAAGGAAATCTGCCTCCAGACTGCCTTTGAACTTCAGCTACAACATGAACTCTTCCCTGGTCTCCAGCCTGCCCTGCAGAGTTTGGATTCCCCAGCCCCTGCAATTGTGTGGGCCAAATCTTTAAGAAAAATCTCTGTCTGCTCTCTCTGTTTCTCTCTCTCCTCCCCCTCCCCCCTCCCCCCCTCCCTCCCTCCGTGCACATGCACATGTTCCCTGCTTTTGTTCTCTGGAGAACCTGGATCAGTGCAGAGTCTTTGTGCAATTCATCACATTTTCTTTTTTCCCTGCATAGTGACTTTGGCGTGTGGAAATGAGGCCCCAGCCTGGGTTCCTGAGTGACACTATCAAGTCTAGTTCCTCTACCCTCCATGGTTAAGCCACCGAGATGTGGGAGATATCTATACTAATGAAAGGCTAATATGCAAACTGACTGAAAGGCAGAACGACCGGTTGCTATGACACGCACTGACCACCAGGGTGGCAGCTCCTGGGTTGAGCATCTGCCCCCTGGTGGTCAGTGCGCTCCCACATGGGAAACGCGGCTCAGTCAGAAGCCCTGAGCCAGGCTCATGGCTGGCGAGCACAGCGGTGGTGGCGGGATCCTCTCCCACTTCCGTGGCAGCGCTAAGGATGTCTGACTGACGGCTTAGGCCCGCTCCCTAAGCCATCAGTCGGACATCCCCCGAGGGCTCCCAGGCTGCAAGAGGGTGCAGGCCGGGCTGAGAGACCTCCCCCACAAGTGCACGGATTTCATCCACCGGGCCTCTAGTTTGTTTATAAATGGGTCCAGGGAGGTAAAGCAAATATGAGGGTGACATAGAAGCATAAAGAAAGCTCTGTGTCTTCAAGCCTGGAATTGGCAGACTAAGATTTCACTCCTGCTACAAGTCCTCACTCTGTCTCATTTCCTCTGACCAGGACCCTCCTGGCTTGAAGCCCTGCAGGTCCAGGAGCAACCCTTGGAGTTTTCCCCACTCACAGTGTCCCTGGAACCCATTTCTGTTCCTTTCATTCAAGCTCTCCAGGCTTCGCAATTCCCTCTCCCTCTCAATTCAATAAAAATGTTTCTTTTCTTCTGCACGTAAGAGATCACAACTGTGCAACAAGAGGCAATCAGCGAATTCCTTCCCATGTCGGAGTAGGAGCTTCTCTTTCCCAAAGGGATTTGTATTTGAAAAGATTTCAAAACAAAACAAAATCCCACACAAATGTAGCTGTACTTGGTGAAACTCCAGGAAGTGCAATCAAGTGCGGAGATTTCCTGAAGCAAGAGAGACACTGTGGGGGAGGCGATAGGAATGCTTCACAGGTGCTCTGCAGATGGTGCCCATCCTGTGGATGCTGTGCTTTGAATTTCTGGGTGCATCTGAGAGGCCGAAAACAGGGGTCCTCAGGGAAGTGATGGAGCCACTTCCTGTGTTGTCCAATAAATCCCCACGTCTCCTTCCAGATGGCTCCCAGTGACATTAGCCGCGGCCTCCCAGCCTCTCCTGTCCATCCTCAGGCCCAGCTTGCCAGCCACTGGGCTTTCCACAGGGCACGTGACCTTTACCTCAGGGTAAAGGCCTTGAAACCTGACACAGAAATACCCTCCCATGCCGCCCCCCCCCCCTCCCCATCTCCCCTCTTCCTCCTAGGAGGCTGACCTCTAATCTCAAATGTAATGCGTATTCGTAAGAAGTCAACGAGGGGTCAAACGCAGATTCGGAGACAGATTCTGATTGAGTAGCTGGGACGCCGCCCAGAAAACTGCATTTCTACAGGCCTCCTTCTGGGCGGCTCAGATTCCCATGGCAGTCAGACTGTACTTGGAGAAACTGCCCCCGGGAGAGGGGGGAGCTGCTAGCGCAGCCAGCCCCCCTGAACCCACGCGCGGACACCGTATTGATGCAGCTGGGCCATCTGCTCACATCCTCAAAACAAAGCAGGCAAATGAAAAGCAGATTGTTGCTTCCAGGGATTTCTCTTCTATTTCTGTTCACCAGGGGATTTTTTGTGTGGGTGTGATTTCGTCTTTAATGACAAAAACCAGGACAAATGATCTCCGCCCCCACTCAATTTGTGCCATGTTTACTTAGGGCTGGAAAGTAAACACGTGAGAAAGAGGCACAGGCGTGAGGAGTTCTCAGATGAAAGTCGGGATGACAAAGAGTTAAATTAATTAATGCAGAGTCTTTATAAACCTGTTTAGAGCCAAAAGCCTCCGGGCAGGACCACATGTCAAGAAGACAAACTCGAACTGGCCAATGGAAGGGTTCATTGCTATGGGCTCTGGGGGGAAAAGGATGCAGACTCTCCTACACCTGGAAGGAATTATCCCCTCCTGGCTCCTGCCCAGCCCCAAGCCGGGCCTCTGACCGAAATGCGTGTGCCCCCTGGTGGTTAAAAAGGCACACTACACTTTACTTTTACAGGGACAGCTGCAGGTACAGTCCTCTTCAAAGATGCATCAGGACTGTTGGATAGAAAGGTGTATCATGGCTCTGGTGGCATCCTCACACTTTATTCTACACTAGGGGCCCAATACATGAAAATTTGTGCAAGAGTAGGCCTTCCTTCCCCCAGCTGCCCGCACCAGTTTTCCTCTGGCAACCGGGACCCAGGCTTCCCTCCTCGGGCCGGCCACAGGCACCCGGGACCCCGGGCGTCTTTGCCCAGGCCCTGGCTTTGTCAGGAAGGACATCCGGAATGACATCTGGAAGATGTCTGGTCTATCCAATCTAATTAGCATATTACCCTTTTATTAGTATAGATACCTTCAACACTTGGGTATTTTCATACTTGACATATGCAGACATTAGCAAACCTTAAAACCAGTTCTTGCTGGGCCCAACTCTACATACAGAATCAGGCCCACCGTGCATGTCACAGAAAGCACTCAATAAAAATCAGGCCCCCCCAGCACCCCTACTTCAAATCCCAGGCCACCTGCCCAGTTTCTGGGTCTGTTTTCCCAACCCAACACTCGCCCCTCTTATGGACCCCGGAATACGCTCCCGGGGACAGAGCTTGCATTTACCCTGTGTCCCCTGGCCTCCATCCGGCTCACACATTCCCTCCATCCCCACCACCCTCATTAGGGGAAAACCTCCCCACTTCTCATCAGAGAGTGACCGGGAAAGGCCTCTGGACCCTCAGAAGGGGTTGTGCGGGCGCGGCTAGAGTGGCTCCATTGGTTGAGGGTTGTCCTGTGCACCTGGGTTTCAGGTTGAATCCCCAGGGATCCCCAGGAATCCCGGGTCTGGGCACATACAGAAGGCAACCAATCGATGTTTCTCTCTCATAGTCTGATGTCTCCCTCTCTTCCTGTCCCTCTCCCTCCCCCTGTTATATTGTAAATCAGAAGACGCCTTAATCAACAAGCCAAATTTCTTTGGAGCCCTTTTCATTTTTGCTAGCACTGGCGGGCCCAGAGGAACTCTTGCTTCTCAAATTCTGGGGCCCAATATGGTGGAAGTCTTCCTTATTTATCCGTTTTTCAGCTCTTCGTCTTCCAAATTTGGAACGAGACTTCCGGACCTTCTGAGAAAAAGTCCTGCATGCTGGGACAGGGCTGTGAGACTATATCTCAAGGCCTGGCCTGGCGCCAGCACTGACAGCTCTGTCTGGGGCATAGTTTCTGGCCTCTCTGGAATGGAGAGTAGTCTTATTTTTCCTTATCATTTAAGCAAGCAAATGTTTACAGAAGCCAGAATAGCAGGGTTAAAATTTTAAACAGCAGTTTTTACCGAAGATGGAGGTTACTATGCTTCACCCCCTCCTCTCTCTAAGCATATCCTCGGGTGAGAATTTTAAAAAAGGAGGGGGGGATGGGCTTTAGCCAGATACTTGACTCATACATAAGAATTTTGTTAAATACAGATACATTCTATTGTTTAAAATATCAAATACAACATACAGAAGCCATTGGTATCAGTTTGGAGCATGTCCTTCCAGAACTTTCTATATATATTTGCTTACATAAATGTATAGAGAGAGTTTTGTGAACCTGTGGAGCTTTTTTTGAAAAACAAGTACCTATCTTCTTTCATAGCTTGATTTAAAAAAAAAAATTAGGGATAAGACTTCATTTATCAATACATCTTTCCATGTGCATATATATGGAGCCAGTTCGTTCTTTTTAACTGCTGCATGCTATTCTGTAGTGTTGGGAGTTTAGAAAGCCAAAGTACTCCCTTTCTTTCCTAAGCCTGGGATTAATGGAGAAAGAAGACAATAGAGGCGGACAGATATAACTAAAAAACTGACAGAAATCAAAATGCCTGTGCTGCTCACCAGCTGCTCGGCAAGCATGGCGTACGGAACATCTAGAAGGACTTGCAGTACTTCACCCCGAGTGAGTAAAACCTTACCTGTCAGGTGGCGGGAATGTCAGGACACCCACCGTGCAGCAGGCTTCAGAGCTTGCTGCAGAGAAGTGAGCGCACAGGCTGGAAGGCTCTCCCAGCCGGCACCGTGGAAGACGGTGGTGAGGGCTGAGCCAAGGCGCCCAGATCCTTCTTCCCAACTTACTCATCACGCGAGCCAGGCCTCTTCCCACAGGGATGGACGAGGGAATGACAGGGAACCCTTGTAGGCCAAAACCCACAGGGGCGTGGTTAACTCCCCCATCCCTACTGGGAGAAGAGAGCAGGCATTTATTCGAATGTTCCTGTCTTCTTTCTTTACCGACCTATTCCCTCAATACCAACCACTGCTCGTCTGTAGGCCCATCTTATGGACAGTTTTTATTTTGGCCGCAGAAGACCCTAATATGGGCAGGGACCGTTCGTTTGTTAAAGTAACTCCTAGATCTCGATGTTGCCTAAGCCAAAAATGTGCTCCATATTCTATTTCCCATCAAAAACACACCCAATCACAATGGTCAATGCAATTCACCAAAGGTTATGCAACAAGAAGATATGCCTTTCAAGAATGCAGTATCTAACATAATAAAGGCAATACGTTAGAGACACACAGCTAACGTCACACTACGCAGTGAAAGACTGAAAGTTTTTCCTCTAACATCAGGAACAAGACAGGGATGTGTGCTTTCACCACTTCTACTCATAAGGCATCCAAATCTGAAAGGAAGAACTAAAGCTATCAATATTTGCAGAGAGCATGATGTTACATATAGAAAACCCTAAAGATTCCACCAAAAAACTGTTAGAATTAATCAGCAAATTTGGTAAAGTTGCAGGATACAACCTCAATGTACAAATCTGTTGTGTTTCTGTACAATAATAATGAATTATTAGGAAAAGAAGTTAAGAAAACAATTCCATTTACAATTGCATCAAAAATAATGAAATACTTGGGAATAAATTTAACCAAGGAGGTGGAAGACTTACACACTGAAAACTAGAAGATATTGATGAAAGAAATTGGAGAAGACACAAATAAATAGAAAAATATTCTGTGCTCATGGATTGGAAGAATTAATATTGTTAAAATATCCATTCTACCCAAAGTGGTTTACAGATTCAATGCAATTCCTATCAAAATTTCAATGTCATTTTTCACAGAAATTGAAAAAATAATTCTAAAATTTGTATAGAACCACAAAAGATCCTGAATAGCCAAAGCAATTTTGAGAATGAACAGAAGTGGAAGCATCATGCTCCCTGATTTCAAACTATATTACAAAGTTATAGTAATCAAAACAGTATGATATTATCCTAAAAACAGACGCATAGATCAATGTGACAGAATAAAGAGCTTAGATAAACCCACATATATATGGTCAATTAATTTATGACAAGGGAGCCAAGAATATACATTGGAGAAAGAACAGTCCCTTCAATAAATTGTGTCAGGAAAACTGGACAGCCACAATCAAAAGGATTAAAATGGGCCACCATCTTATATCATACACAAAAATTAATTAAAAATAGATCAAAGATTTTAACATAAGACCTGAAACTCCTAGAGGAAAATACAGGCAGTAAGCAACATGGTATCACTTTTGGTAATGATTTTTTTTTAGATTTGGCACCAAAAGCAAATGCAACAAAAGCAAAAATAAACAATTGAGACTATGTCAAACTAGAAGGCTTCTACACAGCAAAGGAAACAATCAGCAAAATGAAAAAGCAATCTACCCAAATGGGAGAAAACATTTGCAAGTCATATGTTGATAAGGGGTGAATAGCCACAATATATAAAGAACTCATACACCTCCATAACAACAACAACAAAAACACCCACTTAAAAAATGGGTAGAGGAACTTGAATAGACATTTACCTAAAGAAGGCATACAAATGGCCTACAGGTACATGAAAAGGTGCTCAACATTATAATCATCAGGGAAATGCAAATCAAAGTCACATTGACCTATCGCCTCACACCTGTTAGGATGTCCACCATCAAAAAGACAACACATAGAGAGCACTGGCAAAGATGTGGAGAAAAGGGAGCCCACCCCCGGAGCTTTGATGAATTTGATGCATTTCTAACAAGTTCCCAGTGACCTCCCACTGAAGCCTGGCTCTCAGACCTCAATCTCCTCTTAAGGGAAACTCTCCCTCTATTTTGCTTGAATCCTTCCACTGCTCCATCCTAAAGCATATTTCTTTCAAACTTTTATCCGTTCCTCCTTAACTCTCTGACTCCTAGAGATAGGCCTTTTAATCCCTTCTCAGCCTTTAGCTTTCCGGTAATTTTATTGAGCTGTTTCTCTACTTCACCCCAAGAATTTCGCATAACTGGTTAGTAACAAAACGCATTTCTGTTTCTTGATCTGGTGGGGGGAGTGGAGAGTGTTCACTTTGTAATCATCCATTGAGTGGGTACTCTTATGATTTGAGCACCTATGTGCATGGGTGCTACATTTTAATTTCTTAAAAAGGTTTATTAAACACACATCCATTCTGGTGATGAAGCCATAGCGTGTGAGGCTCAAACATCCAAAGCCGTGGCTAGAAGGTGCAGCATTGGCCAACGTGGTGGGCTGGACTCCTTTCCTTGTTCTCTTTGTGATGACCTTCGAAAACACCGCATTTTGACCTGTTCGCCACCGCGTGGCAGGTTCTAGTCCTCGGGGACCAGCTGTGACCGAGTGAGGAAGCCTATCTAATTTAACCCTGTCTGCTTGCAGGAGGAAATGCCTTTAGCCAAAGGTCTGAATCCATGTTTAGTTCGGTGCTTGTCAGTAAAAAAGCACACACTGTGTATTTGTCAGTTGGTCCTGTTTTGGACTAAAGCACGAACACAGCGGTCTCCTGAAAACCCAACAACTTGGAACCGTGGGCGGTAGGACAGGGCTGCCCTGAGGACAGGAAGAACAATGGGGGGGGGGGGCGGGACTGAGGCCCTGGCACCGCCGGGCTGCTGGCACCGGGCGTGGTTCTGCTGTAGGAAGAGCAGGGCCGGGGCACTTGTGCCCTTGGCTGTTTGAAATACGGTTTGAAATGTGGTCACTTTTTACACCAGTTTTCCAGCCCGTTGTTTGTCCTCCTCACAGGATTGTATGTTCATTTCCTTTGCCCATGTTTCTATTAGGTTATTTTTTCCTTAGTAGACATTCTTGTACATTTTAGTTACTGATATTTCACCTTTTATATCTGTGACGACTGTTCTCTCCAGCCTTTTGCCTGTTAAGTCGAAGGTGTATCTTTGGTAGTGTAGAGAATTGTACTTGTATGAGAGTGTCGGAATTTATTTATTTGGACTTCATCGCTTCTGCAGTTTGTTTCTTGGATTAAAAAGGTCTTCACCATTTCAAGTTTCTTCCATGTTTTATGTTTTGACATTTTATTCAAATGCTTTTGTTCTTTTGCTTTTGAAATAAATGTAAAAATTCCTCTGGAACTTACAATGGAATGAAGGAAGTCATATTATTTATTTTTTCCCAAATGGATAGCTAATTTCCCATTTGTTCCCTACTGATTTTAAAATCTCATCTCTGCCCTACCTGTTCTGGCTCAGTGGATAGAGCTTCGGCCTGTGGACTGAAGGGTCGCAGGTTCAATTCCAGTCAAGGACACATGCCTGGACTGCAGGCGCCATCCCCAGTAGGGGGCGTGCAGGAAGCAGCTGATCAATGAGTCTCTCACATCATTGATGTTTCTGACTCTCTCTCCCTCCCCCTTCCTCTCTGAAATCAATAAAAATATATTTTAAAAATATAAAAATAAATAAAAAGTTGATGCTTAAAAGAAGATCTCATTTCTATCAAATACCGACTTCCCTTGACTGCATAGTCTTAACATAGGATTCTAATAAAATTTGATAACCAATTTCCTTATCTACTTTAGAATGGAAGCAAGGAAATAAAAGTAGGATTTTTCTTTAAAGAAACAAGTCCAATGATAGTAAAAGGAAGTAAAAGTTGAATACAAAAAAGAACACAGAAAATCAGAAGAGAAACTGTGATGTATTGCACAATAATAGACATAGATTAATATTCTGGGTCTTTAAGAAAATATTGACTTATGTTTAGGCCCCTTTGATTTTAGGACAGGTAATAAATTATATATTTTATAACAATTTCTATTTTTAAAAGGTTGTTAAATGAAGGGCCACTGTTTTGGCACTTGAAGGAGCAAGTTTCTGTTAAATAGAAAGATCAGCCTGGCCGGTGTGGCTCAGTAGTTGAGTACCGACCCATGCACCAGGAGGTCACTGGTTCAACTCCTGGTCAGGGCACATGCCCAGGTTGCGGGTTCAATCCCCAGTAGGGGGAGTGCAAGGGGCAGCCAATAGATGTTGATGCTTCTCTCTCATTGATGTTTCTAACTCCCTCTCCCCTCTCCTCTCTCTAAAATCAATAAAAACTTTTATTTTTAAAGAAAGATCAGTTATGTGGAACCTTGATTCTCATATCATGTCCGTAGGGTCATTACTGATATAATTCTTAAGTATGAAAAGAAGTTACTGCAGAACCAAGCTCATTAAATGCAGAGCAAGGGAGATCTTACCTGTACTTTCCTTTATAATTTTTCTTTCTTTTTTTAAAAATTTTTCTCTTACCTGTGTTTTTAAACAAAACTGAAGACCCAGGTGTGTCTCTCCCAGGCCAGGCCTGGCTGCTGCGTTGTACTGCGTGGGTGCGCAGCCTCTTACGTTACAGGTTGCAAGCGCTGTGCTCCTCAGTCTGATTGCTTCCTGCCAGGTTTGGGGATTTTTTTGTTTGTTTGTTTTGTGTGTTTTTTAAGTGATTTTTGAGAGAGGAAGGGAGAGAGAAAGCAAGAGAAACATGGATCGGTTACCTCCCGCACCTGCCCCTACCTGGGATCGAACTGGAAACCTGGGTATGTGCCCTGACCGGGAATGGAACCTGCCACCTTTTGGGGGACAGGAGCCGCTGCAATCAACTGAGCCACACAGGCCCCTGTCATTGGAGCTGCCGCACTCTCCTATTTAGCCTGGGGGTAAAAGTAGAAGAGGCTCAAATTTTACCCTGGAGGCTCAAAATCAAGGATTATATATCACAGAACCAGTAATGAGGGACCAATCCTCCGCAGCATGCCTTCACCACTGCGATTTCACTCTTCTCATTCAAGGTGTCTCCATGGTAACTCACTGGTGCTTCCAAACAGCCTCCATGGCCCCCTGGGAGATAGGGCTGCTGCTCCCTCCCTCTCTCCCTCCCTCCCTGCGGTGGAAGGAAACACCCACAGCCTTTGGGTGGCTCACAGGGGCTCCCACTACAGCGCATTTTCATGCCCCCCTGACGCTGGGCTTGCCTATGCGATTTGTCCGTCAGTGGAGTATTTGTGTCACCCGAGCCGAGGCTTTAAACGTCCTTGCGTGGTTTGTCCTGGCTTCTGCATCTCTGTCCCCTGCCAGGAGAAGATGCTAGTCCCAGCATGAGAGGCATGTGGGTGGGGCTGACCTGAACCGGGCCCCAGCGGACTGAAGACCTACAGTGAGAAGCAGACACGTGGCATCGATGCTGTAAGCCGCTGAAACCAGCTTCTGTTTGTTTACCAAAGTCACTGCAGTCGCACCTGGCCCACCCAGCACCTTTCTATGGCACACAGGGCTTCTTCCTGTCATTCCACAGTCACTCCTCACCAGACAAGCGCTGTGACTTGCTGCATGGGTGCCCACGCTCCCCGCTGTGGCTGGTGCCCCCCCCCCACCCTATCCTGTAATATCTCCCATGTCTGTGGGGTCAGAGGTCAGGTACAGCTCCCCCCAGTTGCTGTTGAAGGGACACACTTTCTTCCAACCTGGGTTAACCTCTCTGAGGCCATCAGCCAGCCATCCTGTGCTGCTGTCTACAGCTCTTAAGTTTTTTAAAAAATATATCTTTATTGATTGTCAGAGAGGAAGGGAGAGGGAGAGAGAGACAGAAACATCCCTGATGAGAGAGAATAATTGATCAGCTGCCTCCTGCACGCACCCTACTGGGGATGGAGCTCGCAACCCAGGCATGTGCCCTTGACAGGAATCAAACCCGGGACCCTTCAGTCCACAGGCCGCTGCTCTACCCACTGAGCCGAGCCAGCTAGGACTACTGTTTTCATTTTCCTGCCTGACTCCTCTCCCAGGAGCCTGATACATCAGAGCTGGGCATCAAGATCATTTGAGACCCTACTCAGGGCTTCAGTCAAACCCTCTCTCCTCGCCAGCCTAAACAGTACTCCTGGGCCAAGCAGGGCGCTCTTGTTGGGGCGAGTTGCTTTCCTTTTAGAACAGCACTGAGAAGGGCAAGGTGAAGTGAATGTTCTCTCCTTGAAGGTGGTTACAGTCCCGGGCCAGCTGTCAGTCCCAGCGCACCCAGCGCCTGGCTCTTTTGAGAAAATACTAGTAGTTCCTGGTGGAACCTCTTATGCCTGCTCTCTCTCTGGGATTCTGAGGACAGGAGTGGCTGGTAAATGGCATTGTCACCTTCCCATTCTCTAGAGAAAATAGGTCCGTTCAGACTAGTCCTGGAGGATTCATCCTTCCACTCATTCCGCAGGTATTTATTCGATGACTATGCTGAGCATAGAGATACCGAGGTGGAAAAGACAAGGTCCTTGCTTCATGAAGAACTTCTCTCTCTCTCTCTCTCTCTCTCTCTCTCTCTCTCTCTCTCTCTCTTTCTCTCTCTCTCTCTCTCCTTTTCTCTCTTCCTCTCCCCATCTCTCTGGTGATCATCCTCTTCCTATTTGGAAATAGCTGCCATCTTGCACATGATTTTATAATATCAAACTGGACATCCATGTACATGCAAAGTCTGTTTATAATAATCTGAGCCTAGAATCTATGCTGGCTTTGACATATGAACACAAAGTATATTTTCATAGTTTTAGTAACATGTTCTAGACTTGAAAGGAATGTCATTATTGCACAAATGGAAGAATGATTGTACTATAGCTCGGCCAGTGTGGCTCAGTTGTCGAGTGTCGACCATGAACCAGGAGATCACAGTTCGATTCCCAGTAAGGGCACATGCCCAGGTTTTGGACTCGATCCCAGTAGGAGGTGTGCAGGGGGCAGCCAATCAATGATTCTGCCTCATCATTGATGTTTCTATCTCTCTCTCCCTCTCCCTGTCCCTTCCTCTCTCTCTGAAATCAATAAAAAAATATATTTTTTAAAAAGACTTGAGCACAGATTGTTTACCATTTCAGAGAATCATATCACCAGTGCCCTATGCATTGGCTAGAATGTACTTGCAGCCGTTGCATGGCTGGAGATTGTCATCCTAGATGCAAACGCCTCATGTACCCAGTGTCTCCTAGCGTAGTTGTGACCGAACATTCACACCCTGAAATATGCATTATTTCATTATTAAGTCTTTCCCCCTCTCCTTTTTTCTTTATACTCCAACTAAGGCACTACAATGATTTTTAAGTAATAAAATTAACATTTTATTTTAAAAAGAAAATATTTTATTTATACCTGTATATACAATTGTCTCCAATTTTCAGGAGAGTGTAGAAAGTGTTACAAAACATTCGTTATAGCCCTGACCGGTTTGGCTCAGTGGATAGAGCGTCGGCCTGCAGACTGAAGGGTCCCAGGTTCAATTCTGGTCAAGGGCACATCCCCAGTAAGGGGTGTGCAGGAGGCAGCTGATCGATGTTTCTCTCTCATCAATGTTTCTAACTCTCTATCCCTCTCCCTTCCTCTCTGTAAAAAAATCAATAAAATATACTTTAAAAAATATTCGCTATATAAAAGGGGGGTGTTTGTGGCAAAGTGGAGAACCACTGCTCATGGGGACTGATTTTTGAGTAAACTTTACATGGAAATGAACATTTATGCAGAAAAATGTATAAAACATCAGTGGACCACTCAGTGGATTTTTATAAGTTACCCATTTGTTATCCAATTGTACTTATAAATTAAAGGTTTACAAGTTACCCGTTTCTTCTGATGGACCCTAATATCATTGGCTCCATAGAACTCTCCTCATATTCTCTTCTCATCACTTCCCACCCACTGTCCTGACTTATTATACCAGAGTTTAATTTTGCCTGTTTTTAATTAAAACTTTATGTAAAAAATTATAATTATGTGAGGTTATGGACCTATTAACTAATCTTATTGTGGTAAATATTTCACAATATATACATGTAGCAAATCAACACATCATATACCTTAAAGTTACACAACATAATATGTCTATTATTCCTCAATAAAGCTGGAAAGAAGTAAAAAGACTTGGTATAAATTACATCATATAAATTTATTTATGTCTGGCTTTTTTCTTCTTCTCAGTGTTAAATTGTAAGAACCATCTATACTGCTTCATGTATCAATAATTCATTCATTCTCATTACCGATAATATTCTATTGCATGAATATAATAGAATTTATTTTGCCCTTTTGGCTATTGATGAATATTTGGGTGGTTTCCAATTTTGGACAATATGAATAGTTGTTCCTACAAATATTCTGGCACATATATTTTAGTAAACACATATATTTTATATATATATATATGTATATAAAAGCCAAGAGACCAGAACGACGGAACCAGAACGACCGGAACAACCAGTTGCTATGATGTGCACTGCAGCAGCCAACCAGCCAGATCAGGGCCCAGATCAGCCGGCCCCGCACCCCAATCCGGGGGTAGGAGGCCAGCTAGCCAACTGCCTGCGGCTCCTCCCCCTGGCCAGCCCTGCTCTCGATCACCCCCCATCAGGGCAGGCTGGCTGGACCCCACCTGTGCACGAATTCGTGCACCGGGTCTCTAGTATTTATATAATTTCTGGTAGGTATACCGGGAGTAGTATTATTGGGTAAGTATGCATTTGTTGAGCTTTAATTTAACAGTTCTCCAAAGTGGTTGAAATAATTGGCATGCTCACTGCAGTGATGAGAGTTCTACTTGTTCCACACTCTCCTGTTTAGATGTTTAAATGTATTCTTCCAACCCCACCTTGCACAGCATCTTGCTTGTGTGGCTTTAAGACGTGGCTGTGAGAAACCAGGAAGGTGGGAATGTGGCCACCTCAGCAGAGGCCTTTCTGAAAGTACTCGAGGTTGAGCGTGACTTAGGCGTGTGGCTGGCACGGGCTAAGAGAAAGGCCTTGGCTGTCACATCCGCACCCAGCAGTCTCTGGGGCTCCCGTGGCATCTCAGGGGGAGGATGACTCAACTCCGAGGCCCTGCAGGCAAAGGAGGGTTTATTCAAAGGCTCCTGGCCTCCAGGCTGGCTGAGCTGCGCATGGTGGGGAGGAGTCTGGAGTGGGCCGAGGAAAGGGACGTGAGGGGGCTGATTGGCAGCCAGAAAGCTGACTCAGGGTGGGTGGGAGTGGGGGCAGTGAGGGCACAAATGACTATATTTCCAGGATGTATGCAAATCAGATGTACTTAGAATTGGGTTTTAATAGAAACATTCGTGTATTCTATGGTAAAACCTTTTCTTTCCAACCACCATTTTAAAAAGTGGGTGGTGGTGAGAATAAAGAACAACACTCACAGAAGAGCTTGCAAAGGGCCCAGCACGGATCTAGAAACTTTACATCGGGGGGTTGTTCAGCCCTACCAACACCCCGCTGCATCTTCAGATGTGACTTTTACCAACCCTATTTACAGAGGAGGAAGATGAGGCAGGGAGAGGTCATGGCTGAGTTAAAAATATGTATCTTATATTGATTTCAGAGAGGAAGGAAGAGGGAGAGAGGGAGGAAGGGAGGGAGAGAGAGAGAGAGAGAGAGAAAGAGAGAGAGAGAGAGAGAGACATCAATGGTGAGAGAAAATCATTGATAAACTACCTCCTGCACATCCCCTACTGGAGACTGAGCTTACAACCTGGGCGTGTGCCCTGACTGGAACCAAACTGTGACCTCCTGGTTTATAGGGTGACGCTCAACCACTGAGCCACACCGGCCGGGCAGGAGTCCATACTTACTCAGCATGCCCTACTCCTCTTGGTACAGAATAGCTTTTAAGTTATCCTTTCTGGCTGACATGCTTGTGTTTTCACAAGGCCTTTCATCAGGGGACCAGGCCTGGACTCAAAGGTGTGACTAAAGGCGAGTAAATACATTTCCCCTGAGTTTAGGGGCAGGCTTTCTCAGGCTCGCTCCACCCTGTGGTTATTGGCCAGCCAATGGGCACTGCCTCACTTGCCCTCGGATGCTGTTGTGAATGATGGGAATGATGGCCGTGGCCCCCCGAGCTCCTGAACTGTCTTCCGAGTCATTTAAGGGAGATCACGCTGTGCACAGCCTGGTTCATTCACTCAGCGCTTCTGGGGCCCTCTCACCAGGCGCCCTGCCTTCTTCGAGCTACAGTTTGATGGGGGAAATAGATGCTGAAGAACAACATCCAACCGAGGAAACCGGGATCTAATTGGCTTTCTTCAGTGATTCATGAGTCAGGCAGCAACCCATCTAGCAACTAGAAGGCTCTCCCGGGAGTTGTACAAAATGGGAGGTTTTTATAGGCCGGAGGAGTGTGGGACAAAGAACTGAAAAGAGTGAATTATTTCAGACAAGGACACATTCCCTTCGAGCAGTGGTTTTCAACCGATGGGCTGCAAGAGTTTTTTAAGCATGCAGTACCTGACTATGTACTCAGGGGCACTGCCCTCTTTTGCCTTAGAGCAGCGGTTCTCAACCTGGGGGTCGAACGTCCCTTTCACAGGGGTCGCCTAAGACCATCGGAAAACACCTAGATAATTACATATTGTTTTTGTGATTCATCACTATGCTTTAATTATGTTCAATTTGTAACAGTGAAAATACATCCTGCATATCAGATATTTACATGCTGGTTCATAGTAGTAGCAAAATTCCAGTGATGAAGTAGCCACGAAAATAATTTTATGGGTGGGGGTCACCACAACATGAGGAACTGTATTAAAGGGTTGCGGCGTTAGGAAGGTTGAGAACCACTGCCTTAGATTGTCAATTAAAAAAAAAAAAGACAACAGCCCTGGCTGGTTTGGCTCAGTGGATAGAGCGTCGGCCTGTGGACTGAAGGGTCTGGGTTTGATTTCGGTTAAGGGCGCATGCCTGGGTCACAGGTTCCATCCCCAGTAGGTGGCGTGCAGGAGGCAGCCAAACCATGATTCTCTCTCATCGGTAATGTTTCTATCTCTCTCCCTCTCCCTCTCTGAAATCAATAAAAATATATTTTTTTAAAAATGACAACAGCCAACACAACAATCACCATCCAGTGTGAATGAATCAAAATTATACCTATTTTTGTCAGGTCAGCAAAAAAATAATTATTGTTTCTGGTGTGCCGCAGGACTTTCGCTGTTTATGTGTGCCAGGAGGTTTTTTCTTTAGAGGCTGAACATGGCTGCCTTAGCGGACAGCAGGGGTCCTAGGCAGATCACCTGGCTCGTGTTGATCAGGGAGTCCCACCGATTGGTTTAACATTTCGCTCCGGGAAGAGGCTAGCACGGCCAGGAGGTTAGTTATTCAGTTTTGCTCGGGGGATGTGGCTTAGCAACAGTGCCTCTAGTTTGGCCTTTTCTTGTTTTCGTTTGCAGGTACATATTAACCAAGTACTCACACAACGAGTAAAAGACGGCAACTGTGACACAGGCCTCGAAGGCGAGGTGCCTGGTGTCTGAGACCCTAACGAAGGGGCGAGGGAAGGCGGAGGGCCCACCGAGCGGAGACCTGAAGCCCGAGGGCCCACTGGGCGCGGAGGCCATGCCATGCGGGCCTGGGAGGACCCAGTCCTGTGGGGAGCACGGCGAACAGCCGGCCAGGAAGCTGGGATGGAGAGACGGGGCGCAAGAGGCTGAAAAGGCAGGGAGGCCAGACGGCACAGGGCTCTGCGGCCACACCGGCGAGTGCGCTTCATCCTCGGAGGGAGGGAGGGCAGCGCCGAAGGGTTGCACCAGCTTTGCGTTTGGAGAGCCCATGCCTCTAGCCGAAGCGCGGAGCAGGACTGCGAAGTGTACCTCTTTGGATTCTGATGCAGCCATTTCTGGGCGCGAAGAATGACAGGTGTTCTAACTGGCCGCTTCCAGGCAAGTCTCCCGGCTGCTGGGGTTGGCCGGAGGATGGCATCCTGCTCTGTGGCCGAGACTGGGTCTACATTTTAACGAGATTTGCCACCACCCGGCCTCGTTCTTTTCACGTAAACGCCTTGTGCTTGGGGCTGTTGAGCAGAAATGCTGTCTCATTCAGCCCCCACCGCAGCCCGGGGAGAGAGGCGGTGTTATTCCTGTCCTACAGGTTTGAAAAGATTCAATGACGTCGTTCCGCTACGAAATACCCAGGAAAAGGACCCAAGTCCTCTTCATTCCAAATTCATTCCCAAACTCCTTTGAATAAGCCCCCGGCAGGGCAAGGGCGGCGGGGAGGCCCTTGCCGCAGATCCGCTGGAGGAGGGCAGTCCTTAGCCCTCCGGCGCCTACGCTGACCTCGGAGAACAGTTACAAAGCAACGCGGCCGCCTCCCTCTCCCAGTTACCAGCTCGCTGGCTGGGGTGTGCCAGCTGCCCTCCTCCGTCCTCTGAAGGCCAGCCAAGTAAACAAGCATAACATTAGCCCAAAAAGGGACCTTCTTGGCAGGTGATTAACACCTGTCTGTTGTCCTCCAGTCTTATTCAAATGGCCTTGTAATTAATAGTGCAAACCCATCAAAGCACTCAACTGTACGGGTAGCGAAGGCTTGATGCCCCGAGAAGTTCAAGGCAAATGACTTTACAATTCCGTTCTAAGAGCCGTGTGCTGAAGATTTCTTTCCCCAGCAACACACTTGGAACACAGACAACTTTAGCCTTGGGAAACATCGGTGCTCTCAAAAACAATGATACCGATTTTTCTCAAACATTTTACAGCCTCTCTCTCTCTCTCTCTCTCTCTCTCTCTCTCTCTCTCTCTCTCTCTCTCTCTCTCTCTTTCTCTCTCTCTCTCTCTGAAATGAATAAGCAGATAAATCAGACAGGTCCTTAGAACCCGTACCTTTACAGGAGGTGTGGGGGAGCAGGGTTGGCACAAATAGGGGAGGTATTGTTTCTGCTCTGCTATAAGAAGGTGGGATAGAGCCCTAACTTCATGAGTGCGTTCTGGCCCACCCTTTGCCTTTCTCTTTAATGCTCATATCTAACACTGAAGAGAAGCCAGTGACAGGGACTGGGGAAAGGCCATGGAGAAAGTGAGGCAGAGGAGAGATGGAGAACTTGTGCAATGACGGGAGGCAGGGAGGAGGTCCGGGGGGGAGAAGAGTCAACCAGAAGAGGGACTGCAGGAGGAAAGAGAGTGGTTGGAAAGGACTGGGAAAAAATAAAGAGGAAACGGCGAGAAAGCAGAGGGAAGAATGAACACTTGCACGGAGAGAGTGAAGTTCTGTCCTTACCACGAAAGATCTGGCACATTTACCAGGGCCCCGTCTCATCCTGTCTCCCTATCCCTCATCTCCAGTGAGGCTCCCAGCTGCTCTTTTTTTTTTTTTTTAAATATATTTTTATTGATTTCAGAGAGGAAGGGGGAGAGAGAAACATCAATGATGAGAGAGAATCCTTGATTGGCTGCCTCCTACATGCCCCCCACTGAGGACTAAGCCTGCAACCCAGGCATGTGCCCCCGTCCAGAATCCAACCCGGAACCCTCCAGTCCACAGGCCGACGCTCTACCCACTGAGCCAAACCAGCCAGGGTCCCCACTGCCCCGGAGCACTCCTGCTCTAGGACCCTCCACCTGCGGCTCCTCCCCAGGTATCTACCCGGCTAGTCCCTAACTCCCTTCAGGGTGCCCGCCCTCTCCACACCCTACTTAAAACCCTACTGACAGCAGCAACTGCACTGCTCTCTATCTTCTTACCCTGCTTTATCCTTAAAGCTGCCATACCGCCCACACGCCACTCAACTGGCTATTG
This sequence comes from Myotis daubentonii, assembly GCF_963259705.1. Classification (NCBI taxonomy): domain Eukaryota; kingdom Metazoa; phylum Chordata; class Mammalia; order Chiroptera; family Vespertilionidae; genus Myotis; species Myotis daubentonii. Next base: position 113,157,552 of record NC_081843.1, read on the forward strand.
TCTAGCACCCTCCCCGCTTTCCCGGGATCTAAATTCCATGTGGGCAGGCACTCTGTTTTGTTCAAAGCTAGATCGCCAGCACCTCGCTTGACATTTTTGGGAGGGAGGCCTCAATAGACGTTGAGTGGGTCGAGGAGTGGCTGCCAGTGGGAGAGAGCAGCAGTGGAGGAGTGTCCGAGAGGGAAGTTTGGGGGTGTGCTTCCAGCTCATCAGGACGGCCCACTTGCCGTTCTTTCTTCTTTCTCTCCTCCGTCTTTCCCTCCCTAATTCAGGGGCCAGGGACAAGGAGCGGGAATGCGGGCACTGATGGAGCATCCACGCTGATCCAGCTCCAATCCCGAGGGGAAGTGCGCAGGCCACGAGGGCTGCAAGGTGGAGAACACATGCACACGCAGTCGTGGAAGGAGAGTGGAAAGAAGAAAAGGCCAACAGACGTCACCCTCTTGGCCACTCTCCCCGATGCCCCCACGGCCCGGCCAGGCGCTCCTCGCCCTCTCCTCTGCCGCCCCGACGGCGGCTCGCTGGCCCGGCCACTTTGAAGGAGACGGGGCCTGCCTTGTCGCTCGGGGGAACCCTCCCGCCCCTCCGCCATCCAGCCTCGGCGGAGGCCCGGCACGCGCCCCGTGGAGCCGCGCGGGCGGCGGGGACTACAACTCCCAGCGTGCCGAGCGCGGCGGCGCCTGCGCAGTGCGGCGGGAGGCGGCGGTCTGTTCTCCGCTGAGGAGGAGCAGGGCCGAGGAGGGAGGCAGCGGGTGAGAGTTCAGAGTTCAGCAGCAGCAGCCCGAGCCCATGATTCCCATATGCCCGGTCGTCTCCTTCACCTATGGTGAGTCTCATGTGCCCCCTCGGGGCCCGGCCCGGCCCCTGGCCCGGCCCGGGGCGGCGGGGAGGCGCGGGCTTGGGGCTGGCCCCGGGGAGGAGGCGGCGGCCGCCACCGGGGCCCCCGTGCGAGTGAGTGAGGGAGTGCGAGGCGGGCGGGGAGGCGGCGGCCGCCACCAGGGCCCCGGCCCGGCGAGGGCGGCTTCTCACGGCGCCTCTCTCTCTCTCTCTCTCTCCCTCTCCCGCCCTCGGCGTCCGCGCGCCTCCGCGCCTCTCCGGCCGCCATGGGACCCTGCGCTCGGCGCCCGCCGCAGTGCCCAGCCGGCTGGGGGAAGATGCCAAAATGGCGACCGGCAACTACTTTGGATTCACCCACAGCGGGGCGGCGGCGGCGGCGGCTGCGGCCCAGTATAGGTAACGGCTCCCGCCCTCTCCCTCCCGCCCTCCCTCCCCTCCCCGGCCCGCTCCTCCGCCCGGATCCCGCCGGCGCGACGCCCCCGCGCCGTCCCCGCCCCGCGGCCCCGAGCCCCCCGCGCGGCGGGCCCGGCCCGGCCCCTCCCGCTGCGCCCGGCCCGCGGCGGGGAGCGGCCCCCGTGGGGGGCGGGCCGAGAGCGGCGAGGTTTGGGGACGTGGAGGGCGGCCGGGGCTCTCGGCCGCCCCGCAGCCAAAATGGCCTCCCGCGGCTGGGAGCCCGGCCGCCGCCCCCGCCCGGCGGGCCGTGGAGGGAACCGGGGCCCCGGCGCCGGGTTCCCGCCGGCCCCGTGCCCACCTCGGGGCGCCCTCCCTCCGGGTCTCGGAGCGGGCGGGCGCCGGGGGTGGTGGGGTGCCGAGTCGCAGGCGCATCGGTCTCCGCCCGGCCCCGTCCGGGCCCCCGGAGCCCAGATAACGTGCCGTCTCGGGTGCTTTCTCCTCCGGCCTGCGGCTCCCCGGGCCCTGCACCCGAGCCCCGCGAGCAAACTGCGGGTGCCCCTCCCGGCCCTGCTGCTCCCGGGCTCCCTCCGGGCGGGATGCGCACCCTGCAACCACCTGTGCAGCGGGTGCGGGTCGGAGGCTGCGGAGGCGGCCAGGTTCCAGGCGGCCGCCGCCTCCCCTGGTTTGCCAGTTGGGCTCCTTTGGGCCCGTCGTTTACCGGAGCGAGCCTGTGCCCTGGGGAAAGGGCGGTGCAGGGGAGATTGCACGGAGTGACTGCCATGCGCCTTAGGAAATGCCTACCGGAAGGGGGGCCTTAATCTCTCAGGTGTCACCAACCAAAAAAGGGGGGTGTTTTGTTGTCATCGCTGTTACTTTTGGGTCATTCTGAGACAGCCTGTCTCCAGGTTCAGGCCGTGAGCATGGAGAGTCCAGATTCAGGCCGCAAGCATGGAGATCTAGGTTCAGGCCGTGAGCATGGAGAGTCCAGATTCAGGCCGCGAGCATGGAGAGTCCAGATTCAGGCCGCGAGCATGTAGATCCAGGTTCAGGCCGTGAGCATGGAGAGTCCAGATTCAGCCCACGAGCATGGAGAGTCCAGATTCAGGCCGCGAGCATGTAGATCCAGGTTCAGGCCGTGAGCATGGAGAGTCCAGATTCAGCCCACGAGCATGGAGAGTCCAGATACAGGCCGTGAGCATGTAGATCCAGGTTCAGGCCGTGAGCATGGAGAATCCAGATTCAGCCCACGAGCATGGAGAGTCCAGATACAGGCCGTGAGCATGTAGATCCAGGTTCAGCAGGTTCATGCCGAGAGCATGGAGAGTCCAGATGCAGGGTGTGAGCATGTAGAGTTACTACATGGCAGGCTTCCTGTGGCGAGATGGACTGTATCTGTGTGAGTGAGTACGAGACATGGTCACTGTCGAACCCGGTCGCTTTCCCCGCTCATCACTCCAGGCAGCGGGAGGTGTCGTGCAAAGGGCATCAGCGGGAACCAGAAGACCTGGGTGCCAGTCTTGTTTGCTCTCGATTTTATGACGTTGGGGGGCAACACTCTATCCGGGCTTTCTTTTTCCCTCATGTAGAAAATGAGATTCTCGGTCATCTTTTGGGGTTAAAAATTTGTAATTCTGAGAAAGTTGCCTTATTCCATGGAATTTCTAAGATGCCATTTATTGTAAAGGGGCATCATTATTTTCCTATACCCCTAAAAATGTGCTACCAATTAAAACATGACAGTGCTTACCACCATTGATTTTAGGAGATGTTAACATGTATAAATGTGCCATTTATTGATGAAATTGGTGTTTTGCTAATTATTGAATGCATGTGGACTTTTTTTTACAACTCTCTTTTATCTGGGTACATATTTCAGATAAATAAATAAATAAATACTGAGATGACAGGTAACTGGGGCAAAATGTTGGGGCTTTTTAAACATTAGCAAATCCCTTTGCTTACAAGTTGTAAACTAGTAAAGTCTCAGCTACTTTGTTAAAAGCTTTTAGGGCTAATAGTTTTTGTGGAGAGAGAAAAAAAATTAGCTGTTTTCTTTTTCTGGGAAACGAGATAGCTACTCCGCATCTGTGCCATAAATCCAGTGCTACCAAGTACTTTGTGTTCTAGACAAGGCTGTATTTAACCACTCAAACTTTTACTCGTTTTACCCAGTATTTTTCTGTTAAAATGGGCAGAGATAGCTTTTTGGTTTATTTACTGAAAATGTAGTGGGTTTCTTGTTTGTGGCAGTTTTGAAATATTTTTCTTATGCCGACCTACAGATAGAAATGAGGGGAGCAAATGCCAATTTAAAGGTAATTTTTTTTAAATAAAATAGTTGCATGTATGTATTTTATCCTAATATAGGAAACTATTAAATAATTTCTGTACCTAATTTTTCTTCGGCTTTGAATCTCATAGTTTCAGTAAACCAACAACAATCTAATTATTACTTGCTACATATATGTCTAGTGAGAATACTTTTAAAAATGTTATTTATGCATATATTGGCAAAACTAATTAAGATGCTCTGTCCTCATATAAATATAGTACGTGAAAATTGTTTGCTTTTGATAGGAATAAATGAGGCCCAATAAGGCTAATATTTTGGCTCAACAAAATGAACACGTACAGTAAGCTCTCGATTTTTCAGACCTCAATTTAACAACCTTCAGATTTAACGGACAAAATTTCTAGTTTGTATATCACATGTGGAAATTAACACCTTATTCATTTTAAAATGCTTTTAACCAAGATTTGCTTATAATGAAATTAAGAGGTTATATTTTTTGTTATTAACTGCTTTAAATTTTTTTTAAATAGTCCTTTTGTTGTTTTAAATATATTTTTTCGGATTTCAGAGAGGAAGGGAGAGGGGGGGAGAGACATAGAAACATCAATGATGAGAGAGAATTGTTGATTGGCTGCCTCTTGCACACGCTCTACTGGGGATCGAACTTGAACAACTGCGAACTGCGACCTCCTGATTCTTAGGTCAATGCTCAACCACTGAGCCACACCAGCCTGGGCTCACTGTTATTTGTAACAAATTTTAGCCAATAGGCCAGTCATATGTTAGAAAAAACACTGTAGTAATTTCGCCCACATAAATATTACACATCTGCAACTACCTATAATAATAAGAATGTAATACTCTAATTAGATCAGACAGCCAAACAACCTTCCGGATGAAGCCATGGCGGTGGGGGCCGAGGCAGAGGCAGTTAGGGGCGATCAGGCAGGCAGACGAGCAGTTAGGGGCAGGCAGGCAGAATGGTTAGGGGTGATCAGACAGGCAGGCAAGTGGTTAGGGGCGATCAGGCAGGCAGGTGAGGGGGTAGGGGTGATCAGGCAGGCAGGCAAATGGTTAGGGGTGATCAGGCAGGCAGGCAGGTGAGCGGTTAGGAGCCAGTAGTCCCAGATTGCGAGAGGGATGTCTGGCTGCCGGTTTAGGCCCGATCCCCTGCAGGATTGGGCTTAAACCAGCAGTCGGACGTCCCCCAAGCGGTCTGGATTGCAAGAGGGTGCAGGTCAAGGTGAAGGGACCTCCCCTCCCGTTGCACGAGTTTTGTGCACTAAGCCTCTAGTCCTATGTAATAAGAGGGTAATATGCAGATTGACCAAACGTTGGATGACCAGTCGCTATGACGCATTGACCCCCAGGGGGCAGACTCTTAACACAGGAGCTGAACCCTGGTGGTCAGTATGCTCCCACAGGGGGAGCACCGTTCAGCCAGGCTGATGACTAGCGAGCGCAGCGGTGGTGGTGGGAGCCTCTCCCGTCTCTGCAGCAGCGCTAAGGAGCAGCAGGCTGAGGGGTAAGGAGCAGTGAGCAGGCGGGTAGTAATGAGTGAGGGCTCCTGGATTGCGAGAGGGTGCTGGCTGGGCTGAGGGGACACTCCCTCCCCTCCTCCCCAGTGTAGGAATTTCATGCACCCGGCCTCTGGTAGTCTACAAATTTAAATCCCAGAATCATTGCTGGTAAACAGTATTCAGAGAATGATCACAGTCACACTGTATCACTTGATCACTTTGTATCGCTCACAGTGATTGGTTTTGTTCTTTACATGACTTTCTGCAGCAGTTTTAACAATGTTCCCATGTCAAAAATTTCTGTGAAAGTGAACTTCTCATACATACTTAATTTTAATTACACAAATGTGTCTGTATAAATAACAGGTGAACTAATTTGTCAATTTTTAAACATACACATTTGGAAAACCTATTTCAGCCCTTTTTAAAAAAAAATATATTGGTACTGATTTCAGAGAGGAAGGGAGAGAGAGCAAGAGATATAGAAACATCAATGATGAGAGAGAATTATTGATTGGCTGCCTCCTGCACGCCCCTGCTGGGGATCAAGCCCGTAACCCAGGCATGTGCCCTTGACTGGAATCGAAACCAGGGCCCTTCAGTCTGCAGGCCAATGCTCTATCTACTGAGCTAAACCAGCTAGGGCTCAGCCTTTTTTTTTTTTTTTTTAATGTTTTTATTGATTTCAAAAAGAGGAAGGGAGAGGAAGAGAGGAATAGAAATATCAGTGATAAGAGAGAATCATCAATTGGCTGCCCCTTGCACGCTTCCTACTGGGGATGGAGCCCACAACCCAGGCCTGTGCCCTGACTGGGAATCAAACTATGACCTCCTGGTTCTTGGGTCCATGCTCAACCATTGAGCCACACTGGCTGGACCAGACTTTTGGCTTTAATGGACACGCCCTCACCTGAATTAGTCCATTATATTGAGGTCTTATTGTAGCATTAATAGTAAAAGCATATACAAAAAATGCAATAAGGATGCTCTTTTTCTTCCTGTTTAGAAATCATTACAATGTAACTTTTAAACATGGAAGACTAAGGCCTACTTTGAAGGGTGCAAACTCAAATCTTAAGCAGTTATATGTGGATGCTGTGGGTAGTTGCTTCATCTGTCATTGAATTCAGAGAAATGAAAGTAACTCTTAAGTCTAGATTTAATTCTGGTTCTAAGCTATTTTGGTTACAGCTATGTAAGGTATTTGATTAAATTTATTTGGAGCTTAGACTATTGCTTGTTAATATTTGAGATTCATAATGGAATTTTAAAAATCAAGGTTTTAAAAAGGATTTTTTAAAGATCTCATAAGTTCTGCTACTAATAACTTTAAGATAAACCAAGGTTTTCATTTATATATGCATATGAAACATTTTTGTGGTAGGCATTTGTTCAGTTCTTATGCTACATGTTCCATCAGCTGCTGAGTTTTTCTTCCTGCTTTGTGTTATTTTTTTAAGACAAGTAAATAAACTTATTATGCCATTTGCCACTCTTGCAGATGTAATCTTTTCATTTTCTGACCTTTAATTTGTCCGTTCCCCCCCCCTTGGAAATGAAGAAATCAAAAACATTTTTTATAAGTATTTGTGTATGTATATGTATGTATTAAATATGTTGATAGAATGTTAATTTGGGGTGTGTGGGACAAGGCAGACCTCAAGCACAGTGAAAAAATAGAGATGGCTTCATGGCAGAAAGGGAACTTGGTTGGGTAGATCACCTACTTCATTCAGTAGAGTACCTTTTTGGTTTGAGAAGATAAACTTCCTTTTAGACAGACAAATCTAATTTATAATAAATCTTGGAAACTATTTTAATAGTTATAAGGACTTAGGTTAGCAAAGAAAGTGAGGAAGGGCCGGCTGGCATGGTTCAATGGTTGAGCAACCACCTATGAACCAGGAGGTCATGGTTCGATACTTGGTCAGGGCACATGCCAGCCGGGTTGTGGGCGTGATCCCCAGTGTGGGGTGTGCAGGAGGTAGCTGATCGGTGATTCTCTCTCATCATTGATGTTTCTCTCTCTCCCTTTCTGAAATAAATAAAAATATATTTTAAAAAAATGTGAGGAAGGAAAAACTTTCTAATTAATAGTTTCATAGAATCAAAATCATTACCACTCTTTCATTGGCAGTGATACAAAAGTTGATTTGTGGTATACATAAATATATGTATATTTAATGTAAAATAAAGTAATCCCACTAAATATCACTATTAATAAGACACAACCATTTTTTTGAGACCTTTAAACCAGCAGTTTCCCTTATTCTTTAGAAAAGCTTTGCACGTATCAGTTCCTTGTCATCTTTCCAGCTACTCAAGATACTTGTCTTTTACCTGGATAACCTAAATCTTTAGCATGTGTTTAATTAAACTAGTTTTCTTTGTCCTATATATAATGCTTAGTATATCATTGATATCTGAATGTTATTTTACCTTTCAGTATAGTTAGCTATTTAAAATAATCAGTTGGCAACATTTTTTACACTTTTTATATCCACCATTTATTGAATTTGAAGACTTTAGAGATTGCATAAAGGTTGCAAAATAATTGCTTTACCCCCATATTATTAGAGTCTTAGCAAATGCTAAGGGATAAATGTTTAAGTGGGATTTTGACTGTTTTCAGGACATTAGTTTAAGTATCTGCTAGTCAAAAGAAGGCATATCATCTAATGATTCTTGAGATGTCTTTAGGACAATCTGTTCCTAAATTATAATTATCTCACATCACTAAGATAACTTGGGTAGGCTGCTTGGGTAAGCAGGGGGGATTTTCCCTTCTCTTTCTTTTTAACTTTTTATTTGAATGTAGTGTTATGAATATTGTGTCTTGAAGGAAAGAATAAAAGTAACTAGTATAAAATATTGTGTCTTGAAGGAAAGATTAAAAGTAACACTAGTAAGGTAAAAAAGGAATAATCACTGAGAAGCTGCAAAAACCAGGTGAACAGGTTTTTGAAACCAATCATGGTGATGGAAATTTACTGGCTCTACAAAAATAAAAAATAAAAAAAAAATACTGCAACTGCTAATTATATCAGCTCTTCCATTGTTGAATCAGAGATCTTAGGATTCATAGTGCATGAGTGAGTTTGAAATAATGAAAATTTTTCTTTCCAAAAAGACTGTTGCTGTTAATGTTGACGATATTTCCTTTTTAATGTTATTAATAATTTTAAGAGTAGGGTGAGCCAGAGTATCCCTGAATAGAATGCTGTTTAAGGTGTGTACTTTACTGTGCTTTTGTAAACTACCTTACAAATTACTAGGATGAAAGGGCCTGCATTGTAGCTGGTTAGACTTGGGATTTGAATCCCAGCTCTGTCCCTTCAGTCACTTAACGTTTCTAAGACTCAGTTTCCTTACCTAATTTGCCTTGAGGTAAAGATTTAAATATAAAACTTACTAGCCTATTCCCTGATTTTTAGAAGGCATTTTATCACTGCTAGTTTTCTATGAAGTAGAGATTTGAATAATACTATAATGGTTTTTAAAGTACTCCTTAGTTGATTTTTATCATATACTTAATATATAGAGCTTTATAATCTCAAAGTAAAATGTTTTATTTTTTATTATTTTTTTTAAATATATTTTATTGATTTTTTACAGAGAGGAAGGGAGAGAGATAGAGAGTTAGAAACATCGATGAGAGAGAAACATCGATCAGCCGCCTCCTGCACATCTCCTACTGGGGATGTGCCCGCAACCCAGGTACATGCCCTTGACCAGAATCGAACCTGGGACCTTTCAGTCCACAGGCCGACGCTCTATCCACTGAGCCAAACCGGTTTCGGCTCAAAGTAAAATGTTTTAAAAGTAGGTACTTGAGTATGGGTAGACCTCAGTTTCAGTGTAAAGTAAGTCCTGTTTATATATAGCCATAAAACTAACTGAATAAGTAGAAATAAAACTAATGAGATATGCAAACACTTTAAGGAAAAAAATATATTAGGCCATAAAAGAAGACATAAATAAATGAGTTATGTTCATGGAGTGAAAAAAAATCAGTACCATCAAGTTATCAGTTTCCCTAAGTGATCCATATATTTAATGTATTTCCAATAAATATCTCAACAGGATTTTTGGGGTAACTTGATAAAGGACTTCTAATATTGGTTTTGAAGAGCGTATTGGTCCAAAAGTAGTCATGAGGTGTGATAAGGAATTCTTGTATTATCCTGTATCCACCTTTATTTAACAGGAAAATGGGGTATTGATATGAGATAGACAAATAGATCATTGAATTAAATAGAGCGCCCAGAGATTTATGCTTATGGGCAGTTGGATTACAATGTATAGCTGTTTAAGTAGAGGTATTTATAAAAATAAAATAAGCCAAATTATTCAGAAATATGCCATCAGGTTAATCAAGACAGTTCTTGGGCTTGTAAATGTAGTAATTAACAAAGTAAGTTAGGATCACTTAGACGCATGATTACAGGTGAGGAGTGCACCCACTGTGCTTGTCCATAAATTGCTTTGGCACCACTCTGTCAGAATTAGAGTCATTGTTCTGAGGACAACATTTCTTAGTGTTTTGTGAAAGCTGTGCAGGGCAGTTCTTAATTCTTACTTATAGAGCACAGATTGATGAAATAAAGAACACTGGGCTTTTTTGTTTTATTATTAGTCTTATATGATATGTATATTAAAATACACTTGTAGGGAGTAACTCACATGATATTTAATGAGCAGCTACAATATGCACATTCCCTGCTCTCAAGGAGTTTACACTTCTGAGGGATGAGAGTGGGAACAGATCAGATATACCCAGAAATAACTATGCCATGATAATGATCATAATTAAGTTTTACTGAAATAGTAAAATGAGAATTGGAGGATTCTGACTAGGAATTTGAGGTAGACTTCATGGTCTGTCTGTCTGGAAATCCAGGGAATGTCATTTTATTTTTAAAAATTTTCTATTAAATATATTTTTATTGATTTCAGAGAGGAAGGTAGAAGGAGAGAGATATGTAAACATCAGTGATGAGAGAGAATCATTGATTGGTTACCTTCTGCACGACACCTACTGGGGAATCGAGCCCACAACCCGGGCATGTGCCCTTGACTGGAATCGAACCCGGGACCCTTCAGCCTGCAGGCCAGTGCTCTGTCCACTGAGCCAAACCACCTAGGGCCAGGGAATGTTATTTTAGACAAAGGAAATGTATTGAGACAAGATAGGAATGTAAGATCTGCTTCAGAGTGGTTGGGCTCTGAAGTCAGCCCACCTCAGCTGAATCCTGGTTCCCTCTACCACCTGCCTTGTGATCTGAAGCAAACAGTCACTTGATATTTCAGTTTCTTCATCTATAAATGGGATTCTTACCTCATGGGATTGAGATTTTTTAAAAATTCTTTGTTGAAGTGTAATATATCACCCAGATGAAAAATTGGAACATTACCAGCGTTTTTGGGAGGCCTGTATAGTCCCCATTGTGCTGTTTTGAGAATCAAATGAGATAATATTTATAATGTGCTCAGAACAATTCTTGGCATATACTACATCCCCATCAATGTTAGTACTACATTCAGTAGACAGTTGGAAATGGCGCTTAGAAAAGGGATAAAGATTGGTAATGTAAGTCTGGATATTACTCATATGGTAGTGATCCACCATAAATAGTTTATAGGTATGGTTGAAACATGATAAAATATAGTGCCTGGCATACATCAAATATTAGTAAACATTTTTTTGAATGAATGAAAAATAGAAAAAAGTAGTGCTGTGGTTATAAACTGGGGTAATGTCTGTGTTTAAAGTAGGGCCAGAGAAAGAACAAATACTGGCTGAGCAGAGAGCTGGAGGAAAGTAATGTCATAAAAATCAAGACAGAGGTAGTCAGCAACGTTAGGGCTTTAGAGAGATTGGATCAAGAATTTGATAGTTATCAAATTATTGGTATAATTTTAATGGGTAGCTACCATAGGAAAATTAGAATCGAATCATTTGGCGCTACAAAAAAAAACTAGTATAAAACTTTGCTTAGCCCGGCTGGTGTGGGTCAGTGGTTGAGCGTCTATCTATGAACCAAAAGATCATGGTTTGATTCCAGGCCAGTGCATATGCCTGGGTTGCGGGCTTGATATCCGGTGTGGGGCATGCAGGAGGCAGCCAATCAATGATTCTCATCATTGATCCCTCCCCCTCCCCCTCCTTTTCTGAAATCGGTAAAAATATTTTTCATCTCTTTGGTCTCTGCACATTCTAGGTAATTTTTATAGACACTTTCTGGTTCACTAATTTTTTTGCCAGCCATGTCTAATCAGTTACGTAGTATCTTTCTGAGTTTCTAATGATAATTTTTATATACTGTATTTCATTCTGTTCGCTTCTTTTAAAAATGTATCTGGCCCTGGCCGGGTGGCTTATTTGATTGGAGCATCATCCCGTACACCAAAAGGTTGTGAGTTCAATTCTTGGTCAGGGCACATAACCTAGTTTTTGGGTTCGATCCCCAGTTCAGGGTATGCATGGGAGGCAACTGTTTGATGTTTCTTTCTCACATCAGTGTTTCTCTCCCTCTCTCTCTAAATTTAATCAATAAAAACATCCTTTGGTGAGGATTGAAAATTTTATCTGGTTTTTGATCAATCTTTTGGTTGTTGGTCTTAGTTTTGATAGCCTCTTTTACTTCTTTAAGTGTACTTATTTTATATCCAATAATTCTAATACTTTTAGTCTTTTAAGAAAACCTTTATTCTGCAAATTCTTTCTCATAGTAACTTGTTTCCTTACAGGTTTTGTTGTGATTTTTTTTATTGAGATCTCTTGTTTCTTGGAACATGGTAGCATTTAGTGAGGAATATGCATTCTGTGGCACTTGGGAACATTGCTTTCCCAGATATACATTGGCTTAGAACAGTGATGGCGAACCTATGACACGCGTGTCAGAAGTGGCACGCGAACTCATTTTTTTGGTTGATTTTTCTTTGTTAAATGGCATTTAAATATATAAAATAAATGTCAAAAATATAAGTCTTTGTTTTACTATGGTTGCAAATATCAAAAAATTTCTATATGTGACACGACACCAGAGTTAAGTTAGGGTTTTTGAAAATGCTGACACGCCGAGCTCAAAAGGTTCGCCATCACTGGCTTAGAATCTTCCTGTTCAAATAATGTGAATTCTAGAGCCCAAGCCTAGGGGAAGGGCTAGGGGGAGGGAGGGATAGGGAGACTTTTTTCCTCTACCCAGAGCCAGGACTGAGACAAGAGTTTCCTTACGGTTCTCCCTTAAAGGGGGAAGTAGTAGGTTTTTTAAAAATTCACCCTATGTGCTGGTTTCTTGTGTGAGTTCCAGAGTTCTAGGCCATTACTTCCCTGTGCCTTTCATGTGTCTGCTAACAAAGAAAATGATACTTGTACAGCAGCATACTGGGTAAACTTGGAGATTTGGAGCCCTGGACACAGATACTGCAGCTGCAGGTGACAGACTTGGGGCTCTGGTCACTCAGGCACTGCCCCCTTTCCCTAGGAACTAACAGTTTCCCTGTTGGATAGAAGGAAACATTTTGCTTAAAGGTAATTAAAAAGCAGAAAAATGAAAGGTGACTACTCGTGAATGTTTTGTATCATGAAATAGCAGGTCTCAAACTTTTTGGTTTTTGTTAATCCTCACCCGAGGATATTTTTCCATTGAATTTTAGAGAGAGTGATATGAAGTAGACACATCTATTAGCACACACGCCCTGATCCGGGGCCCCGATGTACGTGCTCTTGACCAGAAAGGAAACTGGGACCCTTCAGTCCGTGGGCAGGCCCTCTGTCCACTGAGCCAGACCAGCCAGGGCGCAATCTCTTTGGTTTTGGGACCTCTCTAATACTTCTAATTATTGAAGACCCCAAAGAGCTTTGTTTATATGGGTTATATAATACTATAAGACATTTTAAAAAATATTTATCAAATCATCTTAAAATAAGAATAACAAATCACTATGTGCTGTTCTGGCCGGTTTGGCTCAGTGGATAGAGCATCAGCCTGCTGACCAAAGGGTCCCGGGTTCGATTCCAGTCATGGGCACATGCCTGGGTTGCGGGCTTGATCCCCACTAGGGGGCGTGCAGGAGGCAGCTGATTCACAATTCTCTCATTGATGATATTTCTTTCTCCTCCCTTCCTCTCTGAAATCAATAAAAATACATATTTTTTCAAAAATCACTATATGCTAACCAAAAGTATCATTATGAAAAATACCTATATTCCTACCTCCCCCAAAATAGTGAAACACGAGGGCCATTGTTTTATATTTTTACAAATCCTTTTAATATCTCAATTAGATGGTTGGATTCTTAAATCTGCTTCTGCATTCAGTCTGTTGTAATAAATTGTTTGGGTTAAAATATATGAAGGCAGTCTGTAATTACAAAAGGGAACCTTCTCGGCTCTCTGAAAAGTCCCTTAGGAATCCTCTTAGGACCCTTAGCCGTCTTTGGATCACATTTTGAGAACCACTGTTGTATGGAAACTAAAGGAAGTATAGAAATGTTTTCTCTGTTACCAGATGCCATTTATATGGCAAGCTGTTTGTTCATAAGTTATTTTAATTTCAGTTGTGACTATAAATTTAGTATAATGTAAAGCCAGATCATGATAATGGAATTTGAAAGCATTAAAAATGGGTTCAGAGTTGGACATAAGTAAGGGTGGAGGCCAGAACGTAGAAGTTAGAGTGGAGTTGGAATAACTAGAAAGAAGTATTTAAAGTTGGGGTTTGTTAGTCATTCTAGTTGTCAGTTTAAGAATTCTATTCCAATGCTTGTATGCTTCTTTTCCCCACCAGAGTAATACATGATGTAATTAAAAATAAAGTAGCCGAAACCGGTTTGGCTCGGTGGATAGAGCGTCGGCCTGTGGACTGAAAGGTCCCAGGTTCGATTCCGGTCAGGGGCATGTACTTGGGTTGCGGGCACGTCCCCAGTAGGGGATGTGCAGGAGGCGGCTGATGGATGTTTCTCTCTCATCGATGTTTCTAACTATCTCTCTCCCTTCCTCTCTGTGGAAAATCAATAAATTTTTTTTTTTTTTTAAATAAAGTAGTGGCCCTAGCTGGTTTGGTTCAGTGGATAGTGTCGACCCATGAACTGAAGGGCACATACCTTGGTTGCAGGTTTGATCCCCAGTCCTAGTTGGGGCACCTGTGGGAGGCAATCAGTCAATGTGTCTCTCTCACATCAACGTTTCTCTCTTTCTCTGTCTCTCCCTCGCCTTTCCACTCTCTAAAAATCAATTGAAAAATATCCTCAGGTGAGGATTAACCAAAAATAAATAAGTAAAAAATAAAGTAATATAGGAGGGTTTACAATGAAAACAACATTCCCTTATTTTTTCTTCTTCTTGCCTCCCAATTCTGCCCATTCTGGTTTTATATCTAAACTTTGTATCACTAAATAATATGCTTTTCTAGGACTTAATTTGTTGAATTTATTATACATTATAATTTTATATTCTGTATATTAGTTTGATTCTAAAACTTTAAAGCAAAAATTTCCACTGTTATGACTGTGTAAATAGTACATACTGTAAGCCAAGTACTGTCTTATGATTGTAATTCCTATGTTTCATTTTTACAGCCCTGTACCACTTAATAGAAGCCTCTTCCTAGGCTCAAATTAAAATGAATTTCTTCCTTTTTACACCCTACTAATTGCTCAAAATGTGATGTCTTTTACTGGGATCGAGCAGTTTTATATTTCCTGAAGTGTTTTCTTACTCCCCCCCACCCCCAATCTTGTTGGTGCCTTGATTATATTTTAAGATATTTCCAGTCTCCCAGTCTACTGCCTACTGTCCAGTCCTCTTTCCTAAACGTCTTGCTCCTGGAGGCTTCTGTCCTTCCTTTGATTCTACTCTAAGCTCATTGCCTCTCTGGGCTGCTACACAGCTTCTAACCTGGGCTTTCATCTCCCTCCTGGGTTTGGATCCATGTTTGCAGGATTTTACAATCTTTTTCTTGATTGGTTTAAAAAAATACACTATCGTGTAGTGCCCTAAAAATACATTATCATGTAATATAGAGGTGGTAAACTCTTTCAGTCCTTGAATGCCAAGAAAAATATGTATTCTTCCTTAATTTATCTGGGTACAGAATTGTGCATTAATAATAATTTTCCCTTGAATTTTCAAGGCATCCTATTGTCTTCTAGCTACTAGCCTCAGTGAGAGACTGATTTACATTTAGGTGTGTGTAGGTGACCTGTTTTTCTTCTCTCTGGAGACCTGAAGGATCTTTTTTGTTGTTGTGAGATGTGAAATGCTGTTTGTCTCTTGGTGTGGTTCTTTCATTCTGCTTTGCACTGTGTAGGTCCTTTGAATTTGAAAATTTGTGCCTCCCTTTGAGGGAAATTTTATTTCTTTCATTTGCTTTTTTCTTTATTCTCTAGAATTCCTTCTAGTTGAATATTGGACCTCTTAGATTTCTCTCCATTTATAGTTTTCAAATCTTTATCTTGTCTGTATCCCTCGACTTTATCTTCTAAGTAGTATAAAGGTCTTGTTTTAAGGATACACATTAGGATTTTGGAAAATTGTTGCCTTGAAATAGTCTATTTCCACAGGGTCATTCTTTTTTTATTTTTCCTTTTTTAAATGTATTTTTATTTATTTCAGAGAGGAAGGGAGAGGGAGAGAGAGATAGAAACATCAATGATGAGAGAGAACCATTGATCAGCTGCCTCCTGCACGCCCCCTACTGGGGATGGAGCCCTCAACCCGGGCACGTGTCCTTGGCCAGAACTGAACCTGAGACCCTTTAGTCTGCAGGCTGACACTTTATCCACTGAGCCACACAGGGTCATTCTTGAGGGGTTTTGTTTGTTTGTTTGTTTTTGCAGTTTATAGTAGGCTTTCTTTAACTATGTGGTAATTTTGGTTGGCTATCTATTTTGAATCTTTTTTTTATAACATTTTTTATTAATTTCAGAGAGGAAGGGAGAGGGAGAGAGAGATAGAAACGTCGGTGATGAGAGGGAATCATTGATCGGCTGTCTCCTGCACGCCCCCTACTGGGGATCGAGCCCACAACCCAGGCATGTGCCCTTGACCAGAATCGAACCCGGGACCCTTTAGTCTGCAGGCCAACGCTCTATCCACTGAGCCAGATCAGCTAGGGCAGATTGGTTGGCTATCTATTTTGGTAAGCCCTCTGGCTGGCTTCACTTTTTGGTAAGCAGGTGGATTTAATAATTCCCTAATATTAATAATTCCCTAAATTCTTTTCCTGTTTCTCTTTCCAAGAGAAACACCCTTCATTTTATGTCTGACTCTTCAGTTATTTCTTAACATTTTTTTAACTGCAAAGAAAATTTTATTTTATATATCACTAGCCATGAATGTTTGTCAGTAGTTATTACATAAATGTATCTGATGCCATTATATAAGTGGCATAATCATTTTATGTCCACAGTTCACTTTGTATTTACAGAATATTCATTATTTACATAAGTATATCAGTGAAGATTTACCATTGAGATGCAATGTAACATCCATATGATCTGTAGATAGTAATGTGGATGTATTTTTAATCACCTTTTATTTGAGTCACCTTATATAAAAAAATAAATCAATAACTTAGAGCATCTAAGCCTCTAAAGGAAGTTTTCCAGTGTGCTCTTAGAAATAGTTACACAGTAAGATGATCAGAAACAACTTCCATGTCCACATCCTCTTGTAGTTTCTCTATCATTTTGTCTCCTAGGTGCTTTCCTTTGCATGCAAAAGGGACCCGGATGAGATGAATGTTTTGCTTGAATTTTTTGACGTCCTGAGCTTTCTGTAGCTCTTTATTTTTTTTAACTTGTTCATTATAAATTTAGCTTGATGTTGCTGTTTAATCTCTTCAGCTCTTCATTGCATCTGTCGTTTATTCCACAGCGCTCTCTGGTATTTGACAGGTTTGTTTCTACGTTGTTTTTCAAATTCAAATGAATTATCCACTGTAAGCTCCCTACGGGCTGCTTTGTGGGATGCTTTAGTCCACCTGACCTTGGGCGGATTGCACTTCCTTTTAACGTTGCTATGACATTTGGGTTTACAAAACCTGAACACCTTGCAGTTGTTGTGGATGAACATCCTGCAGCGTCCCGGGGAAATGGGCCACAAGGGAACTAGCACTGCTCTGATGCATGCTGAGCACACGTCGGGACCCACCACCCAAACCCCAAGTCTTCTTCACCATTTTTACCCACTTTTTTATGTTTGTTTCATCATTTATTATTTTATTTGTTCTGGCTAAAAACTGACTGAGGCTGATTAGATTTAATTTATTCACAAAGGATATAATTATCTAAATAGAAGCTTCCGCTGTACTGGATGGTTAGTAAATGAAAGTCTTCTCGTATTTCACAAATGTATTTTCCCCCATTGATTTTCATAGAATGGAAAGGAGGGGGGAGGGTGGGTGGAGAGAGAAAAACATCAATGTCAGAGAGACACATCGATTGATTGCCTCCTGCATGTGCCCGACCAGGCATTGAACTGGCAACCTAAATACGAGCCTTTACTGGGAATCAAACCAGAGATCCTTCAGTGTACAGATCAATATTATTACCAATGAGCCGCGTTGGCCAGGGCCACTAATGTATTTTTATGGCACAAGATTTGGGTTATTTACTTTATTTTCTGCTATATTTAAGAAATAATTTAAAGATTGTAAGTCTTACATTTTATGTAGGGATATAATTTAACACCTTTTATTCTATCAAAAGCTAGGCAAAAAAAACAACAACACCTTGATTTGAACTATTTCCCCTTAGACAAATTTTACTTAAATGAATTTGAATTTGATTTGACCTGGATTTTAAAAATTAACTTGTTGCCGAAACCGGTTTGGCTCAGTGGATAGAATGTCGGCCTGCGGACTGAAGGGTCCCGGGTTCAATTCCGGTCAAGGGCATGTACCTGGGTTGCAGGCACATCCCCAGTAGGAGATGTGCAGGAGGCAGCTGATCGATCTTTCTAACTCTCTATCTCTCTCCCTTCCTCTCTGTAAAAAATCAATAAAATATGTTTTTTTTTTTTTAAAATTAACTTGTTTATTTAGACTTATCACTGGATACTTAATTGAATTGGTACAGTCCAGTGTGGTCGTCTACGTCATATAAAGGACAGATTTTCTAAGGATATTTGAAACAGAAAGAGAAATTCCCAGATGGGTCTAAGACGACAGCCCAGAGGATCTTTATTCTGAACAGCAAGTAGTCAGCTGCTCTCGCCTTGACTCCCCTGGGAACTGGGACTGGATTATTATCATTCATGATACTTTTGGTGGAGGATATGGTCAGTCCAGATGATGGGTAGGGACCTGGCTATACAGAGCAGAGTTAGGTTAAGCAGCCTTAGAGATAGATGTATGTGGTAATTGCTAAATGCACTGGCATCTTTTTATATGGTTTCTTGGAAGGCTGACTGTAAAATCTATTGTTGACACTGAGACACATAGGAGAGTGAAAGAGAATACTACTAATAATTATGCTGGGATAGGGGCATAAACCAGAGCATATGGTCATCTCATCCTGAGTCACATGGACTCTTAATTATATGAGACAGTGTAAGTCAAATTGCCTGCCTAGTTGACTTGACATTTCTATTCTATCCCCACCCTGTTTTTTATCCAATAGGACAAACATAGGGGAGAAAGAAATGTGAATAGTTTGATAAAGAGTAGTAGGATGAATAAAAATAGTATAGGAATCCAAGATTATCTGAGTTTTTACATAATCAAAACCCCTTTTATGTATGCAGTGTAGTCTGGATGTGTAAAATCTTATTAGTAAATGTTAAACACAAGCTTCACAGAACTGGTATATTTATATTTTAATATAATTCTTCTTCATAGTTCTAGGAGTTTTGAAGAAGCTGTTGCTGGCATTTTTTCTTAAGGATGTGGAATTATCCATAGAAAATGTCAATCCCAAACCAGTTTCCCATTATTACAATGGAAACTTGCTTTGCCTGTCTTATAATTGGCATACATGTAGAAAATGTTAGCTAATTTTAACATCAAAATATGGAAAACCTCATCCAAATAGAAATTATAGGAGTTTCTTTGAACTCTGTTCTAAGTTTTTTTTGTGTTTTTTTTCTTTTTCTTTTTCATATTGGGCTGAATTCTGCCACCCTTCCATCCATTGGTTCTAGTTCTGTTCTCTGGAGCAGCATGGAGTAAGTCTCGTATATTAGAAGGCAGCTAATCATATCACCTTTTCTAGGCTGAATGTCCCCAGGTCCTCCACTTTTTATATGAACTTGTAAGCTTCATAGTCATTCCCTTTTAATAATTCCTAATTATCAGCGATTTCCATAATACCAGTTAAAATATGATGGTCTCAAAATTTAATTCTATGCCATGTTTCTATGATATTGTGAACACCAGTGAAGAATTCTGTTTTATTCTTGACTCATTATAACTATAGTCAGCTAAACACTGTCAGCTAAATAACTGTTGGAGCTGTCATTTTTTTAGAAGGCATTTCTGTCTTGGTAATAAAGCTTTAGCACGTAATTGTGAGTGTATTATTCAGAGATCATAGAACAACAAATAAACTTATTAATATGCCAACATCTTTAGGCCTTGGTTTATGTGACATAGGCTCTCAATGTAAAGGTTAAAGCAAAAATTTAAGAATTTTGGCTGTAAATTTTTTGATTTACGATTTTGGAAAATTTTTGCCTCTTTGAGGTTTAACTGGTTATGATTGCAAAACATCTGACTTAGATCTTCTTTTGCAACATCTGCTACATTTTAAAGAGAAAAATGTGCATAATGAAATTATGCCTGTCATCTGGAAAATTTATCTAAAATAACAGATTCTACATTATAGATTTTGTATCCTAGAGCAGTATTTCTCAACCTCAGCACTATTGACACTCTTTGCATAATTCTTTGTTGTGAGTAGCTATCCTGTGCATTGTAGGATGTGTAACAGCATCACTGGCCTCTACCCACTAGATGTCAGTAGCACTCATCACCCACCACCAACTTCTCTGCAGTTTGACCATCAAAAATATGTTCAGACATGGCCAAATGTCCCTGGGGTGAAGGGCAAGAGGGTTGGCGGCAAAATCTCCCCCAGTTGAGAACCACTGCCCTAGCCTGAGCGGGAGAAGTATTTCCTAGGTCAATTGGGTTATAGTTTTTACCTTAAATGTTTTCTATAATTGGAGTTAGAATACAATATTTTTCTTAACATCTCTTTGTAGAGTTTTTTAAAAAAAACTGTAGAGCATAATAAAGAACTTTAGGTACAACAAATATTTTTTTAAATTTCAAGTTTGATCAACTTCATTTCTTCCTAATACTGCTTTTTATCCCAGTTTGTCATCCCTGCTTTGTGATCTGATCTGTGATCTGAAACATAATGTGTGATTATCTAATGTATTGAGATTAAGGAATGAAAAGTATGTAACAACAAATATGGTATTGATTGGGAGGTTAAGTTCAAATAAAATACTGTTTTTTTTGTAGTCCATGAGTAAATTCCTTGAAAATGCACTTTTATTTAAGTTGATTAAACTCCTAGATTTTTAATAAATTGTATTATGTTTATTCTTCTTCTCCACAATATAGCCAGCAGCCAGCTTCGGGTGTAGCCTACTCTCATCCAACTACAGTTGCTAGCTACACTGTCCATCAGGCTCCAGTAGCTGCTCACACAGTTACTGCTGCCTATGCACCAGCAGCTGCTACAGTTGCGGTTGCCAGGCCTGCTCCTGTAGCTGTTGCAGCTGCTGCAACTGCTGCTGCTTATGGAGGCTACCCCACTGCACACACAGCAACGGATTATGGTTATACCCAGAGACAAGAAGCAGCACCACCCCCGCCACCCCCAGCTACTACACAAAACTACCAGGTAAGAAAACTTAGTTTCAATAGCCTTAACATATAGGCTTCAGTTTCCTCAATGTATGGTATCCTGTCCAAGCCAGTTCTTCTCAAACTTGGATCTTTCAGAATGTACCTGTAATGATAGAAAAAAGTAAATGTGTATTCCTAGGTAATGTAGGGGCATATTCTAAGCATTACGTTTCCTTACTGTAAGTTTTTTTTTTTCTTTTTTAAAAAAATATATTTTTATTGATTTCAGAGAGGAAGGGAGAGGGAGAGATAGAAACATCAATGAAGAGAGAGAATCATTGATTGGTTGCCTCCTACACGCCTCCTACTAGGGATCTAGCTTACAGCCTGGGCATGTGCCATGACCAGGAATTGAACAATGGCCTCCTGGTTCATACATCGATGCTTATCCATTGAGTCATACTGGCCAGGCTGTGCATTTTATATTAATAATCTCCCCTAGTCTATTCCACTATATCTGCTTGCTTTAATTTTGAAAAATTTACATTGATTAAATATTTTAATTTTACCCCAAGTTTTTAAGAAAAATTAAGATAATAGGGAAAATGCCCCTTGTTTGTATTGTGGCATTATTTGTCCACTTGGAACACAGCTGTGCCTCCTATTTTGAGAACTACAAGCCCAAGCTATGTATCATTGCGAATATGTTCTCTCATTAGTGGGTTGTCTTTTCATTTTGTTGATGGTTTCCTTTACTGTGCAAATTAACCCATTTTTTGGTTTGTTTGCTTTTAGGATCTGTTTTTTAAACTTTGATCCTTCTGGACTTGGCCTGGTTTTTCTATATTCTTTCTAATTATAGGAATTTGAATTAAGAAATTGACATATGAATTAACAATATTAGTATTTGCTATAATATATGGCAAGTTACTAACATGGAATTCCTTTTGACTTTTGCGATTGTCTTCATTATGTCCAGAGGCAGAATATAATAAATTCCATTTTTTTTAATAGGGTGTATGAAGCCCATCTTTTTTTGCACCCTGCCTATTTCTTCAGCCTTTCTATCCGCATGCCTTCTCATCCCTCACTTTATGCAGCATAGGAATTCACGTAGTTCACCTTGATCTTCATTGCCTTGGAGATTTATATATAACTAGAGGCCTGGCCCACGAAATTTGTGCACGGGTACTGTCCCTAGGCCTGGCTTGTGATCAGGGCCATCTTCCCCAGCTACCTGCAGCTGGCTCCGCCCACCCCTCCCCTTCCCTGTTCGCCATCAGGTGATCGGTGCCAGACGGCTGGGGGAAGGGACCTGAGAGGTCAGCTGTTCCCACCCACTCGCTGGCCCTGCCCCCGCCACGGGTGGCCATCAGGCAATCGGAGCCTGCTGGCCGGGGAAAGGGGCCAACAGGTGGTCAGTGCGCCTCATAGTGATTGGTCCAGCGGTCGTTCTGCCCTTAGGGTCAGTTTTCATAATACCCTTTTATTATGTAGGATGTGCCTTCTCCCTGGCACCTCCGTTCCCCTCTCCTCCATCTGGAAGCTCCTATTCATTACTGTGTTAATGTCAGTAGTAAATAAAGGAGAATGAAAAAGTTGGAGCAAACGCAAAATTTAGTTCACACAGGTGTTCTTTACTAGGGGATCCATTTTTAAGGAAAAGCTGCCATGAGTTTTTTTAATAAAACTGATTTTTAAAAAATAAGCATTGCTAATTTTTCTAATTTTAAAAGTTAAACATGATGCTTGAAATGGTTTTGACCTTATTTAATGAAGTCCAAAACGTATCCCCTTTGTAATTGAATTTGACTCATGTCTAGTTCTAAGTATATATTTGGTTTTTTAATTTCCTTTATTATACTTTTGTATAGTAAAGAGGAGGAGCATTTACTGCCTCTTCCTCATAGCAAGGTTTTCTTTCATTCTTTTTCCTTAGGACTCATACTCGTATGTAAGATCCACGGCTCCTGCTGTAGCTTACGATAGTAAGCAGTACTACCAACAACCAACAGCAACTGCTGCTGCTGTAGCTGCCGCTGCCCAGCCTCAGCCTTCTGTTGCTGAAACCTACTATCAGACAGGTGGGTTTTATTAACTTTCACAGTTTCATTGTACACTGTTGAAATATATTACTTAGCGTCTTTTTAATGAAGTTAATCTAAACTCATTGTGTTATATTCTAGCCATGTCTTTCTCTTCCTCTGCTAGAATGCCTTTGAGTCCCAAAGAGAAGGCCATGGAAGCAATTCATAATCATGCCCTTCTCTCCTGGTCTTCAGCTTACAGTTCACTTCCTGCTGAAATGAGCTTTACAAAAGAGGTTGCGGTAGTATCTTCTGGCCACCTTCTTGTCTTTGCCAGAAATGCCCAGGACATGCTGCTGACTGCCTTTGTAACCAGTAGAGACTCTTTGTGGGCCCATATCTTTAAATCCTCTTTCCCTGATCTGTAATGGCAGTTGATTCTGTAACCAGCCACAGATATTACAGTGGGCTCAAATGCAGGCGGTGTTTCGTTTGCAAAGAACCCTATATACTAGGAGTCTTTAAAAGATGGATTTTTTCATAGAGATTTCACAATTTTCTTTTTAAAAAAATTCTTACCCAAAGATAAGTTTTTATTGATTTTTTTAGAGAGAGAAACATTGGTCAGCTGCTTCCCACATGTGCCCGACTAGGAATCGATCCTGTCACCATTTAGGTGTACAGGACAATGCTTCAACCAACCGAGCCACCTGGCCAGGGCGAAATTTGACAACTTTTAAAACAAAGCTCTCTGGGCTTTGGAAAGTAGGCAGCTCCTTTACTTTCATTATTTTTGAAGGAGCATGAGAGTGTGGGTGGAGCCTTGGGTAGGAAAGAGTAGAATTGGCTTACCACTATATGTTCTCTTATTTGTAAATGAGGTAGTGGACCTGTATCTCTCTAGGGCACTTCTAATTCTAAGATGTTATGTGTTTTTAAAAGTGATTTAAAAAGATTTTGAATTAAAATGACCCTGAATTTTCTTATAGTCTCATCTATGATATGCAGGTACAGCAGTCTATTGTGAATTTCCTGGTTAATTATCAAAATTAGATTGTGCTTAAAAGTATTGAGTTGTCTGAGAGTCAAAAGAGCTTGATTTAGTGTAAGTGCTGACATTAACTACACAGTTTTAGTTTTCTAAACTCTTGCCCTGGACGGTATGGCTCAATTGATTGGTGCGTCATCCTGACACCAAAGATGGTGGATTTGATTCCTGATCAGGGCACATACCCAGGTTACAGGTTCCATCTCTAGTCGGGGTGCATGTGGGAGGCAGCCAGTCGATGCTCGCGTGCTCTTTCTCTTGCTCTCTCTTGCTCGCTCTCTCTGTCTCTCTCTTTTTCCCCCTTCCTCTCTCTAGAAAAAATGTTTTATGCTCTTAGGTGCTATTTACTTAAGCTACCTTTTGGTAATTGAGCATAAAATGAGTTTGCCCCGGTGATATTTGGGCCTTTCTTAGAAATGACATTTGTATGCTTTGGTGATCATTAATTAGTGACTAATTATTAAATTATTGATTGGTACTAAAGCTCATAAGATTTGTTTTGAATATGGTCAAAGGCAGCCGAAAGTTTAGCAGAGACATTAATGGTAGCCATTTAAGAGTAGCTGCACTCAAGCTATTGCTTTGGAAGAATGGTTAGCACCTTGTGAGTTGTAATTATGGAAAAGTCAATAAAGTGTGATGGCTGATATATAAACAAGTCCCATATAATTAAACATTGAAATTTTTACTGTGAATTGAAATATGTACTTTGAGGTCCTATCTCTTCTGTTCCCAGTATTAAGCATAACTTTCAAGTAGGCTAGCCTAAATACACACACGTTTTTCAAAAACTTTATTTATTAGTACCTGTTTTAAGTAGTACTGCTATTTCAGTTAGTTGTAAATTTTTACAAAATATTATTTTGGAAATATATGGAAAGCATCTGGGATGGGATAGTAATTTATATAGATGTTTTATTTTGTTCAGTTGGTAATAAGAATTTCACCCCTTTTGCCAAGAAGAAATTACTGGCATCTAATTTACAGTTAAAATTTAACCTACTTTCTCTAGTTTTCCAAGATGTTGGTATAGTAACTGCAGGCATACCTTGGAGATATTGTGGGTTTGGCTCCAGACCACCACAGTAAGGTATTATAAGTGGTTTACCCTTCTAATTTTCCGATGTCTCTTGTTTAATTTAGCCCCCAAAGCAGGTTATAGTCAAGGTGCAACTCAGTATACACAAGCCCAGCAAACTCGACAAGTGACAGCCATAAAACCAGCGACACCGAGTCCAGCTACCACTACTTTCTCCATTTATCCTGTATCTTCCACCGTACAGCCAGTAGCAGCTGCAGCTACTGTGGTGCCATCCTACACCCAGAGTGCTACTTACAGTACCACGGCAGTCACTTATTCTGGTAAGCTGATAAAAAGTGTTTAAATAAATCAAGAAACTAGAAAGACTTTCTAATTGTATGGTTTGCTTGTGTGTTTGTTTTTTTTTAAGCCAGCAAGATTTTAGCAGAACATTAATGCTCTTTGGACATTTGAAAGCTAGTCATGAGTCCTGGGCCTACCATTACAATTAGAAAAAATAACAGTATTCTACTAGTAGTATTCTATTCTCTTTCTGACTTTTCCAAATGAGTTTGAAAAGTTAAAGAAATATTGCCGACAAGTTATATTCTTTATTTCAGCCCCCAAGGAGCTAGCATTCAATATTTATTATCAGGAAGAAGTAATCTTGACAATACTGGTTAACACTTGTAAACATTCATAAGATAATGGTTATATAACACACCTCAGAAGTACAGAGTAGTTTCATTTTCTTTAAATAATCATATATTTTTCTTAGAGAACTATAATTACTGAAACCGTACTATGTCCAGTGCTCTTGCTAATTTCTGACTGAGGTAACCTCAGTATTTCAGTAATTAAAGTCACACGTTACTTTTTTGTTGACACTTAATCTTCTGGTACTACTGTATGGTTTATTGTTTTGCATTTTATTTATTCCTTAATACCTATTTTGTTCTGTAGAGGATTTAAGGTGACATTGGTAATTTCATTTCTTACCTCTTGATACTTTGTGTTAGAATCCTAGCTACTGAATTAACTATTTAATTTCTTAAGAGATTTTTTTGGTCTCTTACTCTATGCCAAATGCTATGTTGGTAGGGATACAGTGGTGAATTAGGCAGGCGTAGAGTATTGCGGAATGAGAGTTCAGTGTGCCTGGAACACAGGATCTATGGGATAATACCAGGAGAAGAGGCTGGAAATGTCAGTGTGAAAAAGCCTTGTAGGCTCTGCTATAGTGTCTTTTTGTTGTTGTTAATCCTCACCCGAGGATAGTTTTTCCATTGCTTTTCAGAGAGTGAAAGAGAGGGAGGGAGGGGGAGAGAGAGAGAAAATACATCATCATGAGAGAGACAAATCAATTGGTTGCCTCCTGCACACGCCTCCACCAGTGCCCAGGAACAAACCTGCAGCCGAGGTACGTGCCCTTGACCGAAATTGAAGCCATGAGCCTTTGGTACATAGGCCAACACTCTACCACTGAGCACACTGGCTAGGGCTGTGGAGTCTGTCTTTATCTTGTGGGTAGAAAGGGTGCCAAGAGGAGATCTTATGAAAGGAGCAATGGGAGCAGAGTTTAAGTTCACTATGACAGTCCTGTGGAAGTGAGCTGGAGTGAGGAGATGTGATTACTCCCAGATCTGTCATTTAGGACTTCCCAGATAGAGCTTTCCTGCCTCTCTGTATCTGATTAGCCAGTTAGAACTGTACTGGAGTTATTCCAGTGAAATGGAGTGGAGAGTTGCTTTTTAAAGGTTCACATTTTCTTCAGAATACGGAGTATGACGGTATCCCTTTCTTTATATTACACTAGTAGCCCTGTGCACGAATCCGTGCGTCAGTAGCTCGCTGCCCACTGCCCCACCCTCCTGTAGCTCTCCCCGCCACTCCCCTATAGCTTGCTGCCCTGCCCCCCCCCCGTAGCTCTCCGCCGCCCGCTTGTAGCTCGCTGCCCCACCCTCCTGCTGATCCGTGATCCTGTCATTATGCGGCTGGTCGTTACGCTTCACAGCATATTACATCTTTATTATATAGGATTAATAATACATCATTATTTTAAAACTAGAAACTATAGATAAAAAGGAGAAAAAATTAAATCACTGGACACCTACTCCTAGACACTAACTGTCATTAACATTTTACTGCATATACTTTTTTTACATGGGAATATACATATCTAAACCTCATGATTTCTTTATAAAAAAGAATTTGTCTTATACATACTATTGTGTAAACTACTTTCTTATTGTGAATGTCTTTTCGTGTCACTAAATATGAAGATATATCTATCATTCCTTTGGTTAATGTTATTCACTAGCTTTTTATTTTAGAAAAGTTTCTTTCTGCAGAAAAGTTGAAATAGTTGTTCAGATGTTCATATGCCATTTACCTAGATTCACTGATTTATTAATATTTTGTCATATTTACTTTATCTCTCCTCTAAAATACATATTTTCAAATGGTTCAGAAATATACTGGTATAAAAGTTGCAGATGGAAGAAGACATGGTGTTTTGCCCAGAATTTTTCAGCATGTATTTCCTAAGAATAAGGTCTTTCTTTTAAATAGCCACATTGCACATGTCAGAAAAAGGATCTGAACATGGATTATCTAATAAATTTCTCTAGTTTCTCACAAATGTATCTTATGGCTGGGCTTTCTGTGTGCTTGTGCTTTGTTTTAAATTCAGGGCCCAATCAAGGATCATGTATTGTGTTTGGTTGTCATGTGTTGTTAGAGGGTGTTTTATTTTAATGTAGAATAATCCCCTATTTTTATCTTCTCTCTCATGACCTTGACATTTCTTAAAGCAGCGGTAGCCAACCGGTGGTCAGCAGACCACTGGTGGTCCGTGAGGTCCAAAAGGTTGGCAACCAATGTCTTAAAGAGTTAGGCCAGTTGTAGAATCTGGATTTATCTAATTTCTTTATGCTTAGTTTCTGGTAGCTTTTTAGCCAATAAAACAAAACAAACTTCCCATTTCATCATATCAGGAGCATATAGTAAATAATGTCAATTTATGTTTTATTGATGATACCAAGTATAAATCACTGTTAAAGGGTGTGTGGCGAGCCGGCATGGCCATGGCATACTCAGCCCCACATTGGGCACCTTATGTGCCACGCCAGCTCAGCCAGGTTCAGTGACCCTGAGAGGGGGTGGTGAAGGATGGAGAAAAGACAGACAAGAGAATGAGCTGGGTCTGGGTGGGACGCTGTCCTCTCTGATGGAGAGCTAGCGACAGTGCCACAGACTATAAGCCGTGTCTTCATTTTATAGCAGATTCCACAAGGCAAAGTAAGGGCGTGGTCAAGATGTTTACAGCATTCTCGTGGGTTTCGATCCTACTCAGTTACATGCACCTGAACTCTATCAAGCCCACATTATACTCAGAAACATGTGGTAATGGGTTCGGACCATAGGTTCAAGCTTACGATAGCTGTTGGCTATAACTGTGCTGGGAGGGCTCTGCCTTCCAACCTGGGACTTGCACGTGGCCATGGGAGGACTGTGCCCTCTCATTAGTCCAAGGCTTGACCCTGTCCAAACACTGTAGCTGCTCTCCACAGTAGTGACTGCCAAATCTCTCCTTTGTAAAAATACCCCTTTCCCTTTGTAATTAACCAAGTAATCTGTGGGCCTGTTACCTTTCATCTACCTTTCACTCTTAAGTGAAATAGTAACCAGTTCTGTAGCCACAGAGGTTACCAAATACTCTGTCACGTTCCTCCAACTGAACTACAAGCTTCTTTAAGACAAGGACCAAATCTTATATCTTACACATTCTTTTTACTCCACAACACCCGGTAGGTGTTGAGTAAAACTTGTTGATTGACTTATATATAAAAGGAGGATAAATGTTTTCTAGATTTGTTTTTCAAGAAGGATACATTATTTGTAAATATGCATGTGTAAACCTACCTTTATTAACAGAATTTATGGGATTTAAATTTGTAACATTCAGCTTGGCCTTGTATAATTATGTAACAAAATCTTTGTATTATTTTGTTTGTAAGGTACATCTTATTCAGGTTATGAAGCAGCAGTGTATTCAGCTGCATCCTCCTACTACCAACAGCAGCAGCAGCAACAAAAGCAGGCAGCGGCAGCAGCTGCTGCTGCTGCTGCCACAGCTGCCTGGACAGGGACCACCTTTACTAAAAAAGCACCATTCCAAAATAAGCAACTGAAACCAAAACAGCCTCCTAAACCACCCCAGATTCACTATTGCGATGTTTGTAAGATCAGCTGTGCTGGACCACAGGTACTTATGTTATATGTTTTACCACAAGTCTTCAGTGGTTATTTTTTAACAGTTAAATATGGTTGATATTATAACTTGTGTTTACAAAGAAGGTTTCCAGTTTCTTCTCTGTTAGAGTTTAGCTAATACACATAGTTCATTAAATGGCCATTTTTGAAAAGGTATTTGTATTAAGACATAAGAATTGTATTAAGAAAAAACCGTAGGGTGGGTGGGTACCAGGTGGAGGGGGTTAATGGGGAAAAAAGTAGGACGTATGTAATACTTTCAACAATAAAGATAAATTTTTTTTAAACCTGTAAAAATGATTATGAATGTAAATGTAAAATGGGCAAATTGAGCTTTTTTTATTCAAGAAGAATACTTTGCTCTTTAAGTAAACCTTAAATTTAGCTTAAAAGTTTTATATTTGACTTAATTGGGTTTTTGGGAAAAGATTGAATTTTTATTTCTTTTTTAGCATTTATAACTTGCTTTTAAAAGACTTTATACAAAATTTTTGACTTTCCTATCTCTTCTTCAAGGTCTGTATATGAGTGTATATATAGAATTTTACAGCTGGAAAAGGATGATCATAAAGATAATTGTTTATACACTTGCATTAAAGATGAAAGAACTTTGTCAAATGTATTAGTTTTTGGAGCCTATAACTAGCAGGAAAAATTGTGTTTCTGGAATTAAAAAAAAATTCTTTTACTCTACAATTCTTGGGATACTTCTAATAAGACTGACTTTTATATTTGCTTTATAAGGTATTACTTATTTCTATATAATCTTCTCCATGAGGGTAGGAATTCAGGAAACAAGAAAGGTGTAGGGAAATGAATTTTTCAAAAATACTGACTAATGTAGCATGCAGAACCTTTATTCCCTTCTCCCCCATTTTTTGGTCTTTCATTCTGGTTGCTACACCTTAAAATATGTGATTTAGGCATGAGTCTAATTAGTACAACTCCCTTCCCAACTTTATTTGTTAACTAGCAGCCCTGCGCACAAATCCACGCGCCAGTAGCTCTCTGCGGGGCCTGGCCCCTCCGTGCCTGCTGCCCAGAGACTCTCTGCGGCCCAGAGGCCCATCCGTGGCTGGGCACGGAATGCTTGCCTTGTCGCTGTGGCGACGAAGCAAGCATTCCACCAGGCCACTCACGCTGCCCGCTCTCAGCAGCTGCCCCCCCCCTGGGACTGGGGGACACTGGTGGGGCTGAGAGGACTGGGCACCACCATCTTGTGGCTATGAGCACCACCATCTTTGTGACAGAGTGATGGTTAATTTGCATATTATCCTTTTATTAGATAGGATACTTTCCTTAAGAGTGTCTAGTTTTTTGTTATGTTTTTTTCTGAGAGGAAGGGAGAGAGAGAGAGAGAGGGAGAGAAAGAGAAAGAGAGAAATGATGAGAGAGAATCATTGACTGGCTGCCTCCTACATGCCCCCCACCCCCCAACCCCCCCCACCCCCCAGGATCGAGCCCACAACCCAGGCATGTGCCCTTGAATGGAATGGAATAGAATCTGGGACCCTTCAGCCCACAGGCTGACACTCTATCCACTGAGCCAAACCAGCCAGGGCAGAGTGTCTAGTTTTTATTTAAAAATTGGAAAAGCCATTTGGCAGGTAATAAGTATATTATTTGATTGAGACCAGATTTTGACTCTAATTATTTCTTCTGTCTCTCACCGCTGCCCCATCTGTATAACGTTACTTTTTAAGTTACCAGCATTCCTTGTATTACTGACATCAAATTAGGGAATATTTTAATGTATGGCTAGTCACATAAAACCTTTTTCTCTCTATTTTGAGTGTGATAGGAAATGGTCTCATTGTGATTGCATGGTTGGAGGAGAAGGGATAGGTAAAGAATATTTACAGTGACCAGGATTAAACATGAAAGGGAGCAAGGATGTTGGTCTTAGTATTTGAAGAGTGTATCCTACTCTATGATGGTGTTGTAGAGAGGATGATGCTATGAGTGACAAATGTAAACCTAAGAGATTTACTGAATCTTTGGCACCCATATGAAAGGATAGAACATGACTCTAGGGTGGTGTGTTAACAACAATATTTAGAATGAGTATATATATGGCTGACCATTGATTTGGAGTATCTGAATGGTTACACAAGAACAGGCCAAGGGTACTTCTGCAAGTCAGATGCAGTGCCTTAAGGGGTTAATGAAATGAGCCTTAAAGAAAAATATTGAGATTATGAGAGTGTAGGTGTGAACATAAGGAGGGAGAGTCATTAGTTCAGGATTAAGGGTCCATGGTTTCAGTCCTGGCTCTGTCACTTACTGTGGCCTTGGGCAAGTCAGAGCCCTTAAGTTCTTTGGGCTTTTATGTCTTTACTTCTATAATAGGAACTTGTCTTAAATAATTGAGGCTTTACTTGCTTCACAGAACCCTTCAGGCTGCCACAGACTAGAGAAGAATCAAATGGCTGAGTCTTAGATCTCTTTCATTTCAAAAACAGCAATTTTCCTTACTTGCGCATACTATTATTTATAGAAAGGATTCTCTCTTTTTTTTTTTTAATATATTTTTTATTAATTTTTTACAGAGAGGAAGGGAGAAAAGGATAGTTAGTTAGAAACATCAATGAGAGAGAAACATCGATCAGCTGCCTCCTGCACACCCCCTAGTGGGGATGTGCTTGCAACCAAGGTACATGCCCTTGACCGGAATCGAACCCGGGACCCCTCAGTCCGCAGGCCGACGCTCTGTCCACTGAGCCAAGCCGGTCAGGGCGGAAAGGATTCTCTTGTTTGAAAATTAGAAAGTCATTATTTTGGGTAATCTCTAAAGTTCCATCGAGCTTGGAAATTCTATGATAAATATATAATTTTATGGTAATTTTTGTCTCTCTTAAAAACAATTCTAAAAATAAAATATGTAAGAGTAACTAACTATTAGACCCCACTCAAGAACAAACAAACTAACCAGCAATCCATATTTACTTCCGCTCATTTTAATAAATCTGCATTCTTAATTGTCTGCATTCAAGACAGTTTTTAATGTATAATTTTACTATAATGATCACTGTCTAGTATTCTTTATTCAACATTATACATAACCAATAAAAGACATATCCTTTTTTTGTTTGTTCTTTAACTTTTTATTTATTGATTGATTTTTGAGAGAGAGATGGATTTGTTGTCCCACCCATCCATGCACTCATTGGATGATTCCTGCATGTGCTCTCACTGGGATCCAACCCGAAACCTTGGTTCCTGGAGATGATGCTCTAACCAACTGAGCTACCCAGCCAGAGCAAGATACAAATTCTTTTTTTTTTTAAATATATTTGATTGATTTTTACAGAAAGGAAGGGAAGAGTGATAGAGAGTTAGAAACATCGATGAGAGAATATCGATCAGCTGCCTCCTGCACACCCCCTACTGGGGATGTGCCCACAACCAAGGTCCATGCCCTTGACCGGAATTGAACCTGGGACCTTTCAGTCCGCAGGCCGATGCTCTTTCCACTGAGCCAAACCAGTTAGGGCAAGATACAAACTCTTGAAACTGAAAGCAGTGACCTATTGGTATTATGGCTCTGTGTGAAAGTCCTTTGTGAATCAAAGTGTTAGACAAATGTATTCTTGATGAACAAGGTACAGAGAACCTCAGATGTATCACGTGTATAGGGAGTCCCACATGCTTTTCTTAAATTGCTTTTAAAATTGTTTGGTGCTCATTTTTTAAATAAGTCTTAGAGATTTGAGAATTGAATAATTTAAATGACTTTGTATCTAGAAAATTAATAAAACAAAATGTATCCTTTTTGTTTGAAACAGACTTACAAAGAACATTTAGAAGGACAGAAACATAAAAAAAAAGAAGCTGCATTGAAAGCCTCACAAAATACCAGCAGCAGCAGCAACTCTGCTCGTGGGACTCAGAATCAGCTGCGCTGCGAGCTCTGCGATGTGTCTTGTACAGGAGCAGATGCATATGCTGCCCACATTCGTGGTGCTAAGCATCAGAAAGTAGGTGTTTTTCCCACACCGCCTTCTGTCTTCCTCTGTTGTTTTTTACCTTTTCAGTAGGGAGCTGGGGGGAGCGGTGTAAGCAAAAGTGGCTCCAAAACTCTGTGGGATAAGCCTTGTTTATGTGCTCACACACATAAAAGAAGACTAGAGGCCTGTCTTTAAATTGAACTAGATCATTTATTCTATCAATTGGAAAATTAATGTTTATTTTCCTCCTTTTGTCATGCTTAAGTGTAGGTTGGTATGCATGTGGCCAAGTCATTTCATCTCTCTCTGCCTTAGTTTTCTCACTGATAATAGGTGAAATATGTTTCCTTATCTGCTTCATAGAGGTTATTTGGAAAATAATGAGTTTGTGTATGAAAATATATAGCAAAAAATATCATTTGTATTTTAATTTTATTTCTTTTAGATGAACTTGAAAATCTATATTCTGAGTTTCCAACAAATAAATGTGCTTTTATTTATTTTTTTTGTAGGTGGTTAAATTACACACAAAACTTGGTAAACCCATTCCTTCAACAGAACCAAATGTTGTTAGCCAAGCTACTTCTTCAACAGCTGTGTCTGTTACAAAACCGACTGCCTCTCCTTCAAGCATTGCAGCAAGCAATTGTACTGTGAATACTTCATCAATTGCAACTTCTTCAGTGAAAGGTCTTACAGCTACAGGAAACTCGTCTCTTAATAGCACATCCAACACTAAAGTGTCAGCAGTGCCTACAAGTATGGCTGCCAAGAAGACATCTACACCCAAAATAAACTTTGTTGGCAAGTACTGAAGATTCTTTATGTTCTTCCCAACTCCATCAAAGTAACATTTCTCTTCCAGTCCAGGACTAACCCTTCTGCTTATGGTCTTGTACCCACCTCCTCCCTCCTTCTCTGGGACCTTGTTGAATCACATATCTCTATTTTTTTCTTGAATTTTTAGTCAGTCCTCTAATGGTTTCTTCTCTCTTCCCTTCAGCCATGCAGGTATACCTTTATCTTTCATGGTCTTAAATTTTAAAAAAGATCTTTTCCCATTCCGGTTATCCTTTCAAGCTGCTGAACTAATTCTTTCTCTACTTCTCTACTTCTTATCCAGTCTCCAGTCAGTTAGTGTTTCCACTCTACCCTTTTCTGAAACTGCTCTCAAGAATCACCAGAAACCTAATTGCAAAATTCAGTGGCCAGTTTTCAGTTTCATCCTGTAGACCTCTCTAACTTTTGACATAGTTGACTGCTATACCGTAAACCTTAAGATATGTCTCTGTCTCTCTAGTTATTGTCTGTCTACCCACCCCTTTCTCAGGTATCTTTATTGGTTCTCCTGCCTTCATGTTCACTGAGTGGTGGTGTTCTAAGATTCTGATTCTGTTCTCATCTTACTCTTCTCATCCAGTATTCATGAGTGGTCTCATCCATTCCAATGTGTACAGTAACTTTAAAATCTTTTGGGCAAACTCAAAACCCCCATCTGAGTCTAGAGCCATATTTTAGGTAGCCCTGGTCATGATCTGAACAGCTTTATCGATGCCTACCAGTGTCTCCTTACCCATTGTCTTATTACAAGAGTACCACGAAATGATCTCATAAAATTGCTTGGAAAACTGACATGTTTTCCTATTTATTGCCTCCTCTAATTGTTTACCTGTCCTTTTGTTTCTATCACTACAATATTTCTACCCCCCAAGAAAATGTCATCTTCAAGCCACTGCCTTGTTTTTAGGCCTTCAAAGTCTGCTCCTCAGCTGGCCAGTGTGGCTCAGCGGTTGAGTGTCGACCCAGGAACTAAGAGGTCACGGGTTAGATTCCTGGTCAGAGCACTTGTCCAAGTTGCAGGCTTGTTCCCGGGGGGTGGGGTGGGCATGTAGGAGGCAGCCCATTGATGATGTTTCTCTCTCATTGATGTTTCTATCTCTCGCCCTCTTCCTTCTCTCTCTAAAAATCAATAAAGACATATAACAGATACCTCTCCTTTAAAAAAAAAAAAGTCTGCTACTCCTTATTGCATCCAGTCTCTCCAACACATGTCGAAGTCATTTTGTGAAAATACACATCAAATTATATTAGACTCCTGATTAGAAGCTTTCAGTGTCATTCCTCTTGGTATGGGAAAAAAACCTCTATGTTCCTCAATTGTGTCATCAAGGCCTTTCCCATTCAGGCTCCTGCCTCATCATCGGTCATCATCTCTACTTAGGTAGTAATTCATAATGAATTACTGAAGCTGCCTTAAATTTACTGCAGTCTTTTTAACTTGATGTTGTTGTGCTTTTTTGTACATCCTATTCTTTTTGTTTAGACATTATTCTCTTTCTGCCTGGCCAGTTCATACTCGTTACTCTTCTTTCAAAGCCCAGCTCAAGTGTCACACACTTGGTGAAGCCTTTTCTAACTGGATCAGGTTAAAGGGTAGTGGTTTCTTTGCTTTGCATTCTACAGTACTCTACTCATACTTAGTACAGCCCTTATCACATTGTATTATAATTAGTTGTTTCTTCCCTTAATTGTTGGCACCTCAGAAGCAGCTACATTGTGTTATTCTTATTATATTACCAGAATGTAGGACAGTGCCCAGTTCCATTGGCAAAGAACTGGGGATACCAGCATGAATAAGGCTTTTCAGGCACTTGCTGTTTACTTTTAGGCACTTGATGTTACGAGAACCATAGTGGGGACAGAGAGGAGTGTTGAGTGTGGGTGGTGAAAAAGGGGAAAATCCAGATGTGTATTTCAATAGGGTAAAGAAGCCGAGTGGTTTATGTGGTTCTTCAAATTTCTGATCTATTGTGTGTCAAGCAGGGTTTGACTTTTGGTAGAAGAGATAATTTTTTCTGAAGTTTTTGTTGTATCAGGTTATACATTTACACAAAAAAGAAAGTTAAAATTACT
Source organism: Myotis daubentonii (assembly GCF_963259705.1). Taxonomy (NCBI): domain Eukaryota; kingdom Metazoa; phylum Chordata; class Mammalia; order Chiroptera; family Vespertilionidae; genus Myotis; species Myotis daubentonii. The sequence goes on from NC_081843.1 coordinate 113,193,629, forward strand.
GTAATTCTCTTATGCATTTCTAGGTGGTAATAAGCTGCAATCAACAGGAAATAAAACAGAAGACTTAAAAGGAACAGAATCTGTTAAAGGCACTCCTGTTCCTTCTGTACAGATCCCAGAAGTGAAGCCAGACACAGTGTCAGAACCAGTCCCGCCTGCTTCTCTGGCTGCTCTGCAGAGTGATGTGCAGCCAGTGGGCCATGACTACGTGGAGGAGGTACTGACTCAAGAACACCATTGCTGTGAGATGAGGAAAGGGGAAGGGATGCGGCTTTGTTGTAGGCATGTTTTTCATGGAAAATGAAATTATAGTCCATTAGGTTTGAGTTACTTGTGAAGGAATATCAAAGGGATCTTTTTAAGGGTTTTAAAAAGCATGTCCTTTAAGCTTGTCTAAGTAACATTACAATATTTTTGTTATCTCTTTCCCTGCTAAAACAGTAAAGTAACTCTCCATTTATTTGGTAGATATTCTTCTATCTTTCAACTGCCCTGAACATAAAAATTTTAAAAATTACGAACACCAAATATTTTGACAAAGCCAATACTTTTTTTCTAACAATCACTTAGTTTCATGTGTAAAATTAAGGTTGTTGATTTATTTTTTATTTATTTATTTATTTATTTTAATACGTTTTTATTCATTTCAGAGAGAGGAAAGGAGAGAGAGAGAGAGAAACATCAAAGATGAGAGAGAATCATTGATCAGTTGCCTCCTGCACATCCCCTACTGGGGTTAGAGCCCAAAACCTGTGCATGTGCCCTGACAAGGAAATGATCCAGTGATCTCTTGGTGCATGGGTCGATGTTCAGTCCACTGAGCCACACTGGCTGGGCAGGGTTGTTAATTTAAAAGATCCTGTTTATTTGGTTTTTCAAGCTGATTAGAAAATTATTCCTGTTTTATCGAAAAGTAAGCTCAGTAAATAGAGGAAAGAGGGAACATCAGAGAGTCTTGATATCAATATTTGCCGTTAGTAGAAAGACTAACATGGAGTGATGTAGCACTAGTCTTTACTCTTTACTGTAGAACATATGTAAGTCTCTGAAATTCAGTGTCTACATCTATAAAATTTGGCTGTTCCCTAACAAAGTTGTGAAGATTGAATGAAATAAAGTGCCTAGCATATTGTAGATTTTTGGTAAATATTTGTTCCTTTATTCTTTTTCTCTCAAGTTACGTTGAGTTCTTTGTTTACAAGGTAGAAAACTGGGTTATGCAGTTTATCAGTAGTTCACATACAATTTATTTTAAAAGAGTAAGATTTGAAAAAATGTATGCCTCCAGAACCCCATAATTTCCAGTGATAATAAAGTAATTCCAAACTTCAGATAGATGCATTCAAAGCTAGTCTTTAAATTGCCCTGACAATTTGAACATAGTATTCATCATAAACTTCTTAATAAGATTCTAGTCTACTTGTCTTCCTAACTGGTTGTACAGTTAGAAAAAATTGACATTGATTTTCCATGAAGTTACATTGAGCTTTATCTTTAATCATCTTTATCTTCATTTTCAATAACAGTACCTGGTATTCAGTAACTATTTATTAGAGAATTTAAGGTATCTAATTGTTTTTAAATGTTTACATACAGATAAAAGTATTAAAATTGCAGTTAATTACAAAAGCAAATACATGCTAACATCTTGTATGCTAACGCTGCAGTTAGAAAATTCTAACAGTTTGTTTTTATAGATCATCCTTTTAAAAAATTTTAGACATTGCCTATCTTTTTTCCTCTTAATTTTTCCACAATTTTTTTTTTTTTTTAATCAGAGAATCTGGGAGGCCATATGAATGAAATCTTCAACTGTAACATTTCCATTATAACTCTTGGATTTTTTTCCCCTTGCATCAAGGTACGAAACGATGAGGGAAAAGTAATTCGATTCCATTGTAAATTATGCGAGTGCAGCTTTAATGATCCCAATGCTAAGGAAATGCACTTAAAAGGGCGAAGACACAGACTTCAATATAAAGTGAGTAAACATTTCAACTTTTTCTCTTTTTTTTTTAAAACAGCTTGGAACATTCTAGATGTAAAATAAAGATTCTAAACATAACTCACTGAGTCCATGAATTCCCACTCCAAGATTAGCATATTATGTCTCACTTAGATTCAGATGTTTGATTTTTACTGATCAGTTTGTTATACTTAGGAAAGAAGATTATAACCATATTTCATCATTCTCAGTGACTGTAGCTAAATTATAACATTGCTCGGATCAAGTGATCATGTAAAGATAATTTTTTCACTTAATGAAGTGTTTTGAAAGAAGTGTCAGGTCTCCATTTACCTACTTTATCTTGGTAGAATTCCCACTAAAATGAATTTTGAGATAAGGAATTCTTTATTGAAAACACTTCAAGCACTAAGTTAAATATAAATATTATATGTAAAGTTTTTACTTAGGCTGAACTAATCTAATGCATTAGATTCATGTTTTCTCTTTTAAACACAGGGGTGGTGAAAATTAAATTGTTACAGGGCAATACTTTTTTATGAAAAGAAACTTTTTAATTCCACACTTAGACATTTAGAATCATCTATTTACAAAAAAATAAAGGAAAGTTAAATATTCATTCGTCCCCTAAGGATCTCTTCTATTGGTCAGCACTAAGGCATGTACTTTTTACATAGTAAGTATATAATTTTAAACTTGGAATAATTAAGAATTTTAGGGGTGGGAAGAAACGAATATTAATGTATTCTGAATCTTTCCTCTGATTCAACTTATATGTTGAATTTACTCTTTATATAATAGGAAATTTGTAACTAAAAAATCTCTATGATGAAAGAATATGTGGGATTGTATGTGTAGATTGTTGGAAGGGGGTGCTAGTTTTTGAAATGTCTTGTCTATATTAACAGAAAAAAGTCAATCCAGATTTGCAAGTAGAAGTAAAGCCCAGTATTCGAGCAAGAAAGATTCAAGAAGAGAAAATGAGGAAGCAAATGCAGAAAGAGGAGTATTGGCGGAGACGAGAAGAAGAAGAGCGCTGGAGAATGGAAATGAGGTAATTTCTTTAGCTTTCAGTAGCATAAGTGATTCAGCCTTCTTAAAAAAAAAATGGCTATTCTAAGTATGTGACTCCCATTCAAAGCAGTCCAGATTTATTTCATGTACTTTTAATTTTCACTTTTCAGGAAGATCCTAGGGGCAGAAAAGAAATGCATTAGAGTAAGTTATTGACTATTCTAATATTTGACTATGGCCTTGGTATTAGGAATTATGTGGTTAAGTGCATCTTACATTCTTACATGTATTAAATATGTGAAGAAATAGTTTAATGTTATAAATAAATGCCTCAGTTTAAAACAAGCAAAACATTTGGCTACATGCTAAAAATATTGAATATAAGATTTGGTAGAGCCTAGACATCTTAGTGTTTTTTTGTTTTTTCCACAGGTAACTTATACATTTATTTTATACCAAAAAAGTTACGTGCAACAAATAGACATTCTTACATATTTACATTTGGTTTTGTTTTTTTACCAGTTCATAAAACCATGTACTAAATCTCTTATAAAGAATATTCCTATGTAATATTAAAGGGGAAATCTGCCCAGTGAACCCCATTTTATTTATTTATTTATTTATTTCAATATATTGATTTTTTTACTGAGAGGAAGAGAGGGGGATAGAGAGTTAGAAACATCGATAAGAGAGAAACATTGATCGGCTGCCTCCTGCACATTCCCTACTGGGGATGTGCCTGCAACCAAGGTACATGCCCCTGACTGGAATCGAACCTGGGACCATTCAGTCTCCCCGCAGGCCGACGCTCTATCCACTGAGCCAAACTGGTTAGAGCCAGTGAACTCCATTTTAAATGAATGTTTACTCTGGAGTTTAAGGCATTAGTAATAAATATTTTTTATGGGACATACTATACAGATCATATACCTCATACTTCGGCCATGCTTAATAGTTTTATAAGAAAGCATTTCATCTTTTCTAATTTGTTAAAAATATGTGTAACCAAGTGGCCCGGGCTCCCACCACATCACACCCCTTTTGTTTTATTGAAGGGTAGTTCTCACAAATGAGGAATCATAAGTGCTGCCTAACATGTCTGAGTAGCGAGAGATTATTCCAGCGTTTGCATGTTAGGTGCTCCTTCCCAAATAAGTTACCAACAAAGGAAGTGGGTTTCTTATTGGCATGTGTTTGATACTGATTTTCAAGGTCTGTCAGCATTCCCTGCTGTCAGGTAGAGGTCCCGATCTAAATGATGAACTGATTGCTGGAGCTAACCTTGCACTTTTGCTGATAGTCTTAAAAGGCAATAAAAGCAAATTAAGGGTAACAAATAGTTTTAATCTCACTATTGTCTCGGTCCTCTATCTTAGCTAGTTGATCCAAAGATCTCTTGTACCAAAAGATCTTTGTGGCTTCGAATGCAAATAGTCACTGGACTTAAGATGTAAGTTTACCCTCACTGACAGCAACTAGCTGTAATGAAACATCAAATGAGGTTTGGAGAACCTAGATTCCCTAAAATTTATCATCTAACGACAACTTCTCTCATTTCTTCAAATGATATGACTGTCAAGTTAATAGGAGGCTTCAATTTACAAATCGTTTAAAAAATCAAGAAGTGTGGAATTACTGGCAAAAACAGAAATTCAATTTTTCCCCTAATCTGTTCTTCAATGTTGGTGGCTAGTAATTTTAAAATACAGTAGGTCCTCGGGTTACGTCGGAGATCCGTTCCTACGGCGTGACGTAAGGCGATTTTCGCCGTAAGTCAGACTCACCTCCGTAAGCACCTATGTCACTCAGATGGAGCACAGACACAGCACTAATGAAGTGAAACAGTAAAAAAAATTTAAAAGAAAGATAACAATTCCTGACCTTTACTTGTGGCAAATAAATAAGAAACATAAAGCACATATGTACATACGTCAAAATGATGGAACTTTTTTTTTTTTTTTTAATAAATAAATGGGAGATGGCGACGAAACGACGTGTGTCCGATGTAACCCGAGGACTATCTGTAGCCATAACTGTACTGGAATTTTAAAACATGGCATCTGTTTTCCCTCTCCTCTGGGATGACTTAGAGGATGTAGAGGGAGCCCACGCTCCTCCAGGGCACAAGTACCACATAGCACCCAGCAGGGCCTGTGGCTCACTGAGACGTCAGCATTACAAGCTGTCGTGCAGGCAGCACATGTTCGTCACTCAGCGAGAAAAAGGTGGTTAGTTCTGGATCATAGGAATGTGGCCATTTTATTAATACAACTTAGTGTGTTTTTTAAGAAGGCAGTTTATTCTAGAAAGTTTAGAGCAGTGGTTCTCAACCTTCCTAATGCTGCGACCCTTTAATACAGTTTCTCATGTTGTGGTGACCCCCAACCATAAAATTATTTTCGTTGCTACTTCATAACTGTAATTTTGCTACTGTTATGAATCATAATGTAAATATCTGATATGCAGGATGTATTTTCATTGTTACAAATTGAACATAATTAAAGCATAGTGATTAATCACAAAAACAATATGTAATTATATATGTGTTTTTTGATGGTCTTAGGCGACCCCTGTAAAAGGGTCGTTCGACCCCCAAAGGGGTCGCGACCCACAGGTTGAGAACTGCTGGTTTAGAGGCTACAGGGAAGGAGAAATGAGAAACATATCATTCAGAGAGATCTTCATTTTTATTGGTTTTAAGTGATATATCCTTAAATGGTACAATTCACATATATTTAGTTATGCAGTCATCACCACAATCAACTTTTGAACATTGTCATCACCTCCCCAAAAAACCACAAACCCATTAGCAACCCCTCCATCTACCCGTAGGCAACCATTACTACACTTCTGTCTCTGGAGATTTGCCTGTTCTGGAGATTTCATATAAATGGGATCATACAATAGTTGGTATTTTTTTTGTCTGGCTACTTTCATTTAGCATAAATGATTTCAAGATTCATGCATATTATTGTATATGTCAGTACTTCATTTCTTTTTATGGTTGTATCACATTTTGTTCATCAATCGATGGACAGTTGTGTTTCTACTTTTGTACTATCATGAATACTGCTGCTATGAGTATTTGTGGGCCAGTTTTAAAATGTAATTTCAAAAAATATGAATAAAAGCATAGTGTATGCATATTTTATAACACACTTTTTCATTTACATATCAACCTTTTAAAATACATTTTTATTGATTTCAGAGAGGAAGGGAGAGGGGGAGATAGAAACATCAATGATGAGAAAGAATCATGGGTCAGCTGCCTCCTGCATGCGCCCTACTGGGGATCGAGCCCCCAACCCGGGTGCCGGGGTCCAACCCCAGAAGGTCCAGGGGTCCCCAAAGGTGTGGACGGAGTCGGCGAAGAAGGAATGACACGGAGACAGCGTTCAGTTGATCAGCAGCCTAGCCAGGATCTCCAGCCAAGTTCTGGTCTGGATCTCCAGAGAGGTTCTGCTTCGGGTCTCCAGCCACCCGGGCATGTGCTCTGACTGGGAATTGAACCGTGATGGTTCACAGGCCAATGCTACATATCAACTTTTTTAAAAAAATTAAGCCAGGATTTTTTTTTTTCCAAGGCAGCATAGTATTTTTTTGTACAGAGGTAAAATCTTCTGTGTAACCAGTTATATATTGTTAGATATTTAGGTTGTTTCCAGTATTTCCCTATTAAAATTACATTGATCATCCTTGAGACTATAAATCATGATTAGTTGCTAACAATAAAATCCCAGAAATGGAAATGTTTGATTTAAAGATACCCATACTTCGGCCTGTACTAGATAGTATAACATTGTGGTCCTTAAATTTTTTGTCTCGGGACTCTTTGTGCTCAATATATGTGAAGACTTCAGTGAGTTTTTGCTTAAGTGGGTTATAGCTATCAAGATTTACTGTGTTAAAAATTAAAACTGAAAAGTTTAAATAGTTATGAATTTAAATTTTAAATGACAAACTATAGTTAAAATGTAGTTAAAATAACATTCAGCAATTATATTAGATTAAATATATGATGAAAATTAACTCTAAAATAACTATATTCTTCCCCAGAATCATGAGAATGACATTGTTTTACATTTTTGCAAATCTTTTTAATGTCTGACTTAAAAAAAGGCAGCATAATTCTCATATCTGCATCTATGTTCAATATGTCATGATTACCACATTTTGCCTCTGGATAACTGCATTGTACACAAATAAGAGAATGAAAATGGAAAAAGCAAAATAATGTATTAACCTTATTATGAAAGTAATTTTGAAGTCATTGATTCCTTGAAAAGGGGTCTCAGGGGCCATCTGGGGTTCTTGGGTCACACTTTGAGGTCTGTTGCTAGAACTTATTAAAATAAAATCTCTGCCAATGAGCGAGCCCTGGCTGGTGTGGCTCAGTTGGTTGGATGTCGTCTTGTGCACCAGGAGGTTGCCAGTTTGATTCCCAGTCCGATAACATGCCCAGGTTGCAGGGTCGATCTCCAGTAGGGAGGCGTGCAGGAGGCAGCTGATGGATGTTGCGCTCTCACGTTGATGTTTCTCTCTCTAAAAATCAGTAAACGATTCTTTAAAAAAAAATCTCTGCCAATGAGAGTGTGAAATGTGAAAGCCATTTGTGTTTCAATTTGAATTGTTTGTATGCTTGGCAAATTGAGTTTTTATTTCATGCTTGACCACTTAATTTCTTCTGTGGTAAATTGCCTGTTTAGTTTTTTACTTACCTGTTATTGATTCATATAGACACTTACGTTATAGATATTAAGTCATTATTAACATGTTACTTTTAAGTAGTTCTAATTTATGTATTGATTTTTTTAAAATGTATTTAAATCTACCAGTAAGTCACATTCTTTTATTTTTATTTTTTATTGATTTCAGAGAGGAAGGGAGAGGGTGGGAGAGATAGAAAAAACAATGATGAGAGAGAATCATTGGCTGCCTCTTGCACACCCTCTACTGGGGATTGAGCCCGAAACCCAGGCATGTGCCCTTGACTGGAATTGAACCAGAGACTCTTCAGTCAGCAGACTGACGCTCTATCCACTGAGCCAAACCGGCTAGGACTAAGTCACATCCTTTTTTTTTTTTTTTTTTTTTATTGCTTAAAGTATTACAAAGGGTATTACATATGTATCCATTTTATCCCCCCGCCCTAGACAGTCCCCTAGCCTCCCCTATCACCCAGTGTCTTATGTCCATTGGTTATGCTTATATGCATGCATACAAGTCCTTTAGTTGATCTCTTACCCCCCTACCTCCTGCCCCCCAACCCTCCCTGGCCTTCCCGCTGCAGTTTGACAATCTGTTTGAGGCAGCTCTGCCTCTGTATCTATTATTGTTCAAAAGTTTATAATGGTCTCTATTGTCCATGAATGAGTGAGATCATGTGGTATTTTTCCTTTATTGACTGGCTTATTTCACTTAGCATAATGCTCTCCAGTTCCATCCATGACGTTGCAAATGGTAAGAGTTCCTTCCTTTTTACAGCAGCATAGTATTCCATCGTGTAGATGTACCACAGTTTTCTAATCCATTCATCTACTGATGGGCACTTAGGCTGTTTCCAGATCTTAGCTATGGTGAATTGTGCTGCTATGAACATAGGGGTGCATATATCCTTTCTGATTGGTGTTTCTGGTTTCTTGGGATATATTCCTAGAAGTGGGATCACAGGGTCAAATGGGAGTTCCATTTTCAGTTTTTTAAGGAAACTCCATACTGTCTTCCATAGTGGCTGCACCAGTCTGCATTCCCACCAGCAGTGCACAAGTGTTCCTTTATCTCCACATCCTCTCCAGCACTTGTCGTTTGTTGATTTGTTGATGATAGCCAGTCTGACAGGTGTGAGATGGTACCTCATTGCTGTTTTGATTTGCATCTCTCGGATGATTAGTGACTAAGTCACATTCTTTATGAAGTTTCTGCCTTTGTCATGCTTTGGAAATTCTTTATTCCTGTATTATGCAGTTATTTTATCTGCACTGATATATATTTACTTAAGCACCTACGATGTGCCTGAAGTATTTGGCATTGAGTGTGATTTGGTAAACAATGGATAAAGTTCCCTCCCCTTATTTAACTTAAACATCTTTTGTAATAATTGTTCAAAACTGATTAGTTGCTAATAATAAAAGTATTTGGCATTGAGAGCCTTCAAACTGTTTTTATTATTTTTTCTCTCAAAGCCTAAATAACATTGAAAGTGTAGTCCTAAGTTGGATGACTTAAAAAGCACTGTATTCTCAATCTGACAAAATTGGTAATTTCTACGGTGCTACTTGAGAAGCATACTTCTTATGTTTGTATTAAAAAAAAATTAGTAAAAGCTTATTGTTATAAAAATTAGATTTCCCTTGGGAGTTACTGGTTTCCTAGTTTGAAGCTGAAAATGAGGATAGAAGTGAAAGAGAATCAGATAATGAAAAGAAGTTAGAAAGTGTTGACCATTAAAGCAGAGACTATCTACTAGCTGTCCACAGGCCAGGTTCAGCCATTGGGGGTTTTATTTGGTATACATAATATTTTTAAATCTGAACTAACGCTTAAAGACCAACATCAAAGATATTTTAAAAACATTAAAATCCTGGTGGCCTTGGGATTATATATATTACATTATGGCAATAATTAATAAGAGCTAAGTCACAACTGTTGTCTCTAGCCAGAACATGCATTTTCTACTTTTACCATAGTCTCCATCACTTGTAATATTCCCCAAAATGAGACAGAACGTGAGTTGCCATTTATCATTGTTGTATACTATTGTTGTTCCTCATAGTAGAGAAATGTCTTTGTTTCTACCTATATCATAGAGGAAAAAATTAAAGGTAGTCTTAAGAGGTTCTCTCTAAGCAAAAAAAAAAAAAAAAAAAATAGGAGAGAGCATATTTCTTTGGATACATGAAGAAATTCCTAAGTGTTTGCTTTGGATCTTTCATTCACACACATTATTGGTCTGGACCTGTTAGGCAGGCATTTAAGTTAACAATTTCTCCCTTAAAGAGAAGAAAAAGAGGTTGGAAGGAACGGAGATTCCTGATGCTTGTTCTTTCAACTTTGACCTTAGACTGAAATTTTGTTTTGCTTTTCTCTTTGTATTCTCATTTTTTCTTTTCACTTGTATTACTTCTAAATGAAAGCATATAAAGGAAATCAAAGGGGGAAAGGTGTTAGCAAGGCTGATTAGGGTTTTTAAATAGCCTTTTATGTCATTAATGTAAGTTCTTGGGTTGTAATTTTCTTATAGGCTTGTAATGTCACTTTCTGTGTTTCAGACGTTATGAAGAGGATATGTACTGGAGAAGAATGGAGGAAGAACAACATCATTGGGATGATCGCCGCCGAATGCCTGATGGTGGCTATCCTCATGGTCCCCCAGGTCCGCTAGGCCTTCTCGGAGTCCGACCAGGCATGCCTCCTCAGCCACAGGGGCCAGCAGTGAG